>NW_027210619.1:3875000-5075000 GCF_029030835.1 Brachyistius frenatus | reverse complement strand
CCCTTTTCTCTAATGGTTGCTCTAGGATCACTGCAAGAGAAAGTAAAGTGTTTTGTCAGAAATGAACAACAGCAACAGAAAAAACATCAACCAAACCACAGTTAATTAACACATGCAGGAGAAATAATAGCTAGAAAAAGTGAAACCATCTTTAGAAATGCAGGGATGTCTCATGACTAGAAATCATACAAGAGGGTGACGTTTTCTCCCCCTCAAGCCTTTCTGAATCTAATGACTGCCAGCAGATGGTGCTACAGTTTCCTTGATGTGCTCCTCTGTATCACAGAACAATCAAAAAAAAACACTCACCCTGCAACATGAGGGAGGTGGTGTAGTAGTTGAAGGGTACTTTTGTGGTCTTGTAACTATCTGGCAGACAGTTTAACTTGTTCTTGACAAGTGCAGTCTTTCCCACTCCAGCATTCCCCACAAGCATCACTGGCTTTCTCTTCTCCAGCAACAAGTCCATGAAGTACCGAAGACGCACAGTCTCTGCTGTGAGTACCAGAACAGCCTGCAATCATAGAAACAGCAGGAAGACACAGAACAGAAACATACATGGTTATTATGGCTTTCTTTGAGTGTGATTTATTGACAGACATGTGTTCAGTGAATTGTATGTGATTTATAATTTCTTGTATTTCCCCAGAACACCACAACTATTCTGTCATAATAGCATCATTTGCTCAGAACAAAACCCCACTAATTATGGCTCAGCAAGAGCCTTTGGAGAATTCACAGCTGTATGCAAGAGCATACAGAAAGACAAAAGAGCGTGGGTGATAGCTCAAGCCTTGTTGCTCATGCCTTCACCCCCACACAGTCTGGTATGGGGAGTAGTAGATGGTAATCAGACACAGTGGCAAGCCTATCATCCATTTTAGCACCCGTGCCATAACCTCATGATGTGACTTTACCCTCTCTTATTATGTTCACTGAGGCATACATACATTTTTAATATGACTGTATTGGTCATTTTTGGTTATTTTTCCTTAAGAAGTTTACTTCTTGTGATTGTGATTATTTGTCAAACCACTTTGAAAAGTTTGCATTTCTTCTCGAAGGTCCTCCTCTTGTAGATGTAGAAGGGAATATTTTTTTTTACCTGTAACGGTGTACAGGTTTCCATTTCAAACGGAGGCACGGTATCACTCCAGGGCAAGAACCGTCTGGTTTGATGGTCAAGGTAGAAGTCAAACACTGTCCCTTGTGCTGGCAGCTTCACCGTCTTCATTTCTTTGGTCCACCACTGACTGAACTCGAGCCGATAATCATGGAGCTGGACAAACCATCAAAGACATAACATTATGTATCAGTTCAGATCATTTCATTTGGACAACCCCACCATTAGTCCAAATGACTAACAGTTATATTGTTTTTGGTCACTTGACACTCTTGACATGTCTCTCAATACAATGCACTCTGTCATGCATCACTTTATATGTATACCTTTAAGAAGAAGATAGAAATAGACAAAGCAAAGACAAAATGGAGTGATAAGTAAGTGAACTATTATGAGGATTATTAACAAACTACCCAATAACACTCTCTACCAGTCCTTTATGTTGTCCAGTTACACATTTTTCTGTGGAAAAAAGTAATTTCAGCTGAAGGACAACTGCTATGTTTTGAGCACCCAAGAATTTTTTTTTTTTATTTGTCATGTCAAAACTTGTGCACCCAAATTGTCCATATAGTTGCAATATGTAAATTGAGATGTAAAATAAAATTTGAATTATCATACCCTACTTAAATTAAACCAAATAAATACCTGATCTTGATACAGGGTGCCACCAAAAGCCCAGATGCAAGCAAAAGTGAAATAGGTCTCGTAGATTTCACGAGGGGATTCAGAGGGAATATTTTCTGGTGTTAGAAGGCAGTCAAGCAAAGTGCAGAGTGTCTGAATAAGAAGGAAATTATTACTGTTATTATTATTAAATTGCAATTTTCTGACTGTAAAAGCAGATAAAAGAAGAAATGAATATACTGTGCATGCTTGTGTGTTATGTACCTGCACCATAGAGATCTCTAGGATGGGAGTGATTGTCTTGAAAGTGTTTTTCATCTGTTCTAGACAACGTGGAACATATTTCTCAAACAGTATGGTGAGGTGGGCCCTTTCTGTCTGCCGCTCCCGTTGGTCGATCCAGCTGGCAACGTACCTGAGCAACAATGCCAGTGTTATGTTATGTTACAAAAACAGCATTGCACTGAAAACCTCTGAAATTACATGAATGAAAACAGAAAGGGTTCTGTGTAACTCACGGGTTCCAGCCCAGGTCCTGCTGGTTCACATAGAGGATTCCCGCTCTAGACACTGTGGCAGGAGTGGCCATCCTTAGGTGACTGATTTCAAATACCAGTCTCATGGATGAGGTAAGCGACACGCGCTCATTACTGGCCAGAGTCAGTACCTAAAAGACATTATCCAAATATCATGATATTTAAATGGTCAATATGTCAGACAACTCTGCCCAAACGATAAGGAAAACACTTCCATATCTCATCAGGTCTGACAGACTTGCTTTAGAATATTTCAAGCACAAGATCCCTGTGACATGATTCATTGCTCTGGAAAAGGACTTCCAAATACTCACACTCCAGGAAGTGATTGCTGAAGGAAGGGGAAAGAAACATCTTTTTTCTCTTTACACCACCTTGCTTGCTATGTGTTGTACAGCGGTGTATGTCTGAACAGGAGGGAGGTACCTTGTTGTCATCCATCACTGTGTTGAGTGATTCAATCCACATCGGATCAATGTCTCCATCCAACACAATCCACTTAGGCCCCAGGTGAGAGATGTTTGCCTGCTCTCGCATCAGTGATGAAAGCAAACCTTACATATAGATTCAGGGATGTAAAGAACAACAGAGAGAGCAAAGTATAAGCATTGTTTACACTTGGTGTGAGTAAAAACGACTTCTTGTGTTCACATTTTGTTATCTTCATTAAAATCCAGTTCCATTTACCATCTTTCCACTCTCGAGTTGCAGGATGGATGAAGCCAAACAGTTCATCTCGGTCGATTGCCTTTGGATTAAGGTCATTCCATACCGGCTTCCTCTTCAAGTTTACATAGGTTTTATGGAGAACTCTCAATATCTGTTGAAAATGTCAATACTTCACGTTTGACACCTATTTTACAAAATCAAGTTGAGCATTTACTTTAATGATTTTTTACGCTTAAAAAATTAACCTGGCTTTTCCCAGTCCCTGCATTTCCAACAACAAAGACAGAGTGACGCACTGCCATGAGCTCCTCCAGCTGCACCACCTGACAGAAGAAAAGATGTTTACAAGAAAATTCTTTTATTCTCTTTTTGAAAGGTGGGTATAAACCAAATCATGTCAAACCTTGAGGATAAAAGTCTCCTCAGGCTGCTGTCGGAGCTCCAGAGTGGTCGTCCGGATGGCCTTTTCAAATTCACAGTCTCTCTCTCTCTCCACCTCCAGGCCTGGGAATAGATCTCCCAGCAGCCCCAAGAAGATAGCCACATCCTCAGTCACAATTTTAGGCATGTTGAAATCCCGCAGTGCACGCATTAGCACCTAGGAATTAATGTGCATTCATATGTAAGAAAATGCTTATATCTAATGTGGTTAGGAGATGACATCCACATATAATGTCACCTGATCATCTGGTCTTGTCTTGTCTCTTCTTCTCAGTGCTCCTGCCAGAACCAGAACAGGCTTGGCAGCACGTAAACCCCAATCATAGTGATCCTAATAGAGAAGGAAGTGAAGATTTGCATTCCTGTGTTTTCACTTATCAAAAATCCTATCATACATAGTAATACTACTTACATGTTTTCATGCTTTTCTGTGCCCCTGAGGTATAGCTGAAAACATTTATTACTAGTTCCCTCTGTTCAAATCCAACATTGTGGTACTACTAAGTGCTTTTCTCCTACCTGCTTGGAGAGCAGTTCTTTGCAGAGATTGTGCAGAGTGATAAACTTCCTGGCTAAAACCTTAGCACCACGGAAGCCCTCTGCCACCAACATGATCTCACAAATAAGTTCTGTGTCGGGCACCACCATGGCACAGGGCCTACAGCGAGACACAGACAGTGCAGACAATGAACTCTGTGCAGAATGAAGACACACTATCAAGAAAGTTACTGTATTGTTCCCACCTGAAAAGAGCCTTGAGGTTCTCGGGTAGCTCTGTCCTGCCGGCATAGCCAGGATTCATAGTGATGAAAATCCCAACAGAGAGTTTTAAGACAATCTCTTTATCAAGGAACAGGAACCTATGAGGTGTCACACAATGTGAATTAATTTTTCAACATGCACTGTTATATGACGATGCATTCAGCTTCAATTACTGACCTTTCCTTTTTGGAGCGAATGGCGTCCTGAATGGTTTTGACCTGCACCGCTACAACCGACAGAACATCCACCGGGATACGGTTGAATTCATCAAAGCAGCCCCATGCTCCAGTCTGGGCCAGACCCTTATAGATATTTCCAATGGACTTAACATAAACCGAAAAGAAAGTTTGCATTAAAACATATTTGTTTACTCAAACATCTAAAACAAGTTAAAAAAAACAACAAAAAAAACAGACCAACTGAAATAATTATGAACTCTGATCTGTTGAACTTTAAACCTTGTAGTCCATCTGTTCTGAACAGTTGAAGATGTACACCATGACACCCATGGCTCTGCCAAGATCCTTCGTTGTCTCAGTCTTTCCTGTTCCTGCAGGACCAGAAGGAGCTCCACTCATGGTCAGGTGGAGTGACTGAGTCAAGGTGATGTAGCACCTACACTTGCCAACAGCACAAGGAGGAATACAAATGTGCTGTATGATATGAACTTATTGTACTGAATGTGTGCATAAACTGAAAACTGATATGCAGAAGAGTTACCGGTCTGTGAGGGGAGTAATGACCAGACGAGGTGTATTTCCAAGATACTCGTAAGAATATAGGAACTGAGCATCACAGATGTTAATGTAGCAGTGATGGAGCTGTTCATTCCAGCAATGTCGAAGCTGTGAAAGCCACTGGAAGGCCTGTGAGGTGGTGACCTGTGAGCATAAACGACTGCTATCAAATTACATCAGAGATAATCTGTCACAAGAAATATGGTACAGATGTGGGGTATTTTAATTAATCTATTTTAGTGAAATAAAAGTTGTGCATCCCTTGTTTATCTTTTGCAATCAATATATATATTTTTACAGAATGGCGAATTGTACTGTTGTACATTTAAGTTAGTCGTGTTATTATTATCAAATATTATTTCAAAATTAAAGCTACTTTTTCTCTTTTGCAAATGGAAAACTGAACTGTTGCCATAAAGGTTGCCATTTTTAATAAATTATAACCTGATCTTAAATAGGCAAAACCAAAAATCGCAGTTATATGTTTATTTATACATCGATATGAATTCTGTTTTAATGCCAAAGTTTGCTCAATCCGACTAAAATGAAATACTGTTTCGTGGAAAGATTCACTTGTGTCAACCTTTTGAGCGATGAGGCTGGCAACAACATCTCGAGTATGGATATCAATGGTGCATATAGTCATGATCTTCTGTCTGTCGCTGGAGCTCAGCTCTCCCAGCAACAAGCCAATCAACAAGTTAAGCTGAGAAATCTGTAGGGAAATAACAGATTGAAAACAATGGCAAGGAAAACAGAAGTTAAGAGAATAGTGACAATTTAAATTCACTCATGGGACTGAATCAACAGCAATCTGATATAACACCAGTTGGTTCGAGTTTCCTGTCTTACTTGTACTGTTAACTATTCAATGTCATTAAAATTTTAATCCATGCAGAACATCATAAACTGGCAGTATATGAATGTGGACCTTGTGTACTTTAAAGACAATCAAAATTTGTCTTGTGTTCTTGTTTGGACTAAAACAGCACTGGATGGATGTCATTTATCCCTGGTCCTGTATGACAGCAGATCCAATCAGTGCAGTGCAGTGGGTTGAAGGGAAAGACAGATTATTCAAACAGCAGCCAAGGACATGTTAACCTTAAATACTGCTGATGAAACTGACAAGAGTGATAATACAACTGTGAGCATACCCCACGATGAGGCTCCACAAGCCCAGCTCGGGTCACTGACTGTGAGGTGATAATAATGGCATGATTGAAAATAATAAAATAAATGTGGGAAATTTACACTATTGATTTATCGATCGATCGAAGTTTCTATTAATCTATCAAAAATATTGTGTATAATAATAACTACTATAATCCAAAAACCCATGATTTGTGGTGGTGCTGTACTGAATCCAAATTTTGCAAGCAGTTTGTCTTATTTCAGGTACAGCTTGCATTTATTACAGTCAAATATAATACACCACAAAGTATGACATCAACAATATAATACTAAATCAACAACCCTTTTTCACTATCATGAAGATATGTAACTTCATGTACCTGACAAGCAGTGACAGCTTTTCTTTCAAAGCTGCATTTAACTTAAATATTGAAATGTTAGTGTGTACATCATCATAAAATGTACCTGTTTCTTGTTGTAGTCTTTTAGTGCAGACTCAAATCCTTCCTCTAGTCTTTTAAACACGAGCTCCATATCACTGCTCCACCAGATCTGAGATCCAGTGAGTGCAACCTGGGCAGGGAAGTCGAAAATCCACTGCTCTCTGGGTCTGTCCTCATACTCATACACAGCTTCAAACAGGTGACCCCGGACACTTTCCTTCATAGACTCCTCGAGACAAGTAAGCCATGCCTCCACCTAATGTAAAATAATGTTTACCAGTGGTTAACTTATTTTATGAAGCATAGCTCATTAACACTCTGACACCGAATATGATCTTACCGGCCCGTAACAACAACATTCAGTCTGGAACAGGACATATTCTCTCTCTTTGCTGTACATGCCGACAGCAAGTTTAGGATTATCCGACTGTTCATTTTGAGCAAACTCAAGATCTGACATGTTGTCGAAGAATTTTGACAGATGGACAGTTACCTACAAAAGACAATTAGTCATTACATTTGTCATGATAGACACAACAAAAGCATTATGATAGTGACATAAATGAACACTAAACAAAAACAAAAAATGAATTCAACGTAAATGTACTTCTGTGGGACGACTGCCTTTAGAGAGGATGTCCAACAAGTCTGCAGATGAAATGAAGTAGAAACGTGGAAAGGCAAGTCTCTTTGTCTCCAGGTATTCGGTGAGAGCTTTCTCACATAATGCCAGCCTGTCACAAAGAGGGAATAGGGACAGTAAGCAGGAGGCTTCAAACAGTATCCTGAAAGTTCAATGAAGTAAACATGAACCTTTGTTGTAGATCCTCTAACTTCTCAAAGAGATGAGGTTTGTTGGTGGCCTCGATGACATTTTCAGTCTTAGCACTGTCCAACATTAACTCCTAAAAGAACCAAAGAAAGCAGTGTTTACAATAATGGACTTTACATGACTACACAAGGGGCATTTGAGTGCAGACCTGAAATTCTGCATCTATTGCTTGGAATCTGTGCGTATCTGCAGGCAGCTGCTGGCAAATGTCGTCAAATCCTTTAAAGATGCTTTCGAGGTAGGCCCATGTCCTTTGGACCTCCATCCAGACCGTCAGCACCGAGTCAGCCACAGTCAGCTGTTTCTGTAGTTCCACTAGCTGGAACAGGAAGTGATCTACATGCTTGCTCTGAAAGACACTCTGGAGCTGAACCTTGAAGGGAAGGAAAAATAAAAATTAGAATGGCCTATCTAAAGGATTTGGTCCAATTAAAGACTCAAAGTGCACCAAATTACCACCCGATATGTGGCAAGAAAATGCCATGTCTTAATAACCAGATATCATAATATATATCAGTTTTATTTGCAAACCCATTCCAGCTCATTAGCATGCCAACCTATAAAATGTGGGGGAGCGAAAGTGACTATTCAAACAAAGACAGAGGCACTAAAGTGGCAAGACTTCTAATTGCTGGCTGTAACCCGCCAATACATCTGGTGTACATTTTCAAAGACTGCCACAGTGCAACAATGCCCTGTGTTCTCTAGCAGCTATAAATCTAAAAGGACTCAATAGGGACCTCTCTGCTCTCAGCTGTGCTGTCAGACACTCAAGACAGGGCGGCCCTTTCTGCACTCTCATCTCTATTCAGCATTCAACTATCAGCGCCTCTCACAGACAACCAATCTTGAGAGCAAGTTGTTGTGCTTTACAACCTTTATACATTTTTCTATTTTGTGAGGTCACAAGTAAAATCTCGTTAACATTTAGGTATCTACCTGATGATCTTCAAGAGTTTCAATGAGTTCCTCATCACATTTAAGTAGTGGCACAGAGGTTTGGTAATGTTCTTCGTATGAAAGCTCCATTGACGCCCATGTTTGACCTATCTCTGTTACGACCTGAAATAAAAATGGACAGCATATTGATGACAATGTTTAAATAATACAAAATGTATTCCCTACTATCTGTACAGAACAAATTTTGCTAAAGGACCATGTTTCCAAGGTTGGCTCCAAGCTCGATGTCATTAGTTATCTAATGTGCATCCTAAAATAAAAACGTATATAGTGTTAGGCTTTCAGGTTTTGATACAGATCTGGATTTTAAGTACTGCAAGGAGTCCTGTTTGTTTGTTCAGCACATTTCTCTGCATGCAAAAACATACAACTCTTTGAAGTAGTGTTTGTAATAACAGCCAAATGGAATACATGTTTGCTTTGAAGCGACATAGTAAGGGTAACTCTTACTGTATTCAAATCTCACCACAACTTTTCAAAGTTAATGCTAGCTGGTAAATTTAAAAAAAATACTTTACCAGAAATGCTGTTTAGTATGTTACATAATATAATGGGTAATTATAACTAAAAAGACTACTCGTGTTTTTGTGTTTGTTCATGATATATTTCTGATTGAAGAAAAACCTTCTCTATGGCCATTTCTTTGACCGCCTTATCCACTATGTTGCGAACGTCGTCTTCAAACAAGTGGAGCTGCAAAGACAACAGGTCTTCCAAGGTGGTATTGTCCGTCACAGTGAAGTCCATCTATTCAAAAATAATTACAGTCATGAAACAAAGTCTCAGATTTCTATCTGTTCTACAGTAAGACCTCTGCTGTGTGTATGTATGCACCTCTGTGGCTCTAATTAGCTGCACCCAGTGGCGCTCTCGTATTGCCAGGTTCTGCAGTTGACTCACGGCCCGCAGTGACGTCAACAAGTTCTTTACATAAAGGTCTAATCCAGAGTACACATCCCACACGCGGGCCTCTTTGTCAAGCTTCCGTATGCCCTACACAAACAGAAGGTAGGTAAACATAATTAGTTATTAGGGGCATCTGTTACAAACAGCAATGGTGCATGACAGCAAGACAGCAGGAGAGATGAGTTGGTGTGATGTAGCACTGCTGGTGACCTCACCTTGGCAAACATCCTCAATTCTGCATCCATCTGGTCCACGTTTATCTGCCGCCATTTGGTCATTGTCCAGTTTTCTACACTGCTCTGAATAGATAAAGATGCATGGAGAGGGGTCAATGGGCTGACGGTGCTTAATGGGGACATTTAGAGGCTACAGGGTATTCAAAGACTCACGGACAGCCTCCAAGAGGACAGACAGGTCAAGTCATTAAGTTATTGAGTATTGAGGTCGGGTGACGAGGCATTTGGCTGGATATCCATTCCCTCAAGAATAAGGACATTTAGGTAAACAATATAGATGAAGCTACCCACCTGCACATATACAACATTGTCCCACAGTTCTTTGAGGACCGTGATCTCTTGTCTGCAGAGCTTAATGTCTCTGTAGTCAGGAATAGTAACATCAAACAGGTTTGTGGACTCTTGTAGCTCTCCAACTTCCTTCTCCATTTCCCGGATTGCTTTTTCAGACTAGAAAACACATGGCTCTTGTCAAGCAACATGTACAGTACAATACAATGTAATTTTAATCCTCTAATCAAGCAATCGTTAAACTCCTACTTTCTCCAGACTGATGTAGGGAGACGTTGCGTTGGAACTAAAGGGTGCCGTTGCTCTGAACATTTCCCTGAATTTGGTTTGTTTGACCTAAGAAATAAGATACCAGCTTCATTATTTCACAGTCGGAAAGATATAATACAATAGCTTCCACACTGTGTATATGCAATCTATCTGGAAATAAAAGATAAAAGTGATCTGTCACCTCAAAGTCCATGCATCGCCTTCGTAAAACCAGCACTTCTGCATTCTGCATGGGTGCCACCTCATGTCTCACTTTTAAGGCCAGTTTTTTAGCCCCACTCCATTTCTCAGGGAGTTCCTGTAGAAACAATTATTTTGATTATTTGAAGCCCAGATGTGCACAAAAATCAACACACAGTATTACGATTCTTTGTACATAAATTATGATTTGTTATCTGTTAGTAATTGAAAGTGGCATGAAAATAAACCAAATTATTTTCCTTACCTCCATTTGAGAGTAGAACTGGTCTGGTATGGTCACCCCGTACCGTTCCAGAAGGATTATTGTGTCTCTAAGAGGCTCAAACATCTTGTCAGTGGCTTTTTGTCTGTATCTGACTGCCAACAGGTGACTCATAACTTCCACAAAGCCCCGGTGGTCCGTTTTAGTCAAAGGATGATTCAACCCTTCAACAGTGGCTCGGATGAACTTCTGCAGCTCATCAAGACTGAATGGGAAAGTTTGCAAAGTAAGAATAACTGATATCACAGTTTAGTCTGAATTAAAGAGCCGTGCAGAAATTAATTTTACCTATTAGTGACATATGTCAAGAGATGCTTTTTCAAAAGCCAGCTCCACTTTTTGACAGTGTTGAGAAGGCTGACTTTAAAGAACTTGATATCCACCCGAAACCACTCATCAAACACTTTGAAGTCTTCAAGCCGGGAAATTTCACCATACAGAGCCTCGTAACACTCAATCTGTAAAATTAGGACAACGACAGACGTTAAAATAAAAAATAAAAAACGCAATGTTTTGGAAAATATAATTCACGAGTTTACTAAACTTTTCACCTGTTCTTTGAAGTTATCGATTGTAGGGGAGTTCTCGGGGCGCACATCAGCTCGATGAGCCTCCATCTCCTCTGTTGTAAGGACATGTCCATACAGGAGAAACCGGCGGAGAAATTCAGCCCTGTCATCTTTCCATAGATGGGTGTAGCAATCAAATTTCCGCTGGTAATTTATCGCTTTCTCCAGAACATTCTCCACACGCTCCATAATTTCTTGCCTCAGGTCCAACAAATCTAGCATGTCATCTATCACATCCTGGAAGAGTTATAAAATATGACATAAAACATCAGGTGTAGCCACTATTTGTATAAGAATACAAGATATGAGTTCTGCAACTTTAGTACAGCAGGAGACGCCATTTTTCCAAATAACTGACTTAGTAAAAATATTTTAAATCTAACAATGTACAAATACAAACTTCTACACATAAATTTCACTTGATAATACCGAGGAGGTAACTGAATATGTGCCTTTTACAAGCTAAATTAGACTAATAAAACACCCCAACCCAGTCTACTAATATTCTAAAACTAGGAAAGCTACAGTCTTTGTGCTTGTGAGGACAGGTCTATGGCCTATGAACACCAACTAGTAATCCAACAATTTGAAATGACAAGCATGTTAAAACAAACATTGTTGTGTCACTTTTACTGGAAATGCAAAGAACTGACTTTCTTCTTTCTGTATTTTCTAAACAATTGCAGTGTGAAAGAAAACCTGTATTTACATTCAAATTTAGAGCAGAGTACCTGATAGCTGTCCGTGCAAAGATGAGCAGCAACTCTCCTGATATTCACTGAAGTCTTCAATATATCTCCGACCAGTCCCTCCATCAGCTCATAGAGGCCATCTCCTGCATCTCGCTCCATTGAAGGAGTGAAGGTCATCCCCGAGCCATTCAGCGTCAACTGAGCCTCAAACAGAGGAGCCCTGATCGGCCATGACTCCATGTTGTCCACAAAGAACTGAAGAGAGTGGTTGATGTAGCTGAAGAGCCCCTCCACCACCATCTCATCCACATATTCCAGGTAGGATTGCCATGCTTCAGAAGCAGGGTCAGC
The DNA here is from genome assembly GCF_029030835.1 of Brachyistius frenatus. Lineage (NCBI taxonomy): Eukaryota > Metazoa > Chordata > Actinopteri > Embiotocidae > Brachyistius > Brachyistius frenatus. The sequence continues at coordinate 5,062,958 of NW_027210619.1, read as the reverse complement.
ATGGAAAAGAACCAGATTCTCCTGGTTAAATGTGGGATATTAGACAGTGTATCAATTTTGATTTGATTTGATTCTGAGCAACAGTGAATAAAGTCTAATTTAATGTTCAGGGCTTTTATATATTATAGAATAACAAAAGTAGTTTTATCTGAATGGCTTCCCAAGCTCTGAAACATGTTAAATTATTAGTACTAAAATCATTTTTGGAGGTCAAGAAAATAAATTAAGTGACTAGAACTAAACGTTCAGAAGCTAACAGAATAAAAAAAAAAATTTTTAAAACTCTGGACACATGAAACAGATATGGGGATTTGATTTACGTTGACATTTACTATCATATCTGAATCATCTTTTCATCAGGAAACTGAGTAAAAAAAAAACCCACAAAGAAAATGATTAAATTAACAAAATGCAAAGGAACAAAGTTTGAAATTGCCGTTTAACTGTTCTTTAACCTGTTGAGGATAAATATATATACAACATGCTACTTTGGAGCCAGGCCAGTACTTTTATCTTTTTTTAGTGTGTATTTACAGTGCAGCATCACAAGTATTCATGACAAATCTATAATGCATAAGAATGAATATTATCATAAATGCAGCCATACACACCTGCACCAGCTCATGTATGAAGTCTCCATCCTTCTTCATGGAGCTGTACTTCTTGCTGACACAGTCTCCCCTGTCATCCAGCTGTATGAGTGAGCCTCTCTTATTGTCCTTTCTGCAAAACATGGTCTGTTTGCTCCATGCTTTCATCACTGACTGAATGGTATCGCAGTTTTCTTTGGCTCTACTGACTCGACGTACAAGGTCTTGGACGAGGTGTTTGGTGGTGCTGATAAAGTTCCAGCAGTCCTGGTCCTGCCATGTCAGGATGGTCTCGGCTCTTGTCAGCTGCAGGTCTATGGACTCCAGCTCAGCTGTGATGAGTGGAAGTTCCACCTCTAACACTGTCTGCTTCAGCTTGTTGTGCCATTGTACTAACAGCTGCAAACTGCTCATATACTGGAAAAATACAATTGTGGAGAAAACGTGTATGTGAAGGATATCAAAAAGGTGGGGCATGTGTGCAAATTAGTATAATGTTACATGTTTCTTTCGTACCTTTGTGAACATGTCACGCTTCTCAAAAACTGTCAGTGCAGCTGCAGGGATGTTGATCTCACTAAGCGTTTGAATGTACTTCACATCTTTTAAGACTTCAGTCAGCTAAGAAGTGAAAGGGAATAGTAATTAACACATACACACCGTGCACAAAGTCTGTCAGCAGCATGCTAAAAAAAACAAGACAAGACTTTTTTGAAAAAGATGCAGCTGGAGCCAAGGAATAATTGAACACAGGCAAGCAATGACTTGCATCTGGAGTTTACACTATTAGAACAATGTTATTATTTTGCCATACCTATTTAACTAACTAAATCTCTGTTTTAGGGCCTTTTTGGAGGGCCAATTACCAACCAATTTGACTTGTTTTTAAGAGACATGTTGCAAAATCAGCAGAAGAGGAACTTGGATAATTATTGAGCATTATAAATTGTCCACAAAGGGAGTGGAGGACATGACATCACTTACCTTTGGATTGAAGTTGACTGAGATCAGGCCAGTGGAGGTGTTTCTGGAGATTAGTGGCTGGTTCAGGTTGCTCAGGCAGGCTTGTTCCAAACCATTACACCAGTCAGAGTGAATATCCTCCTCATACTGGTCCAGGAGATCCAACATTTCCATGTACATGTGGTGCTCATTCACCATCTCCACACCTTCTGCAGGCCTAGAAATGTTACATGAATAGTCAATTTTTCATCTTGTTACATGCATGTATCTATCCGTTACTCTACGTTAAGCAATTATTTGTCACAAACGTATTTATTTAATACATTTTTTATTAACTTTTTACTGACATGTCAAACAGTGAGCTGATTTTTTCCCATGGTCTCTGAATGCGTTCTCTGAGCATTTTTGCCCACTTCAGAGCTGCAGATGTGTGCGCCATGTTCTTCATCAGACCACTCCCCATCTGTACACAAAGTCGAAATGGAAAAACAAACAAATGCTAAATTAACAACATCTATTGTACACTGCATGCATATTGCTAATATATGATTTTAGCCTATAGTACCTGATTAAGCTGAGATTTAAACAGACATTTACATTTCTCCAGTTCTTCTCTGAAATGTTGCTGAAGCAGAAGGAAGTTGGGACTGAATATTTGTCTGATTTCTCTTTTCTCCAGGAAGGGTCCAACAATAGTCAGCACCTGAAAGCCCCAAAAACATAATGATGTCCTACTTTTTCAGCATTCACTCACCAGTCACTTCATTAGCAATGCAGTTAACATCACACTACTATTCAGTCATGCTTACTTTCAAAGCTGATTCCAGTCCTGAGCAATCCTTAAAAAACAAACACAGAAGGCTGGCAAGGCGGCACTCAAAGTCCGCAATCCTTATCTTGAACTCCTTATACTCGTTTTCAAAACCCTTAGAACAAAAATAACAATTCAGTTATATTTTATGAGGGACATCAGTGTAAGATTGTCCATTACGACTTTAACAAGAATTTTAATCAATATTAACAAAAAGGAAAGGAAAAATATTTTTAGATGGTTTCACCTGAGAGTTGAAGTCAAGTGGACTGTTTTTACTGTGTTTCAATGCTTCACAGAGGTTACTGAACTCTTTGTGCATATTAGCAGCGTTCTCATTGTAGACTTTCCCTGTAATTCCACCAAATTCTATCCTTTCCATCCTCTGAAAGTCCAGCATAATTTCAAACAATTCCTGCAGAGAAAATTTGTGGTAACAGGAAACAAATAAAAACACAACCTCAGTTTGACACCTGAATTTAATAACAAAAAACTCACCTGCAGTTGTAGCATACGATTAAAGAATTGGTTGAAACGTGAAAATATCATGGCAGATGGGAAATCCCAGGGTGCGTGTTTCACTTGGTTGGCCAGCCTCTCCCTCTGGGTCTGGTAACAATCTCGAAAACTTCGAAAGGCTTTTATCACCCTTGATACCATTTGTAAACTCTCCTCCGTATCCACTCGTAGCAGCAGATCTGCAGAGAGGTATGCGGAGGCCTGCAGGGGGAAAGGTTTTACATCTGCTAATTTGTTCCCGCAGACAGCCAACAACCGCAGTCAGAGTGATGCTGACATCAGAAGCATGCACTGTTTTTAATTTGACATGCGTGTCACTCTATTTAATTCTACTGAGGTTTCGTACCTGTTCAATGAGCAGATTGCAGAGTTCCTGCAGTAACACCACAATGCGTGCTGGTCTTTGATAAGACTGGCAGTTGGTCCAGATGAGAAAGAGCATGTGAAAAAGTGCAGGGGTGTATGTTTCCATGTGAGGAAACCCTCGTTTTTCCAGTTGAGAGAGCTGTGCACGTAGTGGCTGCAGATGGAGATCAATGTCCTGAGCTTCTTGAAGCGCTTTTTTTTTTTGGCAGAAAAAAAGCAAAGAAACAATCTCAATTTAAAACAACATAATAGAGACAGTGATATTGAGCATCAGATATTTGACAAGATACAAACTACAGTATGTCATCTTGGAAAAATAGACAAACTAATTTTACCATTCAACACATTTTCAATTAGAGTCTTGATTGCTGGATGATAGCTGCTATCCATCATCTCTAACATCTCCGCCATCATGTGAACAGAGGGACTCTGAAGCTGCAAGTGAAAGTTTAAAACACTTTAACAAAGAGTGAAATGGAGGAAGGTGCAAAAAAATTAAATAATATTTTAGTAAAGATCAAGAGGAGAAGGAAGCATACCTGATGATAAATGCTCTCTACATTGCTCTTCTTGGAAGCCCAAAACTTCATCTCTGCATCAGGCCCTGGATTACATCCTGTCATGAGCAGGTCAGATGAATCCTCCTTTAAAATTTTCTGGATCAGATTCGTCCAGTTGATGACCTGGGTCTCGATGGCGTGCGCCAGAGCCCTATCATAGTTTTCATAACTGAGTTGGAAAATAAAAGCCGAGAGGGTTACTTCAATCTTATAGTATCACCAAAGATCAAGCAGTACGCATTTGTGGTCTCACATACGTTTTAAAGGTGCTGCTTGAATTTCCCATCCAATCCATTGAAGTGGGGTTAAGAAGCACAGTTTTCCCCAAAACCTGTCCTCGAACAACAGACGTCTTACTGCACATGCTCTCAACATGTCGAATGATGTCTTCAGACATTAGATTTGGCCACATCTGATGGTTTTTGTAGTTTGACAGCAGGGGCGCGCATACCTAGTGTAGAGACACAGAGTGAATGCACCCAGAGCCCATAAAGCCAGAGAAGCATGAAATCTGTATCACAAACATAACTGACAGAAAATACAACAGAGGTAAATGCTTTTTCACAATGTATGATGGAGGGTATAACAATCACCTTCTCAACTGTGCATGACAGTTGCAGTAGTGGTGGTGGAGACAAGAGACCGAAAAGCAGAAGTTCCCTGAAGTTTTCAGAGTTTACAGGAACAACTCTCTTCTTCAGAATATAGATTTGCTTGCTTTGAGCAGCATCTGGGACCTGCGTTTGAAATAATAAGAAAAGATTTTTAAAAAATAAAAATATGCTTTTAAATGAAATATGTCATGCCAAATACATCATTTCTAACATTTTTAAGGACCATTTCCTTGTCACAGTAGGATAGTGACAGGTTGAATCAATAACATAAATGATGATTCAGTTCCACTGAGTGTGCTTTTCCAGCTCTAACATGTCAAAATGTCTGCTGTTAAAAAGGTTGATAGGAGAGTCTGCGAACAACCATACCTCAGTAGAAACAACCAGACCACCTTTTTGTGAGGAGGAGAAAAATATAACCGACTTCTTTTCAAAGAAGTCTTTGAGAAGCGTTTGAAACTCCTCGCTGGCAGCACTCTTCTCCCATGTTTGGCCGTGTTGCAGTCGCAAAAGCCCACAAACTTTTCCCTCGACAAACTTTACCCTGGCGTCCTCCAGGAAAGAAGGCACGTTTTCCTCGTCGGACATGACGTTTCTACGACCATGACATACTTCAGTCCCGTCACTTCGTTCAACAAAAACGTAGTTTGAGGCAGTTCGCGACACTTGCCTCTGCGTGACCCAGTAACTTCGTGTCGTGGTTTTAAGTCGCTGCGTGTACAAACACGGACATGAGCTGCACAGTGGAGGGGGCGGGTCAGCATTCCGTTGCGTAGCAACAGTTCCTCTTCTCAATCATTGCCAGGTATCTAGCTCTGCTTAACTAATTGTGTCGCAAAAAAAAAAAAAAAAAAAAAAAAAAAATTCCCCAATTAAGGCCATGAAAATGGTGTTCTTATTTCAGTAGCCAATTACTATGTCTGCTACTGTGTACTTTATGATTTGTATTCATAATTCATTATTTCAAATGAACTTAAAGCATGAATTATGAATACAAATCATAAGGTGTTCAGGTATCAGGCATCAGGTATTTGCATGTAGGTTACATTAGTAAAGGATGCTATTTGTCTACAGTGTAGCTGGTTCTTATTGTCTTGCAGTTCTTTATCCACAGTTTGCAGGCTGACATCATTTTTGTACTTCAAAACATTTTTGGTTTAAATAGGTGCAAAACTGTGGCCTCTTTAAAGACAGGACTGGACAGAGGAGGAGTGTGTGTGATGGACACACAGACTAATAAAATGTAGGCTATGTGACTTTTTGGTTGTCTAAGCAGCACAGCACTATGCCCAGCAACTGCTATTTACAATGAACTTTATTGCACCTCATTTCAGAGCAACCTAGAGGTCTGGCTGCTCTGAAATGCCTTTAAATAAACAGCAAATTGTAGCCTACTTTTGGCAAAGCTTATAGAGATTTAATTAGCTGACTAGTATCCTGCTCTATTAATGGGTACTCAAAGTTTAGTCTTTTCTATAAATATAGTGGAGACGGAGGATGAAACATTGATAACAGTTTATACAATTTCTGGAAATGCACTTGTTACTGTTGCGTGACTATTTCTACTTTTTTCACATCAAGAGATAGATCCTCGGGGAAGAGAGTGAGACAAACTCTTCAGATTTGCAGCTGGCACTACCGTTTTGGACCTCATCACTAACAATGACAAGACCACCTACGGGGGAGAAATTGCCAGCCTGTTGCTATGGTGCTAATAACAAGTTGGGAGCGATGCATTCAAGCAGCTAAGATGGAGATGGCTTCTGATGTAATCCACAAAATAATTTTACTGTGAAAATCAGCACAGATGTTAACATGGTTGAGAACATAAGTCATTCGATATGCTAAATTAGAACAGAAAACCCTAATGGCCTCATATGAGATGTGATCATAAAACTATCATCAGGGAGAGAGAGAGAAGGTCGGTATCTTGCAATTCGTTGCGTGTTATGGCTCTGCATGTATCCTTTTATTCCTTTATCATTGTACAGCCTCCCTGTCAGTAAATAATTATCTCTTGTTTAATTTTACTTTCTGCCAGCTACCTCTGATCCAGGAGCTGTAACATCACAAAGCTTGCAAGACAGACTGCACCAATTGCATCCTCTCAAGCAACCAAAAACTATTTCTTTTGGAAACAATGCTGTTCAAGCCTGGCACAGTACATGCAACCTCAACGCTTTTCCTGCCAAGGCTTGTTACACTGCTGAGCTAGCATTCGTAATATCTCTATCTAGTGCTTATTGAGCAGTCTGCCATCACAAAGTATGTGCTGCCTGCAAATAGTTGAATTAATTTATCTCTTGCAGATATTTTGCCTGCGATCAAAATCAGTGTTCTGAGATGGTGCAAAGTCTGTTTTCTTGAAATAATCTGTTATTAACACGTTTCTTTACCTAGGTTAAACTCTGTATGTACAGTATAATGTTCTGTACTCTCGTGCATGCTGCACTTTGTCTTTTGGCCTTCAAAAAATGCACATTGAACATTTGTATTATGAAGCATGTCATTAATGATTGGCAGAGTCCACAGACTTTTGTTGATGATGCCGTATTGATTTCTAAGATGAATCACAAAAAAGCACTACATTATGACAATCGAGTCAATCCGAGAAGCAGCAATGAGCAAGCAAATGTTTTATCTCAGTCTAAAATGAGTTTCGTATGTTTCATTATGTGCCATTTCTTATTCTGAACTAAGATGAAACCACACTGTGTATGACAGGGTAGTTTTGATTAGATAACTTCTCCCTATAACTTGCCCAGCAGGAAAACAATTAGTTTTCAACAAAATGATTATAAGCTATTTATTTTAAGATTCACTGTGGCAGTTTGAAAATAGAATTTTTAGAGTGCCATTATATCAACTATTTTTTTTAACCATTAAACCACAATAAAATAGATGAAAACCGAAGGATGCTGATGAAAATGAAATCTGTATTACCAAACAAGTTTTAAAAGTGAGTCATTTGACCAGCAACATTTTTTATTTAGGTTGGGTGGAAAGGTATATTTTTTATATATTTTGAGAGACATTACATAGCTATATGTGATATGGAAAAATCATCCAGTCAGACTAATCAGTTACTAAATCAGATTAGTTTTACAATTATCATTGACATACCAATAGTCATCAAGATATTTTAAGCTTGAATGTGTTTTCCCCTGCAGACCAATGCTTTCCTTTTCAGCAAATGTAGTTGTTTACATAATCTCAAAATCATGTTGAAGACACAGTTGTGAGATAATATGGTAACATACATTATGCAAACTGGAGTTCTATTTTATAGACCTACTTGTCACCTGGTTTGTGCATATAAATTTAGACCCCCAAGTCAGAAGGACCACACCACAAGGTCGCCCTCTACAGGATTACGGTTAAGTTTGGGCTACTCTCTCTACACTGTATTATTATCTTCTCATAGGATATATACATAGCCAGGTCTTTTTTATACAGGACTAAATCACAGATTATCTCAGAAGGCTTCATAATATAGGCCTACAACCCCACTCTTAAACCTTGCTCCTCGTTCACGCCTCTATTGTTGTACTCCCTCTTTCTGTTTGATAAAGATAAAAGAAACTATACAGTGAAGGTGAATTAAAAAGGAAATAGATTTATTGAAGACAAACTTGGAAGTCATGATGAGCGTGAAAAAATTGGCGATGCGCTTCCCAGTGTGCGCTCCGTCACCATCAGTGTCGTCCTGTAGAGGGCACTGGCTTTTCTCTTTTGACAGATCTTCCTGCAGACCAAAGGGACATGGACATACAGCAGGGAAACAAAACCGTTTGAGACAGTCTGTCAATGTAAACGTTTATTTTAAGATAGATAGATAGATAGATAGATAGATGGATAGATAGATAGATGGATAGATAGATAGATAGATAGATAGATAGATAGATAGATAGATAGATAGATAGATAGATAGATAGATAGATAGATAGATAGATAGATAGATAGATAGATAGATAGATAGATAGATAGATAGATAGATAGATAGATAGATAGATAGATAGATAGATAGATTTTCATCAAAGCAGTTTAATTTTATTTCGTTTTTTGTAATTATAAAGCCAATAGAAAAAAAAGGTAGCAAGCAGCCGGTTGACATAAGTCCAGAGATCAATTTGTAACCTATATTTAAAAACACAGACGCGTGAGGAGGGGAGAACGCTGCGTGGGTCTGTTGTTTGGTGACCTCCCGTCCATATAATAATTGATCGCATTGACTAAATAATAATATATTGTCAGTCACCCCGTCATAAATCATTGCTCCACCTGTCTCCGGAAACACAGACACGATAAACTAGTTTCGATGTGTGTTGGTGGCAAAAAAAAAAAAAAATACACGTGGGGAATTTTGTCCTATAGTGAATTAACGCTCATGTAAAAACCGGCACTGCTGCGCGCTCAACCTGACGGTGGATTCTCTGTTGGCAGATCATGCTAAATCCAACAATATAGTTCTGAAGCTCTTCGGGTGTTACGTAAGCCCCGGAATGAACGAATTTGTTAGCTCACACCCGAGGGCATCTGGTGATGGATATGTAGTCCTGGGGGACTGACGAAGACGCAGTACAACAGCCGGCCGTTTATCTTGAAAGGCTTGTTTTAAGTGTTCCTCGGCTGGGAAACAAAAGCTTTAAGGGCACCCATTACCTTACAATTGTTGTACAATCCCCATTGTTCAGTAAATTCACATACATAGGTATTGGAGCATGTGTAATGCATTAGGATTAGATTTAAGGCCACTGGTTTAAGTGGTTTATACAGATGAATTAAACTCAAATTGTTAAATAAATCCAAACTCTGCTGTGAGCATTATTTGTAGTTTAAATTGAGGCCTACTTCTTCTGTATGGTGCATTAAATAAAATGGCTTACACTTTATGATGTGTGTGTAGGCTTATGCTTTTGTCTGTTGTATCTGTATGTATCTACAGTGCAGTGTGGGGTGAAGCTGGGTCCAGGCGGTGAGGTGGGACTCCCCTGAGGATGGCCAGGCTACTTGTGTCTGAGGGGCTGGTTTATCCCACTTAATCAGCATCCTGAGAGACTGGCACTGCCCCCATGGCCATAATGCACGGGTCACTTTGGGCTCCTCAAAATGAAGTGAAGCCCCACCAGACAATGCTGCTGTCAATCAGCCTTAACCTGAGCTGGGCCCTTTATTCCTCATATAGTGTACTTGTGTAATCATTCACTCCATAAATGCAAATTAATCTCATCAATGTTTTGACTAACACAGGGCAAGGATACATGGAGAGCATTTTTGCATATCAAATACTTGCATTTCTCACAGTACAGTTTCCCTTCCTAGAGACTGAGTATGAACTTACACAGGAAGGCAAATCATGGATGTCCTCTGTGCAATGTTGACCACACATAAACCTGTTGAAATGGAGTTACAGCTTTCCTTACGTGAGTGACAAACATCCTCCTAAGTTTTTTTTGCATGTATCTTGTTGATAAATTCTTCTTGTCCCTGTAGGGAAGAGAACTCTTAATCTGATCATCACAGCCACATGCTGTTGAAAACACATTTATCTAAAAAAAAAAACTAACAAGATAATGAAGTCACAGGAGAATGCTTCCTGCAATTTGCTAGAGCTCTTCCGCTTCGTTTAGACCACAATTTGTACTTGTTTGGATGGCACATACAGTCAGTGGTTTGGGGTTTGTAGCGGTAATGTCCCAGGGGCTTCTGTCAGTCCTGCACCATTATAAATGACAGAGCTGAGTGAGCCTCCTTGGCTGTTTCTCTACACGCTGGCTTCCTTGGGGCCTTGTGTAGCATTTGCAGAGCGCGTGCCCTTTTGATTTCCTAATCCCAGCACGAGCTGTGGAATGCTGGTTCTCTATGAGATATTCCTCTCACAAGCCGTGATTTATGTTCTTGTGGTGCAAGGCTCAATGGTGAGAGGATCACAGGTGTTGTGGTGCCTCAGTAAAAACTTTTAATATGCACACCTCGTGGTCCCCAGCCGGGCCCAGCACAACGATTACTGCTATTCAGTGGGGGGATGGGTCAATAAATGTTTAAAATTCATCTGAGGCTTTACAGTCTGATGCTTATTATACAAACATGTATGTGTTTATTTTAGCAGAGGTACAGTATCACACTACATCTTTATCAGGATACACAGTGCTTGTTTCAGTATGGTCAGCTTGTATGATAAAATAAACAAATATGAATTTGTGGATTTCAATTTTTAAATGTTGGTTTGGGTTTATTAAATATGTTATTTTGATGATAATATAAAACAAATTAGGAGAATTAATACAATATTAGAACCCTTACATATAGCACATTAGGAAACAACAAGCGAAAGCATTTGGCACCAGTTATATTGGTAGTTAATTACTGGATTGTTAACTGGGCAGTTAATGCCCACTTTAAAGTGAAGAGGTCGACCTTTGCTCATGCCATAGTAAAAGTCTCAGCATAAAATCAAGAGTGCAAACTAAATGGCATTCATTGAGAGCTCAAGTGTTTGTCTTCTCCGTAGCCACCACATTATTCTACTTAATTTGATTTTAATTAAAGTATGGGAAGGTCATCCTTTTATCGAGCAAAACAAACTTCAATCAAGAGTATGTTTTGAGGTGAAATTCCATGGTTGGGGAAATAAAATAAAAAAGAAAAGTGGTTTACTTCCCATTGGTGTTGCTGTCAGACAAGTTCACTGATTGTGAATTAATGTGTGACAATTTGCACTGCAGTGGTCCACATATGCTACATTTCATTCATATGTGTCTTTGAGAGTTTTGGCATGCGTTATGAAAATAAATTTTACAATTCGTGCCAATTTCCATACGCCCAGGGAGCTAGCGTTTGACTATTACTATAATCTTGCATTTCTCTGAATAAGGTTGTAACGCTGACAAGAGAAACAGATGTAGTTCATCATTAAATGTGATGACTCTAATTATGCCATATCTTCCCATCAAGTAAAAAGAAAAAGAAATTCCATTCAGAGATTTATTTGGGCTCTTCCTGCCAGTGATCCAGATTTTGTCATGACATGTTACAGACAACTTCATGTGCACTAACAACCTTCCTGTATGATTTAATAACAGTGATCTGTGTTAATCACCCACCCTCCCTTTTCCGCTTTTCATACCTTGCCAGAGGGATTGCTGTAAACTGCACTAACTTAACTCTCTACAACTGTCTTATCTTCTAATGGCTGCATTAGACCCCATCCCCCCTTTCTTTGACTTGTTATCTAGACGCAGAGGTCAGGAAGGCCTTTCAGTCATGAGTGTGTGCTCAGAGTATATAGTGACCTTTTTAACTCTATGCTTTACTGTGAATCCCTGAAGCTGTTGTGGTTCGGGCTGTTTTTCATTCCAAACCAGTACTGGATGTTACTGTATATAAAAATAAGATTATAAATGAACAGACTGAGAATTTTGTCATGTCATCTGAGTGCCTTCTGAAATATATGTATTAAATTACAATGTTTAAATATAACCATGCTCTTTAATGGGTGTTAGAAATAAATAGTTATAAGCATTAATGAGATTAAAGTACCAGTCTTTATTCAAGTAGAATGTTTATCTGTAGTCTAAGAATAAATACTAAATAAAAAAAATTGTCGTTGACCGATGGCAAGCATGTCATTTTTGTAAATTTGTTATTTTTCAACAATACTTTGAGAAACACGCGATTGGTTGCATAAGCTCTGTTGAGCAGATTAAACCATTTAAAAAGAATGAAGTATCTGAAAAAGAGTTTTTCATGATATATTGCTGTTTTGAAGATGGTGCTTTGACAATAAATACTTTGTAAATTGATGGTATTATTTATTTATTTGGAATCAATGTATCTCTAAATATTACAACATTTTAAATCTTAATGGAAATTGTGGTCACATCTCCCAATGTTTTAGACATGTTCCAGTATTTTAGTTACCCTCATTTTTATGTTATTTCATTTTCCGTATGGATCAATGAAAAGATCCAATGTAAACTAAAATTATTTGCATGTGGTAATGCTTTTATCAGCCCTTTATATGTCAAAATATTATTACAAAGAAATTACCACACACCTTTGTTTTCTTGTTATTTTGACTTATTAAACTATTACAGCCTCTGAATTTCCGTAGGACTGTCAGAATTTCACCTCTGAATTTATGCTAAAAAATCTGCCTCCCCAAGGTTGCATAGCAGATTCATTTAGTCCTGTGCCAGCCCCCTTCTCCCTCAACCTCCTTCCCTTCCTCCTCTTTCTTTCCCATGTCCATTAGACCTTGCAGACTAATCGAGCAGCACCAATTGCTCCCGTGGTGAGATCATTAAGTAAATTATTTTAAGATCAAACGGTCAGCAGCCACAATGAAGTCCTGTGTAATGGTAAAAGCCTCAGAAACTGCCACCCACCCGTCTCTCAAATTAAAGCCCAGTGGGGAGAGCTCTGCACCTCTCAGGTGGATGCCCCCACCATTAGGCCTTTTAGCTGCAGGCTAAGGTAGGACCCACTAATTGGTCCTTTGAACAAAACTAACCCACTGACAGGATCTGACTTGTGTGCAGCTTAAGAGTGCAAAATTGTTCCTGGCCAAAGACAGCAGTTTCAAACCACTGTAATAGTCTACCTATAGAGAGAGTCAATATGTACTTGTACTTAGGTAGCAGCATATACAGGTGATGATGTTCAGGGGGATTTACTGTAAAAAGGGGAGAGGCTTTTCACTTTTTTGTCATTGGACAATTCCACCAAGAAGGATTGTTGTTAAAATTACATGCACTTTATAACTCATATGACTTTTACAACAGAAGTGCTTAGCACTGCTGTGTTTTTACTCAGTCATTAATTTTTCTAAATTTTTGCAACCATTTTAGATTTCATCTCTTATTTTTTTTTTTTTTTAAAGTGTATCTTAATCTTGAAAATATGAAAACAAATCACCTTACTTTTAATTTGTGTTGTAGATGTATGGTTGATCGTGCCTCTGGTCTCTCCAGTTAAACCTGTGCCAGGATTGCTTTGGATTACCTATGTAAAACAAAAAGCAAAAACAAAACACTGATCAGGAAATAAAACCACAAAACGAAAGAACAGATGCTTCAGATTTGTGTGTGAGTATGGCCGCATATAGGTTTATGTGTAAAATTCACTGACTAAGTATAAAACCCATTAGACAATGATTACTCACAAAGTGCTGGCCTTGGATGAATAGGTTGACAGTTTCCCTTTTAGCAGGTCAGAGTTTCACTTGGCTTGACATAATTAGGAGCATGTACTGTATGCTCATAGAAGGATAAATTCATGTACATTAGACAGAGATTCATGCGCTGATGTTGGCCTTAACAAATGACTTTGTTTCCTCAGATTATTGCACACATCTGACAAAGAAGCAACAACTTAATGCTCAACAAAACGTTCAAAACAAACCATGGGCAACAACACTGGGCTTTTTCAGTTCTTTATCCACTTCCACTGCGGAAGTGTTGGACTTACAGTAGCTTATGGTGTGGAGACAGAAACCAATGCAGCAAAGTGACTATGAGAGTGATTTATCCTCCTTTGACATGAAGCGTCAGTGACATCAATCACATGGTTTTAATTAGTGATGGCTCCCCTTTGTGCCTGAGAAATGTGCATGTAATTCAATTTGGGACCCACTGCTGCCTCAAGAACCTCACACAAAGATTCGCCAAGCCACTGTAAGTTTATACACAGGTGGAATAGTTGATATTGGCAAAGCAGGCTGACATGCAGAGAATATAATGCAATTCAGGCGACACAATGCTTTGAATGCATTAATAAATATTCAGCGTATAGAAAATATCCCAAATATATCCATTAATCAAATTTAGACTTATTTATTATTTGTTCTATTGTGCAATGCAGTTGTGGTTGACTTCCAAAAATAAATACAACTGACTAGTAAACAACTTATTTTGATACTTTAAAGAGCAAATTATTATTTTCTATTGAGCAGAGTGATAAAAGGAAGAGTGAGCCAAAATGCTGAATTAAAATTATCTCCAAAAGTGTTAGAATATTGTGTTTTAACCAAAAATCTAAAAACAAAGATTATGTGAAGTGGGATTTACTTGAAAAACAGGAACAATTTTATTTTGAAAGGTTGCTCAAGGGAAGTTAAAGAGACAACCATTTAATCAAAGTCCATTATCACAGTTTTCACTTTCCAATGGTGCAAATGTCAGCCTTTGTCGGACACTTCATGTGCACACTTCTATTATGACAATGGACCGATAGCAACCATGCAGAAATAAACTGAGGTATCTTAGTCCTTTTTATGAGAACACTGTATTCATTAGATGCACAGTGTGAGGGCTATCACTGTTACTTTGTTTTCCCTAGAGGTCATACATTGGAATGGAAATACAGTGATGTAAAATAAAAACAACTCCTTTTAGCTCTCGCCACACAGAGGCCTTTTATCTATCATTTAAATATTGGTTTCTTCTGATTTCCTCTTCAATGGGAAACTTAACTGATACCAACAGCAAAAGGCCCGAGCCTTAAATAAAAACAATGACAGCTTAGAGAGTTAAGGTTGCTATTGAAATGCTAAAACATCAATAGCAGTTATTTAGTTCCCTAAAGACACTTGAAAGTGTCTTATCTGACGCATGGTAAGGCCAGTCACTACAATGATGTTTATTTCACAGCAGTCATCCATTATATTGTCAAACCAAACACTCTGTTTGCATCTAAAGTCATGTTTCTTATCGTGAATTTGACCTCTGACCTCAGCACTTTTAAAAAGGTATAATATATTTCTGATGCGTTTTGTTCTGCTATATGTCATTGTTCTATGTGAACATGTGATTTTGATCAGAAAAGGTAAAGAAATTAGTTTTGGTTTGAAAAAAAAGAGCCTTAACTAACTTAATAAACTGCAAGTTACAGGTAAATATTTCTCAGTCAATTTTTAAAAAGATTCTAAAAAATAGTATTTCAAACTCTTAATAAATGGAAATTTGGCCAGGTGACACACACCAACAGAAAAGTACATCTTACATTTGTTGCAAAAGTGTCAGTGTCAGTCTTATGTTTAATAATAGTGTTGTTGTTGTATTAAATGTAAATGTATAGTATGTTGTATTTCTGAAATATTTCCTTAATTGAATTTCATGTTTTCAGGAAACACAACTTGTCATGCTATACTAAAAACTGCAAAGTACCTTTAAAAAACAAAACAAAAACAAAAACAAAACAAAGAAAGAAAAAAAAAAAGCAAGAATTGTTTTAACTATACAAAATCATACTCTTACAATGGTTGTCCTTTTAGCGCTTTTTTTTTTTCATGGCTCTGTCAGCTATCAGCATTAAGTGACCCTGAATTCACTGCACCTGGCAAAATCAAATCAAAATATCAGATTCTACCAATGTTTCAAATTTATATAATGATGACCACAAGATGCTATTGATTCCACAGTCTGATTGTGCTCCTGCACACTGAAATGTCATATTTAAGGCTGCTTTTGTTCTTGGGACAGATCAGCTCCCTTACACCATCTTCCCCAATCAGTTCTTTGATGCCTGTGTTCCGTTTAACTTTTAGAGGTGCTGATTATATTCTGTCTTTTTCCTCTCCGGATCCCCTCTAACAGCACCAAATCAGTGTCCCAATTCCGCACAAACATGCGGCTCACAATCAAGCTGTCATTTGGCCTATGAAAATTTGGCTTCGCCATTAGCTGATGTGCCGAGAGGAGAAATTCCAGACCTCTGTCTGTGGAAACGTTGGTTTCACCCCCTGCTGATTGACTCTAATCAGCCACACCATCACTCTGTCATGAGGCCCATATATACTGGTGACTGATTAGGTGGGAAGACTGAAGAATTGAAAAGAACATAAATATTTATCATGTCTTGATGCTTTATAAAACATACATGTAGTGTACTCTGTAGAGCCTATAGTGGGGCCACATTAATAAAGTGTTTTAAATTATAAACTGGTCTTTTCTGGTTACAGCCGTTTCCATCCTATTAGCAACAGTCAACTAATGTAAACAGCATTAAACGGAGTAGATTTTGCCAGCAGCAGTGAGTGTTCATGTTGTTGAAATGCTTGTTGTCAAAAAGAGCTACAGTCAAACACACCACAAGTATTGGCTTGTATTTCCGTCTGCTGAACAGGACTGACAAAGAAAACCTTGTTGACGCCAGGCTCATGCTGTGCTGTCTGGGTCCACAACAGGTTAAAACACCCCAGTGCCACAGCTCCAGGCTATTCTCATGCTACATGCATATTTCAACCTGACGATTACAAAATGATTGCAATATAATCTTTGTTAGTCAAATTAGTCAGTGCACGTATAAGTCATCACGTATAAGCAGAAGGTCAAGTGAATTGAAACATTAGTGTAATGCTACACGTGGTTGGTAAGCCAGTTCATGAACAATATCCAGGGGCTACGAGAGACAGGTACTTCCTATATCCTGTGGTTGATGGCGAGGGGCCTCACCTGGGCTGTAATCTGGGAGGACTGAACACAAAGAACCAGAGTGAAGTGGATTCCGCCTGTCCTACTTCAAACGCAGCAGGACAGTAAATCAGACCGGTAGACAACACGAGGCAGCTCACAAGTCCCTTATGTTCACTGCTTCTGCCACCCGCCCTCAGGGCAGAACAAGAACAAGTATGCCAACAATGTCACCTGACAACATCATAGAGACATACCCACAAAACCATTTTACAGGACTGCTGAGGATGATTGCTGTGAAGAACGATATTCTCCACAACACAGTGAAGGTTACATTTTTCAACATGGTTTTACTAGAACAGGCCTGCATTATCATTCATATCAGCGAATGTCAGCAAAGTCAATGAAGTACTACTTTTGAAACTGTTAAAAAATATTGAAAAAAATAATCCACTGAATAATAATTTATTGGCCAACAAATACAAATCTAACTACATGCTGTTGGCACCTTAATTTATGTCACAGGTTATGTAAAAAGTTCAAGGTACTGCATTAAAACCATTTTTTTAATTTAATAAAGATGATTCTAACAACATATTTGTATTCTTGTGCAGAATAAAAATGCAATAAATAAATTTGAAATCCCCTGTTTACTCTGCACAAAATTAATTTTACAGGATTTAAACCAAAAAAGACAAAACTCGATTGTGATGTTGCACAAGAACATAAAAGTATTTCATCAGTGAATGAAAAATTTCAAGGGAAGACTCATAGTACAAGTATATCAGTTGGATGTGGAACTCTTGAGAAATCCTATTTGAGGAATAAGGTGTCAGGGAAAAATGAATCAGAAAGGAACGCCAAGGTCAGTGTGATATTTCAAGGCTTCTACTTTACATGGCCGCATAGTAAATGAAGGCCTTCAATCAAGTTAGATTGGGTGGATGGACTATAGGTACACCAACACGCTGCCATGAGAGCAATGACAAAGGAATAAATCCATCAAATAAAGGAAAAAAGGAAACTATAAAAAATTCAGGGTCACAACAATACCTTGAAAGAAAAATCCTCATTTTTGGGGATTCATTCTAATAAAACAAATAGTTTAATGAAAAACTTTTGTTCTCAAACACTGCCACATTAATACATGACTATGTAGCCTTATGCTGCTGGAAGTAAAATAAAAATAAAAAATAAAAAAAGCAAAACATTTATGTTCCTTAACTGAACTTACTATTGTAATTTGATGCATATGTTTTCCTTGGAGTGAGAAATACTTTTTTTCTTGCTTGTGCCCGAAGACAGATTCATCTCTGACCACTAACAGCAAACATTACATTTTTATTACTGCAAAATGTTCACTGCTATACAAACTATGTGGCTTTTCTCTTTTCTTTATGTAACCTACTAAGGGCACTTTACAAATTAAAAGTGTTAAGATGGCTGATTCTCCCTAGCTGTGCTGTCAAAACTGAATATATCCAGGATATTAATAATATAGGGGTTGATGATCCATCTCCCAGGAACCATTTATCTAAAGTTTGTGTTATCTAAATATGAGCCAGGGATCCACTGCACCAGTGCTTTAACAATCAATACATTATCTTATGTGCAAAGTCTAAATGTACAAAGATTTTTTTTTTTGCAAGTGTGTGGAACAAATTAAAAGCCCGGCCAGTCAGTAAAAGACCAATTCATAAAGGTGAAAAAGTGAGACTGCGGCTGTGATGGGGAGGACCAGTGAAAAATCTCTGCTGACCCTCTCATCCCTCTGCTCATCTATCTCTCACTACTGTCCACTGATAGATTTCCCCTCACTGATTTATGGGAGAAAAAAAATGTCACAGTGGAATGGGCTTTTGATAAAATTGTTCAAGAGATTCTGGGCAATAAATCCTGATCTTTACATCCAGGTTGCAAGCTACTTTCACATTCTTGTGCCATCAATAAGAGCCGCCGAAACATGACAACTAATCAATTACTTTACAATATTCTGGGCAGTTTGGGAAAACAGTAACATTTATATTTAACAGAAAAGAGCAAGTCACTCTTTTATACTGAACAAACTCTGGAGGAGAGGAGCTTGACTGTAACTTGAGCTGAAAATCAGTCACGTTGTGTTTGCACTGCCACCACGAGAGAAATTCTTGTCCTTCACTACAACTTTTGTAAAAAAAAAAAAAGATTCAGTCTAAAGTCATTTTTCAGCAAATGACAAATGCTATTCACAGTATATTTCTGTATTAACATTATGCACACGAATGTGTCAATCTGTTAAATTCCTATTTACTAAAATATTCAGCTGATCAATAAATCATTTGTATTTTGCCACGAACCCATTGAGTAATGAAAAAATGGTAATTTAGTAATCAATCAAAGTGACTTTATATTGTAATGGTTTCCAAAGACGAGCCTGTGAGGAAAAACAGCCCAATATGAGGGTAGTAACAAGTTACAGGATCTCTAATCCGACATCAGTTATGATGGAGTGTTTCTGACAGGAACTCTTCAGTCAGCCGAGTGGCGCCAGGAAGGATGAGTGATTCAGCAAACCTGCCTGGTGTTGTCTCTCTGGTCTTTCAATCTTTACGATGTAGCTCAGAGAAAAACAATGAGCCTGTTGCTCAGTACAGGTGTTTCTCAGAGGAGATGACTTGTAAAAACAGGTAGATTTCCACTGAGACATGAACTGACTCACATAAAAGGCTTCTGCTGCTGCAATAACTCACAGCTGAGTCCTGGCTGTCAGCCCAAAGACACTGAAATCATTGCAGTGTTTAATTTGCACAAATATCCTCACTGGAGTTGATATAAAAAATAAAAAAAAGTCCCGGTGCAACTGAAAGCATTTGATACCGTTTGCGGTAATGTCTTCCATTGTTGATCGAGAGATAAACGTCAGCAGTGTAACCTCAGACTGACAAGGAGACAAACAGTCATGGTTGTTAAAGGAACATATTTTGAGGGACCTTTGCACTCACAGTAAAGGCAGAGAAATACTGGAACATGAACTTAAAGCCCTCTGAAGACAAGGTTGTCACAAGAGATGAGAGTGGAGGAAGCAAAAAGACAAATAACAAGCAGAGGGGGAGCTATTTGGCTGACTTTGTCTTTCAGATTAAAGCTCAAGCAACAACCAGCAACAAAGACATTTTTGACAGGATGAGGAAATGAAATGTTTACAGTAAGGGGACTGATAAGTGAGGCCACATCAGACATTCGAGAGCACTTGTTTGGAGTGTCACTTTTTGCTACAGATGAGGAGCAGTCACACTTAAAATAGGTGTCATTACAGGTCAGTGAGAAATGGCAAGTTGTGCACTCCCCTATTTAATTTACTCCATCTGTATGTCAACCAACCCCCAACAATTTCAGTTCAATGCTGCACTTGGATCAGCAATTTGTTTTATCTTTACAGTGAAATTGAACGATTCTTTTCCCCATGCACTGCTAAAAGGTTGAATTATATTTGCTTTGCTATAGAAAGATTTCATCCACGCTACGGATTCAGCTGGAGCCCAAGGAGATGTTATATTGCTTCTATTATGCAAAGCCTCCAAACCTGAGAGGCCTAGGACATTTGAATTATTTACACCAGTTGTCACAGGCTGGTGTGATTTCAAAGAACATGCTCCCAGAGGCCTATTATCCTGCCCTTGTTTGCCAGGGGAGATGACACATTTTCTCAGTGATAGGCTGCTTTTCTGATTCCTGCGGGAAGAAAACCACTATGTTAATCTAATGTGTCCTGGCCCAACACGATACACCAGCACACACGCAAAAAAACCTGACTGCTTGTTCTCATCTATGTAATCACAGCGGCAGGAGCAGAGGGCACACGTCCCCTGTGCCTCATTTCAGGGCTAATCTTTCATTTCATAGCCCATCTCTCCATATCAAACAACACAAATGGCTCAATTTGCATGACAGGATTTGTAACATGGCAAATCAGGTGTCAGACTCGATTAAACATTACACCAGCACACTATCATAATCAGCCGTCTAATGAGTGTGGCCGCTGGTGTGAGAGGCTTGGATGGATCAGGGAGAAGGGCTTCTCCACGCTGCCCAGCGGGGGGTGAGGAACTGAGGGATTAAATCGAAGATGCAGTCGCTCTGGCCCTGACAGAGGGACTCCTGTGGGTGGTGGAGGCTCGAGCTCTGTGATGCTGACGAAACAAGGCGACACAGGCCACACACACATATCAGGAAGACTAGAGGGGAGGGCTTCTCTCATGGCTGAAACACACAGACAGCCCCACGAGGCAGCATCTGAGGACTGCTTACTCCTGTGTATCCTCAGTTTTGAATCCTAATGCACGGGGTCATTGCAGAGGAGCAGAGTGACCTCAGCCCGAGATCACACCCAGCTATCACCCAAACGAGACATTGGGATCATTGAGATGCAACAGACACTCTGAGTGATAATTAATCTCACAATACTGGTTGTGCTTTCACTTCATGTAAACATCGAGTCACATGATGAGCTGATGTCACTCAGCCTCTGCAGAGCTGCCCTCCCCCTCCCCGCTGTCATCTTCAATCCCTTCCCTCCTGGTGTACAGTTTGCCACTCCCATTGTCCAGCCCTTATTGTTTTCTGCTGAATATACACTGATGCTAATTCTGCTGCTGGCTGTGTAGATGTGCAGCTTTTGGTTGCTGGTCCACAGAGAGGTCCCTATTGCCACCATCCTACCACCCTCAGCATCAATGTCCCCCTCTCCTTTACTCCTTCCCCCACCCTCTGCCCTGCTCCCCATTTGGGGTGACCCGGGTGCTGTTCTGAGGGTTCCTCACACCCCAGAAGCTGTCAGTGGCCTCCTTCCTTCCCATGAGCGGAACACACAATAGAGAAAGGGCTCCGGCTGAGAGGTTCAGTAGCCATTAACCCCTACCAGCTGTTCCTGCCGAGGGTATTCTGTGCCACAATACGTGCCCCCAAGGGGGCCCTCACGTCCACTAATCTAGCCATTGTTGGCCAGGAATGCTGACAGAAGAAAAGAAATTTTTCTTGTGTCCATGCAAGCGTGTGTATCCATGTGTGAGAGCCGAGAAACGTAGGGCTAATTTCTATAGTTGCCTGTGAAGAAGGGAGACCATGAAGAATACCCTATTTAGCTGCTTGACAAAATTCTCCTGCTTAAAAATGGAAAAACAATGGCAATTGTTTTCAAGTGGACTTCTTTACACTGTCCAGATCTGTGAATTTAAAGAGAAAAATATATATATATATATTTATGTCTGGTGTGCAAAAAGTTAAAATAACTTTATAAGATTTAAATTATTTAGTTATCTGCGATTCCTTTTTAATGATTGCCCAAGCAAGCGTTCTAAAACTGCGATCACTTCCAAAGCCATTTCTAAAGGAATTAAATTCTGTGGAAATTATTCCATTTTGGTACTTTGCTCTCAGAATATATTAACAATTAGTCCATTTCAATTAACATGGAAATTAAAACAGCATTTTCCAGTCAATTTAACCATGATGCAGCCATTAGGGGCTTCTGGTGTGCTGAGCATGTTTGTTACTCCAATCTATAAATGAAAAAAAAAAGAAAAAAAGAGTGCACGGCAGAGAAAGATTCCCGCTGCATATTCAGAAAGTCATTTTGATATTCCATTGAGTGCATATATTAGTTAATTTATTCTTTTTAAAAAATGCTACAAAGTAAACAAATCCAAAAAGAAGCACAACTAAAAAAATTCGTCAGGAAATTTGTCACAAAAACTGGGTCTGTAATGACAAAGAAAATATTCACAATGATTTAATCTATTTTATTGCACTATAATCTGAGTTCATTTAAATAATAATGGAATATAAAAAAAAATTCAGCCAATTTTAGGACCCCTAAATGTAAAGAGCTTTAACTGCAGCACTGTACACACCCAAATACAGTTTGTGATATCTGTTGTTGTCTTCCCACTAAGTAAAGTCAATAGATGTGATATCAACAGTGTTGACAGCAACAGGAAGCAGAGCTCCATAGCTGTCAGCAGGCAGTGGCATGCAACATTTGCATGAAGGAAGTAAACACAGCAGCACCTAAAGACAGGGGGAGGGCAGCTCTGATGTAAACTGTTAGGTGAATTTTGAAGAGGATAGGTGTTTTTCTGTATGTGCTCCGTCCCACAGTCTGTGCTGTGTTGTGACAGGCGGGGGATCTATGTCAGTCAATTATACGTCCCAACAGACTTTTGTGCTAATGAGTTGGTCCAGCCATCGGCAGACTTCCCCTGTCGTCCAGAAAAGATCACTTTCATTGCTTGCAGAACTAATTCAGGGCACAAAAGTGGGAGCTTCACCATTGCAGCCTCTTTTACTGCTCCTTTTGTGGAAGCTTTAGAAGTGCGCTGAAGAGAGGGCCTAGCGCTCAGGCCTCTTCATCTCCAGTCCATTGCCTGTCATTAACATACATATCCATATGAAAAGTGGGGTAAGGCTGGAACAGCTGTCCAGTAAAGAGGCAGTGATTCCCTCTCCCAAATGCTGACAGAAGCCTTTAGCCTTCCTCGGGCAATAATAAACCAAACCATTTAAACAGTCTTTCAGGGAGCGAGAAAGAGATTGGGCAATAATGTTACATTCACAGGCATCAGTGGCTCTCATTGGCTTGCAACAGTCTCTAGTAGATTAAGCAAAGTTAAGGGACAAACCAAGGAAAGAATCACAAAACTAAGACAATGTGAATATCATAAAATGACAACAGCACTAGATATTCCTCTTGTTATGAGTGAAAAAATATTCCGATTTAGACACGAATAGAAATCAAAATCATTTTAGTTCAAAAGATTCAAACAAACCATGATTCATATTTTTTAAATTATTTTTAGGCACCTAAATTGGATAGAAAACAACAATCATTATGCAACTGTTTCCATTTCAATAGGGTTATTTATGTTCGAAGTACTTCTAAGTGATGCCGAAGGTTGGACATTGTAATAAAAATGGTATATTTGTTTGCACTGAGAGCTCTGTGTTGAGGGCTTTTCACCCTGAGCAAAATGATTTGGTCTAAGGGGACTCGAGGAGTGTATGGGGATGGAACTGAGCAATCCTCTTGTTTAAACTTGGGCGGTGGGCATGAAGACAGAGGTTAAGTGACTTGCCCCGGGTCACATGGGAAGTCGTTTACTTAGGGTGGATTTTCTCATCTAAACCCTCATCCACTTAGACCAGAAGGGTTTCTAACACATTCCTTCGTATATATCACTCATGTGGTATTCAAAATTATTTATTTTTACTGTGTTGTTGTTTTTTTTTTAATTGTTGCTGTTTGTTTGAAGCTGACTGTTGAAAATCTTGAATAATGTTTTGAAGTGTTGAACAAAATCCTGTCTTTTGTTTAATTATGAGGCTGTTTTGTGGCATCCAATTTAGGACAACTTGGATTTGATATGCCTAAAACATGAAAAGCCATGAGTAAAAAACACCAGGGGAGAAAATTTACAGAAAGTGAGCTTTTTAAAGCAGATTCAATTTTAAAAGTATATTTAATTTTTGCCTGTGAATTTTTCTCATAGTCAAATGTGATGGTGGAGAAATTACAGTTATCCCTGTGTTGGCAGAAAAGGCATTTTTTTCATTCTTTATATCAAATTCATCTGTCTATGCTTCACAAACAGAAATTGGCATTTGATCATTTATGTCAGACAAAATCTGCACAAAAGAAAAGTGATTGACAGCAACAGCAATGAGCAGCTAATGGTGACAAGTGAATTTTTAAAACAGAATTTAATGAAAACTGACTTATTTTTCTGTGGCATTGTTTATTTTTTCTTAGATTATTGCATACAAACATTTATGCAATTTAAGGTCAGCAATATGATGTTAACTGATTTTAAAAAAAAAGGTAATTTTAACTCAGTCATATAGAGACAGTCTATGACGTTATGCTAAACCTTGGTTCAGAGATCTTTTTGAGTCTTGTGTCCTTCCACTGAGTGGTTTTCTATGCTTGAGATGCCTCGCTCTCTAGAAAAGGAGGTAAAGGGAGAAGCCAGAATCCGGATCTAATGAATAAGAAAAGCCTTTGGTTAAAGGGGGACTGGTTTGTCTCTTCACGGGTCGCTTTTTATTCAGCTTTAGAAAGACGAGGAATCCTGATTGATAAATCCCCTCCCTTGCCCCCCGGTGCCTGCGTGACCCCAGAGTCATCAAATACAATGCACAGCACCATAAGTTTCTAAACCTGTGACTGAAAACTATAAGAGTCGAATTTGTGTCAAATGAGGGAGCTTTGACGTGCTTTTACAGCAGCGATTATTTTAAAGCTGCATGCCCACTGGGTTTCCAGCAGCTAGCTGCATGCAGCATTTATTTTCCATCTGATTCTTCTACCCCGCCACCTCCTGCGCATCAGCAGCATCCAAAAACTACAGTAATGGCACTTGTTGCAAGCGCTTAAATCCAGCGGAAGTGATTTTTAATACATAACCAGCCAACACCTCGGGCCCTTATCACACTGCCCCTCTAGTCTATCCTTTATTTATCACAGTTCTGCTGTTTGTTGTCTCTTTAAAGTCCCACAATTCATTAAAGAAGGAAAAAGGGGGTGGGGAGCAGAAGAGAGGGACAGGGTATGGAGAGGCAAATCTGGCTGGGGGCTGTTGTGAGGGAGCAGGGGGTAAAGGGGAGGGATTAGGATGACTTCTTGAACACATTTTCTCCCTTTTGCTGCAATTAAACAAAGTAGGCCTGTGATTAGTGCAGCGCAGGGAGCAGAGAAAAAGACACCCTTGAATCCCAATGGAGGGACCTGACTGAGCATTATTGCTTGACAATGCCTGAGTTTATTGCTGAAACCTGCTTACCCTCCTGCATGGCAAACCATGGGAACTCCAGTCAGGTGGAAACTTTCCTTTTCTTTTCCCGCGCCTTGTTTTTCTCCCCCCTCTGACCACGGAAGCCCTCCAGGAGCTCACAGTATGGTTGAAGCCACACAGCTCCCCCCTGGTAACTGAGATGTTTAGGATAAGCTCTGCCTGGTTTTTGTGCATGAGCTCACACTTGTCTGCTGTTGTTCGAACACAGTTAATGATGAGCTTCCTCTGTTTTTTCCACACCCCTTCCCTCTCTCCTGTCCTCCTCCTCCTCCACCTCCTCTCTCTGCTCCTTTTCTCCTTTCTTATTTGAAGCTAAGCGGCTGTTTAAGTGGAGTGCCTCCTCCCTCTGGCTCTTGGGAATGCTCTCAAGGGGCCCTTGCCTGGCACTGTGTGCATGACACATAATGAAAACAATTTTACGCTGCAGAGGGAAGTATGAGGCAATTACGGATGTGACAGCCACCTGCAGATTCACCCCCTGACAGGCTCCAACTGCACTCTCCCAACCACCGCACCATTGCCACAACCACTGCACTGTGTCACCGCACTGGTAAACCCCCCACACACATATACACACCCCCACCCATCGCTCACAAACACCACACTCCACCAGCCCCCAGCTTCATGAATATGTGATGGCTTGATGATGTTGTGAATGGCTGGGGCAGGTGAGGAGGGGTTGAGAAAGACCGGGGCTGTAATAAGTTGCCCAGCTGGAGATGGTGTTGTGGCCCTGTCGCCCTGTGGCAGTCCATAGAGGCATCGCTCCACAAGCACTGACCCTGGGATCGGCCTCCTGAGGGGAGCCAAGGGATGACGTGACAGGAGTGTGCAAAGCGCTCCCCCAAATCTCTTGTTGGCCAATTTTACACATGAAGCCAGGCCCAAAAGCCCAAGTGGCAGGCCTAACAGAGCCCTGATTTAATTTGATAACCTGCTTAGTGAATGTGAATTAAATGAGTATTTCACATACAAATTATTTTCTTTCACTGCTATGCTTTAAAGAATTACTCTTTTGGTTTGCAAAACATGTGTCTGCACCTCTTGTTTGTTTCTGATTTGCTTTGTTTTATACATTCAGATAAATCTGGTCTAGTTAGTCTTGGCTCTCGCAAGTGTCGTCAAGATAGATATGAAATTCAGCGCAAGTACTACAAGATCTCCAAATTGTCAAGCCTTTAAAATTCCCAAAGGTCTCCAAACTAGAAAAGTTGACCCACACATGTGATGTGTGACTTCAATCTGTCAGGTTACTGTCCCGTAGCACTTGTTCTGAAGCCCCCAGCTATATGCAAAGCCCTTCCGGCCTATAGATTATAAAGTGAGGCCAAAGGGAGTATTTTATGCCTGCCAGTCCCTGAGAGCTGCCTCCTGATAGCCTGATGTGTCCTTAATGGTCTGGTTGAACAGCAGAGACAGCTGCGTGATGAGTGGATCCTGTGCAACATCTGACACATTAGAGACCAACTGATAAAAGCCACTGGGTAGACACACACACACACGCACACACACACACACACACACACACACACACACACACACACACACACACACACACACACACACACACACACACACACACACTGCTCATGCATACGCTGCTTCAGACAAGGATGTCCTACATGACACAAAGCACAAGGGTATAAACAAAGACACTAGCTGGAGATGTGAACACAGAGCAACTCATGAGCGCTGATCAAATGAAACAAAGGTGGGAACATGGTGAAAAATGGCCCACTGAAAGTTGATATTATGCAATGGTTTCTGTAACCATCAATCCAATAAGGCATGAGGAGCATATTCTCTCAGTGCTCGGAAGAAGTGTAATATAGAGGATGAGAAGATCAAGGTGAAACAGGAATGAATAAGTGAAAAGAGCATATCTAAGCATGAAAAATATCACGGGAGACGCAGCAGACAGTAAACTGAGGAGCAAACAGATGAGAACTAGTAAATTAATCTTCGTGCAATATCTTGCAGCGGAGAAAAGTGCACCAGTCTTTATTTCTTATAACAACTCAAGACAAATGACCACCGCTGGTACATTAGTTCTGATAAGGGACATGCAAGAAAGACAATGGCTTTCAATTTCTGATTTAATCAGCCCCTGGCATGATGTACCTCTGAAAATAACAACATAGATTAATCAGGAATCAAGACACGGAGGGGGTGCAAGGGCAAGTGTGTGATTTCTCTGCATGGCTGCGATGAAATATACATAGTGTAATAAAGGGTCTGCTGCTGCCAGCACAGCCTGCCATGCATAGGCACCTGTGAGATTGAAGCTGTGGACACAACATTACCAAAATACCGACTGCGCTGAATTAATGAGACAAAAGCATCAGTGTGTGCACATCCAGTCCGATCTGGGGAGTCTTAATTTATTTTCTCTTTCCAACTCATCCTTTACAAAAATGACAGTGTCTTCTTATCGATTTTACACTCGGAGATCAATCAGCTTTGCCCTGACTCAGAGAATATTTACACACACACACACACACACACACACACACACACACACACACACACACACACACACACACACACACACACACACACACACACACACACACACACACACACACACACACCACACCCCCCCAACACACACACACACACACACACACACACACACACACACACACACACACACACACACACACACACACACACACACACGCACACACACGCACACACACACACACACACACACACACACACACACACACACACACACACACACACACACACACACACACACACACACACACACACACACACACACACCACCCCCTTCCCCCCAACACACACACACACACACACACACACACACACACACACACACACACACACGCACACACACACACACACACACACACACACACACACACACACACACACACACACACACACACACACACACACACACACACACACACACACACACACACACACACACACACACACACACACACCTTCCCCAACCTCCACATTCCCATTCAGAGCCCGGCTAAAATGGCAGGAGTGGTTATATGACGGATACACACAGACATACACACACACACACACACACACACACACACACACACACACACACACACACACACACACACACACACACACACACACACACACACACACACAATCACACCCACATATAAACACACTAACCCATTCTCTGTCTGTGTAAAAGCCTGAGTGTAGTTAAAATAAGCTAATCTACAGGACAGAAGGAGACTGCTTCCTTGTTCAGACTGATTCTAGTCGTATTTCTTACCCCCACCTCCCACACCACCCCCCCACCCCCTCCACGCCAGCATTACACTCCCTCACCTCAGGCAAAGACATGAGCACAAAGGAACTGAGGATGAGAGCTGTTTATATACAAGAGCGACTACATGCAGGGAGCTGCCAGAGCAGAATATGACTGAACTGAAGTAAAGCCTGCCATACAGCCTCCGAAGTACCAGTTTTATGGTTGAGATGATTGACCATAATATCTCAAAGTCCATTAAGAAGAGAATCAATCTGATGTAGAAATTACAAACTGTTTGGGTTTACACTACATTGCCTTGTGAAGAGTGCTATTGTATCTCTTGGATCAAATGCAAAGATTAAAAACTATCATGTTCTCCTAGAGTGTCCTTTTCCATGTTTGTCAAGATGGAGATGAGGCCACAGAGCGTGGTGTATGATCCCAGCTCAATGGCACGGTCGAATATTATCCCCCGCCTGGCAGTGGCAACGGATGCCAGCTGTACAGAGATGGCCATGCTGTCATACTGCCCCTCAGATGGAGCAAATTGTGCCAGCGAGAGTCAATGGTACCTGGCACTGGGCAGCCACGGACATTAGCCAAGGCCATTACCTTGCACTCGGGCCTGGTGGGTTAATCCAGGGTTAATTCTATTGGCCTGTCTGGCAGAGGAGAACTGAGCAGACTGACAGCACTTCAGTACATTCAATACTGGACTACTAAGTCTGAAAACAGGGAGGGAGGTATATTTCTATGCTATATGCTTTAGAGCCAATACTGAATGAAAATAGAAGTTTGTAGTTGACAATCAAAATTATAATAAGATGAATTAAAGTAATTTTCTCAGTATTTAGGAGTTAGAGTTGTGAGAGTAGCCGCGACTTCTGTGATAGAACATTCAATTTCTTATAAGTGTTTATACACTGTAGAAAAAAATGTCACAAATAAGAAAAAGGAAAGAGGAGCCAATCTCAAGTGTGAAATTCCAGCAATACAATCTTGAGTGAACTTCAGTTTAATATCAAACATCATTATTAACTCCACAGATTTACTGTAATGCCTCAAACCACCACAAATGTCGAAATGGCCACATCCGAGCCTAAGCGGTGGGTAAATGCACATGATTGATAGTGTGACAAAATATTTCCATATTTAACAAGTCTCTCATATGGACGAGGTTATTATAGGCTTATTACTGTCACACATGTACAGGGTATAACTAAAACATCTTTTCAGCAGGGCCGCTTTCTAAAATAAAAAAATAAAAGCCTGGCTCAACAACATCATATCAAACAAATGACACTTTATTCCCTAAAACCAGAAAGTTCATTTACAAAGGACTAGCTGTTGCAATCACAGCTCTAATGTAGTAGTGCGGAGAAAAAAAGGGTAATTGGTTTGGTAAAGATCGTTTTCCATCGCACCATAAAGCACTACACAATAGAAAAGGTCGCCAATTAAGCAATCATGAATACCAAGTACCATAGCTGATGAAAATAGGCCAGTGGTTTAAATAGATTTGCAAGCAATTTACCTTTTCACAATGTTGGCAATCTGATGCAATTTGCTTGCAATTTTGTCTGCTTTCAGTAGCACTCTGCGCTGACACTACACGGTGCAAATGGCAAAGAGGACCACATAGAAAATGTAAAACTATCTTGGCCACATCAAGGTATCAGAATGGCGCTTCATCAGGAAAATTACAACAATTAGCATAAGTGCTCCAAAATCAACACTTTAAATGTCAGCGCCAAAGGTTGGGCCACAGATGAGCAAGGGTGCGCAATGTCCTCCAGGATGGACTTGCCGTGGAACGCAAAGCAATCACCCATCGTCTCTTGCCAGTGATGGCCCCACAATTGCTGTGACATTCTCCCAGGCCTGTCATTCTTGGTCACAGGCTGTGTTTTTTCTCTCTGCCTTGATTTGTTTGCAGCAGAATTGCGACGGCCTTGCTTCTACTTCAAAGTCTATTATTTTTTTCCTTTACATTTTTCGACATCATCATTCTCTACTCAATGGATGACTACCACGAATCTAGAGGTCAGGGCTTAGGTATTTTTTTCATTTTAGTTTACGAAGGTCCACCGGTTTTTCACCATCAAGGATGTGAAGAAGTGACAGGAGCCACCTAACTCTGATGATTCCCGTGATGCTTTTTGTTGTTAAATACATGTGCATATGCTTCGTCATATAAAAGCCACAAAAATCTTTCATAACATAACTTATCAAAACCATTTTAACATCTAGAGTATGCTCACCTAACATGAACCCTTTTAAATTTCGCTTTGAGAAAAATCTATACAGTGCATTTGGTTTCTTTAAAAAAAAAAAAACAGCATAAAATAACATTATTAACGTTATGAATACATTTTGGTAAATATGAATTACCCACTGGGAAAACTCCCTGAATAAATCCTATTCAACTTTTTTTGTATTCTAAACCTAAATGTATGTAAATGCTAAAATTAAAGAAAATCTGTCATCTCTCTCACGTCTTTTACACTGACTCAGAATACAATGTAACAGACACAACACAATCTAGATTGAATTAGTCAATCAGCAAACTGTCTCTTCATTGACAGTTGAGTGTTTGAGTGCCTGTTTTAAGAGCATATGTGATGTACTGACACCTGAAAGAACACAAGTTACTAATACTCCACTGTACATGACAAGCCTTGCCTGTCAGCTTTCACTTTAAGCAACTAATTTTAAGGTGGCATGGCCAGGACAGCTCTCTGTTGTGGTCTACGAGAACCACTCAAACATTATCTCTGTGTCTCGCCTGCTGCCTTAAGGCACCACTCAAGCAGAACTTTTGGCTTTGCCCAGCAGCTCCTCCCCTTGTCTCACAGGCTCTCCAGTTGAACTTGTCAGGAATAGCCAAAGGGGACAGATGTGT
The DNA here is from genome assembly GCF_029030835.1 of Brachyistius frenatus. Classification (NCBI taxonomy): domain Eukaryota; kingdom Metazoa; phylum Chordata; class Actinopteri; family Embiotocidae; genus Brachyistius; species Brachyistius frenatus. The sequence continues at coordinate 5,031,142 of NW_027210619.1, read as the reverse complement.
ATGCTGTCTGACTATGTCATGACAGAGCAGGAGGTAGACTGAGAGGTTTGAGAAAGGAGAGAGGAAGTATTAGTGTGTTTTAGGGCTTTAATGACAAAAAGATGTAAGAGTTTAGGTTGAGGGCTACAGATTTCCTTCTTTCATGTATTTGACAGAAAAAGTCTAAAATCTACAACCATATTTTCATTCAGGGCAATTCTCTTCTTTTTTTTTTAAATGTATGTATCGGATACCTATATGTGTATTCCTGGCCTTGCTCTGATTAGGGTTAGTGTTAGGGTTTTTCTTCTGTCACAATTTAGATATTTGGAATTGAGGCAAGTATATTTTAACATAAACATTAAGAGGACCAAAATTTCAGTTTTCATGCAATTCCTCTCCGATAAAAGCAAAACAGGCCTTATGATTTTCATGTGATTTTTTTTCCCAAGACTACTTTAAAGTACTGGTTGGTGTTTCCAAGTCAGTTTTAAAGGGTTGAGGAAACAGCGGTCTATTCAAGATTTACTGATTTTACTTGTTATTTAGACAGTTTCTGTTTATGCATCTTAAATTGCTGTATTCCTTAATATAGCATGTGATAGTTGTCTTACCCTGTTGAAATAGTTTTTCTTTATTGTTTGAACAAAAATTTAATGCTGCTCTCGTGAAAAGAAAAAATGTAATTTCAAGAAAACTTTAACCTGGTCAAATGAACAAAGAAACTGAATGAAAAAATAAATCAAATAATCTGATGTGTAAAACACAAATTGAAAAAAAAAATCCAAGTATTGGACAGTGCTGTTTTTTTCTTTTTTTCATTCGAAAACACAAACTAGAATTATTGATTGGCTGCTGAAAGGAATTGGCAGACAGATATTGTGTTGACTGGTGCTGTAGATGACCTATAGCAATGACATATTGTATACATGGTCAGTAATGAGTGAAATAAAACTGATATAGGTCACTGAGATGTAAGAATATATTTATTATTTCTATCACTGTGCTAAAAATACAGAATAACAGATTCAAGGAAGTTTGATTTGATGTAAAATGTTAAAGATATGTGGTTTTAAAACAACCATGCAAGTGTGTGAATGAAAACAACATCAGTTGTGAGTGTCTTGCTGACACTTTCCTGTGTTTGCTAATTTGTCCATATGGATTTCAGCTCATTCCATCCCTCTAATGCTGTGTTTTGTCAATAGCTGGTCACAGTGTTGTCTGTTCCTCACTGTAGTGTATTTAATATTTACCAGCGGCTGAGCCTTATTAAAGGAAGATGAATTAGCCCGGTGCCGATAGATTTTCTTTCAGGGCAGAATGACAGAGAGCAAAGTGAAAAAGAAAGATAAAGACAGGGAGGAGGCAGGCAGAAGAAAAAAGTTTGAATTCAATGATCAGCGTGCAGGGGCCCGGCTCGGGAGCGGCCCCCAGCGTTGGAGGAGTTTGATGATGGGGCTGCACAGATGGGGTCGAGCCTGGCTCCCAGCTCGCTCCTTTGTATGGACACTGCTCTCTAATTACAGCTGATGAGTGTGTATGTGAGGGAGAGTAAGGGGGAGAGGGGGAGGGAAAGGAGAACTAGAGTGTGTGTGTGTGTGTGTGTGTGTGTGTGTGTGTGTGTGTGTGTGTGGGTGGGGGGGGGGGGGCGCACAAGCAGGTGACAGGACGAGGAGAGGAACCTGTGGCAGATCCTCGGCACCATCAGGCACAACGTATCCGCAGCCTGACAGCTAATTAGAAACGACACGGATTTCTCCCAATGTAACAGATGTTGCCTAATCAGTCCAGCTCGGGAGAACCCTGCGCCAGCAACATTTCATGCACAATTTAACCATCTAAAAGGGATGAAATACTTAATGCATTGTAAGGCCAGCACAGCTGTTTCTCTCGTCTGAAAATTTCCCAGTTAAAAATATGCATGTTTTATGTAACTCTAACCGAGTGTTTATAATGCTATAATAGCTGAGAAAAATTGCTGCCACACATCTGCCAAAGATTTCAGCTCTATTGGTTACCATAACATTGATGGAGCAAAAGACCAAATGCAGATTTGACCCCCTTTTTTTGCATCTCAAAGAGGTCATCTCTCTCTGACAAATAATCAATGAACTTTCACACAACAGAAAAGATTTTCTCTGCATTTGCCATTTGAAATATATCTATTAGGTGGATAAAATGTATACCCTGTAAATTTTACCTGACATTTTATCTCATAAATACAGTCACTTTTAAAATACAAGACACTACAAAATAACAGGCTTTTAGTTTTAAAGTATTTGATATTTTTTTTAGGCTAATGCAGGCAAAGCAGCAACATGTTTTTCATCCTGCAAACTGCTAATTATATGCATGTGTAGCAGGTACACCATTTTCACATGATATAAATCTCAAATCTCAATGCCAAGAGGGAAAGCGTCTGTGATTGTGATGGTAATAATATGTTCTATTTGCCACACTGTCAGATAAATGTAAATTTGTGTGCTCACCCTTCCTTTAACGTCTAACACTGTCCAAATCTTTTTTTTTCTTGCTATCTGCTTCAGTGTTGGCTGTATCTCCTCAACTCTGCATTTTTATCTGATGCACTGGATGAGAGGTAATCTAGTAATCTATCTGAAAGTTCCAACAATTGCACACAGAGGAAAAAAAAAAGCCATGGCTGATGAAATCTGAGCAGTTATCACACTAACCATTACCTGTCAAGCCCTCCGCTTCAATTTAAGGGTGCATCAATTTTCTGAAGAGGAAATCAAGGGCGAGGAAGAAAAGCAGTCCAGATAAACAGTGACAAAGGCCTCTTTTCTGCTGCTTTTATTTATGATGGGATGTTGCTGTGTGGGGCAAAGGGCTTTATCAGACCAACTGATACATCTCTGATAGCCAGGGAGTCTTCACCCTTGATGAAGTGTTGCACTTGCCATAGAAGATTTCGAACTCAAATGACTTTCCCTCAAAAACCTGTGGAGATAGGGGAGTCCCTGAACGGCCACACACGGCTGAGTGAAGTGACAGACTGAGCAAACAAAGACACCCGCTTCTGTATGTGAGTCTGTGTGTGTGTGTGTGTGTGTGTGTGTGTGTGTGTGTGTGTGTGTGTGTGTGTGTGTGTGTGTGTGTGTGTGTGTGTGTGTGTGTGTGTGTGTGTGTGTGTGTGTGTGTGTGTGTGTAGTCCTGTCGATGACGTGTACAGCCTGGTTTTTGTAGTTGTTGTTGTTGTTCATGAGAGAAAGTGTAAATTCTATGAAAATTGATTGATTGTGAAAGAGGCACTGACATTTATAAGACATGTTAGTGCCAGGTTACACTGTAATCGAACATGACTTTGTCCCTGCACTACAGTATGTCTTCACATGTAAAAAACAAACAAAAAAAAAACAGATTGATTCTCCCCTTTGTTTAAAAAGCATATTTACAAGGAGAATTTTGTGGTATTTATCAAATACTGAAAGTGGCATGATGCTCTGATCAAGATTTTATAAGTAATATTGCCATTAAACAGTTATAAAGATAAAACAAAATTATTGGTTGAAGGTGGGAAAAAATACCCAAAATCAATACAAAAATAAAATTTATACAGAGTAAAAACAACACAGACATCCATAAAAGGAAAAATACATTTAAAAAAAAGAAGAAAAAAAAAAGCTTTACATTCAGTGTCTCTGTAAGACGGGAATTTTATCATTCAAACTAATAAGCACTTGTCTCCGATGCCATCATGCCTGCTTTTGCTTTTGCACCTGGTGTAAAGCTTTATGGCGGGATGTTAAGGAAGGAGGTGGGACTCTAAGACAACTGTCCTAATGCTTTGATAGCTCTGTGTGCATCTGTCTGTGTTGTTTGTGTGTGTGTGTGTGTGTGTGTGTGTGTGTGTGTGTGTGTGTGTGTGTGTGTGTGTGTGTGTGTGTGTGTGTGTGTGTGTGTGTGTGTGTGTGTGTGTGTGTGTGTGTGTGTGTGTGTGTGTGTGTGTGTGTGTGTGTGTGTGTGCGCGCGCACATGTGTATGTGCGTGAGCTCATCCTGGACTTACAGACTAAGGGCTCCCATGCTGACAGTTAACTGAGTAGACAGAGAGGAACCATAATTAGATTCATCTACTGTTATTGACAGATGTGACAAGACTCCAGTCTGATCAATACACACACTCACCATATTGTCCCAAATACCAATAACTGGGAATATCTGTCTTAAATGCATTAGTTACAGTCAAATAATTAAATGTAACCTTTTAGGTATGGATGGTCCTACATGTCAATGTGAAGATCTATTTTTGGTTTAAATGTCTAAAAAGAACCGCTATTTTTATCATTTAAAACATTGAAAGACAAAATCCTTTAATGAAAAACTGATTGTGACTAATTGTTTCAAAGACTTTTGAACTGATTTGAACCTTGTAGTTTAACATTTAACATTTACATTAAAATCATTAAGTTTGAAGGTTAAAAAAAATAAGAATAGTCGGTTTTGCTCACATTTTCCTTCTGTATCACGTAATTTTGGAGGGAAGGAAGATGCTATAGACTTCATCTTAATCATGTGTTTGCACTGCTTTATCAGTATGTACATGATATAGTGTTCTTGCATGAATGACTTTGGCCCACCACATCCCACCCACCGAAAGCTTTTCACTGTGAATATCCCACCCTCGAACAGAGAATCCATTATCGACAATACCAAACACTCTCCTACTCCCTGCCATTGACATTTGACCCCCTCAGTATTTTTTTCTCTATTCAGAATCACTGATAGCTTTTTGTTTGCCATAACTGCCCCACTTATATTTCCACAGACGCAGTCCTGCATTGACCGACTGCCTGGGAGCGATGCAGATAGCCAAGCAGTGCATAGCACATAATAGCCACCATCTTTTAGCCTCTAACAATGCCCTTAAAATCTGCTCAACGGTGACATCTTAGTAGCTGTCAAGTGTGTCAGCTGATATTTGTCATAGAATAAGGCAGAACTTCAGCTTATTGTTGCACACCAAAATGGGACACACACGTGATAATTGATACTAATTAACCAACAAGAAGTATTTTCCTCACTTGTTGCTTTATATTATCCATCATTATTTGTGACTTAACTAATGACTGAGATGTGTACCCCCACATTAAACTGACAAGCCTCATTCTGTTGCCATCTCTTTTACTTTCCTGCACATTAGCTGAGTCACTCTTACTTCCCAACTGTCAAACAACAAGCCATTTGAAAAGCACTATTGTCCTTTAACATGTCCTTTTAAGAGTTTGTAATTTTTACTAAAATAAAGGTTGAAAAATCATCAAAGAGAAACAGATCGACAAGTTTGGTGTTCAAGACAAAAGATGAGTGAATGTGCTCACTGCTAACAAACATGCAGTTTGATAGTTTGCAACTTGTGACAGGTAATTACTCATGCTAAGCGATTGCTGAGAACACCAGAGAGACGCTCATAACTAATGAATGATTCACATGTATTTTAATTTCGTATGTCCTTTGACCTCCAGGGCAGTCTAATGTCTTTTGGGTCATGCACTGGCCACTCACACACAGACACCGTCTCCTTCGTTCTCTTTCTGAAACACACACACACACACAAACATAAACACCGGGAGAGAGGGCTATAGGAGTCACAGTTAATGGGATTACCCCAGCAGTCCTGAGCCATCCCTAACCTCACCTCCAGGTCCCACTGTGGCAATCAGAGGCATCAGCATCCTTAACGCATCATGGAGAGTGCTTGTGTTACCACGCTGTGGGGACCTCTGCTCTCTAACCTCTTAACACAGCAGCACTCTAACTGAAGTGACCTCTGCCGCTTTATAGAGCTTCCCCCAGAAGAGACCTAAATGCAGCACCCACCAGGTCACAGTATAAGACACCATTAACCCGAAACCTCTAGGCCAGACTCAGTCTGTTTAAAAATCTCTCCTCCGGCAATCACAGCAGCATCGACACCTTGTAGGTTGACCCTGTCACACAGCAGTCCTGATACTTGATCTTTAATGTGAGGGTCACATCTCTAATGGATCTGTACTTGTGCCTCTGTGATATGTGTAGCTGACAATAAAAAGAAATGCAAATTTTTATGCTACTTTGATACTGAAAACACGGGAACTGGTACACATTCCTTCCTATCCACACTCCCAACACGATTACTTAGAAATGAAGCGGAAAATGGAAGCGATTTATTAACGAGACATTAGAGGCACTTTTAATAACCTTCCCATCCTGCTCAGCAGGGAGCTGCGGATTACACCACACAGGTTTCGGTGACACCAGAAAGGAAGTCCCCCGCCGGGTGTGTGAAGAGCGCAGAGGGACACAATGCCCAGCCTGGGGTTCTCACATCCCGCTCTGGGCCCTCACCCCAGGGGGAAGGACAATGGGTTAAAAAGGCATGAATGTCCTGCCTATCCAGGATATAATGTAGGTGGCTGCCACTGGGTCTGAATGGCCTGACAGAGCAGCGGAGGGAGAGGCACAAAGAGCCCGTAATAAAAGAGATTCCTCGGGTCAGTAAAGCATTGCATTCACTTTGGCCTCCATAGCTCACAGCCTCTCCTCTCACATTCACCTTTAGTCTAAACTGCAACAGCTATAGGATTTAAAATAGCAAACATATCTGTGAAGTGTAAGTATTGTTCTATTGTCTAGAAATAAATCTCATTATTTTAAAAAAAATCAACATTTGAATCCTTTTTAAAGCCATTATTTCTATTTATCACCTTTATTTGAATGAAATGATAATGATTTAAAAGTTTAAAAAAAAAAAAAAAAAAAAAAAAAAAAAGCAAATATTAATGATTTTGATGTTACTTAGTAGTCATATTGGTACTGGCACAAATTGTGCATCATATATTTGAGAGGACATAAGTAAGGTGTTCATATGAGCTTATTTGAGTGCACTTAGGGAAAAAAAACAATCTACTTTAAAAGGAAAAGCGTCACTCCCACTAAAAGTAGAGAGAAGGATTAGAGGAATTCCACAGTATCAGGTAACATATGTTCGTGCAGAAGTGTGAGAAATCAACAGCTTGATTATATTCTTTCAAAAGGTCTGTGTACTCGCAAATTGTCTGAGCTGTAAGCGATATGCTCAGGTTAACCTAAAATACTTCTTCATTCATCTAAATAGTCAGAAAGTGCAGGTTGAAATTTTATGCAGCAACAAGGGAAGAAAAACACATTCTTCCAATATATGCAAAGTGTCTCCATTGACTGCATGGAGTGAACAATCATTAAAATGCGTAACCATTGTCCAATTCAGTGGCCGGGACAATCAGATAATGCAAGGAGACAAGGGATGATGCCCACACAGACACATGCCTTTACTGCACCCTTAATCTAATTAAAGTAAATAAACTTATAACTGATCTCCTCGGTGACAAAACGCTGCTGAGGAAGCTAATTTGCTTCCTTGTTGTGGCTCCAGAAACAGATAATACTGTTTTATTACACAAAGGTCACCAGGGAAATTAACTTCTGGGCCAGCAAATAAAAGAAAGACCCAGCACTCAGAATAACAAGTACATACTGATTACATTCAATCATGAGAGTCCCAGTTGGATAGGACGCTGACCTTTCTGCTGTCTCGTCAGGAAATAAGATATGTAAACGCAGGATGGGCCACTCGCACAGGACCATCTCTATGTTGTATTGTGGAAACAATCTAGCGAGGTAGCCACTACACGGCAAATTGTGCAAGTTATCCGTTTGAAAGAAGTTACATTTTAACAGTTGAAAAGAAATTCATTGTTTTTTTTAAGACTCGGAGAGCACTAAATTGGATGAAGAGCACACCACTGAATGCACAATGAATGAACAAAAAAGTTTCAGCTTTTTTGTCTCCTAATAAATACAGCCTAAACTCTAAGAGTATTATAAGTCACTCTACATTAAACTGATAAGACAATTCAAGTTTTACTCCTTCTATGAGATGATTTACCATAATTGAACAATCTAGCCATCATTTGGTGGTAATCGAAATTTATTTCTGGTATTATTTATTTCATTTTCTCCAACAAATACCAGGTTGGATGTTTCTTTTATTGTATACTTTCATTTCATTTCATCCCCCTCTTGCTGGTGCAGTTAGTCACTGCCTCCCTCTTTCTTCATGATTGATGTTTACAGGTCATAGCAATACTCTTAACTCATTAGTTAGAAAGGGAAAGATGGGAGCACTTGCTGGAGTGAGATATTGCCAGGGAACAGAGGGAGCTATTTCAATGGGGAGACAGAGAAACTTCGCGTCAGTGTGATAATAGCCCCTGAACTATTGCATGTTTCAATCAATGGAGACAGAAGTAAATAAAAACCAGAGGGGAAGATTCACCGGCATCGATCCCTGCTCAACACAGACCTTGCTGACAATCTATGGTCTGGGCCTGTAATGCTCCCAGTCATCCGCAAAATCAATGAAACCCATCCTTTCAATAGCATCCAATTATTAGCACAAAGTAAAGGCAGCCTTCCACAATAAATCAGAAAACTTTATTGAAAAGTGACACAGACAAGATAAATGCTAATTGGAATGTGACTAATGTGCAATACTAAAACAATACTATTAAAATGGTCAACTATGTCTCCAGTTTGGGTTGTATTTCATAACATGAGAACAGTACTTTGAATGAACAGCAGCACTACGAATCACAATTTGCATGAATTTTGCATGTTGCATTTAAATTTTGTGTTTATAACTTCACTAATGATGTATTTATTTCAATTTCAAAGTTTTAATAGTCCCGCATGAAAGAGAGAAATCTCATAGCCAGAGGATGAAATGTTGACCACATCAAATACTAAGTACACGTTCCTGGTAACACATTATATATTGCTAACTTGTTAAACCAAAATATCATATTTACAAGTTATTTATTTTGTATATAAAATCTTAATTTTTAAAGTAACTCACAAAACATCAAGTAAATCAAGATTAAAATAGAGCATTTACTAATTGTAGTGGACTAAAGTATAAAGTAGCATGAAATAGAAATACTTAAGGACCAGCACTTCAAATTAATACTTAAGTACAGTACTTGAGTAAATATGCTTAGTTCAATCCTACAACTGCCCATAATTCACCTGATGTCACATAAGTGAGATGTTTGGCAAAATGCTGAGATGGATTATCAAAGGATGGATTCACACAAATTGAAAAGTTACATCACAGAAATTAAACAGAATATTGTCCATTTAAAAAAAAAAAAAAAAAAAAGTCAAAACTTGTAGTAGGATATAAAGTTGTGGGTAGATTTCATTGGAAATACTTTTTACCCACTAAATTTGTCCTCCTCATATTGTTGCCAGTGTGTCCTGTGAGCCCATTCATAACAGAGGGATGAACTTGTTGCTGTTGTTTTGGTATTGAATCTCCAACGATATTTTTCAATGCTATGAGCACCCCAGTATAATCACCTCCAACGCAGAAATCTCATTGAGGAGTATCTCAGAACAACCATAGCTATCTGCATGGGAAGTCTAGGTTGGTGATAAAATATGTTCAGGTCAACAGATCCTCAATCTTCATCCCTGCACCTTAATGGACAGCTTCTAATATTACATTTCATGAAATTACATTTCATGAACTGTACCTCATATTACAAACTGAGATGAATAAATCTATAACACTGAGAACATATGGTAATGATACTAGCTGAGCCCCTCAGAACAGTCCATGCTTTCTAAGGCACTGGTTTACATTAGGTCTGGGGATATCCAATGATCCCCTCTGCTGGCCCCCGAGTAATAACCATTAATTTCCCATCATAGTTTGTGTTAATTAAAAAAGCTACAGGTTTAATTGCCGTTAAATGTAATGATGTTAGATCTCATGTTCATGTGTTCAGCTCCACCCATCACCAGCTCGTTACTCAGACTTGCTGGGTTTAATCAGATCGAGAAGGAAGACTTGTCTCTAATTATCTGCTCCGCTTCATCATTTAATCTTACTGAAACAGCTCCTCACATTTGCTGCAGCCGGAACTTATAATACATCTTGGATGAAACGAGGACTGATGATGAAACACTGGCACAAACTGTTCTGCCGACGTGATTATTTGTTTACATATTATTCTGTTGCATTTATATTCAACACCACGGCTTATTTCTTGTATATTTGATCATCTATTGATTGTTTTTAGTAAAAAAAACAACAACAACAAAAAAACATTTTTTTAGTAAAAATTGAAGAGGGAAATTCAGTATTAATTAGCCTAGCATATGTAAAACATGATTGTTGTGTTTCTCTCTGCTTTACCATACCAACATAAAATCCACAACATTGGGGACACAGAAAGGACATAATCATATAAAATAAATTGGATTTTAGAAAATTAAGCTGCAAAAAAAACAAAAATAAATCTTTAGTGGTTTCAGCTCATATTCAAATTTGTATATCAGAGCACTTATCTATATCTTACAATTTAGTTATGGAATCACTCCTTTCATAGTAATCATCATGAATGAGGACTACAAAAACGCTAAACGCCAGTGTAAGTCATCTTACTGTGAGAGTTTTCGTAAATGAGCCATTAAAGTGGTGGCTTTGATGCTGACCTACTCTCTCAAAGTATTTTAGGTATTAAAACACAATTATCTGCCATTCTTCCAAAATAGCCTCCCCAGTGCTTTGCAATGTAATTTAGAGCTGCAGCAGAGTGCAAAACTAGCTGCAGTGCAACCGTACACCAAACAGAACAGTTCCTGTAGTGCGTGGGAAGATCATAGGTATTACTGCACCAATTTATGAGCTTTCCCCCAAATGTCATAAATCTCCTCCGTTCAACAGCTCATCAGAACCGCTGCCTTTATAGAACAGTAGCTGGTAAGTACAAACACAAGATCAATCAATTCATCTTCATCCAAAAGTACTTTGGGGTGATGTCACCAATCATGGTGGAAGAAACCTGCCAATCATGTGTTTGTTTGGCTAAAAGTTTCTATTAATAAGAAGGATATGATGTGTTGTGTTAATGTCTGTTTGCTTCAAAAGTCAAAGATAAATAATAGATACAATAATTCCGTGCATTGCAATTTGGCTCTCGCACCATTAGGTGCTCGGACCCCAAAGAGTCCAATATCATCAAAAACATGGGTGAAATGTTTGTACATGTGCATTTTTACTAGTATATGACGAAACATGACAATTCTGCAGTATCTGAGATGCCATCAGGAACAGACTTCTAGATTTCCCACCATCCTCATACCCCTCAAAAATCTCCTATAATCAAGAGCGTGGGTTCCTTTCACCACGTCATTGAGTGAAGTGCTGGTAGAACGCATTTGCTGGCAGTATGGAGGGGAAGAAAATCTGATTAAACAATTAGTGTCAATTAGCCCCGACCAAATCATTCTCCAAACAATTGGTCTCTAGTGCCCGGCTTAATTACAGGCGACTTTCAGCTCCTTATCAGGAGCCATGTCACCCGTGATTCATGTCCGACTCACGCCTGTCCCTCAAGCACCATCAATTATCCACCAGTAAACAAAACACCAGGCAAAAAAAATAATAAAAAAAATACCACAGCTCCAGGTCCCAGGACTGATTAGCATACCTCTATGTATGCTCATCAGCTGCTGAGCAACTAGAAGTGATAAAAGCAGGGATGTGATGAGATGAACAGTATGCCGGGGGGGAAAAAGATACGAGATGATCAGGAAAATAACTGAGCCTTGTTAAGGAGAGAACTGAGTTAAAGTTGTTGTGATTTTGCAGGTAGATTCATACAAGCCCCCCCTCAATGGTGAGCTTAATTGAATATTGGCACAATAATTAAAATGCATCATTCTATTTATATTGTGCTTTCTCATGTAAGTGCTTAATTTGATTCCAGTCTTTGGAGAGGTACACTGACAACAGGTGGGATTTTGAGGTTTGATCATGTAAAAATAAAGGTGTGCCAGCACAAACACGTCTAAAAATGTGAGGTAAGAGCCCTCGATTTCAACACACTAACACATACAGTATACACCAAACATACTCGATGCACAGAACGTGCAAAGGGGCGAGACAGCAGGCACGATGACATGTTAAATTACCCTGGTGATGTATAGCTTAATGAACCCCTTGTGTTGATCACGCTCCACATTAATCAACAGCCATGAACAGATTCCCTTATTTTCTCAATGCTGCCTTGATAAACTGCAATTTCATTTAACCTTGGACAGCAACTTTAATAGCTTCCACAGGACAACTGTCAATACTTCCCTGGGTATACAGTGATTAAATTGCAAGGCGAGAAGTGTGTCCCGGCTTCCTGCTCATCCTGCGTCTCCCTCGCTTCAGCCCCCCCCCCCCTCCCAAACCCTTTTCTTCAAATCACAATTTGTACTTTTACACTTGCAGTCTGCACTTAAAACCCAAAGTCAAAACAGACACTTTTGGACTGTGCTGTGTAATCACCAGTAAACTGTTTCTTGTGGTTTTACTTCTTTATATACTACTATATTTTACTGATTCACATTTTGAGTATAAATATAGCTATATATTTTTCCAGCTGCAACCTGTTGTTGTTTATTCTGTAAATAAAGAACACTTCACTTTAAACCAGCCTGTAATCTGAATAACTACTGCAACTATAAATGTGTCCAAAACTTTTGCATGCTGTGTAAATAATCCTGTGAAGACTTGATGTGAGCCGTCTCCAAAGTGGAATATTTCCATCCCATTTATCAGCCTTTTCTGAATTTTGTTACCGTCCATGAGCTCAGTGGATGGGATAAAACAAGATGGTGACAGGCAGTGACCTGAGCCCTGTCATAATGATTTTCTGTGATATCCTCCACCCTTGTCAATTTAGCATAAATTATCAGCCATGAAAGGCCTGCTGGCTGATTAAAACCAATTGTCTGGGTAGGGAAGGACAAGGCAACCTCTTTATTATATGATAAACTAAGTTAATGGAAGAAGACAATCTCCCCTCTGGGAAATCGGACTGACTCTTAATTAAAGCATTGTGTTTTCTATGCTGGATAGAAATACCTTTCTATTATTCTAACATGCACTTTAAGAAGAAAGTGATACATAAACTGAGGCAACACGATGGGAAAAACATATATGGTTATCCTTTCTGTGTGAATATCTGACAAGAGAAGGATGGAAGAAAAGAGATCTCATATTTGTGCAGCTTGCAAATGTAATCAGTGCCAATCAGAAAATAGTCCCTCTAAAAACAAATAATGCAATAGTGGGTTTTAACAGATTTGTTTATCCCAATCAATGCCTGACACTTCATAATTACACCTGATCTCAAAACACATTATCACCTTCCGCGAACATGTTTCATTATCACATCCACAGCTGAAAAGATTCCAAGTAGAGCATCAAGTGTTAAGCACAAGGAAATCAGCGCTGTTATTCAGTTTCATATGCACTCTGCGAACAATACAAGTTTGCCTTACTCTTGTGCTCCTCGGATGACATAACAGAAAAGCAAACATTTCTCTGTCCTGCGCCTCTCGTTGGCTTCCTCCACCCACACTTGAGAGGTGACAGGCGTACACCCGGACTTCCATTATTATCCAACACAGCAAGAATGCCTCCACGAGGATAATTACTGAAACTTGAAGAGCCAGGGCTAATCCTAAGTACTTCACTTTGTATGACTGCCTCGCCCGCCTGTCTCTTAGATTGCCGCTCACGCTGACAAAGTGCAATGTTGGGCTCAGTGAAAGTCAATAAGAAGACCTCATGGCCCACAGATGTAGCAGTCAAGCCAAATGGTGGCAAAATACACTGTTAACTCTGTTTATCATAAACAGCCGGTGTTTGAAACACTGTCATCTATCACCTCAGCCAAGCAAACAAATGGTCTGGGGCATACGGATCATAACAGCCAGCGAGGCTTTCCAACAAAACCCCCAAATAAATTACTTAACTCATTTTATTCTGATAATAAACAGGCAGTCTTTTGCTGGGACAAGAGCATCAAAAGTAAAGATAGTGGTAGGATGGCAGCACTGACAGCCACTATATAACCTGAACTATAAAGTCGTGGTCAGAGAATTTCACTGCTGCGGCTGTCAGGCATGCATTGACTGACAGGTGCCGAGACGGATCATTAGCCCCCTTTGCTGACATATTTGCGTGATGAGACCCATCGCGTGACACCCACTGTAAGGATATTCGTTATTTAACATACAATTATCTTAATATAGGGAGACAAATTATGCCTGTCCAAATCACCCTTTATATGGTTTCCATGTAAACCATCAACATGGCAACTGTGAACAAAGAAGCCACTGTGAGGGGTTGTCAGATAGAGTATAACAAGCAACTTTAAATTAAGGCTTTTAAACAGCCTCAAGAGGATGGCAGGCTGATTCATGATTTTATTTTATGTGAATGTAGTAAATATATAAATTCTGACCTACGGGAGGTGACGAACGGCTTCTTGTTTTGATTTCTGTCTCAGCCAGACAAAACTTGAAAGGCCGCAGAAAGTTTTTTTGCCAGCTGTGTCCATTCATCCCAGGAGGAACCAGAGGGTCCCATCCTGCCAGACAAAGCCAGGAACAGCTGGCTGATCGATACCCGACAAAGGCTCAGAGGTTAGAGCAGTCAAAAGATTGTTAACTAGCCATTTTATTTGCCAGACATTTATATCATTGTTTATGGTTCAGTGCACCCCTTCGGTGCAGGCCATGCTACACACCTGTGCTTGGAACACTTTCTCTTCAGACACTCTTCATGACCTCATGGGCAAAGAGAAAAGAAATGACACATTGTAGATAAAATAGAGATACATAGATGTATTTGTTTACTATGTTTTCATTTTTAAATCTACAGTTTGTGTCACCAGCAGCTCATTTGAAAGATAAAAGCAACCGTGAACATATTTCTACGTTTATGTTTTAGAGTAGGGGCTGTATACAGGTGGAACGTGCACTGATGGCCGTGCATTGGAGGCGATTTGGACTGTAAGTGTGCATTCCTGCAAATGCATGTGTATTTATGTTTGTGTGAACATGAGTGTTGGTGTGCCGTGCACCCCAGCCGGTAACACATGGCTTTGCTGCCACCACTCTGGCTCGTGTTGTGAGTGCCCCTGCAGGCTGGCAGAGAGGGGAGACCCTCTCTGTGGCTCACCCAGGCGGAGAGGGGCTTCCTGCACATCTTTTGTCACACCATTTGGGCCCTTGTGTCTGTGGCTGCCCTGCTCCTCCGGACCCACTTGGCAGCCACTGTGCAGACGGACATCTGCTCTTTCCAACCTCCCAGTGAATAGACAAAACAACAACTAACTGATCCTGCTCTCTTACTGCTCTGCACACTTCTCAGCAGTTAGTGCTTTATCTAATCTATCTATCTATCTATCTATCTATCTATCTATCTATCTATCTATCTATCTATCTATCTATCTATCTATCTATCTATCTATCTATCTATCTATCTATCTATCTATCTATCTATCTATTGTACAAATGCAAGAAAAAATATTATTGTTAGATGATCATCTTTTCCTTAATTGTTAAGTTAATATTAGTGTCTTAATAATGTTCCCCACATATTTCTATTTTTCTAGTAATGCAGAAAAAGAGTAATTAGAGCTGCCTAAGCTGCAGCAGTCCTCTAATTGCTGGTGAGCCACAAGTGATTACCCTGCGTTTTCCTCCAGAGAAATCCGTGATAGGAAGGCCTTCAGACTATCGAGCTGCTTTGTAAATCTCCACATTAAAGTATAGTTCTGCATCTATGGCCTGACTCCTTTCTCCCGGTTCTCTAAGCAGAGTGATTCTGGAGCACGCAATATTGAACACACTTTGTTCGCGCTCAGCGGCCCAGAATAACTCGGTCATTATGGTGGCGAAAGGGACAGGTTTTGAGTTTGATTTCATGATGGTAATATAGCCCATGTGTGTAGGAGAAGAAAGCCTTCAATGGGGACATCTGTTCAATGCGGCTTACAGTTACAGCCGTGCGATAGGAACAACCTGTGCACACCATATGAACGAGGACCGACCCTCTGAGTCTTGCTCAACGCAACAGGCAACAAAAGACTTTTTTTTTTTTTTTAGAGAAGTGTTGGCCCAAGAACACATTAGACAATTTGATTTTGAAGATAACGTGGATTAAATATATATTGTACCTCTGTGGCCTCAGCGA
Organism: Brachyistius frenatus; assembly: GCF_029030835.1. Taxonomy (NCBI): domain Eukaryota; kingdom Metazoa; phylum Chordata; class Actinopteri; family Embiotocidae; genus Brachyistius; species Brachyistius frenatus. The sequence continues at coordinate 5,015,074 of NW_027210619.1, read as the reverse complement.
CTCGATGTTTCCTGTCGGGGAGTTATCACACTGACCTCTGACATCAGTCTTGCTGGTATGATCACTTGGTAATTTGTCACCAGCGGCCAACACGTCCCCTAAAGCTGCATCTATACCTTAGCGTAAAAATCACTATTGCGCATAATATAATGAATGACCATGCTCTTTAAAAAAAAATAATACAGAGTAAAATCAATCTAATTACCAATGTTTCATTGTTTTATACTGAAATATTACTTTGAATTAAACAAAGTCTGTATATCTAATTACATGTTAAGGGTTTGGATACATACGGAGGGAACATGGGTCAGCGGAATTTTCCCCAAATTATTCCTAATTGAATTGCCAGAGTAACATTCATCTGGCATGGTCGACAATCTCACCGGCAGCAGGAGATGTGTTCTACTCTGCTGAGAGCAAACGTCGAGGGTCAATCTGCGGAGCGGAGGAGCACGGTATGTAAGTTTTATTTCTCCTCATTATTTTGTCACATTTTATTCGCTTCAAACAGTGCAGCGCAATATTTGCAGCTCGGTAGGATTTCCTAGTGTGACTGGGTAGTTTGACAAAAAAATAAAAATCATGAATGTGCAGCAAACAGATCTATAGACTACAGTTTATTTATTATCTCCAAACGTCAATAAGCCAAGTGAATGTGTGCGTGCGTGCGTGCGTGCGTGCGTGCGTGTGTGTGTGTGTGTGTGTGTGTGTGTGTGTGTGTGTGTGTGTGTGTGCGTGCGTATGGGTGTGTGCGCGCGCGTGTGGGTGTGGTTGGGTGTTTTTCTAAAATCTTTCCTTTGATATATTTTTATGAATGTGATAAATATTTTAAGGGATATTCATCGTGTCGCTTATTTTCACTATAGCGCTTTTCACCTTTAGTTTGAACACGAGCCTTTGCACAACTTAAAACAGAGACAGATGTTAAAATATATCCGTGTAATTAATTTCAGAAATTTGCGAGAATTTTTTTCTAAATATTGGCAGCTAAATAATACATATGCTGTATGATAAATAATTAAGATGTAACAAAAATAACTGCATGTATGGTGTTGCTGCAACTGCGTCAGTGTTTTACACGCTGCCATGTGAATCATTTTGGCTGTTTCATTTTTTTTTTTTTACACCTGAAGGTAAAGCAGCGTAAATCCAAAAAGCTGTTGTCCAATCCTAGAAACACACGAATTAATCAGATAGTCCATCTATCACGCTGTGTAATAAAGAACGCGACATGGGTTAGGCAGATGATGTGATGAATAATCCCTGGTCGTTTTAATTAACTTTTCCCTGTCCTGTAATGACCAAGCTGGTCAACAGACCCGGTCAATAAGCATGTTAATATCAAACAAATAAAACTGCGGATGATTAAAAACCTCCTGCGTTATTAAATTTGAAATTCAAATGAAATTTATGCTTCCAGCGCACACTGCATGCTAATAGCTCCAACAGATAATCCCAGGGTTCAACGCGCGTTTTGCCTACAACTTATTATTATGTAACATGAGTTTCCTCTATAGATTTTATAAATGGTCAAAGTGACGAATCTATTCAATATAACCATCTTATCATTATATCTCCTGACACACGGCGTAATCACATACCTTCATAAATAATTTCAGTTAATCTGCTGCACCAACGTTTTGTCTATATTAATAACCCCTAAAACAAATCCACATTTTCTAATTTTAAGGCAGAAAATGTTCTAAAGGCAACTACATGGATCCCCCATCTTCTTCATCACTATTATAGCCTGTGATGAAATGAATAATCTTCCCCCGGAATGCACCAGGTACCACTTTTAATCAAAACTGTCAAGATAATTGAACACAATTACAGTAATGTGAAAGTTTGAGACGGTGCAATATAGGTCCACAGCCAGAACAATGCACCCTTTATATCTTGTGTAATAGTTTGTGTATATTAACTCTTAAGAAGTTAAAACATGCAAAACCCCGCTGGGGTGAATTATGCCGGAGCCAGAATTATTTTATGATGAACACACACACACACACACACACACACACACACACACACACACACACACACACACACACACACACACACACACACACACACACTTAAAAACGTAAGAAAAAGTAGGCTACTGCACAGGATAAAGTGGAGTTGACCCACTTTGACGCACATTTATATTTTAAGAAAATAACTAAATTGAAACTTTTTGAGGTGAACTCACTTCAAGTAAGGAGCCTTGAAAACATCTGAAAATAGAAAATGAACCGTTAGAGGAGTTCGCGTTTATTTCTACTGTACCACGGTGGCTGTTGCGCTTTGCTGGAGGCGGTGATGGCGTAAACCTATAACTTACCATCCCTTTTTTTTTATTTACCAATATCCCATATCAGCTGGCACAGGTCGCCATCACTCTTTCTTTAAATTTATGGAATGTAATGTTCTGTAAAATTTCAATAAGTAGCCCCCTAATTCCTCCTTCCTAATTCGCTCTCATTTAACTTTACCTTCCTTCCGCTGTCTTTTATGATGGAGGGGGCGGTGGGGGAGGTGGAGGAGGGTGAAGAGCTGTCTGAGGCGCTCTATTGATGACCTCACGGTAGTATGTGGCAGTGCGGCGGGACGGAGCCGCTGATTGGTCGCCCGTGTCACAGCGGCACTTCAAAGCCGGAGAGGAGCCTACAATTGTGGAAGAATGGGCGGAACACATCATTGTATTGCACACCTCTAAAAAAACAGTGCTCTGATTCATAAATATAAAAAGATCCTCTGAGGAGGGCAGTGTTTTTGTGTGATGGCAACTTCACTTCTAGGGGTGAGTCTAAAGGACTTTCTTACTGGTTTAATTAGTTCTTGTCATTGTCCTGCGGAGGGGGATTAAACTTAGAGCGGTCGCAAAGTAAGCAGCAAAGCCAGTGGGTTGGTTATAATTTCAGCAAGCGGTTCGTATGAGAAAGTCTGGGCGTTGTGGACGGGATTTAAGTTTGAATTGGTGCTCAAAACACGCATGTTTTCCTTGGTGTCCGGTTTGGCATGCATTTGTAAGCGCCGTCTGTCGCATTTCACTTGTCTACTTTCTGTTCGTCCAGGTAGGAAGTGGTAATAATCTACTGTCATGATTTTATCAATCATGTAACTGGAAAAAAAAAAAAAAAAGATGTCCTACTTGAACCTTCTCTTTCGACCAGAACTACTGCGTAAAATTTGTTTGAACTAACCTGTGAGACTGACCAGCTACTTACAGATTTTCTTGTCCTTTCAGGAGGAGCCGAGGTTAGGATCGACTCCTTTAGCCATGTTAGCTGCAACATGTAACAAAATAGGGAGTCCGAGCCCTTCACCGTCCACAATTTCGGATAATTCCTCGTCGTTTGGAAAAGGCTTCCACCCGTGGAAAAGAGCCGCTGCGAGCAGCTGCAGCCTCGGATCCGGCCTGTCCGGCTTCGGGGTGTCCCGTAATGGATCGGGCATCTCGGACTCTTTCGGCACCAACAGCTCCACCGGATCCAGTGCCTTTTCCCTCACGTCTGGTACCTCGTCTGGTTCACACTTCGGAAACGATTACTCTGTTTTCCAAGCCTCCGTTTCGAGCAGCTCTCAAGAGTCCAGCCACCAGCCGGTTTTCATCTCAAAGGTGCACACATCCGTGGACAGTTTGCAGGGCATCTATCCGAGGATGAGTGTTGCGCATCCTTACGAGTCCTGGTTCAAGTCGTCTCATCCCGGTATTCCCACTGGAGAGGTCGGTACCACCGGAGCTTCTGCGTGGTGGGACGTGGGAGCGGGATGGATTGACGTTCAAAACTCTAATGGAGCAGCACTACAAACGTCCTTACATTCTGGTGGACTCCAGACCTCCTTGCACTCTCCTCTAGGCGGATATAATTCTGATTACTCGAGTTTAAGTCACTCCGCTTTCAGTACAAGTCCCTCTCCACACCTGTTGACAACCGGCCAGCACCTGATGGACGGTTTCAAGCCGGTGTTATCCTCTTACCCGGACACGAGTCCCTCTCCATTAACCGGGGCTGGGGGGACTATGCTCTCCGGGGGTCCACCTGCATCTTTAGCGGGGTCCCCGAGGTCATCTGCCCGGCGGTACTCGGGCAGAGCCACCTGCGACTGTCCAAACTGCCAGGAAGCAGAGAGACTGGGACCGGCAGGCGCCAGCCTCCGGAGAAAAGGTCTCCACAGCTGTCACATCCCCGGCTGTGGGAAGGTTTACGGGAAAACGTCGCACCTAAAGGCGCATTTGAGGTGGCACACCGGCGAGAGGCCGTTTGTGTGCAACTGGCTCTTTTGCGGAAAGAGATTCACGCGTTCCGACGAGCTTCAGCGACATTTACGCACACACACCGGAGAGAAACGATTCGCTTGCCCGGTGTGCAACAAGAGATTTATGCGTAGCGATCACCTGAGCAAACATGTAAAAACTCACAGCGCCGGGGGATCCGCCGGCTCTGGCTCCGGGGGCAGCGGAGGGAAAAGGGGGAGCGACACCGACAGCGAGCACAGCGCACCGGGAAGCCCTCCATGCCATTCCCCCGACCTGTTGCACCCACCCGAGTCAGCCCAGGGAGTAGGCATAAACGGCCTCTAAAACTCCCTCCAGTGAAGTAAAAACTGTAAAACAGCAAAGTGTTGTGACGGAACTTTCTGTGTGGACATGAAAGTGGATATACATTTTGGTGTATGCGAAACGCTTCATCCTGACTGTTGTCATTAATGAGAAAATAGGCCTCTACGTTTCTTTGACTTTTTCAAAGTGTTTCAGACTACTAATTGCATAATTTCCTAGTTGTACCATCCCGAACTTCTCATTAATACATCTGCGGTGTGAAAGTGTAATCAAGTTATTGTGTGACACACGTGGAGCAGGGCACAAGTGAAACTTTTTGCAGCCCGATCCCGAATATACCCCTGATGTTTCAATTCCCAGTGCACAAGACGCAAAAGACAGAAATGTAGGGCCTGCAGAAGTTCTGCTACTGCTGCCATACATGATGTTTCAAACCAAACACTGGCACTTTATTTTCGAGCAGGAGAAATTATTTTAGCCACTGTGGATGGACTGCTCGATAGGATCAAATACCTGTGGTGTAGTATGGTGAAATATGGGATGGGATGATTTTCATGATATATCTGTCTGATCCCATCAGAAGAGCAGCTGGATGATGATATCACGTATTGCTATTCTCTCCACAGCCTACACTGTGTGCGCCAAGTTTGTAAGTATAGGCCAGTCGAGGTTACTTATACTCGACTTGGCTGCGAAATGTGTTGTATATAATGAGAAATGTAGGTTAGAGTAATTACTGCCCAATGTAAAGGTGAGCAATGTATTTGTCCAGGAGACGATTTTGTATAGGTATTTCTAGTTGTATATGGACTCTAGTAAATATTTGAAAAATATACGGATATGTACTTGGATTTTTCTTTGAAATGATATGAAATGTATTGTGGGGAGTTATATTTAACCACGAGTTTTCTTGTATTTAGGGGTCTATCATTAGGCGCACTTTGAATTTATTTGTAAGGTTTGGAAATCATTTACTGTTTATCCGTTCATTTAATTTAAGTAAGCATGTTGTAAAGTGATTTTAATTTTACAATGATATTTTTTTCTTCTCTTTCTCTCTCTCGCCGAGAATGGCTTTTTATGGGAGCCACTCAATAAAGTCAGTCTGAATTCAGAAGAACGTTGATCGACTCAGTTTGTTTGATTGTTGAGTCGATAAAAGGCTTTTTTTTTGTTGTACCACACAGGGAAGAAAGTCTGAAATTACACTTTGCCTCCAATTTATTATTTTAAATTAGAACATATGTGTTTTAATGTGAAATACTGTAAAGACTGTGAGTCATGATCTCCGCGTTTGGCTCCTGTTTTTTTTTTTTTTTTTTTTTACAGCTTTTCACGCAGGAGTGGTAAAAGAAAGGGCCTGCAGCAACTTCAAGGCCTCACCCAGAAATTCATTTAAATTTCAATTATACAAAACTCTGTGTTCAGAATTTAAATTTGGGGTAAAATCCATCATCCTCGCTTTATGTCCAAGTTTCCAGTTGTGCATGAAAATGTCAAACTTCTCTGAGGACAAAACGTAACTGTGTTTAACCTCCGCTTATTATGAGTTAATTACTGTGTGGTAAATATCTCGTAATGAACCATATTTTTAAAAGGGAAATACAGTAATTTTCAGTTTAGCTTTTTTTATTTATATTTTATAAGCCTATTTATTTTGCTTTTTTCATAGTTTCTTCATTACCTAAAATTACGAAAACATTGTCTTCCAGTTGTTTTCTTTGTAATCACACTTTCTTGCTCTCAGCGGACATTATTCCAAAACACTCTGGGGTTTTTTTTTTGTTCATTTTAAATGGTATTAATAAATGCGCAGTGTAGATTTCGTGTTCACAAATCAGTGATTAAATTAGGCCTACGTAGTCTGTAAATGTAATACGGGCAATTTATATGATGGGCTTAATTTAACTTTATCTCGGTTCCGTAAAAATATTTGCCTATTAAAAAAATTTAAAAAAAAAATCAAGACTAACAGTACGAGCTTAGAAAGTTCTACATGTCTAAAACTGTATTCAAAAATTTGTTCATGTTCATTTATCTTTTGTAACAGTGAATATTTGGACTGAAACACTTGTCTGAGGACACATACTTTGAACTAACATTTAGTTGCCAGGATTTTATGTTTCTGACATTACGGCTGGAAGGATAACAAAGCTTAGATTATTTTATACCATTTATTTGTATGTTTATTTTGATGTGGTCCAGGTTTGACGCATCAAATTCACACAGCCGATTTTACATGACTGTTCGCACAGACACCGCATTCCTCCTCTAAACTGCGTTACAAACATGAAAAGCACGAAGTGGGGCTGTTTTCCATGTGAGAAGCCTTTGCAAAAACATCAGCATTACTAATTATTATAACTTATTGCGTTTTCTTTTTTCCAGCTCTCAGTAAGGAATAACCTACAAAGTCTTCCAACTTCTGTTAGGCGGCCTTTCATTTACAACTTTACAGCGCCATCTAGCGTAAATTAAAAGACCAGCCTTGATCCGTCCTGAGCAATTTATTTGTTATTTCAGGTCAGACAAAGAGTATTCTGAACTATGTAAGTACGACCGCAGAGATCAACACATGATGCCCGTGTTCCCGCATTATGTTTATCAGTACGGACAACATAAAGGGATCACATGTCACCGGTTCACCCACCTGCTCCTCTTGAATCACATCTTGTTGGACGACGTGTTACAGGTCCGGCTTTGATATGCGTCACTCAAACTGTTAAATGTACTCTGCTGTTTCTCTGATCATACTTTTTGAGGTGATAAGCAAATCAGAGTTGAGGTAATCACACTCACGACAGACGCCTCATTTAGCAGCACATCATGCACTTATCAGAGCAACGGATATTCACTGTTGGTCCATCACCCACACAGCTTCCAAATGTTTGGTTGGAGTTTCTGAATAAGACCCCAAATAATGCCATAAGCATTTATCTACCTTAAATTCACCTGGATTTCTTTCTCCGTTACTCACAGTAGAAGTTCAGACACATATGCACATATAGAAGAATGAGGTTGCAGCTACCTCTCTACTCTCTTCGCTTAGCACTCTTCTCCTCTATCGTTTTAGCTGTGGTGCAGTCAGGGAGGAAGTCAAACCAAGCCAAGTTCAGGGGAAATCAAGAAAAACAGCATTGCTTTGACTTGAGATATTTTGCCTTTGCTGGGTCACGAGTGCACTTTAGCATCTGGGATCTGATTTTAGAGACATCTAAGGCTGCAGCATGGTTACACATCCATGCACTCTGCAGAAGGCAGAGTTTAAACTCCCGTTCAATTACTTTAGTTATAATAGTCACAAAACAAATACAGCCAGAGAATAAACTGAAAGATTTTGTAGCTGTAATTATTTTGTGTTGCTGAATTTTGTTTTGTAGGAACAAGGCAGGAACAACAGATGTGGACTGTAGGGGGAAATTAGTTACGCAGTCACGATTCCTCTTTAGCATGAGGATAACTAGGTTTCATTCAGGCTTATTTGGGGTTTAGTTTTAGACGACCTGAGCCAGCATCCTGGTGAAGTTGTTTTAGATTTTCTAATTCTATAAAGATTTTCTAAATCCAAGAAAAAGTGAACAAAGAACTGACTTTAAAGACATTACAGTGGGCACTATTACCCTAGTGGGTAGTTTTAAACATGAAATATGTTTTATAATCTGATATTAACATGGATTGATTTGACACCAACATGGGACCATATTACTCTACACTGGTATATGTATAACTTAAAATGGCCTTGAACATTTATAAGTAAAAAAACAATAGTTTTAATGTTTTGTCTGAACAGATGACTAAAAATACTGTGAACAGCCAAAAAAAAATCTGCAAAAATCAAAATCATTTAATATGAAAAGAGTCATGTCAGGGTGCACCCTGACATGACTCTTTTCATATTAAATGATTTTGATTTTTTTTTTTTCTGTGTTGTCATATTATTAGCACCTTCTCAGACTCGTGGCATCACTTGGTCCCTCAGAGGAATGTCCCACCGCTGGCCTCATTTGAATGGACCTGGCCACAGGAAGTGCACACATGCCAGGATGAGGAGGGTGAGCTGCCAACTGTGGATGAAGGCCACAATAACGGCTACAGGCAGGGCACACCGAGTGTTGGCAGCCATGTTCAGCTTTGATCCAGTCACCTAAAAAACAGGAAAGAAATAATATTATTCCAGACGAGATACAATGTGCATGTTTGTGCAGGTTCTGTTCTGCTTAATACATTTTAAGCTGAATCACAGGAGGCTTCAGGGAAATGCCAGCTGCTATTGGTACGAGATATATATATATTTTTTAGTTCTACCAGTAAATCATAGCGTTGTCGTAACACCTCTCACCGGTGATGCATCTGCGCCAATTTTGTGGTTAAAGCCACCAACCGCACTGCAATTGTCATCAAACCAACCAATCTCCTGGGAAGAGCAATTTGACGAGGTCCAGAGGTCGGTCAAAATAATTAGCAGTAATTGCTGTAACTCTGTCTTTATACAATGCTTTCAGCAGGTGGTGTTTCACCTGTCGGATGAATGAGTGGGGGATTCAACAGATTTTTAACACTGATTTAATGCCATCACGGCAGAAGTCAATATATAATGTCCATTAACTACAATTCAAAGAACACTAGTTTTCTACATGAAAATATCTTCCACAAAAGACTGACAAAAAAAAACTTGTTTTTCCTAAAAAATTCATGAGGCTGCTGAAACTCACTCATGTTGCAAAACTTAGCGTAAAAAAAAGTCATGATCACAATTCATGCTGCCAAAGTTTTCTGTGAATGTCCTGGTGTTTTCTACAAAGATTACAGCAAAAAGGTGAAAACTATCTGACCATCTATGATGAAGACCTGAGTCAGCATCCTGGTGAAGTTGTTGTTTTTGACCAAAAGCCTAAACTTTGCCTAAAACATTAAAAAAAAAAAACGTTCACATTAATGGTTATCTTTAATACAGTCCAACCAGAGACAGAATACCTTTCTAAACCTGCAGGTGTGTTTCACCAGTTCATAGTTGAAGAAAAACATTATATTACGTTATATTTTGGCCTTTTAAAATCAACCACTGTCCACCAAAACTTTCAGAATGACAGATTTTGCTTTGGGATAAACTGAAAATTTGTTTAAAAAAAAATTTGAACAGGTAAAAACCTAAAATACACAAAAACAATGTCACTTTCGGGTTTATGAATGAAAACGTGTCTGACCAGTTGAACTGTAGAGAAATGGCTCCACCATGTGGCACAATTATGAAAGTGTCAGACACCTTGTCTATCTTTTACTCTTAAATAAAATGTTCTGTTATATTTACTTTAATATTCCTCTCACATTAAAATTATATCAGTCCTGATGACAATACATTTCGTTTTTAATTAATCATTCATTTAAAATCAAAACTGAAAACACAATTTATTCTCTTAAACTGCAAGAAACAGAATATAACGCTTTTTACTTAATAGAGGCCATATTCAAATAAATGTATTTGTAAATATTGTAAAACCATCAACACCATGCTGAACTCTGGTGAACATCATCCACATACATTCTTGCACTGGTGCAACAACACAATGCAAATACAAACGCACAAAAACTGTATGATAAGCAAATGCATCTGCTGCGAAAAAGGTCTGTAACATTAATAATACTCAGCAACAACATTTTTACTTTTTGTTTTGTCCCACAAACTAAAATAGGTGGACCTTATAGTACTTTTTACTCCAACTTTGAATCTGTTTTGGCATATCTTAAAACTGACAAACTTTAGACTACTTATTCATAAATAATGTTGTTGTTAAAATGAAAATATGTGCAAACTTACTTGCAAGTGTACAATTTTCACTTATTTTGGGCCTCAGGATAATCCCTCTTTCGTGTCTCGGCCAACAGAAAGGGGCTCCTCTTTCCTTGGTACCGCTCAGCCATGTTCATGTGAGTGTACTGGGGATAAAGGAGAAAAATAAATTCTGAAAATATATTTCGAGTCAGCACAGGAAAAATACAAAAGGAACATGGGACAAAAATCTTTGTTAACCAGTGTAAAGTCTGCAAGTGTCCCAGTGTTCATTACAATGTGGCAGTGAGCCAACAAGCATCAAATACCACTATGATTAAACTGGAACAGCTACATTTTATTGTTTAACCTGTGCTGTTTCCTCTCTTACACTTAAAATGTCTTTTGCAAAAACAGCCTATTGCAAGAAAGGTTGAGTCAAGCATTGTTCTATATTTTTCTGCTTGTGAACAAATATCAAGAAAAGACTAAAACCAACAGTCCGTCCATACTTTTTGACTTCTCTGCTTAAAAAAGGATAAGCAATTTCCTACAACAGCAAGGCACTGCAGTTTTCAGCAAACATTACTCACACACGGGTAGAAATATTTGTAGCAGAGAGGAATAAGATACATCTGGCTTTTAGTTGCACAAACAGTGCTTCATACTCATTGTTGGTTTTGGTCTTTCCTGTTGGATAATAATGGACAATAAGAAAACCAGATCATGCCACCTGCCTCATCCTGTTAATATTACAAAACAGTCTCAGGGGAGCAGAGTTTGTTCACAGATCCACAGACAGAGTTCACAGATCTTACGGTTTTCTGTTTCCCATGCTGGATACATAATTATCTGTGCTGTTCATGAAATTATTGCAACTGTGTTCTGATGGAATGTGAATGTTATTCAGATAACATCACACATATGCAGTACAGGATACTTGGGAGGAGGATAGTTTGATAAAAAAAAATAAAAAAACACAAAGGTGAATACATACAACATTAATTTGAAAGGTTCGGTAACATATTTTCACTTCTGTTGGATGGAGCTGTTTATGTGTGGCACCAACATCCAGGGTACAGCATATTTGTTTAAAGATTTATAATCTACTCAACAGTGCTTAGTTGCATTCCTTGAGTGCTTCTGGTGGGTGAAAGGGCTTACCTTCATGCAGAAGCCACTGAAACAGCTCCAAAGGGACGTTTCAACTTTAGCACTGATATTCATCAGCAGCGGTAACAGCTGGAATATAAAGAGTGAGCTTCTTCTAAAGGGATATTTGCAGTTGTAACTTTTCATTCACTTTGGCATGTAGTTGTTGAACTACAGAGTTAAGCTGTGAGCAGCTCAAATAGTGCTTTCCTTTTATAGGTATGGATGAATATCAAGTAGTCTCGTTTATGGCCCTATTCAGGCATTCATTACAGAAAACTGTTCAGTCAAACCACATGACTCCTGTCTTTGATGAGATTAAGTTCTGTTAACCTTTACGTTCATTTTCAAGTGACTTAGTAAAATCAATAAAAACCAGCAAACTATTACTGAAAAAAAAAGTATGAAATGACTCAACAAGCAAGACAAAGAACAAGTAACTTTTTCACAATTGGACTTCTTTTGTTCTTTTCGGCTTATTAACAAAAATATAAGCACCTGTTCCTGCTGCCAAAGTTTACCAATGCCGGGACACCTTACACCATGTAGTCAAAATATTTTCTTTCGGCTAAATACCAACTATGTGAACGGAGCCTGTATCCTTGTAGATACAACCTCTGTGATAACACGTTTTTGACGCCTTTTAAACATGCTTATCACCAAACTCTGCCTCCTGTCGAAACCACAGGTGGCTATCGTTCAGTTTCAGGTCAGACTCGTGCGTAAACATAGCGTTGCATTGTGGGTAGTGTAGTTACTGCCCATGAGAGGCCACTCCTACGCCGAGGTTTCTGTCTTAATTCAAATTTCCAGTCCCTGAATGATCCGTGCTCGAGAGGAAACCGGGTTAAAGGGCTGTAACCTGAGGAGGTGAGTTTCAAAGAAAAGGGAGTAAATTATAGTGGATTGGTCTTTTTGTAATGCCAACGCGCCGACGCAAAACTACAAACATCTCATGCTGACGGTTAGATCAAACTTTGTTTTCTTTGACACGTAGTTGATGGGGTTTTTTTTTTGTCTCGATTTTGATATCAGGAAGTTGGGCTATACTATATGAATATCTAACTAATCCGTATCCACCTGCTACTGACGTGTGGCTGCTCGGCTGTGGTGAATGAAGCTGGGAGCTGAGAGGGATTGTATGTCTGAATCTGTGCTGCCAAGTGTTTCTTACTCTGTATGGATTATTATTGTGCGAGAACATTTTCGGCAGATTAAAGATGAAAATAAAAGCCACAGGATTACTGTAAACACTGTTCATGTTGAGCGGTCTATAAAGAAAATGAATACAGTGTACACTCAGAGAGCCTACCGTGCAGTGTTTGGTCAGAACAGATATTTTGACTGTCAGCAATGTCACTGCACTTTTATCATGGCAAGAAGCCCTAAGAGGACCGACTACTGTGTCATAGGCTTGACAAGACCAACCTGTTTTTGTGCACTGGTGTAAGAAACCACATTATTAATGACTGACTCACTGTGACAAGTCTGGAATGGGTAGTGTCATTTTACACAGACAACTGACAGACTTTAGAGTTCAGGCTTTATTCCCTGGTTTGGAACAGTTTCATGCAAGCACCGCAGAAACCCTGAGGCCCATTGAACAAAAGCTAAACATGTTTGAGACACAAAAATAACTTTACTTGCCTGACTTTTATTGTGTAGGTTGTTGTAATCTGTCACAGCATCTTAAAACCGATGTATATGCATAGATAAGTGTTCGTAAATCAATGCTTCTGCTTATTATAATATTGATTCATCATCTGGAAGTGTAAAATACCCATCCTAGTTTACACGTGTTTATAGTTTACATATTCAGATTATTTTTGTTTCACTAAGAATCCAAATCTAAAGTTAACCAGTTTATTTTGATAGATAAAGAAAAATGGCAAACGTTAAAAAATCTATAGTTGCCATTTTCTTTCTCTAACAGTTACTTACTTGTCAAAATGCTGCTGATTATTTTTTTGTTGATTAGTTTGGCATTATTTGTATTGTTTAAGGAATAACAAAGCAGGGCTATAAGAAGCAGGGTCTGGGGGCTGGATATGGCCTCCAATAAGATGCTTGTTTGGTGTTTCACTGTTTTCACCTTTAACAAATATGGATACGGAACTTCCATAAGTACATTGTGTCTGCTTGAATTATTTTGATAGTATCATAAACAGGTCCAAACTGTTGTACTATGTTCATCTTGTATTTTGTTATCCAATAACAAATTGATACACTAAAACTGATGCACACGATTAGTTTCTTACATGTACAATATATCTATTAACATTAAGAGTTATCTGTAGCCATTAATTGACAAAATATTCTATGCGTCCCCAGAGCCCCCAGTGATCTTCCTATCTGGCCCTCTTGCTCTCGTCTTTGAATAGCCCTGACGTAGAGTAAGGGATTATTTTAAGATTTTTATAGACTAGTAAAACGAAAAGTAAGAAATTAAACCAACAGCTTGAATTGTTTACAGATGAAAATATGGCAGCTGGAAAAGTTGGGTCATTCCGCCGTGTTGGGAGTCTCATGCGAAGTAAATCTGAGGGCACACTGATTGATCTGAGTGACAATGCTTCGACCAGCGACAAACTGAACGGTAAAATTCTCAATTTCCAGCCTTGGCGGCCTGTGCTCTGAATCTTAAAACTGATAATATTAATAGACATTTTAATCTTTCTCTCATTCTTCACAGGTGGTTATGTCTCAGGAATCACACAGAACTCAGAGTGGCTGCTGTTACAGCCAGAAGTCTCACATTCGTCTCGGACACAAAATCCCTTTTGGAACAAACTGTCCGGATCAAACCCTTTCTTAGATGACATTGTACACAGCAGCACAGACAAACACATTTCCAACACATCAGCTGTAAAACAAGATAATAAAAACCATCCTGACACTAGTAACGATGATGCCATCAGCACATCTTCAGATGAAGGCAACGTGGGGAACTTTTTGGATAACAGACACAAAATCAGCAACAGATCAGGGAGATGGAGGAGCGCTTCAGACATCCTGGACGATCTCGAGAGAAAGGTGCCAAAACGGGACAACAGCTTCAAACCACTGGGGCCGGTGCTGAACCCGGATTTTGAGTGGCTTAAGGATGACAGGGAGGCCTATAAGATGGCCTGGCTGAGTCACAGGCAGCTAACCCGCTCGTGCCTGGACTTAAATCTGATGAGCCAGAGCCCCGGATGGGCTCAGACCCAGGCCACGAACTTTCAAGTTATCTGCAAGATCAGCCACAGCGGCGGCTCAGTGCAGCTACCAGAGTCCGAAATTAGCATCCATATCCCCAAAGGACATGTTCCACCTGGAGAGGTCCAGGAAGTTACACTGAAAGCAATGCTAGATCCTCCTCCTGGACTCAACAACAACTACATGACAACCATGAGTCCACTTCTCGAGGTGGTCCTCAGCAGCATCAACACTAAGGAGTGTCTGTCTCTGGAGATGAAACTGTCAGGAGGGGTGAAGGAGGACACTGTAAGTCAGGTGATGACCACTGTGTTTGGACTCATGTCAAACAAAAGGGAGGGGCCTTATCTCAAAATGAAGGATTGTTACATTTACAAGAACATGATGCAAATGAAGCTCCAAGACCTCAAGACACATTTTTATGTGATTGCCGTCGCAGAGGCCTCGGTGCTGCAGGCTCCTGCTACATCAGTCTGGGATTACCTTGACCGCCAAATCACCGTCGCCCTTTATGGTCCCAGGTACATCCATCCGTCATTCAAGGTTGTGATAGTCGTCTGCTGCCATGAGGACGTTCCACCAAAGCTTCCCTTTTCAGATATCTGCAGAGGCAATAAGAACCTGCCTCCGCTTGTGCTGCAGCTTTGGGGAAAGCATTTGTTTAAACTGGACCAGCCTAGCAACCTGCATGTGGGAGTTGGCATCACGGGCTCAATGTTTAAAATCAAACCTGAGGACAAACTGAAGGAAGTGAGGCAAAGTCAGTTGAAAATAGGGACAGTTTTGCACCTACCAGTTGCATTATCTTGTTCTGGCAATACCGAAATGACTCCTTTTAAATTAGATATACAAGTCAAGGAATCAAAAACTTCAACTATTGCACATTTCTTGGTGCCTTCACCTCCTGCAGCACCCATCAGATCAGAAAAGCGAGCGCCGAGGCAGATAGAAAGGAGGGTTGAAATGGCCCGAACTGTGCCCATTCCTGAGGAAAGTACTCCAGATTCACCCCAATTCACAGACCGACCCGTGGACCTGCACTGGTACGGTGTAGCTCTGAAGTCCGTTCTCCGTCAGCCACGTGTAGAATACCTGCTGGAGTACTTCAAGGGGGATACAGTGGCTCTCCTTTCTAGAGAGACTGTTAGGTCAGTGGGTAACTCAAAAGTAAAGGGGTGGTATATCGGCTTCCTCCGAGGGAGGACTGGTTTGGTTCACTGCAAAAACATCAAACTCATAACCAGAGACCAGGTGATGGACTTCACCGGCATTCAAATCAGCACAGAGGTTCTCTTGGACAGCATGACACTGCCCTTCAAGAAGCTCACTTACATGTACTCTGCCATCCAGACGCTGGTCACCGAACACATAACCAGCTGGAGAAGTTTTGCAGACGCTTTAGGGTACAGAAACCTGTCTCTGGACACAATCACCAGGAGGTATGCCGAAACTGAGGGCGATAAGGTGGCCTGCGTTCTGGAGAAGCTCAAGGAGGACTGCCACACTGAGAGGAACAGGAAGAAGTTCCTGCATGAACTCATGGTGGTAAGTAGAAGAAAAAAAAAGATGCATTTTTAAATATAATGAAATCACATTATTGAAAGAACAGGGTTAGTAACTATTTAAAGGGGGTTCTTACTGTGGAAACATCCAGGACTACAACCTCACAAAGCAATGGACACAAACATGACCCTGTAAATATTCATGCCAATTTAAAAGCCTCTCTCCTCTGCCTAAGTCTCTGTATGCTTTCCATGCTTTTGTTACAGCTAATTTGTGTACTTATTTTCATTATGAAGGGCCTGCTGAAGATGGACTCTGTGAATCTTGTAGCCCAGGTCATTCAGAACACAGTTATTCTGTCCACCGCTGTGGAGCTGGGAATTCGATGGCGGGAGTTGGCAGAAAAGACGGGAAAACTCAGCAGTGCTCAGATAGCCGGCTATGAGGCGCCACATCGAGGGAAGAGCGGTGAAGTCAGTCCCCAGGTCAGTAATACATGTACTGTTGGTGATACGGATCGTGAATTTCATTACACGTCTAATCAATATGTGCTGTTGTGTTTCAGTCGATGTGGAAGCCTGCCTATGACTTCCTGCACTCCTGGAGTCTGCGTTATGGAGACAGTTACAAGGACATGATCCAGGATCTGCACCTGGTCCTGGACAAAATGAAAAACCCGGCCACCAGACAGTGGAGGCACCTGACTGGTGCGCTCATCACGGTGAACTGCCTCGATATCTTTCGAGCCTCGATTCACCCAAAACCCTGAAACATTTACAAACTCACCCCGGCGACAGAGACAGCCTTTCTGCAAATGGAACAACAGAATGACGATTTTGGTCTTAAGTCTTAAGGTTTGAATTATCATCTTATATTGCTTTCTCTGTTGTCTGACAGCTCTTCTTGCATGACTCGATGCTCAAGTTGTACACAACGCATTAGAAGACGTTTTTAATAAAGTTCAATCAGGAACATGCACTACCTTTCTCACAATCAGTGAGCTGTTAAGGAAAACTGTCTGTGAAAATATGTTATAGCCTTCAAATACATTTTCATTTCGGTAGAACATTTCCAGTCTCATGTTTATGAGGTCAGTAATACCTGACTGACATCAGCTGTCCTGGGTATCAATTATCACATCTGGTGTATGTTGACAATTGTTTTAATCTTTTATTCCTTTATGTTTTAACAGAAAGCTAATACTACACAACACAGATTATTCTTATCATCATCAATCATATTCCCAGTACATGTGCTGTTCCTACACCTTTTCAAAGGAGCAGATTTAATTATTTTTCTTAAATTACGTTATTCAAATCAATGACTGTATTTATCAGGATCTTTATGGCTCCATTGAATGTTTGTATCAGTGAATTTTCTACCTTTATTTCTCTAACAAACTGTAAGTAGTTCAATGGCCAGTCAGGAAAATGATGAATGTGAACATTGTTTCTAAAAAAAAATCTCCAGGGTTGCAGTGCTGACAGTCCATTAATCTTTATTATCCGTTGAGGTTTGTGTGGTGAAACTGAAAATGTTCTACCAAAGTGAAATTTGACAATAGAAAAGAAATCCACTAAGGCTACAGTAACACTTAAAGGATGTTCATAAGACTGACACAACACCTGTCATGAACATGAACCACTCCTTATGAATGTGTATGACTGAGTCATTTAGTCAATTAGGTCAAATTTAATGAAAAGGTGAAACAACCGGTTAAAAACATGCAACTCTAACTTGTCCCACTGATGCTGATGTCAAAGAAAATATTCATTAAAAATAGTTAGGTTTAACAGTTAAGCTAAGGGTTAGTTGTCATCAGAAAATTGACAGGTTATGTTGTCTTGGTTAATGTCAAGTTGTCATAACACAGACATCTCAAACAAGGTTAACTTTGCTGTAAAAAAAAAAAAAAAAAAAAAATACTGAACCTAAATGACTAATACTGATAAAAACAGTCATAATCTGCATAAAGACTCCCATGTTCATGACAGGTTTCACGTCAGTCTCTTCTCGTTAAGTGTTAACAAAGCTACATGTGTCATAAACAGGTGTTTTCTTAAATATTTGTGCTATTTTTATACTGTAATGTTTTAGATTATGCACAAAACAGGTCATTTAATAAAGTATACAATGTAATCATTACACATTCATTGCGTTATATAATGTTTTTATTATTGAATGGAAACCTCAGTTTGGTGCCATGTATAGTACGCAGCGCCTTCAGTCTGAATTTTCAGATTTAACACGTATGTGTAAATGTGTTGCATGAGATATGAATAAATATAAAATGTAACACTATTTCGTTCGATCAGTTTGCCTTACAGTATTCTTAAATACTAGCGACTGACTAGACACTCACAGTAACCGCTTATGTGGTTGATTTTGCATTTTTCCCTACAATTGTAGTAAAGATGAATCACACCATTTAAACCAGTGACTTATGCCTGAAGTGTTTTCCATTGATTTTCTCTTGACTGTTTACTTTTCCCTGCACTGTTTATTTAAGCTAGTTTCAACCGAGAGTATTGTGAGCTGGCTCTCCTTCAAACAGAGCACAGATTGCTGAACTGACTACTTTGGCTCACTAAAGGCACCGCAGGAAAAGTAAATCAAATTTCCAAGGTGACGGGGATTGAATGAAGTTAAAGCATTTTTTGTTGTTGTTGAAACAGAATAGGGCAATTAAGTACAACTTAAGTTACAAGGAACATCTAGGACAAAATCAGTGAAATTAAATATTAACTATACGTCAAATAAAAAATATTTTACAGGTCAACGGTTTGTGGTCTGTTTTCAGTTAGTAAAATCAGGAAACTGCATCATCAACTGATTTAATATTATACATATTATACTTGTTGAAAAGAATTATGGTGGGACATTTTTTTCCAAAATTTAAAAAAAAAAAAATACGCCTCCACATATGAAGAGCAGCAGTAAAATATGCAGGCTAAAGAATGTCCAAACTATAACTGTAACTCACCGACTCCAGAGACAAATTACACAAATACACTTTAGTTTCAAATATTGAAAAGCACAATTTAAATTTGCCACATTTATATTGGTCATATAAGACTAGGAAGCTGAAGTGCCGCTGGTCTTTGTGGAGCTCTGGTCTGTGCTCACTCCATCCTTCATTAGGAAACAGGACAATGGTTCACTGTTCTGTCATTATAGCTGAGGGTTAGCTCAGAGAGAAGATTCTCTGTCAGATTATTTACTTGATTCTCTGGTTTAAACATATGGTTTACCAAAGATAAGAAATAAAAGGAGTTATAATAAAACATCCATACTAAACATGATTCCTGTAGCTGCTAACACACTAGATAATGACCATAATGTGAAGATACTGACAGATGTTTTATTCTTATAAAATAAATGTGAGTATTTACTGTCCTTATGCACGTGTGTACGTGGGAACAATAAATGGTGTAATATACTGACAGTGTTACAGTAAAGGAAATAAAAACTGTGAGGCATGTCATTTTAAAATGGCCTCTGCCTTTCTAAGGCCTCATTTTTCAGATGCAGTGAGGTGTTAAACTTTGTGACTGATGAAATGTGACCACTTTTGTTTTGGGAGCCTTTTATAGCAGCAGTGTGAGAGCGGAGATAACAGTTTAATTATATTAATATTGTTGCCTGTTAAGAGGCTTTTCATGTTTGCAACTTCTCTGAAACTGGGACGGACAGATCTCAGTCTCATCAAAACAGGGAGTCATGAACTCATCCAGGGCTTTTCCAGACTGCTGTCGTTTCACTCAGCTCTCAGTCAACCAAGTTCCTCATTAGACATCAAAACATGAACTGTCATATTTTCATAAATGGAGAGGACCTGAACACAGCACACAGGAGGTGGAAAGAAGAAACAAAAGTGAGCTTTACTTACAAACACTGATACACTGTTACAAAAACACAGGGAGCTGGCAAAAATGCAAAAACCTGAAGTCCACAGGAAAAGAAGCTTGGAAAGAGGGCGGGAAACCGGTGCTGTCACCTGACAAGGCAATGACAAATGACAAACAGGAGGGGAGGCAGGAGTTTATAGATACACTGGTGGGATTGAAAATTGGTGGGAAAAGACACAGAAGCAGGAAGTAAATTCACTAAAATACAGGCGTCGGGGGGGGGGGGGGGGGGGTGATTACAAAATAAAACAGGAAAACCAAACTACAAAAGTAAAACACGACATTTAACATAGTAAGTTGTCCCTGTCACTCATACTACTGCCAAATCTGAACCGACAGCAAGTCCTGCTTCTAAATTTAACATTCGAAATTAAAAAACAGCCGAATAATAAAATCCTATTTCTTAGAGGAAATATAAAGTTGAAATTGTTGTTTCTTCTCTATCCATAACTCTATTACTGCATTGCTCTTTTCAACATCAACTTTAATGATGCACAGATGATGCTGCCTGTTTTAACTTGACTGTTTCAGGTACAGTTCCGTTTTCCTTTCCTATGATGGCTCACAGCATGTTTCCTATTATCACAACTGTAATGAACTCACTATTGACACATTGCTTTTGCTGTGATGGCCTCTGGATTCATAGTTATTTTGAATATTAAATCATTCTTACTATGCAGACTTAAAAATGGTTTCAGTCTACATGGCACACTTTTTTTTTTACACCGTTATACTTAAAATTCATCCTTAAACGTCACAGAGCCCGACGTTTTCAGTCCAGTAGGTGGCGCCATTGTATTGAGAGCAGGGTGGTTTCAGTGCTAGTCCTCAGCTGTTCATTTGTGTTTGGTCTGATGTAATTTCAAACAATGTATTTTTCATAAATAAATAACGTAACCCTCTATTGCACGAAGGTTTATTTTTGATACCATTTTCAGCATTAAAGAAAAGTTAAAAAATCCCTCTCCAGATATTGGTTTGTTGCCTTTGGGCATTAATGTGCTACAAGGATACGGAAAACTTTTCAGATGAGTGGAACAAAGAGAAAACAATGAATGTATGTTTGAAAATATCGATTAACAAATGAGTACAAACCACAACTAACATGTTTAAACATGCCTCACGTAGCATATAAAGTGGTGGGAAAAAAGAGGCCTGTGGAATTGCAAAAATATTAGGCCGTACAATAGACTTAGACTTAAACTTTAAACTTTAGACTTTCTTAATCCCATTGTGGACATTTACTCGTCACAGCAGCATAGAAACACAGTTAAGGGGGAAAAAAAGTGCACACAAAAGGAAAAATTACAAATACGTATACAATAAAATCATTTTTTAGAAGAAAAAAAAAAGTAAGACCAATGAATAAATACAAACACACACAAACTATATACACAAGAAAATGATGAATACAGCTTGGGATGACTAAGGGGTTGAAGTGCAGTTCGCATCACAAAGTTTACACAAAGCTTGAATGAACTCCATTAAATATGACTGTAACATTTAATATTTGCCATTAATGTGCATCTCAAAAATATTATATCTCTGTTAGTCCCCGCCTACCATTGGAAAAATTGTATCTGCCTTCAACAAAAACCTTAACATGAAATAAAATACTCTAACAAATAACACACAGTAGATTTCTGCCTCAACCATGCTAGTAAATCTATGTTGTCCCTTCATTGAACAATTCCAAATGGCACATGGTTGAACCTAATTGCTGACCTCTGACATTTAAGTGCGTGTGTGGAGGGGTTAGCCTGTGTCTGCCGGTATGTGTGTTTCAGTGGCTCCAAACATGTTTGTATGGGTTGTTGTTTGAATTGGTGTTTACAGTAAGCGTGGGACATCTTCAACAGTCTTCAATTTATTGAAAAACTTTAAAATTGAGGAAATTTCACATATCAATAACAAAAAACTATGGTTTCCTTGAACTCTGCAAAAATGTGAAAGAGAAACAAATAAAGTGTGAACAATGTTGCATTATTACACTATATTGTCTATATGTTGTTTGAAAATTTGACGATAGTTGTTGTCAAAAAGTATTTGGTAGATATAAAAAGTATATTTGTGTCTTGTCAAAGGTGAACGATACAGCAGAGCTGGAAACATTTTGTATTATTTGCAAAAAAAATTTAATCGTTTTTATTTCAACTGATATCCATCTGATATATGTAAACCTGCTAGTTGTAAGAATGCTCAGAGTCCAAACAGTTTGACTCTGATTTCTGAAGCAACAGCCACGGGAGCCATCCACAAATCACTGTTATGAACAGAAGCATTCCTCTGTCCTCCAGGGTATATAAGGCTTCGTTTGGTTTGCCTCCGTGATATATGTAGAGGGCAAGAAGTCATTTAGCTTTCAATTTATTAGCCTGGTGATTTATGCATGCTGCAAAGGTAGTGGTGGTGTCTCTTCCCCCCCCCCCCCACACACACACACACACTGCATCACCCCACCGTCTTCCACCTTCCACCACTTTCAGATTCGACTATAATAATTTGGTAATAGATGATGTGAAAGAGGAGAAAGTTCAGCAATTAGAAAAAGTCAGAAAAAAAACATGGGTTTACAGTTTCTGTGGCTGCACATCATTTATCACTGGTGTTTTAGTCGCTCAGTGAAGGATTAAATGCTGCGACCACAGCAACCAGCACCATAGTTGCACTACATATATTAAGAGAAGGAAACACGACCACAACACCAACAGTTAAATTCTGGCTGAAAGTCAGGATTGTATTGACTCGATTTAGGTTTAACAGTAATATAAGGTACAAATCAGCTGTCTGCACTGAAACAGCTTCTTTCTTTTTTTTTAAACTGAACTTTTGGATCAATTAAATTTAAACAAACAATGTCCAAAATTTAAAAAAAAAAAATTCGGGATCCAGATTGTTGAAATAAATTCTGGATTCTGGTTGATTTTCTTCCTGTTTGAAAATCCCAATCACCAAAAATTTTGAGACAGTTGTAGTTCTGCGTACCTGTAAAGGTTTGTAGTTTCCAGTTTTAGCAGAAAAATGTTATGAAGTGTCGATTGTTGCCCACAGATCAATGCCTTTCTTCTGACTAACAGACTCTTCCCATGACCACCAGTGGGAAGGAGGAAGCTCTATAACCAAATGACTCATAGAGAAGAAAAAAAAAAACAACCTGAAGTGTTTGGCAGCGTTCAGAGCAGCTTTGTGAGTAATCACCTCATCCACATCCTTGGACACCTCGCTTTGCTCTCACTCTCACTTTTTCCATCAACCAACCTCACACAAACCGAGTTTCGTCATGGCAGAACATTGCGATAAAGATTAAGGAAAATTAGAAGACACAAATAAGCCCAGCATGTTTTCCTAAACAGTCGCATCTGCACCTAAGGTCACAACAAAGTCCTTGATTTACCGAGGTTACATTGCCTTCAGTGGAATGATGGCAGAGAGTTTCTCCAGTTCCCCCGTGTTAGTACAGATTTATTTGTGTTGATGTGATCACATGCTATCTCGCAGTAAGACGTTTCATCAGGTGTACCATGATAGTGTGGAGGAGGTGCAAAGAGTGCGTCTGCTGACAGGTCTAATGTACCAACCATGACACTCCCAGTCCGTCAATAATCTAAAAACCAGATGGAGGAGAGCTGAAAAGGAGACATGGGAATGTGCAGGACTGCAGCACAACATTTAGATAATGAACACTTCACTACTAAAACTCTGGCAATGTTTTTTATTTCTTAAAAGGGGCACCATTATTACGAGATAAGCTCTAATAAGGATCCAATCAAATCTGAAGTTGTTCTCTTTAGTAACTGTCATTATCCACTCTTAGATTATGTATAGTATTACCCTAAATGCTTTAAGAGTACCAGTGGTGGTAATTTACTTAATTAAATTAATGAGCACTTTTATTCATGTAAATGTCGTGCATTCAAAATCACGAGTACAGAAGCATTATCTGCAAAATGTACTTCAAAACAAAAGAACTTCTTCAGCAGGAAAATGGTTCCTATTATTAGATCATTAATAATTATGGGTAAAAGGAGCAGTGATATTTTATTGTTGCAGCTGGTTGCTGTTTTTCTGAACTCAAACGTATATTTAAATTTGAAAAGATCGGATTACAGTTTGGTGTAACCGCTAACTACTAACATTAATCAATCTATCAAACTTTGCTTGTGTTGCACCTTTAGGTTATTGCAATTCTGAGTGCACCTGATATATGACAAGGATTGTAATCGTGAAAGTAACAATAGCCATTAAATGAATATGTTGGAGCAGAAATATAATAAACTAGAATTATACAGTGGCAAAAATTATTTCAACATTGCACTTAGCTGCTTTCCACCACTGTAGAGTTCCCAACATCACCACAAGCACTGCCGCTTGTATTATAGACTCATTCCCTGCTCTTACTTTAAGAATTTTCAGCAGATGGTGAGAGCAGCCATAAGCTGCAGGTGCCTACACTTCACAACAAGCAGTAATGTCTTTGACAGACTCAACCACTCAGTGTTAGGATACAGCTCAGACAGTCCACCTTCACTCTGCCATGACAGCTCTGTTGGTCATCTACTGTGGAGAAAAGAGCCAATATGTGACGAACGAAACGAAAGTCTGGTCTGAAAACGTCACATCTTGAGAAGAGCTCGGTGGCCGTGATTGCACAACTTCCACATTAATGTTAAAGTAAACAACATAGTGAGACCGAAAAAACAAAACATAAAATCTACAGTCAGCTGAGATAAGGGAGGGGGCGATAAATCCATCAAAGGAGAGTGTCTTCTCGGCTTATTTCTGTCAACTGAGGGGGAGAACAAGCAGGGCTGAAGGGTTCCCATTCCAAAAACAACATAGCTGGAGAGGTAGCCTATTGTGTCCTGACAGATTGGTCTGACTGAAGAAGGAGGAGGAGGAGGTCGCCTCTAACTGACACACTGGGAGGAGCAGAGGTGAGCAGAAATCTGGGGGAGATGGGAACACAGCTGCGGTTCGGAGGAGAGAGTTGGTGTTGGTACTACCTCAGTCTTTGAATTTATTTGTGGTATATGGGTTGAAAAAGGGATCCTGATAAAGAGATTGTGGAAAGGGTAAATACCTCTCTATCTCTCTATCTCTCTATCTATCTATCTATCTATCTATCTATCTATCTATCTATCTATCTATCTATCTATCTATCTATCTATCTATCTATCTATCTATCTATCTATCTATCTATCTATCTATCTATCTATCTATCTATCTATCTATCTATCTATCTATCTATCTCTATCTATCTATCTATCTATCTATCTATCTATCTATCTCTATCTATCTATCTATCTATCTATCTATCTATCTATCTATCTATCTCTCTCTCTCTCTCTCTCTCTCTCTCTATCTATCTATCTATCTATCTATCTATCTATCTATCTATCTATCTATCTATCTATCTATCTATCTATCTATCTATCTATCTATCTATCTATCTATCTATCTATCTATCTATCTATCTATCTATCTATCTATCTATCTATCTATCTATCTATCTACCTACCTACCTACCTACCTACCTACCTACCTACCTACCTACCTACCTACCTACCTACCTACCTACCTACCTACCTACCTACCTACCTACCTACCTACCTACCTACCTACCTACCTACCTACCTACCTACCTACCTACCTACCTACCTACCTACCTACCTACCTACCTACCTATCTATCTATCTATCTATCTATCTATCTATCTATCTATCTATCTATCTATCTATCTATCTATCTATCTATCTATCTATCTATCTATCTATCTATCTATCTATCTATCTATCTATCTATCTATCTATCTATCTATCTATCTATCTATCTATCTATCTATCTATCTATCTATCTATCTATCTATCTATCTATCTATCTATCTATCTATCTATCTATCTATCTATCTATCTATCTATCTATCTATCTATCTATCTATCTATCTATCTATCTATCTATCTATCTATCTATCTATCTATCTATCTATCTATCTATCTATCTATCTATCTATCTATCTATCTATCTATCTATCTATCTATCTATCTATCTATCTATCTATCTATCTATCTATCTATCTATCTATCTATCTATCTATCTATCTATCTATCTATCTATCTATCTGTCTATCTGACATGATCCTTCACACTCCTCCTCTGTTGTTTTTGGCAGTGGATGGGAGTCTCTTCTGTCCTGATCACTCCCCAGGTACTTCACCCCACCCCCACACCTCTGCCCATCATCCCTCTATACACTACTCATCCTCATGTGCAGCTGGAGCACTCTGTTTGACCTCCCCGCTCCTCATAGAGTCCTTATTAACAGGGGCTGTGGTGGGAGTTCTCGCAGCACGTGTGGTTTGAGCAAAGAACCACACTGGACTACTGACATTATGCTCATCACTTACATAAGTCTATGTGACATGGCATGCATACTCTGCTTTCCAGCCTGCGCTCTGCCTGGGTTATTTCACTGGGCTGTGAGCCACGGATAAAGATAAAGACAGTGCTGTTGCATTTCAGTTTTTTTCTGCTATTATTTCATAATATTGAGAGCATGAGTGATAGCATTCCAGCCAAAGGTGGTCTTTGCCAAGTCAGTTATGCTCAGGATGATAATAAAAGAAGAACCTTCAAAGCTCTTATAAAAATACTCAGTCCATTCCACCCTTATTTACTGTAAGACCTTTACAAGAAGGAAAAGGTTAAAAACCCCACTAAGAGTTGCCTGTGTTGCTGTATTATGTGTGAATTGTCTCACATTGTTTATTTGAATACATGTAATTTAAAATCAGGATTTTTTTTTTTTATCATCATTATTATTATTATTATTATTATTATTATGAACACAAATTCAACTGAGGATTTGTAACCTTTTTGGACTCTTTCATCACCATAAAATAGGTCCAATAAAAACTGTTGACAGCGAGGTCTGTGGATTATCGAGGGTAATTGGAGCATTGTTTCTGGAAAGACATGCTGCTGTTGCGTTTCATGAATGTTATTTTTCAATGTTATGATCACCACAAATGGAATTCCACTGAAACAGGGTGGCGACAGATTTCACAGAAACAGATACCTCAAACTTAAGTGCATGAAACCAAAATTCCTTGTGTGGTTATCTACCACCAAGTGTTTCTGTTATTTGGCTGAAATAACCTTTAAACACTGCTCATAAACAATACTGTATTTGCAGCAATGATCTCCACTGTGTTCACCAACTTTTCCCATCTAACATGCCGTTTAGTGTAGGAAGACTTCCTTCTACATCTCTGCAGTATATTTGGTATCAAAACAAATAACCCTATTCTGTTAGTTTAATTTATATTTTGTTATTCAAAACATATAAAATTATTAATTCATTCATTTATGGTTTTTTGGGTTGTTGTTTTTTTTACCAAAAGTGTATATATAAATGGATTGAATTAAATAGGTGGCATATTATAAATATTTTAAAAAAATCCTACTGAAGATTAACCTAAAATGTACAGTTGCAGGAATCTAAATTGTAAAATCACAAAGGAACCTTCCAGCATGCACCTGAACAACAGATTCATCAACACAAATTTCATTGTATTGTTGCAGCATTGTTATTGGGGTTTACATTGTGCTCTACAGGGCTCCTACTTGGCCACACTCCGTTTATGGTAAGGAGTTGTTATCATGAATAAAATGGTAATATTGTGTGCACAATTAGTGAAATGCTGCCAAATTTAGAAGCATAAAATAAACTGACCCAACTTTAGGATCCTGGGATTGGAACCTTTCTTGTATTGCATAATAAATGCTTGAATAGTACAGTGCTCTTGTTTACAGTGGTGAGTCTCAGCTTGATCCTGAATAGAGCTCACTCTAAACACTGTCTTTAGTGGTGAAAGTTATGACTCACTTTACTGATTCAAACTCAGTTTATTTCAAAGTTTCAAATTCACTGACTGTACTGTATATCTAGTCTGTTAATTTTTCCCCTGGCTAAGTGGTCACACAAATGTTCAATAGCATATCTGTGTTTACATCAGCAGTGATCACATCACCCTTCAAATGTACTTATGTACAATGGTGGGGAACACATTGGTGTTCTTACACCGACTGTGACGGAAGTGATCTCTGTCACCAGTGAGGGAAGCACCACTGCTAAAAACGACTTATTAGTTCACTGACAATGGGGAATCAGTGATGTCAGTTCACTTTGACAATTTGATGGTAAAGATTTGTTTGTATGTGTAGTGAACACCTCGAATTAGATTAATTCAATTTAGTTGGTTCAATCTCAACATATTTCCTTTCATTTTCAAAGTCAAGACAATTTTTTTCATTGTAAAATTCACATCACTCTACCTTCAATAACATCAATAAAGTGAATACATTATTACAAACCTCTTAGTGTGACACAATGTAATTCAAAGCACCACAAACTTTAAAACATTATCATAAATGTTTGCATCATTGTAGGGTTATTGTGATAAACTACATACATTGTATCTGGGAGTATGTAATAAACTGGGAACCATCTACACAGACACAGTATTTCTAAACTCAGCTGCACCTGTCAAACTCTTATAGTCCAGGCAAAGGATGATAAAGCTACTGTAAGTCTGTGAACAGATATTTTCATTGCAAGGGTCAGTGCTCGGGTCTCTGTGCTATGGTAGCCTGGCTGAATGTGTGTGTGGTCTGCTGGGTGGCAGCGTGCTTTAAAATAAACAGAGGCGATGGCTCAGGAGCACTGAGGTAAAAGTTTTAGCCGAGGTAAGAGCACAAAATATATGACACTGTATTCATCTTACGGTCCTCTTTGACAAAAAAAATTAGGATATACCCACTAAATGCAGAAATCCATGAAACCCTAAGCTTATTTTTCCTCTGTATTGACTATATATTGTGTTGTTGTTTTGTAAGTAAAGTTTGGCCAATGAAACTCTTCCTCAAACCCTTGGAGGAGGGTTTCTGTTTGTCTAGTGTGTGTGCATGTGTCTAAAGTGTGTATGTGTGTGGTATGTTTTAAACACAGATTATACTGCTGGGATGCCAGTTCTTCCACAGACCCCACATCACCCCGAGCCTCCAAGCTGTGAAAACATACTGGACGTTTGTTGGTTCTTAGTGGCTAATAAGGTGTCATTGTGCAGTAGAGCTGTCTGATATCCCACAGAGTCATTAGGATCACATGAATAGATTTAACAGAACATCTATTACATTCACACACGTGCACATGCACATGTGCACCTCTTCATGCACAAACTCAGCCTATCATTCCACAAAAATCAATACGTTTTATGAGATGAGACTTCAGCAGTGGGCCGGTTTCGCTGCATTTTCTCAGACAAAGTTAAATTGTACTCTGCTACAGGAATACAGACGAGAGCCACGATTAGAACATGCAACATCAAAGCACTCAGTTTTCAAAGGCTTTCTTTTACAGCTAACTTCAGGAGTCCTGGCTCTTATGTGTCCAGACAGATTATAAAGGGTTGTTTTCATCATCACTTCCCAATTGAACACCCAAAATCCTCTCTCACCACCACTGGACCTCAGCTACCAGAAAAGAAAACACTGATATGATGTCTGGATTTTTGTACAGAATGGGGTATTTGGAGACTATTGCTGAGGAAAAAATGCTGTCATCCAACCCTGCTTCTTGACCTTGTTAATCCCGGGGTTTGATTAGAGGCTATCTGGAGCTGCTCTTTGAAGAGCGCACCTCTGTCTTTTCTCATCCTGTGCAGATGATCCATCTTGGCGAGCTGGCACTGGACTCGTTGCGGTTAAACTTTAATGGAGTGAACATGAATATCACTGTCAATTGTGGGAGCCTTGTACATGTGGAGGACTGTGGTTTGTTATTTCAATAGATATGAGAAGGCTGATAGTGAAACGCTGCCTTCCAAAGCCCGAGCAGTGAAAATAGACAGGTCTCTGAGGATCTGGCTCTGACTCAGTGAGTGAAAGCCTGAGTTGTGTCTGCCTTGATGTGACCTTGGGGAGGGGCTGTTAATGACGCTCTGGGGTCACTCAAGACTGGTGTGTCAAGTTGCATGAGTCAGTAATATACATTTGACTTCATCATAACACCCACTGACTGCTCATCGATAAGGAGAAAGATGTTCTTCATCTGTTACTTGCCAACGCTCCAGGCTGGGTCGAGGCACTGTACGGTAAATCACATCGACAAACGATCAGTGCTGTTTATCTCCTTTTTATGTACATGTAATTGCCCCGGCATGACAGTCTGTAAGTGACTGATGAAGGTTTCGTCTTTATTAAAGATCAACACTGGAGGAGTTGTCCCATGATGACATCATATTCTCGAGAAGCAGCTGTGTTTTCTCTGAGTAAGTTCAGCAGCAAAGAGTTGAACTCGACGGAGAAATGTGCAAAGAAATGTAAATGTAGAGTGGGCCCACACTAGTTTTTGTATTATTGCTTTTGAAAATGTGGAATGATGTGGTGTCCTGGTGATCCAGGAGTGTAACAGGCCGACAATGACAGCATCCCTGGCACAAGTCTGGCTCGAATGGGGACTCACTTTTAATGCACAATTAAAACACTTTGGTGAAAGACATGCAACCATAAAGATCAGTTTATACGTAAAAGGCAGGGAGGAGGCTAACAGGCTTTTACCGATCCCTCAGAGATTCAGTACAGCCTAATTAGACAGCAAGTAAAAGCAGAATTAACAGGGGATAATATAAGAAACATAAAAAACTTAACTTTCAACAGACATTTGTCACATATCGTCTCCCCCTAAACACTTCTTTTGTGAAAGCCTCTCTAGTAAGGCACAGTACTGGAAGTATTTAGTTCATTTTGTCAAATAAAAGCAGTAAAACGTATTGTTACTGTTTCATCTGTTGCAGTGTATCATAATTTATAAACTGATCATATGATTTTTATGTCAGAGGTTAATCTGAGAAGTGCAGCTGCTAAATTAAAATAATGGAGTAGAAGCTGAAATACTCAAATTAAGTGTGATTGTCTCTAATTTATACTTAATTACAGTATATTTAGTAAATGAAATTAGTTCATTTCCATCACTGCTAAAGTAAGGTTAAAAAAATACTTGGATGGACACATTTATGTGCAGGGTTAAAACTTGAATTGCATTAATTGCATTTTTTTTTTTTTTTTTTTTTTTTTTTTTTTTTAAGGGACAGCTCATCAAACTTGAGTCAAACATCAAATTAAAATATACCGGTTGTCTCCTCTTGTGCTGTGACAGCACAGATGAGGGCAAAAAGATTCAGAGAAGGTGGTTTGAAATGTGACTGCTTACCTGTGAGGTGCAGCAGGTAGAAAGTGGAGCGTGCTGATATCAGCACCATGGACAGGGCCGCTGAACAGGTACGCTCACCTTGAAGAGACTTGAGCTGCTCTTTGTTCCTTCTGTCAACTCTATATACAGATATAGAGAAGTTTAAGTGATACAAGTTTATATTTACTTTTAGTGTTTTAAATGATCGAGGGGGCATTTTTGAGTCAGTTTAAATGCAGTAAAAGCGATCATCGCTTTGGCTAAAATGTAAAATGTTTGATTCAAGAAGAAACCATATAATCTCCCGCTTAGACAACCCTGTGTCTCCCTTGGAACAATACCTTACTCTCAGGCCTCCACATAGATGTAAATGGGTGTTCGCTGGTGTTGTGCCCTCTGACCCCGGCTGCTCCCCCCTGTTTCCTGAGCCAGATGCTGCTCCTGTGGACCACAGTCTTCTCAACCTAAACAAAGTAATCCTCCACTAAACAAGATGGATATTGTATCACCTAGTAAATACCACAGTGCCAAACACACACAGCTGCCCTCTTCTCATCTCTGACCGGAAATAACAGGAAAAAACAAAAACGCTTCCTTTATTATTTCATGAATGAACAAAGACATATAAACTTTATTCCACCTCAGTTTTATGTATTTTTTTGGTATTATACAAAAAAACATCCCCTCTTGTGCAAGATATATGCGGCAGTCCGCCAAATAATTTTTTTTTGCTGGCTCCATGTCCAAAAGAAAAGTAAGATTTAGATCATATGTTGCATAAATGAAAGTCCTTCGATCGCACTTGGTTTAGATGGAAACATAAATCCAACATTCATGTTGGATTTATGTTCTGCAGAGATGTGCCAAAGTAGGATTTATTTTTAAGAGGAGGAACCAGTCCTTACAGTGATAACAGATTATGGAAAACACATAGCAGCAGTGATATTAAGGGACAATCTTTGGATGAAAAATGGATGGCATAAAAAAAGATGCATGTCTGTGCTCAGATCGGCAGGGAAAATATATATAAGTTACGATGTGTTGATTTCAATTATATTTTCCTGTTATTTAAATAATAGCAAAAGCATAATGAGGCAATTTCCTTTTCCGTTTCCCCTCATTTATTTGACATAAATTTAATTAAAATGATGTGATTCTTTCATCCGATTCAAATATTATTGGACTCATATGATTCATATTACCATGTTTCCTTTTTGCAATAATATTGTAATCATGTAAAAATCGCACCTTTGGTTGTCTTTTTCCAACTCGGTCTTTGTATTAGGAGCGTTTCTGAAAGTTCCTCACATGCTCCCGCCCCTTTCTTCACGTAATTTATTGTCTTAGCCAATCATGTCCCTCCCCCAAAAAAAGTTTACGCCATGCAGCCTATAAGAACTGCTTAAATTTCTCCAGGAACAGAAAAGACTTGACCTCCTAGGAACCATCTATGGATTCTTTGGCGTCTTCAAAGCCAGCTAGATCTGCAGGTGGACTAATTCCTTGACCTTATGAGAGGGGAATCGTTCTTGGACAGTTTTCTGGCCGCCGTCTACCCAGGTGGAGATGTCTGAGGAAAATTTTGGGGAAGAGTCGGGCAGCTCCCCTGTCTCTCCTGTGGACAGCCTGAGCAACAGCGAGGGGGAGCTGGACAGACAGCCGAAGAGATGTGGGAGGAAGAGGAGACCGAGCAGGAAAAACGGGGAGGACTCAGATAGCCCGACCCCTGGGAAAAGAGGGAAGAAGTCCAGCAGCAGCAGCCCCCAGTCTTTCGAGGAGCTCCAGTCGCAGCGGGTCATGGCCAACGTCCGGGAGCGCCAGAGGACCCAGTCTCTCAATGAGGCGTTCGCATCGTTGCGGAAAATTATCCCCACTTTGCCCTCGGACAAACTCAGCAAAATACAGACCCTAAAACTTGCAGCCAGATACATCGACTTCCTCTGCCAGGTGCTGCAGAGCGACGAGCTGGACTCCAAAATGTCAAGTTGCAGTTATGTGGCTCACGAAAGGCTGAGCTACGCCTTCTCTGTGTGGAGGATGGAGGGTGCTTGGTCCATGTCAACATCTCACTAGCATCTGGAGAAATTATGCCCAAAATGGTACGCTTGGTTTTTTTTCCAACTCAACTGCATGATCCAAGCGTTAAAACACGATAAAACACACACATGTAAAAATGTTTTTTTTTTTTTAATATATATATATATATATATATTTTTTTTTTTTTTTATGGCTGTGCACATGGGGTCTAATGCAACCTAAATAGTCCCAACAATCTGAAACAGATTTGTATTGTTTTCTGTGGCGTTTAGTGACACTTAATACCTTATCTAACCTACAGGTGACTGCTGAATCTACTTCTCACATTCTGAAGGGACAATCTGGAGTCCAATGCTGGATACATGGGATCACTTCAACCACATACGACTCTGGGGATCGAGGCCCGATGGGGACTCAGAGCCGTGTGTTACAGCTCCATACACCCCTATTCTGATGTGCTGTTGACGACGAATGTTGAAAAGATCATTTTTGTGTTGGTTTTTTTGTGTGTTTTTTTGTTTTTAAGAAAATGTTTAATGCATGCTGCCTTTGGACTTATTTCTGTGGAGGTCAAAGTGCATTATTGAAGTCTCGATTTTTTTTTTTAATTTTTTTTTTGGTGTGAGACTGTCAACTGGTGGTGTAGCTCACATTACAGGCTGACTTTGTGGATCTAACCTGTGCAAGAAATATTTTCAGAATACATTTATTTATTTATTGATGTTACATTGAGGAATAGATCCTGTGTCTGAGTTATTCCTGAGTTCCTATTTTTATTATCGGGTTTTTTTTGTAAATGTTTGTATATTTTTTGCATTAAAGAAAAAGACGATGAAAGGACTTTTGATTTTATTTTCTTCTTCTATCCAACGTAAATGTTAATTACAGATGGCTGGAGACTTAGTTTAAAAAAAAACACACAATCGGCAAAATTATACAGCTATGAAATGAATAAGCTTTAATACATGCATCACATGGAATACGCCTTTATTTGCATACGTCAGATGAATGAGCAAAGCTTCCACTATTGCCAGTCACAAGGGAAAGCAGATAAGAGTTTTTACTGGCTCAAATCTCTTTTTTTATCATCCAAAAATGGGGCGGGGAGGGGGGGGACATTTCAGGGTTTGATCAATTTCTCACGTCACCTACAAATAAAACTATCTAAGGAAAGGCCGGTGCACGTGATTCAAATGTGAGAAACGCTTTAATTGCTGCAAGGAAAAAAAAAAAAAAAAAAAAAGTGGTGCAGAAAAAGTCTGTGTAGACAAAATGACGTTTAATTAAAATTTTAAAAGCCTCGTGCAGTCTCCAGTTTCTCACTCACTCTCTCTTTGCCTGGGTTTGTTTATAGTTGGATGAAGCTCTGTGCCTGAAACTCACCATTATAAGTAAATAAGTTATACCGGGGTCATGTCAGCCTGTTATTGGAACCATGCTACACTCTCCTTTCTGCCAGTAGCTGAACATAAACAGCAGTGAGGTTCAAAAAGCACAACTTTCTTCTGTACTAGTCTGACACTCACTGCAGCCTAACAATAGATGTCCTGTATGACAAAATCTAAAATAATCGAATAATAACTGCAAGGTTATTATTTTTTTTTTCCTATTATGCAATCCTCCCGTGTGATTCCGCAAAATCTGCAGCGCAACATGGAGTTTGTGTCCTCGCACATATTCTCCGATTATTGTCGCTAAATAAACCTTTCATCCTGTTATCGTGCTGTGATCGATCTCAGCGATGTGAGAAAGTGTTTCTCGCTGTCCAAATCAAAGCGCGTACCCGTTTGAAGGTGTGTAATTGGCTTGCGAGGCATGTATGGAATTCCCAGATGTCTATGAAATTTAAGGAGGCCGTGAAGGTAGAGCTGGAGGTCTGTACACACAGGCTATTCTCACTCAAAGTTGTGGAGGTGAAAATCCTCAAAAACACAGCATATAGGCCCAACGATCAACAAACAGCTCTTCTCGAGACGTTTACAGTCAAGGATTTTCACTCAATACCAGATAAATAAACAGGACCTACAATAAACATAAGCTGTAACCTGTCCGTGGCATGCAACTTAAAAAGTTTCGTTTCTTTTTAAAAAAAAAACAATTTCAGTTCAGCCCTGACGCATTGTAACAGCCTTAAATACGTTTCCTAAGAGCGGAGTTGGCAATTGACACGATGCAGAGGCACAGAATGAAACCTATTTAGAACAGATGTTAGTATTTTTAAAAAAAAGTCACGTGAAATGAGCAGATGTTCAGGCTGTGCAGAGGCTCGCCGTGCAGTGCATTACTCTGCAGAGAGAGCTCGGAGGAGCTGTGCTTCCACACAGGCACTCACGATGAGCCTGTAGTCTGTACATTCAGATCATCCGGTGTCTTTGATGGAAATGGATTTATTAAAGGGCCGCCTGCAGGGAGGAAAAGGGACCTGACTGACCGCGCTGGGACAAAGGTAGGCTGGAGGAAAGAGGTGGTCAGTCTGATTATGATTGTGTAAGAGGTGGACTTGCTGTAAGACAACACGACCAAATGAAATGCGCGATGTCTTAAAAAAAAAAAAAAAAAAAAAAAACTTTCAACACTAACGGGCCGACAGCAGTCACAGTTTCAGACTACTTTGAAGAGGAATGTACTTCGTGTGTGTGTGTGTGTGTGTGTGTGTGTGTGTGTGTGTGTGTGTGTGTGTGTGTGTGTGTGTGTGTGTGTGTGTGTGTGTTGGGGGAGGGAGGAGGCTTAAAGGAGGGGAAGAACGGGCGAGAATTTATCATCCAACCATTTTGAAAAAAAAAAAAAAAAAAAAAAAAGCATGACACAAACCCCTGACCGAGGCTATACAGAACTCTTGTGTAAGACATGAACGATCACTTGAATTTAAAACTACCTGTCTTCACCACCGACAGACCTCGGACTTTATTCTAGACTTGTCTTTTTGTTTTTTTTTATCTGAAAAATGTTACCATACCCATATTAGTGACCAATAAAATCCCACGATTTATCTGCAACGGTGATGTAGACTATTAAATCAGCAATTTTAAAAGAACGTTTTGAAACAACCTTATTTATTTGTCGATTATTGATATTATTATGATTATTGCATTGGTTCGTATTTCACACAAAAAATAAAATTACCGTCCTTATTTTCTTTCAGGTCTACAAAATAAAATCCATCAATTTTTTATTTTATTTTTAGTGACAGGTTATATGAATCACGTCAGACTTGTTATTCATAAATTAGATAGGCTACCAATAATTAACTTTAAACAAAATTCGACTGGAAAATGGTGCCCGTTTTTAATTATTTTGTTTTCTACTTTTACTGAATTTATTTATTTATTTTCAGCCTAAATTTATCTTTAAAAGGATAAACTGATAATTTTCTCTGTAAGAGCCTTTTAGATTAATATAAATCATATTTGCACAGTATAATCTAAGTTTGTTTTGTTTTGTAGCATAAATAGATTTATTTTTGCACCTAACAAGGAAGGGGGCAGGTGCAGACTTTCCAGCAAGCTCAACAATTTAAGTGAAACTCCAGATTTTCCATTTTGAGACTCACCGAGAAAACAAAAAACCTAAACTAAACTGTAGTTTATAATCAAACTTTACAGAAACACACGCAGTTTCATCCTCGCCTTCAACAATGTCTCAGACAGTGAATGTTAAACTCAGGAGTGCTGAGCTGCACGGAGACAAGATCAGAGTCCTAGGCTGCACTTGAGGCAAGGAAACAAGAGGAGAGGCCAAACAGAAGCAGACAGCTACAGCACATACCTCCTGCATGGGGTCTGCTGATTATTGGATACATTAACATCTATAACACAGCTCTTTGAAAGTACATTCAAGACTTAAATTCAAGTTGAATGCAGCCAAATTGTGCACCATCAACATCATGTGGATCCACATATCTGAGTGAAATTTAAAAGGTGACAGAAAAAAACAGAATAAGTTCATGTAAAATGTTGTGGGATAATTTTAATTTCTTTGTTATCAGATTTCTGGTGTTGGAATGAAAAGAATAATACATTTTCTTGTAATTTAAATTAAAACTTTTGTTCAACGTAAAAGTGCACTCAGCTGAGGATGAGAAACTTCCCTTAAATCAAACTAATGTGACTGTAGACAGTTTTATTTCTATTTATATACATGCACAGGTGTGTTTCAAAAAAAGCTTTGCACAGAGGAAAAGGTCCATGTAATATGTAAGAATACATATTCAGAATATGTATATATACATATACATATTAGAGGTGTTAAATTTCCTGCCTCAGAATTGTCTGAAATAAAGTGAAGCTCATTTGGCCAAACTTCAAACGTTCCAAAATATTTCGTCGTCTGTTTTTCTTCATCCTCTCTTAAAAACATAATAGACTGAACACTTGCATTAAGCAGCTAATTACAAACCGATCAAAACTGCTGTGGAAATAAATGGGAACCCGGCCTTCAACATTTTATTTCTCCTGAATTTAAACCCTTTATAAATCAGCTTGATCCAGGACAGACACTGACGCTGTGTCTCTAACGTAGCACACAACGATATGTTCAGACCAAAAAAACATTCCTGTGCAGGTTCAGCAGCATTGGAAGTATAAATACTGCAGACAGACACCTGTGGTGCACTGACCTGATTTATGTAAACATAGGAGAACAAAACAGTGACAGCGATCATGGGGTATTTGGCTTCAGAAGTATTTGGTCAAATTATTGACAGAGATGTTGTTTTTTTCTTGTTGATTTGCTGATTGTGCTTTTGGACAAACTCAAACTGCGTAATTTGTCTTGTTATCTTTCATACGGAAAACCTGTTAGATTTGTTTTGCATTGAATAATTAATGTGTACTTGCAGAGTGCTGGCAAAAGGATGACCACAATTTATTGTTTCCTTTCTTTTAAATAAGCATTCATTTGGAAGATTTTTTTTTTATTATTATTATCTTGAAATTATATAAAAGTGTAAAGCTTTATGAACCTTGGCGTAAATGTACTATGTCAAAGTAGGGACATTACTTGAGATATTTGGATAAAAATAGACACAACAGTTGTCAACTGCTGAAAAACAACTGTTTTTACCGACTTGAAAAAAAAAAAAGCTAAATAAATTAGCTTGAAGGTTGTGGACACATCATGTTTGAACAAATTAGAGATTTAAGCTGAAAATCTGAAGCCATTACAGGTCATTTTTTCATCACAGTGAAAGGTACGCTGGTCATGTAGAATGACGCCATTATTTCTGGCATGCAGTCCAGGATCAGAAATGTCCTGTGATACACAGTCGAAACGAGTGCACTTAGTGCTTAACCTCTGTTGCGTGTGACGTGCGCCACCCAGGCTGCAGACAAGACACGGATCAGTGTGTTTTAGGGGTATACACAATGATGTCACAGACAGGAAAAGGCTGGAAAAAGGCTTGGCACCTTAAGGAACTGGCCAGATCTCCATTGGCTCAGCAGAAACGCTGTAATAATAAACAGGCAATCAGAAGGCAGTGTGAGCGTACACAAAGGCATTGCAAAACCTTGCAGATAATAAAAGCAGATTTTTCACTGGAGGGGGATGATTATTTGTGCTCTTCAGTTGTCCATAAATAGAGGGCCCCTCACAGGAAGTATAAACATACAGATGAAGTGAAGGGCAGTCGTAGTCCAACGCAGTGATTTCAAACATTCCTGTTTACGTTCAATCAAGATGGAGTGTAACTGTAGCCTGAGTTTGAGCATAAAATACAAAAGAAAATTTTCTGAGGGAATAAAAACACTCAACAGAAATTGTCTCATGAGTGTTTCACTCATTTTGAAAACTAAACTAAATGTAGTAAAGCTCATTAAGCACATACATCAGTTCACTAAATAAACGTACAAAATACAATGTAAAAATTTAAACCTATTTACATCGTCAGAAATTCACTCCAGTGCTCATGTGTGTGGTGTTATAATATAAGAATTCCCCAATATATTCAAAATAACCTCTGTGAATTGAGACAGAGCACAATCTATCCCTTATTGAGACTCTGAGTGAATTGTGTATTGCCCGGGGGTTAATAGGGCTCTAATGATGCAGCATCCCTGCTCCTGTCCCTGAGGGCGCTCTCCACTCCCTGGGTATTAATCCCATTGCCTTCATTAACCTGCTGGCCCACCATGCCCACCAGTACTGAATACCAGGACTCTCATGTCATGCTGGTAATTGATGTGTTGTTACCTAGAGTCACAATGATCTCCTTATTCCTCCCCAACCATCTTAAATACTTTATTCTTATCCAGTTTAGTGAGTTCTTAGCAGGAAGCGGCATTATGTGGAAGCAGGGAAATTCTGCAAAACCTTGTTCTCAGACAGACTTTGCTGGTTCATCATTTCATCTGGACAAACATGAACAGTATAGACCAACTCTTTGCACTTTGCTATGATATTATATTTAGAAATAATATAAAAAAAATTACAAAAATGTATAAAAAAAATTTTTTTTAAACTCAACTAAATGAAAACTGGTTGTTTTACCATCATCATCATATAGGTAGTCTGAGGTTAGAAATGAAAATAAACAGATTTTTCTGTGAAGATGTTGTTTCATCTTTGATTTAAATGCCCCCCTTACCCTCATTAGAACTGAAAAGGCCTGTCATATCATATCTGTCAAGGGTGCTGTGTTTATTGTTAAGTTGCTCAAACAAAAAAATATATACAAGGACAGAGAAATTGTCCTAATATAAAATCTAGCACCTTTGAACTGATTGATAAAACTGGCAAATATAACGGGTGCACATTTGCACATCGCTTCATTTGACTGAAATTCTAAAACCTAACCTTTAAAACTCTCACCTGGCTTTGATGTTCTGTATAAGTTATGACTCATGATGTATCTTTCCTCACGTCCCAACAGGAGTATTGGTCCAGGAAGCTGACCCTTCAGTCACGACATCAGGATCCTTCAGTCCACCAACAGTGGAGCCACCTGGTCAGACAACAAGGAAAATGACATCGAGTACAATAACAACATAATTAAAACTGCAGGCAGTGACATGCGGGCCCTCGCATGCTGCACATCGGAGTTTACCACGCCTGACACAAGTGCAAAGTTTTGAGAGGTTTAGAACATCCCTGGACCTTAAAACATCAACTTCCCGTGTCATGGCGAAACATCAAACTTTGCCCCATCGCCCTGGCGACGCCCATTCGCAAAAAAGCACGGGCTTCTCAATACGTCATCAGTCTGACCCGAGTTGATGTCGATGTGATCAACCAGCTCGACGAGGCACGTGAAAGTGTGAAATATGTCATTTCCTGTTGCCAGCAGGTGGCGCTATGACTATGTCAGAATATTACCATATAGGTGTCTTCAGGGCGGGACTTTTATCAAAGATGTAATGTTTGAGGAGGATTGGAATGATAGCAGTGTAAGACAACATAAGCCTCATTTTATCTCCTCTATCTCCATGTCATCAGGGTGCTGGCTTCCTCCTCCACAGCAGATGAATGGCTGTTTGTGACCCCGGTGCTAAATCAAGTTCAAAGAGGACCACTGGTGTTTGGCAGATAGTTTTACATGAGGGCAGAGGGAGGACCATTTGTTTGGTCAACCTCTGGATCCTCCTTTGATCCGCAGCTATCTGTGACCCCTGGCAGAGCGACACCACTTAAGGCTCTTCATTCAGCCACAATGGTCAGTCTGATAGCATCTGAGCGATAACTTACTTTACTTTCAGTCTCTGTCCCCTTAAACAAATAATTTTTATAACTTGGCATTCAAACCTTTTTATATGCATGCTTCTATATTAGAGGAAATTAGAGGAGAGAAATGTTATATGAAACGGTATCTGCGAGATGTTGGAATACTGTGGAATGAGTCTACACTTTCACCTGCAGACTTTAATTAATTACACCAGTGTCATTCTAGATTCAGGATTTCAGTGGTTGATATATGATTCTTTTGTATTTATCCAAAGTATACAGTCTAAAAGAGGAAATAAAGCGTACTGCAATGAATCAAATTCGCATTCTCATCAGTGGAAAGACTTTCTGTGCAGCTGATTGGCCTTTTTCCCTTTTTAAAATATATGAACAAGATGTCTGAACCACATCTATCGCGTGAAGGCAGTAGTCTCATCTGTGCCATGATCTGAGTTTTTTGAACCGAACATTATCCAAGAGAAAAAAACCAACATATGGCACATTAACTTTCCAAGGACAACGTCTGAACACAACTGGAAACCCATCAGGAAAAACAGCACTGTGTTTATTTTGTATTACAAGAGTATTATCGCATTATAATAAAGTATTGTGATCGGGCTTTGTTTTTTTTAGGACAAAACTCAAAATATTAATAAAATCATATTTTGAAACAGGAGAATGGCTGATTATTTCCCAGTGCATGCACTCTCCAGTGCTTTTTATTAACCAAAGAATATATACTGTTTCACAGTAAGTACAGTTTTAGTGTTTGGTGCAAAGAAGGAAAAGAAAATGCAGTGACATATAACCTAAAATAGTTAAACGTTATAAGAGGATCAACTTCTAAGAGTATCTAAGAGCTTTCTTTACTCTAACCTTGGCAAAATAGAGCAGAAAGTCGGCGTTTCAACGGTCCTCGAAAACATATGTTTCAGTGAGTAATTCAAGAAATGTTTAACAAAAAGAAATGCCTGCCAAAGTGTTGGATGTGTTGCAGTGAGTCACCTTTTGTTACACACGCAGAAGTTTGCTTTGCTGTATTCTTATTTTGGTTCATTTCCCTGACCTTTAACACTTGCCCCAGAGAGATGCAAATGCACAAAGAACATAATGGGTCCCTTCCTGTGTAAAAACGAGACCGTAAAAGAAGATAATTAGGGTTGTCATGACAACAGAGTCCGGCAGGCTGATGGTGCCGTGTTCACTTGCAGAACTTCAAACGGTATCAAAGCTCCACGGGCTGGTACATGAGCTCTGGTTTGAATTAGGGACTGACTTCCACAGTCTCTCTTCAAATTCAAGATGTATATGGAACACCCCCTTTAACACAAAAAAAGGAGAAAAGGGCCCGGCTAGTCCTGGTCCAGACAGACCTAGAGATCTGGATTTCATTAGAGACAATTATCTTATCTGTTTCATCTCAATGCTGCCCCAAGGGTTGGCAGGCAGACCAGTGGGCTCTTTGCAGTTTGAAAAAGCCTGCAGCCAGCCAGAGGCCTGTGGATCAGGTCATTAAAACACTCCTGCCCCTGCTGCTAGTGATAAAATATTTTCATGCTTTTGTAAATAGATTTTCTTCTTTCAACCCCACGGGACACAAAAAACACAACTTTTCTTCTCTGGATATTCCTGGATAAGGATGTCCTAAATTTTGAGAGGAGTCAGCCGAAACGCTGTTAGTTTTGCTCTCAGGTGAAGCTGCGTGAGTTTGTCAGTACTTCTGTTGCATTTCTCTTTCCAACATGGAGCTGTACCTCATCGCCAACATGGAGCCGGGTTGCTCAAGTGTCCAGTTGACTTGTTAAAGCTTG
The DNA here is from genome assembly GCF_029030835.1 of Brachyistius frenatus. Classification (NCBI taxonomy): domain Eukaryota; kingdom Metazoa; phylum Chordata; class Actinopteri; family Embiotocidae; genus Brachyistius; species Brachyistius frenatus. The sequence goes on along the minus strand of NW_027210619.1, from coordinate 4,972,246 downwards.
TGGCACGGCATATGGCACAGATACCTGTCAAAGCAGCATGCAAAGTCAAATCACAGTCTTATTCCTCACTGAAAGACAGGAAAACTTACTCCAGAAATAATGAGGTTGTAATGCTCTGCATATTAAAAGAGTAAATGGACATTTGGGAAAATACGCTTATTTACTTTCTTTCAGAGAATTAGATGAGAGGATTGATACCACTTTCATGTCCTTCCATTCGATAAGAAGCTATTTAGAGCCAAAAAAAACAAAACAATTAGCTTAGCTTAGCACAAAGACTGGAAATAGCGATCTTGTTTCTGTCAAACGATAACCAAAAACAACCCTGTCTCCTATAAATTACCTTTCTTTTCTAATATACATCAACGAATGTATTTTGAAAGAAACATAATGCAGACTGGATTTTGTTTTTTGTGAACAGAATGAGGAAATGTTGCTAAATAAAGTATTTCTTCTGCTATATTGTGTTATGTGGGCACTGGCAGCAGTTGGCTAAGATTGTCTTTGTAGTTTGGTGGAAAAGTCCAGTAATTTGATGAACAAGACCAAAATCATACTCTTTCTCCAACTTTAACCACAGACTGGAGTCAGGACGTGAATCACTGAGACAGGGTTGCAAAATCCACCTGCCACCACCCTTAAAGCCAACCCTGTCTTCTGTTGGTAATCTTTTGCAATATTATGCAACATTACAAGGCCTATGGATTTCATTATTTAGTTTACTGACAATCTGTTTGCAGCAACTAAAGCATTATTTAACTTTTTTTTTTACGGTTATGTTTAAGCACAAGTTTAGGAAAGATTGTGGTCTTGATTTAATACTAACAAAGTCTTAAGTGACTTGATGCTGGGAAATAACATGTCTACTTAATTAAAAATAACAATACTTCTATCGATACCACAATCATTGTAAAAATGACATTGGTGATTTAACGCAGGGTACTGTGCCGGACTATGCCTTGGCAGAGCGACGTAATTCCCTGGAAACTCTGCTGATGGCACAATTTTACAGTGACAAGACACAGAGGAAGTTACAACAACCAGCAAATAAAAATGTCATTTTTTTTTTCTTTTTTTTTTTTTTTTGTTAGGATTAAACACCCGAGGTATAAACTGTTGATTACTGCGCTTTAGCAGGTGCAAGGCTAGCAGTTTTCCCCCGGTTACAGTTTTCGTGCTAAAATAAGCTAAACTAACAGTCTGGTGGTAACTTCAAATTCAATGTACAAACATGGGATTGACGTCAATCTTTTCATCTAACTTTAAGCCAATAAGTGAATCGGCATACTTCCCATTATGTCAAATTATTTCTTTAAGATGGCTCAGGTTCTGACGACCGGCATTTGTTCTCTTTGACAGGGAAAAGGAACAGTTTAGGGGATCTGCCACAGTTTGGCTCAGAAATAGGTGTGTATTTTAGGATGCCATGCCCTTTGTGGGGGTGGGATGGTGGTGGTGAAGGAGCAGAGAGGGCTACGAGGCCCATGCAGGACCTGGAGCTGAAATGGAGAACCCTCCTCATCAGGGGTTAGGGATCATTGGCAAAGACTTCCCTTCATCACAGCCAAGCAGGGAAATGCAAGGGACATCATGGGTCAGCTCAACTAGCCCGCTGTGTGCTGTTACCATGGCAAACATCCCAAGGGCCAAAGAAAATAGATGACAAGTACAATAATATAAGGTGTAATCACGAAGGTCAGCTGCCTCCAATGCTCTGCCTCCATTCTAAAAGGTCCCTACAGTATATTCTCCAAAAGTGAAAGAGAAGTCGGCGCACTTTAAGGGAAAATTACTCAGTAATGTGGTCATTTTTTTCTCCGTGCCTCTAGGAATCAGGAAACCTTGAGGGACATACTCAAGAGACTCTCCATGACCAGCCATTGAGAGATTCCAGTCCATTTCCAGTGCGAGATATTTACTTTCCGCTTCTTTGTACTGGGTGCCCTGCAGATGGAATCTAACATCCTCTTTGAGGGGAAATTATATGACTTATTAACTGTCAACAGTTCATAACCTCCAAGGAGCTATTAAACTTTCTCCTGTGGCCACACCAGAAATGCCCGTGTTTGATTTGGACTGGAAAGATATTTGAATGTTTTTGCTCTTCTCCACCCTGTGCAGCAAAATACTCACATCAGATCAATGTGTCAAGATACGGATAATAATGTGTTTGCTTTGTTTTGAAATGACCAAAGGCATAATGTGGATTTATTGTCTACGAATGCTGTTTATCACAGTGAAAATAACACAATCATGATGAAACAACCCTACAAATACTTGTAGGCTTGTATCATCATTAAAAATCAACAGGACAAAAATATTTTTATAACTCAATAGTTCTCACAGGAGCAGGTGAATAACTGCAACATTTGCCTCTTCTAAGGACCAGAATTGCTTTTCTTTTAGACTTTTTTTTTTAACATTAAGCTACATCATCGTTACATTTGTACTTGAGAAATGGTGTCAGCGGTGTGACTAAATCATTTATCACCAGCCAAAAACAACGAGGATGAATAATTGAGTCCAGATGGAGCTGATTCAAGCTAGATACCAGGGTTCATTTCCTGTCTGTGCTTTGTAAGACAACCTATTACACCTCCCAGGCAGCTGCCGGGTACACCGGCCCAGCCTGAATGTCAACACTCCTCAGGTGTCAGTGTAAGAATCACACAACACACAAGAATGCTGGTCTCCTCTTTTAAAGTCATATACTCCAACACTGATGAATACGGAGGGATTATGCTGCATGTTCATCAAACTGTATGTCCCTATTTATTCTTTTTAAAGGCCTGACGTTAATACATAAAATGGAGAGGAGGAATATACTGTAACTACGTACATGTACTTAAGTCCTTAGTTCACTTGAGTATTTCCATTTTACCTCTACTCCATGACATTTTAGAGGAACTTGTACTTTTTACTCCACAGTATTATATTGACCAACTAAACATCACAACAAAACATGGCCAGCTGATAAGAGATGGCACATTTATAGATTAAACTACCCAGCAATGTATAAAGCAGCTCAAGAAAGCTACACCTCAGCCAGCAAAAACATCTAAATGCTGCTTACACCTTAACGCATGAGTAATAATAAGTCTGTCATATAACACCAAAGATTCCCGATCTGTTATTTAATCATAACACTTTTGTGCCTCTTCTAGACGTTAGCTTGTCACTTCAGTGTTTTTATGCCAGTATTTATCTCAAGGAACAGATCCGCACCACTGTTGTAACCAAAGTCTGCATCAGTAAACCTCGTTCACTTTATTTGACCAAAAACGTGTCTTCATACAGCAGCAGGTTCGGGTCCAGGCATAATAAAATGAAAAATAGAATACAAAAGCATGCAAACAGTGACTTACGTGTACACACACGTACACACACACGTACACGTACACACACACACGACACACACACACACACACACACACACACACACACACACACACACACACACACACACACACACACACACACACACACACACACACACACACACACGTACACACACGTACACACCAACACACACACACACACACACGCACGCCTGCAGTAGCAGTTCCCTTGTTTGTTTTATATACTGAAAGATCTGGAGGCAGTAACTCTCTCTGCCTTAAAAGCATTCTCTTCCGGCCCTTTGGACCCATGTGGTAATAATTGAGGTCTCTGGCTCTGCCGTGCAGGTGACTGACACGGAGTGACCACTCCTCAATACCCACGCATGTGCTAATGAAGCAGAGTTTCCTGGTTATCGTTTTTATAAGTAGTGAGCTTTTCCATTTGTCTCACTTTAGTATCGGAGTGCTCTGACAGTTACCAGTTATATAATGTAGTGTATCTGCTGAATGTTTTGCCAATTTGAATGCTGGTATTTTTTTTTCTGTTCTCTTTTTTTTTTCTTCTGGAAAATCTGGTTAAACTCAGCTGGAGAGTGAAATGAAGTTGCATTTTGCAGGTGGGACCAAATCTGCCATCTTTCAAACTGAGGTCTGTTACTCATGCTCTCACTGAAATCTGTATCCATCTATTTCAGCATGAATTGCATGCGAGTTTCAAAACAAATAAACACCAGCAGAGGAGGTTTCTATGGACAAAATCAATCTGTTGGGGGATGTCAGGATTGTTTGGAAGAAAAGGTAAATAGTGAAGTGGAGTGGCCTACAGACTTTAATGCAGTGTTTACACTGTAATTAGTCTTTGCAGAATGAGATTCCTGACAGAGGGTCTGAGGTGGCGTGGCATGATAAAATAAACTCTAAACAGTGCTGTTTCAAAACGTCCTCCATGGACCATAAACCAAGACAGCCTCTGCAAACTACAACCACCACTCTCTAATTTTCAAAATGGGTGGTCTGATTTTTTTTTTCCTTCTCCTCACCGTTATTGTCTGTTCTCCCTCCTTTAATGCTTCTCTTTTCTTTGCATTTTCTTTCTATGTTTTTGTTGTTGTTGTTGTTGTTTTGTCCTACAAGTGTTTGTCCCTCGACTTCCTGCTCCCTACTGTCAAGAGTGAACCTGGGTTGGAACTTCAACTTCCACCTCTCACCTCTCTGCAGGTCCCTCCGGACTCTGAGCCGATGACACAGTCTACAGCGATGCGTGCAGAAGGGGGGACGACTGGGGCTCATTCAGAACTGTGTCACTGTCCACCTGAGCAAACAGAGTTTCAAAGAAGCAGAGAGAGAGAGAGAGAGAGAGAGAGAGAGAGAGAGAGAGAGAGAGAGAGAGAGGAGAAACTGGTAGGGAGACCAGGAACCAATTGGTGAGGGAGGGCTGGCAGAGTGACAGCCAATGAACAATAACATTAGTCTTCCGCTTTGGCCCAAGTGAACGCTCCTTCTGGACACATCTCTGCCTCTTCTTATTATTTCTTTTTTCTTCTCTTTTTTTTTTTGCGTGAAGTTCGTTCCAATGGAAACACATTCCTGTCATGCCTCACTGCTGTTCCCTGTTTAGATTTCTCATTACAAACAGCATTACACGCATGGGCTGGAGCTGGCCAGAGCACAAGCCAGGGAGAGAGGCCAGGGACCTCGGTCCTTCACAGCCTCCAGGAGACAAATGAAGGATCTGGGTCTACCGTGGAACAAAACCCCAAATCACAGGTATTAACTTTTTACATCCACTCCATCTAAGGGACAGAGAACAGAGCTGTAACATGCGCCCATCACAAGAAGAAAATGCGTTTTGAAAACTCAAACTAACATTGACCTCCAAACCTTCTGTAGCTGCCTTCTTGTTGCAAAACTTCAAATGAAGCTGAACAGAAACCTTGGGAAATCTCCAAAAATGTTCCTTTGATATTAAACTGTCACGAGAACCGCCAGTCCATCTTTGGATTTTGAAACTTCCCTGTTATGTTGGGTTATGACGAACCCCCAATTTCCATCAAGACGATTTATGATTATGAAGTGGAGCTGCCTCACAGGATACCAGAAAGTTATGGAAAGCAGATCTCCTTCTTTCTCCCCGCAACTCTCTCATCTTAATCCAAGCGCAGCACCAGAGGACTTTGGCTGCCGTGACTCCCTAGGCTGTCTGGGAATTGTTGACTGACACCTGACTGTGTCTATTAGTGTGAAAACTAGGGTTGCACCACATAGTACTGCAGCTACCTATACACAAACCATGTTGATAGAGTAGAGTGTATGGCTGTTTTTGTATTTCTGATTGATAAAGGTTTTTTTTTTTTTTCATGGAGCAGCCAATCAAATACGTTGTGACGTGCACATGTAAATCACAAGTGAGATTCCTGATTTTTGACCACTTTGTAGAGGAAACTGTCAGTGGTGATGTGTTGTGACACATCCGCCAATACCGGACTTGCAGACATCTCTGTTATCAATTTCTTCAAATGATAACAGTGACTACTGTCTTTTGAAGCAACGATGTGAACATTCTTTCAAAACAGACTGTCTGTTGTCTTTCATGTGAATATGGCTTGATTTAATCATTTTATGATATTTATGTTCTCCTTTTATCTCAGGTATAGTTCCATAAGTTTTATTTATGGAGATGCTGAAGATGTGTTGAAATGATAAAAAACTGCAATCGAGCATCCTTTTCTCATGACGACTTAGTCAGTTTGACAAAGAGACAACTTGTTAGGGCCCGAGCACCGAATGCGGCCACAAAACATCAAGCCACAAGTATTCCCTCCCAAGAGTGTAATATGTTTAATATCTATAATAATTTGTTTTCAACTCTGTTAAAGTAGTCAAATAGCCAAGTTCAATATACACCTGAGATTTGCCACAATGGAAATATGTTTAAATTTTTTTCAAAGAATAGTTTGATCGTTTTTTAGAAAGGTGCTTATTTGTGTTTTTGCAGCAATTTAGATGAAAAGATTTTTACTCTCATGTCTGTGGGCAAAATATGCCAGCTAAATATGAAGCTGCTACCTGTCCATTAGGGAAACAGGGACAAAGAACCAGCCTGGCTCTGACAAAGACAACAAAACCCCACTACCAGCACCTCTAAACAGACCGAGATAGAACAAACTAATTATGAATTATCAAGCTTTACAGGTGCTCGCGGTTTCAAATTGTAAACATGTACAACTTGGGTCATTGCCAAGCCCTTGCTAAACAAAATTTTCCAGTTGTGGCAGGAGGTGTATTTTTTTTTTTTTTTTTTTTAGATTCTTTACACATACATAGACCTCTAAATGTACTCTGTATCTGGAGTATATGATATGACTTAAAATCCTGTAGTGTGAAAGGAACAGCAGGGGGTCATGAGCAGAAACCTGCAATAGCACTGGAGAGCTTCATAAACACAACTCAAGCTCAGAGAACAGTAAGATTGATATATGATTATATCTCCGTGGTAGCGGGAGGTCAGATAATGTATAAAAATGACTACTAATTATCACAGGTGCCACTCCCCTACACCTCGCTGCAAACAACACAAGCTGTAGCTTGCTCTAGCCCTATTTTAGACAAACAACAAAACGTTTTCTCCAGCTCACCTCCAGCTTGCACAGTATCATGTACAAGCCATGTTGATTCCATCTTCTCAGCACTACTTTATCCAAAGTTGCCTCTCTTATGTTGTTTTTCGGTGCAAAATAAAGCGCACACACGGGTGAAAATAACTAGCGATCCGCTTTCCAGTTTGTTTCGCTCTGAGGTCACGTTAGATCTCGCGAGACTCAGTGAGACATAAAATTTCAGGAATCGCCTCTTGGAAACCGCCCGGGCATCTGTTGCAAAGGCATTATCAACATTGCGTATAGAAAAGGCTTGAAAGTAATGCACAATAAATTAACTAAAAGTCCCGCACTATAGCTTTAAAGCACATGCGGGCGACCATTCATACACATGGCTGTTAGTTTGGTAACAGCTTTTGCAATATTGGGCATTAGAGCATATCCCCTGGATGCACTAATGTAGCCTACCATTGTAAACTCCATCCCCATCAAACCTTTAAAAGAATTAGCTGCAACCACTCGATTAATCATTTTGGGCCTGCACCAACTTTATTTAGGCTACCACAAGACAGATATGAGAGCATGTAGTAATTTTATCATCTTAGTCTCAGTTTATTTCCCAAAATACTAAAGTTTTCCTTGAAGCCAAGTCACTAAAACAAAATTCATAATATACACATATACGCATTGCATAAATGCGTGTATGTAAACACTTGAGTAATATTTGAGGTTTATTTTCACTTACTAATAAAATGGATTGTGAGGAAATTCCCCAAAAGACTGAGCTGTCCAACTTTGTATCCAGAAGCCAGTGCTCGAACCAGGAATTAGAGAAAGTCGAGGCCACCTGTTTCCCACTCACTTCTACTCCACTTTTGGCATAATCCAGCCTTGTTCATGGCAGATTAACACCAGGCCGTATGAGGTGGCAGTGCCAGCTGAGCTTCAAAACATGAGGGGAACTGCCATAAACTTTAGTGTACCACAATTTGTGGCATCCAATGCATTTAAATCACATGATCCCCTCGTGTATACGGCGATTTCCCAGTTTGTCAAAAGAAATGCTCTGTCACGACTCTTAGCACCAGCGTGGGCACACATTCCCGTCTGGTTGGGTAACACATTCTTACATTGCATTAGTGGTGCGTTATGTTCAGTCAACAACATGCCTACACTGTGCTGTTCTGTTAAAACTGTGATGTAGCACTGTGGAGCTGTCACAGTGCTGTTTCATTCTGGCCTCTACCCAAAACAGTCACACAACATCAAATCGTGGAGCTCATTTCTTATTATAAATCATGCGAATTATACAGTGACTCTCCGGCTCACTTATTGTTCAGAAATGTTTACTTTAAACTGTTCATGGTCCCTGAGGATATGGTTTCACACAGCAAAGACAAACAACTTTTGACAGACATGGGTCTAATTTAAATACGAGGCTGCTTAACTGGATTTGTTGTATGGAAAAGACGTCTAAAATGAATTCCATACATCAAGCTATAAGCTTTCAGTTACAAAAGTTATCTTAAAACTATGATGAGAAGCTGGTATATTAGATAATAATTAAATACTTCAACACAAGATCCAATTAGCTTCTAGCTAATAAGCTTCTGCAGTTTTTATCACACTTTATGACTTTTGCTTATTATAGTTATCACTGATGAAGGCCATAAAATGTGGTTGAAAACTGTGGACAACAGAAATAAGTTTGACTTTGCATTGAGCTCCATTGTTGAATACCATGAATACTGACTTACATCAGTGTGTTGTCATTAAATAACTTGTAGAGCAGCACTTTTCATGTTCAAAAGTATTTACAGACTGATTAATAAAACATGAAAATGGATTTTTGACAATTTACTGCAATTTCAATGGAGAAACTACTGCTAGTACAAATACATTTTGCTATACAAAATTATATGAATAAAAAAAAAGGTTTTCCTGAAATTGATATTTTGAAAAAAAGCTAAATTTAAGTAAACTGTTCAGGCAAAATAAACCTAAAAGTATAAATTTCAGCCTACCAGCAGTATATTCACAGGACGGTACATAGCATGTCCTCTTTTCAGTGTGTTTTGAGTGATGACGTTATTTGGAAATTGCACAGACGAGCGAACATGGCAGCAGCGACGTTAATGGGGCTTGAGGCCCTGCTTTTCCCAGTGTCTGCGACCTGCTACTCAGTTGCACCAACACGTGCCTCCATCCACACGCAGATGTTTCCCTCAGAGATCAGCCTGTGATATAGTGTGTAGCATGAAGGACAATCAACTCCCTTGCATGCAGATGCCCCAGGGACCTTTTCAGGGGCCCTCATTTTATTCTCTCAATATATAGTGATAATGAAAGAGCCCTTAAAGCCCCCTTGAAAACTATTTCCCCAGAGCAGGTCTGCTCTAGGCTGCATTCCTCATACCATGCTATGGTATCAAATCTCCTAGAATATTGTAAATTATAGAAAGGAACCACAGGATGACAGATTGGTAATGCCATACATAATACACACAAAGTGTTGAATGTATATACATTGAATGATAGTTTATTTGAATTATTATATAATTGTTATTTAGTTAATTTGATGTTGATGTGAATATTTTTCAACAAAAAAAATTCTTTGAGGAATGAGGTTATAATAAAGTATTGTGTTTCACTCAGAACATTATTACGGCCTCTCTGTGTCTCCCTTATGATTGTATCCCTTGCTAATACATGCATTTGAAACGCCATGTAGACCATAAGGTAAATCTCAGTGGTTCATAGACACAAGCCACAAATGGCAACATTTTAGAAGATGTGAGTTGGAACTCAAAAGGGTCTTTTGGCGTGGGTTTGGAGAAGAAATCACAAGTCTTACGAGCCTTCGGGGTGTCATTTTGCCTGACGGTGCATTCAGGCAACACTTACAAACACGTCCTGTCCAACTAGTTGGAGAGTGGCAGACTTTCTTTATGGGCTCTGGGCTGGACGGTGTGAGGGAGGAAGGCACGTAAAAGTGCCTGGTCGCAGGAATCAAAGGGAAGAGACGGCGTCCCAGGGACACCGGGGCCGCACTGATGGGATTCTTACAGACAGGGGAGCCCAGGTTTGCCAGTCTTCATCCCCTCAGTGGAGAGGCCACTTCCCGAGGCCACTGTGGTTCCTCAGTATCACCTATCAGTGAGGTCAATCAGTGGCTGAGATAGAGCAGTTACTAAAGCCGGACGGTCTTTGAACACAGCAGGGGAAGAACTCCCCCAGGTCTCTTATCTCATTAAACTTGAAAAGGATATTAATCCTTGAAAGGCTAAGATAACAGTATGGATGACACCAGGCAGGGAGACTGACAGTGATATAAATGCTATCTGTGTTGGGTTATCAATGTTTCATCTCAGGAGACAAGAGGGGAAGATGTGGAATTCTTGAAAGGGTGTTTTTGAAAATGTTGTCAGGTTGTTTTACAAAGAGATTGTTATAAGGTGTTATTTTCAGAGAAAGCAACACATAGTTTTAGAATTGATAAAAATGATTACTGAACAAATAAAGCTTTACATTTGAAATGCAGTTTTATATGTATTAAAGTGTGAATTAATGCTAAATGACAAGGCATACATGCCATCAAAGAAAGAAATCTTGGCCTCAAAGACATTACAAGCCACAAAGAATCCAACAGAAATGAGTCTACTGCACACCCATCTGACATCACACTTTTGTCTCTTTTCTTTCTGAGGCGCACTTTTTCACACCAGCGCACAAAACGGTCTACTCGCTTGCTGCCAGTGCTGCAGTGCCCCACACCTCGAGCATGGTTAACAACACACGGAAAGAAAAACACCACGTTGTACTACGAGATGCCAGAATCATAACAAATCTTGACAGGCACAAAAGAAAGCTGGAAAATGTCCTTTATGTGATGTTCAAGTCATCATTTTTTAACTTTGGTGGGCAATGCTTGATGATGGCAGTTTAAACCAAATAGATTTGGTCACAGCTAACATCAAACAAACCCTTCATAGGAGCTCTCTGGGATATTATATAATTTAGCTCCTTCCAAATGAATGGGGACATAATTGGGGAAACAAGCACATGAAATGTCCTGTTGTACTAAACAAATAAATGTACAAATAAATAATATTCGTTAGCTGAGAGGTCGTTCTCAGAAGAGGCAAAAGGCGTGTATAATGATGCCAAATATACTTCACTGTAGCTGGCAGCAGCCCTATAGTATCATCAGTGCTGTTCATTCACTGATCCATTGTTTTTGTTATATATTTGTTGGTTTTAGACGCCAGAAATACCCATGAAATGAGCAAAAACAGATCTCAAATACTGCAGCTAATCAAGTGTTTTCGATTTGTTAACACTAAAAATAAACCAAAACCGCCCACTTCAACAGTCGGATTTAGAAGTTTCTAGGCATCGTATGGCGCTATGTCAGTCATGAAATTGTGCAATCATGGTGAAAGTATCAGATGGTTTTAGTGCCTGTTAGCTTCCAGCAGCATAACGGGGTTTTATTTTAAGATTTGTGACCTGATGAAATTGCTCAAGAACAACTGGCGGGAGAAAACACAAATGCAGGTCGTCCCAGTTTTTCTCTTTCTCCAGCTGAGCAAGGCCATCAACAGAGTTGCATGTCTGCTAAACTCACCACCTGATTGAACGAAGCCACAAAAAGTAAAGTTTCCACAGCTGTTCTGTGTTAGCTGGGAAACTTTGGCTTTGCGGGGTCAGGATGGCCGGGGTTGCCAGGTGAATGCAAGGCCTCTACTTTAGCAATTTCCCTCCATTATCATTTGCGATTTCATCTGCAGGTTTACTCTGACCATTCTCCTTGCAATTCCTGCCATTACTCTAAAAATGTAAACCCAAAATGTGCAAATATTACTATTACTGAGGTGAGCTAATCTATTTTAAGTTGCTTAACCAAGTTAGCCTTAACCTGCATGTTTACTCTGCATGCGTGTAGACTGTAGCCTAAATCAGTAATGGGGGGAGTGTAAAATTAGAAACCAGTTACTTAAAGCCATGGGTGAGATGCCCCCTAATCTGCAACACGCTTCGATTAGCTCAGTGCCACATAACTGGTAGACATATTTTCTCATCATGACTCATTGCAGCTAAAATAAAAACAGATTAAAATCAGACGTGTATGTTCATTCTCTTCTTTTCACTTCCTTCAGGTATGTGTTTTATAACAACACTCACTGACACCCATAGCTGATCTGATTAGGAAGTCCATCTCATCTCAGTGTCTCTCCGTGCACTGCAACAATGCCAAAACTTGTTTTTATATCCTTTCAAAACATTATGTACACCATGAAGGCAAAATAATCCAACTGGAGTCAGATAGAGGCTGTTGTAAGAGTGAGTCAGCAGATGTCTTCTCAGGTCGCAGGTTGGTGTTTGATGGTCTCTCAGGATCTTGCAGGTTGTGCAAGTCGATGTTATTGTATTCCAATTTCAAATTTAGAAAGATGCACTTGAAATACATGCTCAGGTCAATCTGGGTTCCTTGTATCAGAGCTTTACAACAGACTATGATTGTAGATTGTGAAAAGAATGGGAAAAACAGTTTTTCCAAAGTATGCTCCTCTCTGACTTGGTCTCTGGAAGCTGCTAATATTTTCACATTTGCTGACATGACAGCCATTGTGGTCAGGTAAGTAGCAACCGAGAAGTTTGACGACTCAGATGCAAAGCTCTGTTTACAAATGATGATCACTTGAGCTGTGATTTTATTGTAGAGTTCACCTGCTTTGGGATGGTGATGTTCATAATAAAAAAAAAAAAAAGAACTGAGAATGGTTTTATCTTCACAATTGAGACACTGATCACATCAATGCCGTCACGTTGAATAAGCGACTGCAGCTTAACTGCATTCACTTTGGAACTCTGGTGTAAATCAGATGGGTACAATAGGATGAACATCGGAAGGAGGCCATGGTATGATAGTTGCAGTAAAGCTCATTTCCAATGGTTAAAGCCACTCTAAAATGTGATGTTTTATCGGCAAAGATTCGCTTTTTAATTTTCCCTGTTATGAAACTTAATCTTACAAAGGCTCCTGATGCGTCATGAATAGAAAGTCGACAGAACAAATTTGGTTTTAGTTATAGGGTCCAGTTCATGTGGTATGAATACACTATATATAAAGCCCGGTTTTTAGGTGTTGACAGCAGCACAGTTCTTAGAGTGCATTTTACTCTGACTGTGCCATTTTCACTCAAGTGTCTTTGCACATTACTTCATGATCTGGCAGACTTTTCGAGGGTAAAAATGTGTTTTCTTGTTCATTCACATTGGAGCTGCAGCCTTGAAATTTATGACTCCACAAAGTCATCATTACCACCATCTATCACACATTCTTATGTATGAACACTGCATCCAAACATTTATTTTATAGCACTGTAGGTGATAAACTTCAGGCCTCACTTATAGAGTCCATTCCATTTGGAGGAAATAGGTAGGCTCATGTCTTTCTCACTTCCTCACACCTTTAAAAATGCTTGTTTGCTTTTACAACGGCCTCAGTGGGCAGCTGGGGAGAGGCAGCGCAGATGGATTCGGGCTCCGTTATTTTTTTCTCCCTTTGTAACAGCTCATTTAAAATCACAAGGGCCTGAAGCCCAAGACGGATGGAATCTACTTAAGAAAGAGTCAGTGTCTAATTTACCTCAAATACTTCAGAATGTGAAGTAACTCTACACCTTTGTGAAAATGCTTTAGGAGCTCTCTGTCATGAAAGTGTGTGCATGTTTGGATAAAAGGTATAGTTCTATATAATTTTTAATCTTTCAAAGGCCACTCTAACTTGAACGTTTTTGTACGAGAGCAAGATTTCTAACTTACTAAATGGTTTTAAAGCTCTCTGATTGGTGGTTTGCAGCAATATTAGACTATGTGAGAACTTTCTTAGTCTCATCATTGCGTGTATAGCATATCAGGTCAGTCCCGTGAACTGAGCCTGCTGTGAAATTGCTTAAGCTTGGTTTGAAAGTATTCATGCAAGTCATATATCACCCGCTCGCAGTTCACCTTATCTTGACTGCTCTAATACTGCCACAAGAAGCCTAGCTTGCTCACATCAAAGAAATGTTTTGAAAGTCCTATAAGCACCCTTTAAAGGGTTACATAGATCTCCTGAAAATACAGAGCTGAGTTAAGAGACCTATCGTGGGAATAACAACCCGGGCTGATGATTTAGGCACTTCAGTCGAGATGTTGATGTTCAAATTATCAAGAATGTCCAAAATTTATTTACAAGAAAATGTTTTGAAAGGTTTTTTTTAATGTGTATTTTTATGTGTTGTGTTTACTTCCTTTCCTCTCCATGCAACCTCATAACAAGATGGAAAAACAATCAAAAATGCAAGAGCCTCAGAGGTAAATTAACTTTATTTAAAAAAAAAAAAAAAAAGTTTATCACGCAAGGCAACAAAGAGAAGAAATGCAAACTGCTATGAACAGACCACAGGATCCCCACCCCCCCACCCCCACCCCCCACTGGCAGCAAAGGGGTTCTCATTACAACCAAATCAAAGGATTCAACAGAACAAGACTCACATTGTTCTGATTGTGTTTACTTACACTAAAAACATTAAAACTGGACAATCTGAATGTACAGTAGAAGACAGACAATTCTGATTCTCACATGAATCCAAACACAGAACCTTATACTAACTTTTTTTTTTTTTTTTTTTACATTTAGTCGACGGTACAAATGAAACAGGAAGGTTTACGGCTATGCAATACATTTGATTGATCACTTTAAGACAGACTATACATGTCGCAATGGGCACTTTCTGGGGAAAATGGGTTTACCAAAAAAAAAAAAAAAAAAGAAGAAGCAAGGTCCCGTCCAGGGTTCTTTATTGAAGTAACATCAAACCTGCATGTTGAGGTAAGCATGCCACTGGGGAATAGGAAGGAAGCGATTCCCTTTAGAAAGGACTCCCTTAACCATATCCCCACTCACTTTGTAATTCGCTTTGACAGTAAATCAATTCTCAAGCCTGGCCCCTTGGACTCCTCCAACCCTAGGTCCTCCTCTCTCAACATTCCTGCACACATGAATCACTCCAACTCCTGGCTTCTAGAAGGCATTTCCTGCCCGGCCCTCTCTCTCTTTCTCTCTGTCTGACTCCTCTGCTGAAAGCTGGGCAGGAACTCGGCCGAGCTTTGATTTGGACCCAGAGGGAGAGAGGGCGGAGAGCTCAGCTTAACACTGGGCCCTGGCTCTGGGACTGCTCAGAGAGAGAGAGAGAGAGAGAGAGAGAGAGAGAGAGAGAGAGAGAGAGAGAGAGGGAGAGACATGGAGACCTGGGATGTGTTGGGAGATGCCTGCACACCCAAGCAGGGATTTAGTGTTTTACCTTTCAAATTGCAAATAGGAGCAGAAGAGCATATTCCAACAGTAAAATCATCCCAGCACAACTGTCCTCATGCGTCCTCTCTTAGGATTTAAGTCTACATTCTCTCAAAGAAAGATGTTCATTATTTCAGGTCTGAGACCGCTTAACATGAAACATCATCACAGATTTTCCAGAACAACGGAGTGTGTAGTGTTTTAAATTCCTTAACACACTGTAAGAACTTACTGTTACTTCTCAATGAAGTGAATAGAGGAGCATTCAAATAGTTTATGGAAAAAATGTACACAATGGGAACATAAAGTGGCTCTTCAAAGCTGTACACCTGCTCAAGCTTCACTCAAGAAATCATCTTTGATGCTAAATCCACACTATATGTACATATAACTTTTTGTCAGTTGAGCAGACTCGAGATGACCAAAGCAGCTCTTAAAAAGAACGGTCTAAATATTTACACAAGTAAAACGTCCAGTACGTATTTTACAGAGATCACGACATAAAGATCACAAACAGATAGTCTTAAGAGTGTGGGACGTGTGAAGCTGCAGCTGAGTGACAAGGGGTCATACTGTATGCAGCTAGCGCTGGCCTACAGTGCAATGGCTGCTCGGTGTATGTATGTGTTAGTGTGTTAGTGTGTGTGTGTGTGTGTGTGTGTGTGTGTGTGTGTGTGTGTGTGTGTGTGTGTGTGTGTGTGTGTGTGTGTGTGTGTGTGTGTGTGTGTGTGTGTGTGTGTGTACATGTGTAAACTGCAGCAATCGTAGATGCACATGTTTGTAGACTTGTTTTTTTGCGAATGTTGCAAGTGTGTGATCTCATCCTCTTCCATACTCAGATCATGGCTCTTATCACCAGTCTTCCTTTGACCTGGTGAAGATAGTTGATCTGCTCTGACTCCAAGCTCTGATTGGTCAGAGCCTCATCCTCACTATCAGCGGGCTCCTCCTTGACCTTGATGACCCCGTAGTGAGCGTCTGGGAACTCGCTGCTCGAGCCACTGCTGCAACTGCTGAACGTGTGCTTCCGGATGACTCCTCCAGGGGGCAGCCTGTCCTCCTGCATACTCTCTGTCTCCTCTCTGTGCTGCTCCTCCTGCTCTTCCTCTGACTCCTGCAGGTGTGCACTGGGCTGACGTAACTGCTCAATGGACTTGGACAGCAGCTGCAAAACACATTGGCTCCGTATTAATGATGATATCCTGCAGCCAGCAATCTTTAACAATCAAACTTTAATAGGAGCAAAGAAAAAACAATGTCAATTTAAGGCTTCAGCCACTAGTTTTAATCATACAAATACAGCCAAAGAGTAGCTGAAAGATTTTACTTTTAAAAAACAAAAGGTACCATCCTCATCTGTCAGTTAATTGCCACGTAATAATACTTTCCTATTTTCAGAAAATGTTCATCCTCTTGCAAATCAAAATCAACAAAATCAAACTCTTCACAGTCTCTGTAACTAAATAAATGACCTACAAATGTTGCATGTCTATATTAACTAATATTTGCTTATATTTAACTATTATTGTCATGCTAATTATAAAACCTTAAATTAAGAACAATAAAAACTGCAGTAATTATAAAACAGAAAAAAGGACATAAAATATATGTCACGTTGGACATTTTTAAAACACACACCACAAGTGTGAACATTTTTGTGTGACACTGACACTGACACTGACACGGTTAGGGGCGGCTGTGGCTCAGGTGTTGCCCACTAACCGCAATCTCCTCCTGTCCACATGCTGAAGTGTCCTTGGGCAAGACACTGAAGTTGCTCTCGATGCTACGCGAGCCTATTAGTGTGTGAGCGTGTTATAAGTGCAGCCCATCAAACATGACTGTGTTCTGAAAAATAGAGTGTTTTTCTTACATTGGAAAAAAACAGAGGGGACTTTTAGACTTAGAAAAGAGGCAGTTATATTATGCAGAATATTAGTGAATTAAATGTCACATTTACACATACAATTGTAAACAGCTGTATTTATGGAAGCTATTGTAACTTTAATGATGTGGCTGGTGGCTTTGGTAAACAACATGTTAGGAGGGTTAAGAGTAGAGACAGATTAGCCATTGTGCCTACCTTTTGTATGAGTTAATAAACATTCAGTAATGGTTACGGCCACTTAAGGGGATTAGTGTCACCCACGTACATTATAAAATACAGATCCGAATGTACGAGGTCTGGCCTATGGTGAATCATGTATTTTCCTAAAAAACTGAGATTATATTCTGCTATTACTGGAGCCACGCTTCTGGTGTAGGGAGAATGGCATTACATTGGCTTGCCAAAGAGGATATCAACAGAGCATATGGCATTCTGCTCCATCAAACTGAGCCAACGTCCTCTCTACTGGCACCATTCATGAGCCCATCATATTACACTCTAAACCTAGGAAATTTACATGCATATTCTTACTTAATCTGTGTTTGTTTTTTACTCCCATCAAAAATGTTTACATCTATCAGTGTCAATTCTCTATTTTTATTAACATTTAGCACCCGGACATCAGCACGTCTTAAAGCACAGGTTTGCATTTAAGGAAAAAGGATACGAACTGTAAAAACTACATTTTAATTAAGTAACAGTTCAATATTTGTTTAACAGAGGCATATGAGAGGGATACTTCAGTGACTTGCAGAACTAATGGTGCCGTGATATGATTATTTAACCACCAGAGGGCTCCAAGAACAGGCAGAGAAGTATCTTCCCTTTGACAGCTGGTAACCACAACATTACTGTCTGCAGAATCTAGTCCTTATATAAATATCCTTTCAGCTATAAGAATTAGCCTCCTTAGTTTGGTATTAGTAAACACTGTTCAAACCTCTTCCTAAAATCCATAAGCTCTTGTAAATTTCCATTAGTGCCCCCTACTGTTGCTGGCACTGAAGGAAGTTTAAAAACAACCGTAGACAAGCCACTGCTTGGAAATTAATTAGGGCAATGTTTTGGAGATCCCTCTTCACAAACACTGAGGGCTCATCCCTGATTAGTGGCCATTTATAACCTCCACTTAAAGAAGCTTTACTTGCGATCTCATTGGGCCGAGTGATCAGAGCAGGCCCTGTTCACGTATTTCAGACAAGATGTCGTCATTATTCCAAAGCTCTTTTCAAATCGAATCAGCTTCAGAGTACTTTTCAGTAATTACAGCTGATATTAAGACTAATTTCCGCTGCCCGGCTATACCACATGTTAGTTATTTTTAGAGTTACAGAGGAATTTAACCGGAAACTGTTAAAGTTGTACACCTGTACTGTTCAGCTCAATAAGTGCTTGTCGTGGGTTGTGCTTTTTCAATACTCCTAGGTATGAGTTGCTCTATGGTTCCCATGGTTTCATGGCCCAGCGTTGGGACACATCGCTACGTGAACTCACACAATACAGCCTTTCACAGTTTCTGCCACCTCACACACGTCCCTCACCAGAATAATTACAGTCTGTGTATAGCGAGGTCACCTCGGCCAACTTACAGAAACACAAATATTGCCACAGAGGAACAAAATGCATTCGGGGCACTTTTTTCTTCATTTGAACTTAGATGAATTGAATTTCACAGAGTTAGCATGTGAACAGCACTGATGCCTTAAGCTATGATAACAGAATTAGTGCAGGGGAAGGATTTCTTCCCCATTTGAAGTCAGGCAGAAGTTCTTTGCTTTGCAGAAATAACACCAGGATTCAGGGAAGAACAGTCTACGGCCCAGGTCTGTAAACTTGAGCTGCCACAGATGCTTTTACAAAAGACTAAAAATAGATCAGCATTTGTGTGCTTAAAGTGATTAAATCAGACTCCCTGCAGTAAAATAAGACCTCATGAGACCTAAAAAGGAATACAGAATGCTGCGAAAAGCAATTTGAAAGTCAAAACCCTCCACTGTGAATGAATATTGATGACCAGCACAATACCTTATTTATATGGACCTGCTGCTGGTACTGTTTCTGTTTTTCCAGGAAGTGCTGGTGTTGCTGCTGGATGACAAGTTGGGCCAGTGTGTTCTGAGGCAGCGGCGCCGACTGGGTTCTGTTCAAAGGTCGGTGTTTTGGTAGTTTGGGCCGACTGCTGGAGGGGCGATCCTTCATTGCCAGAGGGGACTGCGGGTGGGACGACATGGAGCCTTGGCCTTGGCCAAAAAATATGAAAACTCTTGTTAGATTTTTCTGTAATCATACTTTAAAAGTAGTTGAATTTTCAGTATAAGAATATGCAGTCTTACCACAGGAGAGCATCTTCTGCTGCCTCATTTGCTCCTTCTGGAGGAGGTGTTGGAGGAGAGCCTGGTGGCTGGGGCTCACCTTTGACTCCAGGCCAGTCTGAAGGGGCACAGGGCCCAGCAGGTGCCCAGGCAGCCCATGTTTGATTTCTGTTGATCTGTCTTTCAACCCCATAGCAGCCTAAGAGAGGAGAAAAGACAGTAAAGTCATGATTAATCTTGAATACGCGCTACACATGCAGTGCGTTAGGCCCGATGGTCAGGTATAGTAATTTCTTTAACAATAATTTAATAATATCAACTGTTTTTTATGAATGAAAATGGGTCGCATAGTTACAAATTCAAGATAAGGCATCATCCCTGAAATCAGAGACCGTCAGTGGTTAGCATCTGATGAACAGGCCTCTGTGGAATGTGCCAGAGCTAAAAGATGATATATCATGTGCTAGGTTATCAGGAGTTGCACTTGAGTGGATTTGGACTTCTTAAAAGCTGTGATAAATGAGGTAATAGGGGAGGATAAGAGCATGCCTGACACAAGACACTGCAGAACAATATTTATCTAAGGTCGATAAAATCATTTGGGGCCACAGGTCAGCGACCTGACGGCAGGTTTCGTAACTTCCAGACTGAGCCGAGAAGCTTTCATTCACTGAACGACTACACAGGTGTCTGCGATGGGATTTCATGAAAGAATGTCTGCAAAATTCATACTCACATTAATGGGTGAGGACGCAGTTGAAAGTCCCAAGGAGATGTTGGGTAAGGAGGGAGATGTATATAAACTCAGCATGGACACAGAGCCCTCAGGTCGAAATAATCTCGGCTGGGAAGGCCATCTCTACATCAAACATGCAGGAGAGACCAAGAGAGAGAGAGCGATTTAGGAGGAGGGGGCAGATTTAGAAATCCCACTATGGACAATTTCAAAAGACAACATGAGCAGTAGCATAAAGGTTAATGCATGAACAACAGCCCACCTTGCTGCAAACAGAAAGGTACAAGGTTTTATGATGGATAAAGGCAGCAAAAGTTTCTTAGCCCCTCACAGAATGGCACCTGTGAGGATGATGTGCTATTATAAAGCACTGCAAACCTCTAAATCTCCCGCTCCATCCTCAGTTCTTCAGTCCCCAGTTATCCTACAGCCTGTTTCTGCTCCCCGGTCCCAACCCTCAGGCTACTCTCTCAGAGAACATCAGCACTGGGGCATACTTCCTGCACCCAGCCGAGCAGTGGACCAGCATGTGGTTTTGGAACAGCAATGTTTATCCTTCCAACCCCTACCAGTACTCAGTGACCTGTATGTGGATATCCGGCCCATATTTGACCCGAGGGACCAGTTCCCTCTGAAAAAGGATACCTAATGTAACGGTGCACAAACACGCCTTGCTTTTGCAACAGGCATGAGGTCCACAAGCAGCCCCACAGTCCACCAGTGACTTTTATGAGAGCCTCAGCTTGGGCCGCAACAATAGCAATCCTGTGTGTTTATGTTGTTAGCATGTGGGTGTCTTTGGCTACCAGTGCCTGGGATATCAATTAAAATCCACAGTTCGCCTGTCTCCCTAAGCCCCAACCTTCAGCCCCATGTCAGGGCGTCTCTCCCTTCCCTGTGTCACTGGAGGTCCCTGGGAGAATAAACAGTGATGGTTAAGGAAAACACAGCTGTTCTGGTGAGATTGTTTCAGAGATGTGTCATATCTGCCACACTCTATAATAGTCTGCTTTGTGAGCTGAGTCTGAGGGGAGCTCTGGTCAGTAACTCAGCCATGAATCTGTTGGGAAACGCCTCAGAACAACTCAGTACAGGCAGGCAGCCAGGCCAATGACAGAAATACAATGACAAGCCAACAGCAACCTTACAGCCAAACTGCATATTTTTCTTCTTGCTTTGGAAATAAAAGAAAACATAAAACTGATTGTAGAGCACATCTGGAAGAAATAATTATGTATAATAGAAAAAAAATATTTAAATTTCTGCTGTTATATTCAGCATTGTAAAACAAACTCAATTTATTTTCCTGCAGAGTGTCATCTTTATAAAAGCAAACTGGGGGTAATCAGACATGTGGGTCAACTTGTACGCCTTTAATGTCAGTGTGGGAAGTAACAGAAAGAGGACAAGTGGCTGTTTTTATAGCTGCAAGCAGAAGGGCAGATAAAGCATTGCTCTGCCATACGATTACTGTTTGATATTCAAATCATTTCCAAGCAGAAAAGCATCAGAAATTAGTTTATTGCTTTATTCTTTTGACAAATCAGTTGCAGTTCTCATGATTTATAAACATACCTCAGTTTTTGTGGTAGTTGGCAGAGAGGAGGGTCCATTTTCAGCCCCCAAGGCACTGGAGGCCCCTATGGGAGAGCTGGGGCCAGAGCCAGGGGCACTGTTAGTGGACGTAGAGTCTACGAAACATCAAGGAGTTAGACACAGTATGCGTGCTCACACTCTACACACAACTCACATGCACAGAGTTTTGGCATAACAGCTGCAGCCTCACTACAGTTTTATGTGCATGGTCATGGCTGCCTGATTACAATGGTGGTGAAAGTACAATGACCATTATATGCTACTGCATCCAAAAACGACTTATTAGTATGCAGCTCTATAATAATGCCACTAAGATTCAGGTTTATGCTGTTTTGCGAGAATATTTCAAGATGTAGACAAAAACAGACACAGAAAAAAAAAAAAAGGAATTTCAACATATAGTTATGTAGCATACCCATCAGCTCTAGAGCCCTCTTCTTGTATGGAGTCATGATGTTTCCATCTCTTCTCTTTAGCATTGGGCTGCTTCTCCTCTCTGCCACCTTCTGCTTCAGCCTGGATCGTACCTTTAGGTTGGGCTCAGAGGCTACAAAATAAAGAACAAATACTCTAAGTCTCAGATCATATTGTTCAAATGATAAAGATGCCCCATAATGTGGATATTCAGTTGTATGATAATGTAAGTGTACTGTCACTATTTTCATAGTCAAACAGCATGCTTTTAAACAACACTACAGTAATGAACATTTTAAAGAAAACAGTAATTCCATAAAATAAGAGGAAACTCAAAGAAAAACAAATAGACTATAAATCCATTAGAAAACAAGCAATGTTGTCACGTTTTGACATGTCACATTTTCAGTTACAGAGAAATTCAGAGCAGGTTTCAGATAAATTAAATGAGTCAGGGTTGGACCCATTTCCACCTCATCTGGACTAAATTAGGTTGAGCAACACACAGGCTCTAAGTGAAACAGTCCGCTACCTGCCGCCCTGGTGACCACAGTCTGATACAGTAGCAACAGTTAAACTAACACAAAAACATGGCAGATGTTTCAGGCTCGCCCCACATCCCCTCCTCCTAATGCAAACCAGAGATACAAAAACACACGGTCCGAACACACACTCACACGCAGCCTGGCCTGAAACGATCCAGACTTACAAATCCAGTCCCTCTCTGATGACCACAATGCTGACGCAATATCTTTCACAATAGACTTATTACATTCAAGCTTTTCTGATGGTGTTAATGATGGTTTTAAATACTGAAATTGTGTTTCCCTTAACATTATGTAATGAATTTTAAACCTCTACTTAATTGGGGTGAATTTGCTCAGTATAAATGCTCCATTTAATGACCACCAACAGAAAGTATTACACAACTATTACACCTAATAGTATTACACTATTAGGCCAAGACTCCCACATCAGAGAGATTATTATATTCTTTATTTAAATTTTAACTTTAACTTGATGATAACATTTGATAACTGTGATTGTATTGTATTTCAACACTTATAGATTAGATTTGAATCTTTGAAAATATTACAGTCTCTAGCAAATAAATGGTCACTTTAGAATGAAACAAAAAAGACGATATCACAGATTAGTGAACTAGTCCATGAAAATGTATGCGTGGTATGACATATGTGACAATGGAAAAATTATATGGTGCAAAGAATTGAAAAATGTCTGGTTGAATCAAAGCAAAGAATGCATTTTTAATGATGTAACCATCATTTATATGAATGGAAGAAAATGCTTTTGTATCTGTCTGTTGAACCACACTCCTGTCTAGTCACAGTGACAGTGACTCACTCGGTCATGTCTCATATAGGCTTCCCATCAACCCTTGAGACATGGAATCCCACAGCTCGCTTTACACACTCAAATAAACAAGCAGAATAGATAAGCTGGTCTTTTGACTGAAAGCCAGGGCACAAAGCTGTATTGAAGTTATGTAAACCCTCAGTTACACAATAGCCAACCTGTTTCAATTATTTAGTTCTGATCAATAATTAAATGGGCCCTTTTGTGAGGTGTACAACATACAGCTATACATAGGGAAGTGCGGCTGTGATGTGGGAGCAATGCAGGGGGGAGGAAAGGGAGCAGTGATGGGGGCACAGCTCGGAGAGTGGGCCAGATGTTGCTATTTCTGGATTTTATCAAAAGCAGCAAAACCCTCTTCCCTAATACGTGGCACAGACCTCTAATCCTGTGGGTGTGAGGTAGAATGAAAGAGAACGAGGGAGGAAGAAAGGAGGCAGGAGAGATAAATGGAGAGAAAACGCTGTTGGGAGTCGTATGAATCTGCTTCACGCCCTGCTGCCTTGATTGCTTTCTATTTTTACACGCTGCTGCCACCAAGCTACGCATCCCAATTGGTCGCCACGGGAACGCCAGACAGCAGCACGGGAACAAACACTTTCTCACTGGTCTCCATGGAAAAAATGCCCTGATGCACGGCGGCGCAACAGGAGGCAGTGATGGCAGCGGCAAGGCATATTCTCTGAACACCTGGGTCACTTCTGCACCCAAGTTTCAGTTCATGAAAACATACACAAATGCCTGCAATATACCGCAGCCATAAATCAATCTCCTCATGTGTTATGCTTCATTAGAATTTTAACTCTGCTGTCACTGTGAGTGCCTGTGTCCATTAGAGCCTGAACCTGGACAGATGGCTGTGTGGAAAGCTGAGGTGTGTGTTCTGTACATACGGACACCTGCTATGCATTTTGCTGCTGCTTAAACTAATGCTAAACAGGAGAAATGAACGCTTATTATTTTGACCGCACAAAGTTTTTAAGCAGAGCTAAAGTCCCTTACAGTTTAGATACTGAATCTCATAAGATCAGCACCTTTATGTCTTTCATTACTGCTCCTGCTTCTATTCTAGATCTATTCTTAGCAGAAGGAGTTTCCACACAAACTTCACTTTGATATGATTTGGGCTTTACAGTTTTACCTTTGCAGGATTATTTTTGAAAATCTTTCCTGCACCTGCTGAATGCACACATTTGGTAACTGGGTCAAGACCAGAGAGGGTGTTGCACTTCTTACTGCTAAGCTGCAACCATTCTTGCCACAGACTATCGCGTGCCCTCGGTCCAGTCTATTCTAATTGCAGGAATTGAAACAAAGAGGATATATACCGAGTAAACAAGTTAATCACGTGAAATTCTTTGAGCTACTTTTTGAATGAAATAAAGACAAGGGCATCACAGCTGTTCTGTCTTTCAAGGGGTGATATAAGTAATAAAAGAACACTTAATGGAAGAGATGAAAGCAGAGATTGTTTCTCTAGCAGGGTATTTTGAGGACTTATTGCTACATAGCTAAAACTACAACTACATATTGTGTCTTTGCATTTTTTTGTAGACCACCAGGTGTTTGTACACTAAAAAGTGTACAAAAGTTTGTTTGTCTCAAAGGCTTTTCAAAGCAAATTACTTTGACAGGGAAAAGTAGTTAGTTCCTGTTTCTGGGGGGGGGGGGGATAAATGCACAAACTTTACTTGATTAAGATGCTAATTTCATATTTTCAGGTTATAAAAACATTTATTGACCACCATGTGATGAAGTCTGCAAATGTAAATGTAAATGTTACATGAGCATCATCAACCTCATTGTGACCCTCAACCAGAAAAAGATGGTGCTCAGCCCTCTGGGCACACAAGGCAGTGGGGAGTCTAACATGGAGGGTTCAAGTCATCTCCACTTTGTTTTGAGAGAGCTATCTTTGCTTAAACAAACAGTGCTGTCGAGGTTCATCCTGCCCGTGCAGTTCTAAGTCAGCAACAACTGCCAATCAGCTATCAGTGACAAGCAGTGGCCCAGGGAACAACACTACCTTTGTGCTTCCCCCTCGCGTGCCAGGCTCTCTGAGGATTTTAATGAAGACAGACAGGAAGTGGGGGAGGAAGGCCTGAGCAGGAAATGACCACATATAGATTCAGGAATCCAAAGAGTTAGAAATAGTTTTATCAGTGCAAGAGAGTCAGGCGCAGAAATGGGGCGATGATTTAACCAAAAACAAAAGCATGAATGTGTTCTGTTTCATCAGCAGAGGGACTGAAATGCTATCCTTTCAGTTTTTTGTTTAAACCTGCCTTTTTGTATTCACACTGAAGGGTAAACAACGCTACCATAAACAGCCTCTCTGTTATTTTAGAAAATGGTCCTCAACTTATACACTCCTTACCCTGTGGGTCTAAAAGTATGTCCCAAAGATGGAAATATATATCAAGAGAAGATATTCCTCTGTTCTGAAGATGTCATAGTTCAAGACAATAAACAATAAACAACTAAAGTCTCCTAAAGCTTTCATTTACCTTTCTAATATTTGTTCTTGCCATGCCATGCCATGACTTTATTTCACAAGCTATAATTCTTCTGCCTGATCTCTAAATTGTGTATATACGCAACATGACTTGCCTGTAGTTAAACAGCTCAACAAGTATAATTTTTTTTTGAATGTAATTAAAAGAGACACAGAGGGGAAAAGAGCATGAAATAATTTGGTGACCTCATTGCAGAAATATTAAGTTTTTAGCTTGGCGAGCTCTTATGCTCGTGCAAACCAAGAGAGGCAGGAATTATTCTTATTTACATAGCCATCCCCAAAGGCTTCCTCAAACTTTAAACCAACAAACCTGAGCTGCTTTTTGGTGGGAACCTGTGTCTTTTAAAAATACTTTTTAAAGTACATAACTCAGGAGAAATGAATCTGCCTTAATTCTCCCATTTAACCCTAAACAGTTTTAAAGAGGACTTGTAACTTGGTATATTATTATAACATCGGGACAAATGGGGTTCCTTTTAAATAATGGCAGGATAATTTTAGTACAAATAATAGTAATTAAAATTTGAACTTGTGAAGTGAAAACATGCAATTAAACATTGTAGTTGCCTGTGTTTAGCTGCTATGTTTCAGAATAAACCAAATAAGAAAAAGGAGGGTTTAAGTTAACTTTCTGGCGTGTGCCACATCTTTGGAAAGTTGCGTGTTGAGCCCTGGAGGAAGAAGGAGGGGGGCAGGGGTCATAATGAGCCTGACTGATGTTATTAAGAGGTCATTCGGAAATACTCCATGGGTATACCCACCAATTGACTGACAAGGGTCAAAAAGACACTCATTGTATTAATAACATTACTTCACACGGAAATCTTACAAACTAGCTGAATGTCTCTGTCAATTTATACATACATGTACAGTATGTATATGTATTTGCATTTTTGTGCCCGTGCTGTGTGCCAATTAACAGACCTGTCTTCCTCAAGGGGAAGTCATCCTTGCTCTCTATGGGTGATGGTAGAGTATAATGGCAGGTAGGGGATGTGCCACCCAGAGGTGGAGAGCTTTGGTCCAGGGATGTGTGGTGAGAGGACCTGGAAAAAAACAAGAATAAATAATTTTGTAATGAATACATTTTGCAATGTATATTTTCCTTAAACTCCTTCAGGCTAAAGCAACACAGAGTACTTACGTATACCAGAGTTTTGGGTGGTGGATGAAAGAATGATTGGCTCCGTTGTTGGCAGGGTCCTTTGCTGATTTGCTTAACAGAAACTCTTGGAGTTTCTGCTTCACTTCGGTACTAGCCACCGCACCTGTGAGACCAAAAGACAGAACCAAAGGGATTGGGGTTACCCTACAGCTATGACTCACAATGTGTGAATGCCTTAGATAACAAACAAACTTTAACTCTATTGTAACCTGCAGATTTCCTCAACTGTTTTCCTGTATCACATTTAACTAACAACTGTCCTAGAGTTTCTACATTAATCTTTTTTTTCTCTATAATCTCCTGTGATTGAGTTTACTTTAGTTTCCTGAGCAGCTAAACCTATGTGGAAGATCTCCCCCTAGTGGTCTGAGAACAATGTATTCGTTTCTGCTAAAGTGATACTGCAGAGACCTTTTTTCCCCATCAGATGGTTTCAGTTGCAGGGCACAGTTTCAAATGACCTGACCTGACAAAGTCATGACTCTTGTCTATTATTAGCTATAAGGTAAAAACAGAAGTGGAATACTATATCTGCCGCTACTTTCATCTTGCTTTTGAAAGACCTTTTCTCAAAAATTCGAAGTTTAAATGTCATGAGTCAACTTTACATCATCAGTTGCATGTACTACTTAAGTATCATCATCATTAATCGTTGTAAATTTCTCTTTATCTGATGTCTAAAGCAAGGTCCAGCCTTGTAATTTGCTTGTTCCCAGGCATCCTCCAGGACAGTTGAATCTAATATTGAGAAATCTTTTCTCTGATAGAGACATGAAATCACAACAGTTTGTCCTCCTTATTAACAGCACTTGTCCTATGCAGTGAGAACAACAAACTATTCATGAATTTTTAACCTCACTGTTATAGTGCCAAATGTGATCCGACTGAGAACAACATTAGTCGTGGTAAGTAAGTCGTGGTGTGGTCTTAAAGAACACAAACAAAACATATTTTCTCGCTTACTTGCAGAGGGTTTTGGTTTCATATGCACAGCTTTTGAGATATCTGCATTTTGTGTCACTCCAAAATGAAACAATAGTTTTCCTCTCCTGCTAACTTTGTGCTTAGTTTTGTCCAAAATTATTGTATTTTATTGTATTGTATTTTTAGACCTTGTATAGACCACTTTCATTAAAGTATAGCAAACTACATTAATGTGTACCCCAGGATGAGTAGTTACCAGTGCTATAATAGACAAGGGAAATCTAAACAAAACAATTTAACATCAAGCTCAATTAGTCTTCGCAGCCCAACAGCAAATATATTTTTATAGCAATTAAAAACAGGCCTTTTATTACAATAAAATGTAATTCATGGATGAATTATCCATGTCTATAAAGACAATTCTCCCACATGACTTGAAGGCGGTTATCCTAATAATAATGATGATGACAGAACATGTGCATTGCCAAAGGGGAATACTGAGTAGTTTCTCAGTCAGTGGAACTGCAGTACAGCTTTCCTATTCAGCTGTTATATGCATATTTTGCTCTGGCCCCTCTGTTAAGGTAATGCATGTTAAAAAAAAAAAAAAATGATTGAAAAGGTTAAGGGTTAGAATTTGTGGCCCCATGCTTGCTTTTGCCTGGGGCCCTCAAAAATGTTTAATTCATCTCCTGATAGTAAGGAGGTGGTGATGATGACGGTGTCGAGCTCTTACTCTCTCGGGAGCGCTCCTTGCCCCGGAGGCTCAGGCTGGAAACATGCTGCTCTCGCCGATGCCTCTCCTGCTCCTTCTCCTGCTGGTTCTGCTGCTGCTGCTGCTCTAAACGACGTTCCTTCTCCGCAAGCTCCTGCTGCTGTTTCATGGCCTGAAGCTCTTGCTGGAGCTGAAAAACATGCAGGCCTCACATCAGCATGAATAGAGCACACTGATAAACAGATTTTTTTTTAAATGGCAGTGGCTTCTGTGAAATTCTGCACTTTCTATTTTGCTGTGATGGACAATTCTGTGCTCGGCTGTAAAAAAAAAAAAAAAAAAAAAAAAAAGAACTCATGCTGAGCTGTAATGTATCGCTCAACACTCTGGCTTGCTGTGCTCAGTTGTTTCTCCTTTTCTGCACTTTGTAATGTTGTCCTGAGCTATACAGTTTTCTACTGATCTGCCCTATGCCATGCTGTGTTGTGTTCTGTTGTGTTCTGTTGTGCTGGGCTATGCCACTGCGTACGCTGCTGTGCTGTCCTCCATACCACTGTTCAGCGCAATGCTAACCTTGAGATGCTCCTGGAGCTGAGCCTGGTGCTGACGGGTCAACTTCTCATGCTGCTTCTGGAACTCGCTGATTAGTAACTGCTTTTGGATCTGCTGCTGTTTCTGAATGAGAAGTAGTTCCTGCTGCAGCTGCCTCTCCCACAGTCCCGGGTCCGAGCCTGGCCCCAGCATCCTCAGATCTGTGCGCAGGTCCAAAGGAGATAAGGGATCCACAGCCAATGGCACGTCTGGCTTGATATCCACTGTGGCCCAGAAATGGGAAAGAAAAGAGGATAAAGAGATTAACAGATCTGTCAGTGCCTAATTGCACCTTTACCAATACAAACCAAAACAATCAGAGATGGCTGTATGTGGTGTTAAAGTTGTTAAAGGACTGTTAAAACTTGAAAAAAAAAAAAAAAAAAAAAAAAAGATTGAGGGGCAGAGAAACACATCTTTCTCTCCCAGGACACTTGGAAACCTGCAATTATAATAGTTTCTACAAACAAACACAGGATTACATCCGTCAGAGTCTACTGGGAGCAGCAGTATAAGAGACTCAATGGACATTTGGCACGAAATGTTGAAGTGGTCATTTCAAGTATTTACATAAATCCGTGTCTTCCCGCTGTTTGATAAATAAATAAAGGGAGTCCTTCTCCCTGTCTGCACCAGAACATCATGCAGATATCCTCTCTTAACATAAATAATTCAAGGGAAAGTAGATTGTGAACCTGCATGTGTTTGTGAATTCATGTTCCTACGATCTTTCTATTCTTGATGCTGCAATGTGCGCATTGGGAAGAACTGCCTCTATTATAAGTAATTGCCAGATACAAAGTGAGAGGGCATCCCTTTGGTCTCCAAGCTCTATATATAGCCCGTTCCACAGAGAAAATCGATTGCCAGTTAAGAACATAGGAGACAGGGATACTTCATCTCTCTATTCCATAGAGGATGATTAGTGATTGTACAGTATTTTCTTTATCCTCTCAATGATTCTGTTTTAATCCACACTACTATATCTAGCTGAATTCATCAGCTTCATTCAGTGAGCAAGTTTTTTTTGTTTTTTTTTAAATCACATCTTTGAGTCAATTTTAAATATTAAAAAAAGGTATTTGTGCGTATATTTGACCAGTGATAAAATCAAAATGTCCAATCCTTGGAAAAGGAGTCATGTTAGTTATGCTGGTCGTGATGTGACATTCAAGGGATGCATTGTCCAGACTGTGTAATGTCTCCATTTTGAGACCGGAGAAATATTCAAACCTAGTTAAAATTCCAGGGGCTGGAGGAAGATGTATTAAGTGCATTCATTTCCTTAATCTTCTCAAGGGGTCACATCAGAGAGAACAAATACCGGCAGCGTTACTACACTACCTGTTCTTTGAATGCATGAGAAAAAAATCTGATACTTTACACTTTATATTGTTCATGTAAATAATGTTGTCCTATCATGCTTTTACAATTACAAACTATAGTAAAATGCCAATGAAAAGTAGTTTAAACCTGCCAAAATAACAGTGTCTTTCTACAGTAGCCATCAATTAAGAAGCAGTGCCCTCCTGTTCATCGATGCTGTGAAGCTCACTGGCGCCCATTTGTTTTGTCATGTAGCCTGTTTTTCATTGCCACCATTCCATGTGTATGCGGCGGTGATGATTATAAATAGAAACATAAAAGCAAGTGGCGCAATCCTGGTCTGTGACAACCCCCACACCCTAGTATCCACCACCCTAGCTTGCCGCTGCCATGGCAACGCTGGCGACGTAATTATGTCTCCCCATTCTGCAGATATCGAGTCTCACTGCATGTCATCTCCTGCCTACAGTGGCAATGTGACATGTTGACTATTATATCAGCTTTTCAGCTCTTATATAAGAAAGGAGTCCCCAGTAGAGAGAGACAGAGAGAAAGCGTTACAAAACCCTCCAACACACACACACACACACACACACACACTGGAGAGAAACAGCAGCTAAGTGATAAGTTGTCTTAAAACATGTTCAAAAAGTGAAGACAGCTCAAGGGGACTCCTTTGCTGTAATTTTCCTCTCTGTGTTCTAAAAACAGCTCCAATCAAATGACAGAGGAGGGCAACAGCTCGGCAGGCGCAGAGAACAGGCACCTGTAGAACAGACCCTTCTCTCCTGACAGGGAATATTAATCTTAGCTTGTAAGTACTTGACAAAGGACTCTTGTGTAGCGGGCACTGTTCCAGGAGCAGCCGTGAACCTGTGAACCATTGAAGGGCTCAGAGAGTCAGACAGCCTCGGTGCTACTTTTGCCTAATGGACCTAAATATAGCAACAACAAAAAAACACCTGCTGCCTGGAAGATTTCACCACTGTGATATCTAATTAATCTCATATTTCATTCGGTACCCTCACTGTGACTGGCATTAAGGATCTCCACTTTGATCAGCATGTCAAGCTAACGCTCCATCACGAAATCTCAGACAGTGGTTTAACAGGATGGGAAGGGAGAGGAGGAAGAGGAGGAGGAGTGTGAAAGCTTCAGCCACCTTTGATAACCATGGCTGTATGAAATGGCCCTTGAGGAAACCACAACAGCCTCATGTGCCTGTTCTATTCTTGTCTGCTGTCTGTCCACTGTGTCGGCAAGAGTAACACTGAATGGAATGACAATGTAGAGGAAAAATAACAAGGTCCTAAAGGTAGGCATTGTCCCAGCAACACTGAAGCTTCAACCAGCATCATGTATAATGTACACTGACATTATTCTTTGTGTCGTCTGACATACAGAGAAAAAGTAAAAATATTCTGTGTACGTCACTCAGCCACAGAATACATTAGACCTTGGTATTTACAGCCACATACAGTTACAGTTGATGTATTTAAGTAAAACGCACACCGTGAAACTACCCAAACTGAAACCTGACATTTCTTTTTCACAAAAATACTCCTCAGGCAGAGGAGAATACGGAACCACCAGTAACGATGGCTAAATATAAATGCTTTTCTGAGCAGGGTCTTAATATAGACAATGTGCGAAAGACTGTCACAGTTGTGAGGCCGCCTGCTTAATTTAACATCGGCAAAAATAAAAGCTCCATGTCACATTTATGTAACTTTTGGGTCCTTTTTGAAATGATCACTCAAGGGCATGCCACTTCTGGTTCAGTGGTCCTACAGGGCCATTGGTGTTCATGACCCATGATATGAGTACTTCATTTCGAGTGAAAGTGAGGCGACTCCTGATTGGTGGAGAGTGCACTGAAGAGCCTGTAGGCACTGGTAAACAAGAGATTTATGAATGACAGGTCCCAAATTTGTTTTTAGCACAAGGGAGCAACAAGCACCCTGCCCCATGCCCAAATTCCTCCCTGTGGATGGCCTGCCAAGGGGGGATAGGGTGACTCATGGCCTGTGACCACACTCCCACTGCAGCGTCGCACTGCCAGTGTCCCCAAAGTGTTTATTTCTATAACCGATCTGCCTCTCATTAGCCTTGGTCTTGGCTAGAGTGACAATCACAGCCTTAATTTGAGATGTTGGATGGCTGTCTTTTTTTTTGCCTCAGGCCACATTAGCAGACTTCCCATCCCAGACAGAGAAACACATCCCCAGTGACATTCCTATTACATGTGAGAAGTCTGAAATACATTGATACATGCAGTAAAATATTATCCAAAGAATTCACTATGCAGGCTTATGTTGGACTTGGAACTGTTTTAAAGAACACTGTGACATTTCACTATAATCTTTTTTATCCTGATAGCATACAAAGGGATTACTAAAGTGAGAAAGGACTTATCAATATTGTAAACATCACCCTCAGAATATAAACAGCACAGCTATTCTTACACCTTAACAAGTTAGTTTGCCCCTGGAGCTACCTTTTGGTGTCACTGAATAAGACTGAATATTAAGATTTTATTCAACAACAACAAAAAACACTTCAATGCTGCTCTAAAACAGAACAGATTGTGTTTACTCTCCATAAAAAATTATTCATAAAAAATTTACAATTTGACTTATTATGAACAATCATTAATAGAAATGTTTATTAATGCTTTTGTGGTTAGTTTAGCTGCAGCGATGTTCTCCAGTTATAAAAAAAATAGCACATATCACACACGTGCTGTGAAACGTTTGTCAAAAAAAAATACAGTCTTATTTCATTATACTAATACTATTACAATTATGCAATAGTTATATTTGCAAACAGCTATACTTGAATAATGGATATAAAGAACACTAAACCCTGAGGTTCAAATCTTTAGCAGCAAATAAAAAGTAAGAAATGAGCGTAAATACCATGTTACACATTGTTTCTGTTAAGAATCCTGACTGCTGTTTAGCTTGGAAAAATGAAGACCAGTACAACCCCCTAAACATTCCCGCAAGTTCAAGCAAATTCTTTTTCTATGTATTACAGATACGAGACCATCTTAACACTGTAAAACTGGCCAAAGATCTTTAGTGTTTATTTTATTACTGTTTTGCCAGTAAACATAATGAAACCCTTTGTGCTACACTTTAAACATGTATGTTGCGAGCATTCAGTGTGAACCAGAGATGGTTGCTGATCTACATTCCCTGTCTGACAGTATAAATAGAAGCAGAGATACAGAAGATGTTTGAGGGCAAAAATAAGCTGATGCTTGGGACTGCAATGTGGTGCTGGATCTCTCATTAAGTGCCTTGTTATTTTGAGCAGCTGGCACGTCTAAAGCAGGAAACAAGTTTTTATTTTTAAGACTCAGGCTCGTCCTTGCAGCTGAGCCAGAGCTGCGGTTTGCAGAATATCTACTAACAAAGAGAGCTGAGTCGAGCCACCGCCGGTCTTATACTAAAAGGAGCCAGGAGTCCGGTTGTCTCATGTCCTGTCGCCTGTTGTTCCATCTCACAAAACAAAAACACACTAAACAACATATACCAAACCTTCATCCAAGCAAAATATATTAAAAAAAAATTTTTTTAAAAACCAGCAACTGGTAAGTTATAATTGGGAAGTTCTGGCATTAGGACCTTTCACAGATCTCCCACTCTCAATGCAACATTGGCATTAGATCACACAGTCAATAAAATTAGTAATAAATCAATCAGCAAGAGTGTTTAATCTTAATTCCTTGAGGCACAGTAAACCCTCCAACCAGAGGAAAGGCATCTCTTAGCATCACTAAACCACAAGTCATGACCTGTGCTTTTCTACAACATGCACACTGAGAAAAACAAAAAAAATATTCAAAATGTCCTTTTCAGTTCGCACACTTCTTACTATTAATAATAAAATAATAAGTCACTTTATTCTTTCTGTATAATGAGGGATTTTTAAACAGTGCTGACAAAAACCTATATTCTTTGTGCTAGCTTGTGTCATCTCTTTGGCAGTAAGCACTTCAAATACACGGTGAGGCAACTTGAACAGATGCAGGATACAGACAAGTGGACTTGAAAGGTGTGGGCTTGTTATTGTCTGAAAGGTGCCTATTGATATTTTGCATGATATTTTGCGCTTGGGGGAAACTAATTAGATTTTCCTTGTTGGAGAGCCCATGTGAGGACCGTTGTTTATCAGAGCTTTGATGGTGCCAACACTTATCAAAATTAAAATGTGAGATTATACCCTTTATTTTTGCTGAGCCACTTGAAACATAACAGCAGAGAAGTAGAGTATGAAATAAAAGGTCAAGAAGTTTGTTTTAGAAAACAATTCACAAACAACCTATTTATTTGACACAAGGATCACTTCAACGACAATATTCCTGCCAGATGATTTTTATCTTTAAATATTATTTAAAAAATAACAGGAGACAACAACACATCCCTGTGTCTGTCTTAAAGACAATGCATCTGCTCTACTAACAACATGCCACCCAGTAAACTCATAGAAAGGCATCCTGGAGTGGCATTTTCCCACAGATACTGTTAGTCACTGTCAGGCGATTTACTATAAAGTGGAAAGAACAAATTAAACAGGCAAATGACAGAATTCTCTATTAATATCTGTTCCAAACCGCTGTTATATCAGGAGCATGCCGAGATGGAACGATAACGCACAGACGCCTAATCTTAGCAGGCTAATGCCATAAGCTGAAAATAACTCACCTAAGAATAGCTGACCCACAGAATAAGCAAGGAGCACGAATTCAGGCACTTGGTATATCTGTTATTTGGCTCACAAACCGCTAAAACAAAAGAAGAAAGCCGTGCTCCTGTGGCCCGATAGTCAAATAACATGCTCTATTGACAGACATAGAATATGTCATTTCTCTGTCATCCTCCTGTCTTATTTGTAAATCTCTTCACTGCCTCTGTGTGGGTTCAGTTTCTTGTTTTGCTTGCCTGAAGTGACACCTCAGGCAAATTTCAAAATGTATTTTTCTGAGTGTTTTTTTTGTTTGTTTTTTTTCTTACTCATCTTCTATGCCAAGAATACAGAGTGGAAAATCCGTGTTAAAAAAAAAAATCTAAATGCACATGCAACAGTTAGCTAGAATTATTCCACATTGGGTTGTTCTTCATGTTGGCTAATTGTAGATGTAGCGACAGCTCAGAGGTCAAAAAAATCTTTTTAAGTAAATTAAGCACTACTTAATCCACACTTTGTCATTACACACGCTTCCCAGCAACCACATGACAGGGTTCTCACAGAGCACATTGCTTTAACTCTCAACTCATTTCTACAGATAAGGTTTGCTTTTTATCAATAGCCACATGCAAAAAAAAGAAAAGGAAAAAGGTGTGACTCATCTTGAGTCAATACAGTGAATAGTTGTTACTCACAGTGATGTCGGCCATGCACACTTTAATTCAATTCTCAGGTCTAAAATAGAACAGTCGATCTCTGAGGTAAATATCCAGAGAGAAACCTTTCAGATGTCCCCTCAGTATTTCTGTCACAGTTCTTCCTGTTCCCTGAAAAGTGCATGCTGACATGGAAGCTTACAAAACACAACATCCCTGTCATGTTCGCAGTGACTCATTTCAGGCAACTAGAGCATGGGAATAGGTTTAAAGCATTTTCTTTCGTCAAAGTCGAGACTGATAAAGAGCACTTTTTAACTGAAAACATGTAGATCTAAAATTTAAAAAAAGAAGACCTTTACGCGATCCCACTGAGCAAGCACAAATCATAAAGCACAGTGTGTCATCAGAAGAGTAAATACCTTGATTCAGGAAGAAGTGCCTGGTCCTAGCACGTTGCTGTGCTGAGAACCTTTGAGATCTCTTTTCACACAGAATGAGAGAGCGCAAATAGTTGAGAGTATGTGAGAGTGAGAGAGAGGAGCAGAGCGAACGTGTGCACAGAGAGGCACAGAGGATGTGAGATAGTAGGAACAGATTCAGAGATAGAGGAGAGACAGAGATTGGAAGGATAAAAGATTCCTCAAGAGGAGCAGAAACACTGGGCTATGTGATCACCTGAGTTGTTCACGTTGTGCATCTTGCTCTGGTTGGGGAGCTGCTGGTGTCCAACGCGCCCTTCTGTTGTGGAGAAACTTGACTCGCCCTCGTAAATCGTCTGCAGCATACTCCACTCAGCGCTCAGGTCTCATCGCAAGCCTTGCGTTTCCTGTCACCAAGAGCCAACCCTCAGCCACTCAGGGGAGAGACCACGACAACAGGCAACTCTCTCTCGCTCTCTCTCTCTCTTCCTCTGCCTCCTCCTCTGAGAAACTACCCTCACTGTGGAGCAAAAACACAAACTGCACACACTCTCTCTGCAGAGCTGCTACTCTCCCGGGTGCCTCTCTTCAGTCAGGTCCAAACACTAACACGGTGTTTTGGAAAGGATGACAAGTCCTGCTTCTTTTCTTATCTGCCTAGCTCACTATTTATTTTTCTCCTGAGCAAAGTGTCTGAGCGCCGGAGACCGAGAAAAAAAATGTAAAGCTGAGTTGCTAGGAGCTAGGAAAGCCGTGCACTGTGTACTGAGCACCTGAGCAGAGGCAGTAATGCAAACCAGGGAGGGGAGCAAGCTTCATTTGCATGTGAATCAACAACTGCGTGGCCCACAGGTGACAGAAATAGAACAATGGCCAGCCCTGGCTAAAAATAGGTCAGCCAAGGCGCAGGGATTGGAGCAGCATTGATGCGTTTAAAAATACCACACCAAACACAGCTGTCTTCTTCAGCTCCTGCCAGAAGGCATGTCTCCTGACTCCCTCTCTGCAGATGGAGGCTTGAATCCTCTCTCTCGCTCTTCTGATTTGTTGAAGCAGTCTCTCTCACTCACTCTATTTATGTCTTTATTTTGTTCTCTCAGGTACATGGATGGAACGATCCAATTTTGCCTTGATGTTACCGAAAGGAGGCAAATCAACTTTACACCTGGCATGTTGTGCTAAAGGTTTAATAAAACAACTGCTTGGCTTTTATATAATTCACAAAAGCATTGAGTAGTGTGTGAATTTTTGGGGGAAAATAGCAGAAATACTAATGATGATATACACAATACTAGCCAGTAGCATTTGGGCATAATCTGCATGTGTGACAAAAAACCCAACAGGATGTGTTAAGACAAGTGAGACACCGAATGAACACTGCTCCTTTACGATGCAGAGTGTAACCTCCTGCATTAGCTCAGTATATGTGCGGGGTTCAGTGTGTATCCAGGGCAGTGCTGCTACTCAGGAAGCATGCTTTCAGCTAACCAAGGAAGCCAAAGATGTCATAACAGCATGATCATAATTACATAAACCTCTCAAACTGTGTCAACAACACCTCTCCAGGATTACAAATCCTATTTCCTTGACATACCTTTGGTACTGTTTAATGCTGGATTTGAGAAAAAACAAACAAAAAAAACAGTCCACATAAAACTTTAATTTTGAATTTTTGTCACCAAGTAGCTATATATAGCAGGACTTTTTAAATTAATATTACAAGACTAAGATCCATAGTTAATATAATCTGACTCCAGTTCATAAAAGCCAAGTCAAATGTTCTATTTGACCACTGATGCAGGGCTGGGTTTGTGGCCAAGCAGCCTGTGCCTTTAAATTTTTCATCTTCCTTCATAATTTGACCTGTCCCCCAGCCAGGGGCGTGGAGCCAGCACGGCTATTTTTAGGTCCTGAGCTCTGACGACTGGCCTACAGAGACACAGAGAAGGAGTTTTACTGTGTTGTTTCAGCTGGACAAACATTTAACCCCTCAATCCTTTTATCACAGCACAACCAAGAAGCCAAGAAGGAAATGCACAGCTTGCTGGCTTACTCCAGACACAAAACAACTCTGGGGTGAACAACTGATATATGTTGGGTGATTTGTTTATTAATAAACAAACTAACAGGACTGTGCATACATACAATTTTATTCCGTACTAACCTCTTGGTGAGAACAGAACTCAGATAATTAACTGCAATAACTTTTTTCTTTGATCTTAGTTTTAAGTAAGAAAGTTATGTAATAAAAGTAGAATTGATTTTCAATGGCACATGGTGAAAAAGTGTCAACAAATGATGTGATGCGAATAATGTTCGTACACATCACAGATTAAGTAGACTCTCAGTTTGCGTTAATTAGTTTTGCAGTTCTTGTCGGATAAGATGGTGTGAGCGATCACAAGCCTTCACATCCAAGGTAACGATGGCTAAAGACACAGAGCTCCATCTGTCACAGTATCCGTCAGAGCAGGAGGACTCTGACCCTGTAGGCTGGCCTAATTGATCAAAAGAGGAAGTGAAGCTGGCATGAGTCACAATTATCATGACAAAGGAATTTCTATTTCTAATAGCAATTTGTAATTGTCTGAATCTTGACCATATTCTGAACTTAAAAAAGTCTCAACATATTTTGCAATGTTCCTGTGGTTTTCTTCTATTGCACAATAACATTCTGCATGTTGCACACTCACAGACTATTTCTGCTTTTTAATTCTGATGATTCATATCTGGATTAGTGTCATTATTTAGAGGTTTATCTACTCATATTTTGGTACTTTTTTTTTCTAGAATGCTCTGCACAGTATAGATTTGTCCTTCAATTTGTCTTGCAAACATAGAAATATAAAAGTTGTTTCTATGTAGTTTTACAAGGAACAGAAGTTCCTAATTAGTTCCGAGAAGCTGCTTGAAAAACGGTTGGTCAACCTGACCTACTGCTCTTAAAAAAAAAAAACTAAACAGAGACGTTTCACTGGGACACGTTAGCAGCGATTAACCTACACTTTTTATTTGTAACTAACTTCCTGCGGCTGATGAGGGATTGTGGGATTGGAAATAGCTCTGTCCAATAGGCAGGGTCCAGTAAACCTGCAATGTGGCAAGCCCATTATAGCTCCGACTGCGTCACTGGCGGCCTTTGTCTACTTTAGTCCTATTAAAGCATTTAAGTGTGAACGTCAGCGTCCCTGCTGGAGAGCTGCTCTGCTCTGCTCTCTGGGGCCACGGCTTGACTGTCTGTCACCTCCCTCATATCAAACACAAACTGTGTGTGCTAGTGCATGTGTGTATCTTTTGTCACCAGAGTGCTGACATGAAGCAGGGAGTGGGGGGGGGGCATTCGAAATGGAACAAGTGGACTAGATCTGTGGAAGTGCTCTTTGTAAAAGGAATGAAAGGCCGTTGAAGAGCAAGACAGCCACTATACATGCACACATACGCATGCATCCATACACACATCATCATCATGTTGTTGTTTTGAATTGCCTCCAACTTAGTCATTTGAAATGATCTGTTGGGAATAGAGATTTAACAAAGAGATAAGTCCCGCCATGGTGCTTCATCTCCTTCCGTTCTATTTCAAGAAACAGTGGTCACAACCTGGGGATTTGATTTTTTTTCCACCAAATGAGCCTACTCACATTACCACAATTACTGTGCCAGCTCCCGATCAACTCCCAAAGTTCTCTGGCTTAATCACCATCGCACTGCTGCCTTGTGACACATTGTGCATGATGAAACCCAGCAGGGAGGCAAACTGGAGAAGGAGGGGAGCACTACTTAAGTGTTGCAACAGATATGAGAGCTGGACAAACCCCTCTCCTTGGAACTAATTTGATCTGGCTAGAAAATGTTTTGTTCCCCTGAACAGTGGATGACCCTTGTGTGGGAAGGAATGAGTCAGGCATGTTTTGTTGTTTCAAGCTCTCTGAACTTCAAAGCCCTCCTGCATCTCAGAGGGGGGTTATCTACTGTAAAATAAACTGATCAGCCCCTTTACATAATCTTAATTGATAAACTTGTTTATCGGAGTCTGTTTTGATGGAATTCATTTCATCCACTTCTCTGGCTTCCTACATATTGCTCGTCTTCCTGCCTGTAATGATGCAGATTTCATCATGCCACTTTGGGAGGACAGTGGCGGATGTGAACATTGTCAGGTGCTGATTTCTCCATTCAGAGGGGATGTTCATCTCAAGAGAGGAGGTGCATACTCACAGTAACTTCTCTCAAGTTACCATGCACCCCAACCACACCACCATGTCCCCTGACCCTATTCTCTCTCGTGGCCGACTCAGCTCTGCCTGGCACAGGAGGGAAATTATCCACCATCTTACTTACATCAGCCCGTGATGAGTCACCATTGCTAACTGTGGAGGAGATCTTAGATCAATTTATAGTTTAGAGTCTCTGCATGTGGAATGCAGCACACTATGTTGGCAACCAAGCTCAGCCATTCAACCTGCTAAAAGCCACAGTTTAAGTTTTGTCACTTCAAACAGCCCATTACCCTTTTACCTTTTGGTCAGTCTCATAAAAGCACAAAGGCACTTCAACTGTTGATTTGATGCTAAAATCCAATTAGCCTGTACATCTGGGTGAATTATGTGACCATGTTTCCCCACTAATGATTTGGGAGCGTTTGCTTTTATTGGGTTATTCTGTCTGGCATCCTGTGGAATTTCCTGTTGGACTTTCAGGGTGATATAGGTTGCACTTAACAGGTTGGATCAAATAACAAGAAAAGCATTAAAACCCAGTCATGTTTAGCACTTTCTCTTGAAATGTTGCCAACAAAGTTTTGCAATGCAGCTTGTTAGATATAACCCATGCGGCTTTCATGTGATGGTACGATTCAAACAGAGACATGAATCCATGTATACCCTTAAAAGTAAAAATCCTTTCTGAAAAATGTGAACCTTCTGTCTAAGATGTGAGAAACATACTGAACATAACAGGCTTCCAGAAAGGCAAAAACACAGTTTCAAAGCATCCACCTATTGTGAACTGACCTTGAGGTCAGTTTACTTTCTAACTTTGAATGGGTCCTGCCATGCCTTCATCTGCTGCCATAGGCTCTCTAAAAATAGATGTGTAGCACAAAGGCACACTGGAAACAGAGGGCAGCTCTCAGTATTTTTACTGATCAATGTGCTCATCTCTGCTGGAAACCATTGATCCACTGTTTGTATCAAATTGACCGTGTTGTTGTTGAACAACTTCCACCCTACATTGACTCATGACAAGCCCACTTTATGTTCCACTTTGTCCCTGTTGTCCAGCAAGTTCTCTCAAAGCAACACAAACCATTGATCCAGTAAAGATATTAAAACACAATGCTAATCATTGATAAGAGCCCCTGAAAGATCATTCTTAATGTCAGCTGGCATTTTAATGAGCTATTAACAAATAAACATGAAGCAGGACTTTTGTGCCAGAAACCACAGTGAGAAAATCATTGCATCAGAGGCTCAGAGACTTACATACATCACTGAAAAGCCTGCAGAATTCAAATGCGCCATCTGTATCATAAAAACACAAGGCCCAAGTAGACACATTTGACTTTGATGGAATGCAGCCAAGTTTAGCCGACCTTAGAAAATCCCTCAGGGATTAATAAAAACAAAGGTTGTCTGTTCAGAGGCATCCTTCCAATTCACATCCTGCTGGTCAAGCCCAATTATGATTGGATAATCATAGCATTATCCCGCCTGAGTGCCTTGGAGCTATTATCTTAATATGATAACAAAATATATATTTTTGTTATCACCACAGCTTTTGAGAAAACACATTTTATGAGGCTGATTTGTCCTTTGGCAACATATCAATATTGTTATTTTGGTCACAGAAAAAGTACAGACAGTTTACATCCAGTTTCCACTTTGTTATTTAAAGGGACAAATCTCACTTCAGAGACCTGAATATGTTAAGTTTCAAAGAATAACCCGAAAACATAAAAGCCGTAGTTGTTAAATAAAAGGCTATGATTCTTGCTCAAGTAAGTTTGTCAATGACATTTAAAGACTCAAACAGAACTTCATTCATGGATTTTAAAGGTCCACCTTCAAAAGTGCAGCAGGAAATCAAGTTTACTATGGGAAGGGTGGGTTGATGCTTATTGTCCGAGCCACTTCCACCTACGCCATCACTTCTTTACTTGACCACAGTCGAATTACAGTACTCTCCTCCTGTGGTGTCTCAAAGGTCTCAGACTTAACAATACCTCTAAAAAAAATAGCTCTTCCTCTGATTATAAAGGTAGTGCTGTGCATACCAGGAAATGCCCCACAGTGCACCCACCATGTCTGCTACAATGCTAATGTCTGCGCTGCTCCATATGCATAAAGCTGGAGGGGCTCCAGATGTATTTTTAAACGCTTTGCACGGGTGACCTTGAGCTTCTGTATCTTATTACAGCATCATACTCATATAATTTTTTTCCCCACCATATAGTTAGAAATTCATCATGGCGAACTATCATATTTTTATGCAGCTGAAGACACAGGCTTTTATGACACAAACTCAGAGGTGAACTGTACGAACAATGCTGGAGCCTGAAATTCCAATGAGAGTGTTTAAACAAGTCACCCAGGTCCATATTTCCTCTTTCCTCTAAGAGGCAAAGAAATAGTTGAATGGTTATCTCACTGGTTTGATGGTAAAACAATTGTAGTGCCAAAATTGTTTTAATAACAGATCTTCTTGGGTGTTGTGTGGTATAAGTAGTTTTAAATCATCCCTCTTTTC
This sequence comes from Brachyistius frenatus, assembly GCF_029030835.1. NCBI lineage: Eukaryota > Metazoa > Chordata > Actinopteri > Embiotocidae > Brachyistius > Brachyistius frenatus. The sequence goes on along the minus strand of NW_027210619.1, from coordinate 4,928,883 downwards.
TACATTTGTCAACTCATTTTATAGCACACTGACACAGTTATTCTATATGTTGGTTAGTTTAGTTCCATGGGTTTTAATGGGGAAGATATTACAAGTTCCTTATCACTATCTCTACAATCAGTTGTGCTATTTGTTTTATCAGCTTGGTGGTTGGTGGGAAACGCAGCCGTAGCTAAGGCAGCAGGACTTGTAATTGTGGGACATTGTCCAAGCGGGGTAAAACCCCAGTTGGATCCTTCAGCAACACTGCACCCTGCAGGTTGACTGAGAACAGGAACAACAAAATAAAGAAACCAAGCACAGCTAGAGGTACTGGGTATATTACTTTGAATTTCCCAGAGCAAACTCCAAGGACCAGAAAGACAAATACTCAGACAAACAACAAACTCAGTGCTAAAGCAACAGGACTTAAAGGAGAAAATGTTGCCAATGCTCTGACTGCAGAGGTCCATGACAGAAATACAAATCGCTCTACAAACAAATATTCATGCATAAGCAAACTACAAACCAACACACATATGTATGCACATCCACGCATTCACATGCACACATTTACACATAGAAATGCCATCATGCTGGGAGTGACTGCAGCGTTCCTGACCTCTCCCTTTCATCTCAGATCCAGTAACCAAACTGACTTTTCAACCCAGCCGCTTCAATAACACAGGGCCTAACAAGCTTTGGCAGTCTCTTTTATAAAACATGTGAAAGGACCAGGCCAGCGCAAAAACAAAAACTGTTACAACTACATGACCTCCTTGATGCTGTGTGAAAAATGAAAAGATGGAAACAAGTTGAGCCCAAGGATGTTTCCTTCTGAAGCACAAAGTGTGGAGATTCCAACCGTTAAAAGAGCAAAACAGACCTAATAAGTGAGAGAAAAGGAAAAATTCCAAGCATTCACCTTCATTCATTGTTTTTTTAGTCTGCTTCCTAACACAATGTGCCATTCATTTATGGTATTCTGTGCTTTTCAATACATCTGTGAGTAAAACTCCCTTTTCTAGATGACTGTCACTTTTCTGTTGTGAAGAGACTATAATGTCACTTTCACGCCTTTCTTTTTAGAAACCTTAAATTACGTGAGCAATTTTGCTGAGATAATGCTCCTCAAAGCTAAAAGGCAGGCTTTAGGAGTATGCTCTAAGGTTGTCATCTCAAAAGGGGCACAATTTTCTGTTTTGGAAACAGATGGGCTGGTAACCCTTTCACACCTATCTGACCACCGAGACCTTTACGTAGGCTGTGCTCTTAGATATACAGGAAGTGTGTCCAATCTCTGCGTAATTCCTGGATCCGTTTGTTCTGCACATTTCACGCCAAGTGGGGAGGGGTTGTGGCCGTGACCTCCTGCCGTCCTATAACTCAAAGGATGGGTCGAGTGAAGAGGCAAGCACCCACAGATGAAAGGCAACAACAAAGAGATGTTTAGCATGACGCATGGCAGAGCAGTCTGGGCGCCACAGGATGATGGGATGGCAAGGAGTGACAACTAATGGGCCTGTGAAGTCTGAGCTTGGTCTGTTTCTGCCATCATGGTAAACGGCCACACCCCTGTGACAGTCAAGTGACAGTCTGTCTGTCAGCCTCGGCATTCCAAGAACTCTGAAGCACATCTCATTTATCACTTTTACTGATTTCACCTCACAGATCTGACAGACCTGGATCGAGTTAGGGCAGTGGCTCTCTCCATGGTGCCTGTCAGTGGGCGTACTGACGGACAGACTAGCAGATTAATGTAAGCAAACAAGCTGGACAACACGTTAGGTAAAAATGAACTGCATAAATAGCAAGCCTTGAAAAAAATAATTGACATGAACTAACGGATAAAAATGTATGCACTGACATAAAGCATAGCATTTTAATCCACCTTAAATACTTCAGGCAGGAGCCTTAACTCTCCCCATTTTTCATCCACACAAGAGGCCTCTCAAAGACACAAATGATTCATCTCCTCAACTCCATTTGGACAGGAAGTGAAAACAAATGGAAGTAGGATCCCCCAGAGAGCCCAGGGGTCTACAGTGGGGCTAGATGAACAACACTGAGAACACCAGGCTAAACCCACCCTGCTCTGTGTCTCAGCTGCAACAGGAGCCAGATTCGCCCTCAGGGCCACAGCTCTCCTCTTACTGTCTATAAAGAGAGAAAAATATTCCTCACACATACACCATTACCAACCACATTATTCACCAACAGCTCCGCCCCCAACGCTGCACTGTGAGACTTTTCCACTGCACAGGAGAATTGCATGTTTTCTTTGATTGAACAAGAGTTCGAATTCAGTATATTAGACATATCATCATGTTTGGTTATGGATTGATTCACGTTTCCTGTGTACGCAATACAACTGCCTTGGACAGAGTTGCTGTTAATAACCAGCAACTGCAAAAAGACTGTAAATGGGGAAAAACATATTCAAGCCAAGCATGGATGTGCGGCACCTGGGCCACATTCAGTTTGTCTGCACATCGTCTGCTGCACGGCCACACTCCTGCCTCCACCGCAGCAGCAGCCAAGAGCAGCAAAATAAATTAAGGCGTGAACAAGACTCTCCATTTCATTTTCATGACAACACACTGAGATAAAGCCCATGACCGTCATCCAGATTCTGTTTAGCCTCAAAAGACACACAACTCACACAGAAGAGATCAAAAACAGAACTAATAATGTCATATTACTTGTTTTTTTCAGGTAAAAAAGCATCTGTTATGAGGTTGGCTAGATCAGTGAATGTACAGGCTTCAGGTGGACTAAGAAAACAACATCATGAAGTAGGTCTGCAGCTCCTCAGCATAATTCCTGGGCACATGAACAATTGAATCAATTGTGCCCCTTGCAGATCAACAAGGCTAACAACTCCAAACCACTCCGGGGATTTTCCCTGCATGACACCGAGCTGCTATAGTAAATCCCTGCCATAACATAATTTGTCTTAAGATGGTATCTCAAACATATAATATTTTTAGTTACAGAAAAAAAATTGTTGTGCCTTTGAAAATGCAAGAAATTGAAAATTTAACCTCACCACACTTAAATATATGCATACTATTACTATTTGTCTGTTTTTATGGATACTTTAGGTTGATTACAGTAATATCAGTCTGTTGGCAGAAAGTCCTGACAACCGTTTGTATAATAGAGACTGTGCTGCGTTTCAACAATGAGCCGCTGCAGAATAGAGACCAGCACCTTGCTCTGGGCATCAACAACACCCCGCCTCCTACAAAAACTCACTGACCCAAACCCATTTTTTCCAGTCTAAGAGAAATGTCAAGTCCAGACCTAGAACTCATCTCTTTGATGGGAACATAGCAGCCAAATATAGCCTGGTAGCTTCAACGCCCCCTGACACACATCAGGCTCTACGGGTTCTGCTAGCAGTGGTTAATTTTGGCCGACTGCCATGTAGTCACTTACTATTAAACATCATAACTATACAAAGAAAATGATAACCAAGCAGTGAAGTGTACACTGTTGCCTAGTAACCAAATGCCATGTTGGGGATTCATCTTGTTATGGAACAGAAAACACTTACAGCCAGAACCAATAATAGATCCTGGACCACACAAAAAAATAGTTTCAGGGTGTCAACAAGCATGCCCAACATTAAGTGGAGAAACATGTCATGAGAGATGTATGTTTCAGAAACAAATCTCAATCCTTAGTGTGCCTTTTAGGAATTTTGTAAGTGTTTCTGTAATTGCAGCCACTGGAGAAATGATATAATTATTATTCATCTGTCATTATACAAGTGAAATGATGGATGAATCGAGAGCTTATTTCCAAGTGTGAACTGCAGCTGAAGACATTAAGCTGACTGCCACTGGGTGCTGGGTCCTAATTAAAGTTGTTTTTAAGTTTTTTGGAGCATAGAGAATTACAGAAATTACCCCCTCTCCATAAATACGTCCATCTTAGCAATGCTCCATGCTCATGGCTGGTTTGTACAGTTTGTATGCATTTGACATGAGAACGTAACAAATAGACGAGACATCCTAACTGTATCAGAAGGTCTCATAAGACTATTACACATCATGAGCATTTTACTTGTGTTATGAGTGTTTTGGGAAACATATCTTCACCTGTACAGTAACTAATTTGCTTATGCCAATTATTTCATCATAGCTTTAGGATTCTTATTATTGTCCACGAATGTCAGTATAACCTCCAAGATTTCCAGACTTCAAGCAAATCATAAAATCAATAAACAATAAAACTTCTGTTAAAAAAGAAGAGTCAGCACATAAATTAACATCCATGAGCTGTAAGCTATAAGGGACTGGTTATCTTTCATTCTATCCATCATACACATCATACACAACCTCGTCATAATAATTACTGTATTATTTAATTAATTAAAGACTTGTATTTACTACTTATAATGGCCATAACCTGTCACAAAAAAAACTCACAGTAAGTTATGACTTACACCAAAACATCTTGGTCATGGTTAGGAAAACATCATGGTTTGGGTTAACACAAGTAATATAACGTCCGTCACGAAAGATCATTTATGTACATTATGTAAGTTATATAAGTTACATACTTTAAGTTACGCAAGTAATTTATTTATGTTACTCAAAAAGAAATCCACGCTGACTTATGCTTTCTCACAGACTCGATTACCGCTCTGCCCGGAGAAGGTTTGTTCCATCCAACCACCCTCAACCTCCTCCCTACACAGACTTTGTCAAACGTTCTACTCCGTCACATGACCTTCTTCCTCGACCCAGGTGTCCATGGTGCCGACACCAAAGGGTCGTATCGCTGTGACCCCAAAGCGGATTTGACCAAACAGCAGTATTTGTTGTCCTGCGATTGAGAACAGGCTGAGCTGTTAGGTACTTTTAATGTGTTTGAAACAAACAACTACAGAATGCCTCCAAGTTAAAATCAAACTGTCAATGTGAGATTCATTTTCGTCATTAATGTCGAATCAAATTTAGCCGTATTGTTTCTTTTTAGTGAGGACATCACATCATCAATGAACGTTGTTAATCTCTTGATGAGAACATACCACATTAATTCATTTACGACAATTAATGAAAAGCGAAATGCCGAACATTGCCATTCTGGCTTTATACAAGCAATCAAAGCCGGTGACACCAGTATAATCAAATACCATAATGTAGTGGCCATTGAAACATAGCTTCTTCACGAAGCAAATATCCTACCTCTATTCTATAACCTGTCCTCCAGCCATGTACTGGATGTTTTAATGTATTACACTGGCATAACTGTACACAGATACCCATGTAGTTGAACACACCCACACACACATTCAGTACACACAAGCTTACAATTGTGTGATTTCCAACAATCCCTTTGTGCCCAATTGAGGCAGAAGATTGGCTCAATCACTTTGTCATGTCATACTTTCCTTCACCGAGCACAAAACACCACAGCATTCTTGTTCTCTGTTGGAACGGCAATTTCTGCTGCGTGACATGAAGGCTGCCTTCACACTGTCACGGTCAGTCAAGGATGGCACTCAAACACAGGAAATAAATCTGCAGTGACAAAGCGTAATTCATCACTTTCATCACTTTAGTTGTGAAAAAAGGAGGAAAAAAAGGAAAAAGGCATTGTATTCTCTTCACTTTGACAAACAAGCTCACTCACACCTCTTATGTCATCGCTGCTAGTAGCTGGCAGATTACTCTGTGGTGTCTACAGAATATTTTTACTGATACAAATCTTCCAACTTTGGTACAATAATAATTAAGCCACTATAGTTAACATGCATTTCACAGCGGGGATGTCATGCGACATGCTGCTTCTGTGAATTATTCTTGCCAACAGAATAGCTGAACATGGGAACTTATCAAGTCCAGTGAATAATTCACAGATGCCTGCCAAAATTTGTTCTATCGAAAACATTTTGTCTCATTAACACATTCTTTGGTACTATGAAATTATGTGTTAGGCTAAGTGTAAGGTGTTGTTAAAATGACTTTCTCTCCCTGACACAGCTCAGATGGTACCTGCCCCCTCAAGCCATCTGAGCAGTGCAGACATCTGTGAGCATTAACCTGCCAAGAACAAGTCTAATATAAAAATATCATAAATATTCTGAAATGGAAAGACGACTGAAGGGTCATTTGGACTGGCTGTGAAAGGCACTCATGTCAAGTGTTTTTCTTGTGTCACTGTCTAAGTGAAAATGTCATGTGTACACTGGAGGGCCTGTGGTTCTTGTGTTTTCTTATTACCTTGCTCAGAGTAGATTTAAATGCTGTTACTACATGACACCTGTTGAAAGAGCACTGCTCACCAAAGTCATCATACAAGAGCTGTTTCAAATGTAACACATCTGCTAAAAGTTTTTGTTGGAGTAACAAGGAGTCCAGCGAAACAACTTGGAACCACATAAACATCATAATGTAACCGTCATTGGAACAGCTGCACTGTCATTGGCATCAATGAAGATATTTCAATAAAAAAAAGAAGCTCCTCACTTTTGATTCTATACCTTGATATGCTCACGACTTTATCTGCCCGTGTTGCAGTTCTGGTTCATCAGGATCTGTAAAAATAAAATATGCAGAAAAGAAGCTGTAGCTGTATTGATCACAACATATACACAGCACAGCAAGCAGTTAAATGCTCAGAGACATTACTTACTGCATGTGTAGTAAAACTGAAAATGACATATATTGTCTTTTTTTCAAGATAGAAATATTTTATAAGGCTAATGTAGGCAAAATAAATTAAGAAACACAAAAGTGCAAAAGGCAAAAGCATGTGCAGTGCAGTGAGACTAGAATGTATGAACAGAATAGACATGGGATATGAAATATTCAGCAATATGGGACATCATGTAGAACAAAATGTGATATTAGGGACATCATAAATGATAGAAATACAGAAAAAAGATGAATGATTTACTTGGCGATTTTCACGTTAATGCTACTTTACACCTTTGACCTTGTTTAATAGATTGAACTACAGAACATGTCCAAGTGTTGTCTTTTCCTGGTTTTAAAGGCTGCATTACTGTAAAGTAATGTAATGTTCTGCACTCACGAGACTGCGCTATCATTTGTCTTTGGACACTTAGTCACTATATCCACTTTACTGATGATTACTTATCAATAATCTCATCGTGGAAATATTTTTGTTCAAGCACCAATAGTGATCCCAACATTAACGTTGCAATATCAAGGTATTTAGGCAAAAATATTGTGATATTAGTGTACTGTTTACATGTTATGATCCTGATCTGTGATATACTTATAACAATGAAATGAGTAATGCCATTAATACAGGACATTAACTTGCAATGGAGTATTTACAGTATATTGTACAAACATTCAGAAAACTTTCACCTGTGGTTGTAATGTCATGTAAAGCAGCTATGAGATTGATGTAAATAGAATGTAGTAGTGGGTTGAGATGTTTTCTATGGCTTTAATTAGTAGATTTATAATTAGGTTAGGTTAGGTAGGTTAGGTAGTCACTTTATTAATCCCCAAGGGGAATTTTTTTCGCTACAGCAGCATACAGGAAGCAATAACATAATACATATAAATAATTCCAGCTCAAAATACCAAGAGATTGTTATATCCTACTAACAATGAGTATTCTCTGACAAAAGGTGATGCAGCCTGGTTTATTGTTTTCAATAAGGACTTTAACACCTCGTTTGATGAGGTCACACATTCGCAGGAAAGTCTATTTATAGATGGCAGCCAGCACTACAATACCCCCACATCTTAACTCAACCTAATACTGTCTGCGAAACCAACGATGATGAGGTCAGTCAGCACTTAAAAAAAAATAAAAAAAATAAAAAAATACAAAACATTTCCACTTCTGCGGCTGTGTGAAGAAGAATGCCACGGCTTGGTGTAATATATAGTAATATATACACTTCCGGTCCACTTTTACTGGCGGACTCACAATCTCTTAGAAAGCGACCACCTGTGTGACCGCAGAGCCAAACTGTTAATTCAAGTATTAATGCGCAGCCAACCGCGCCATCTCGCTACCTAGTAACTATTTAGCTTTCTTAAATATTAGTCAACCCTTTGCTTTCACTGCTTCAAAAAGTTCAAAGTTGCGTTTTTTTTTTTTTTTTTTAGACATATTATAGTTCCACATACGTATATATTAAGGATAAACATTAAAAGGTCTAAAGTGGGATCTGTCTACCTTTGAGGGCAGGGTGACGGTTTGACGTGCGGCGAGTAGTCGTTGTCTGCAGCGGTGTGACGCCGGAGCTATAAATAGTCCTGTTTGATCGACAGTGGGGGTTTGATTTTAAAGTCCGAGCCAAGGTAGTGACAGACTGAGCACTCTTGTCTGCTCCGCTGTCCTCCTGATAATTGTCGTGACGGAGGGACGGGGGCAGCTCCGGTTGTCCTCAGCAGGTGCTCCGGTAACTTCATCAGTCGACTCCCCCTTTTTGCAAAAGACAACTGACGCAGCTCCGATTATAAATTGTACTGGTGCCTCCTATTTGAATATTTAAGTGTGTTTTTACTTTGTTCTTAGTATTTTTTTTTTGCATTACCAGTATTTTAGGTTTCTCCTATAATAACGGAGTAATGCATCAGGAGCTGTAATACTAGGTAGAGACATCCGTGCCTGTTGTAAAAAAATTTTTTTTAAATAAATAAATTAAAAAAAGGCTGCTGTTTGCTCGTTATTGCCGAGCCTAAAACTCTAAATGTGCATGTTTCGACAGCTGCATACAGGTTTGCAGTGATGCATCGCCTAAAAATAGCACCTGTAACGTCCACAAGTCCACTAACACGTCATTAAAATGGAAACAGTGCCACCTACTGGCCGTATTCAGTGTCAACAGCTAAGACTGGGACAATGTAAAAGCATCTCTGAAATACAAATAGATTAATAAAATGTCAGCTGTTCAGTTGTCAGGCAGGAGTTTCAATGACAGTTATCTAAAAAAGAAAAAGAAAACAGCAACTGTCCATCACTGTATGTAACTTAAAAGTGAAGAAGAAACAATGAAGCTGTGAACCTACCAACTTTTCCATTTTCTGGTTAAACTTGTTTACCCTCTGGTGAGAATGCTACACCAAAAAAATAAAACAATGAGATGCTTTTATGTCAAGGAGGAACAATGCCTGACTGTTTATGTGATTAGCAGAGATTGTATGCACATTTGTCATCGTCATATATTTACAGTTGGCCATGGACTCACATTTTTATTTTTCACATCAAAGCATTTTTCAGTACCTCTCCTTAGTTGACTGTTAGGTCCAGTGGACAAATGTCTTTCCTTTTAGGAGAAGAACAAAGCACTGATCATCTTACTGCTCAACAAAAGCGTTTAGACGTTTGGACACTTTCAAGTTTTGTCTTAAGATGCTTCTTTAATTAATTTGAACCTCATCTTATTTCATTTTAGGTCTTATTATGCCTTTCTTTTCTAAAGACTTTCAGGCGAGTAAATGACAGGAACTTGTTAATAATGTGATCTCTGGCTCTACATCAGCACTCCAGGAAGAATGGTGGGAAGCAGAGAGATGAAATTCTTTGTCTTCCCACCTTGCCACTGTCCTGCAGCAGCTGGGTCTGACCCAGTGGGCGACACCCCTTTTATCCCAGGATCCCGACTGTCCACCTGTTTGCTATCTCTCATCCTGACATCTGGACAGACAAGGGCACAGCCAAACACCAGCGCATCTGAGGCTCGATCCTGCACGCACGTCACTGCGGCTGTCTCATCCGTGTGCAGGACCCCACAGCTGGCATCTGTTATTTCTCAGCAAGATTTTCAGCCAAGAATGTTGTGAGCTTTGCATGTAGACAATGATTTGTCTTGTGCATTAGGGTACACTTGAGAGCAGCAACTATGTCAAGAAAAACAAGTGTCTTGAAGTGTAAAAATTCATGTTCAATAATAAATCTTTTTTTTTTTTTTTACACCTGTTCAAACTTGGATAAAAACATATTCCAGTGGTTCTCTCATATCCCTAATAGAGATGGCTAATTGAACTTGTTCATAAGTTAACTTTATTGTTGCTTCATTCGGTATTATGGTCTCATTTTGCTGAACTGAAAGTCTGTCTAACCGCCAAAATTGTCTTCCTCACAAATCAAATTGGGCCAAATGAACTACTTCTGGTGTGCAGGTATAACTGGTTCTGTTAAAAAAATATAACTTTCCATCCCCTTTTGTGGGACCTAACTTTTTTATGTAGAGCATAAACAGTGAAAATCATTGGCAAATGTTTAAATATGCCATTCCCTGTGTATTAGAATAAGGTTAGATAACATAAATAAATCAAAATGCTCAACAAAAAAAAACACAGGAGGCGTGTGAATTCTCTCCCTCTTTCTCACTCAAACACCAAAGGGTCCTATAAACAAGGAGGATGTAAACACAGGGTCAGGGTGCAGTGTTAAAAGCAGGGTGGAAACTGGGGAGGTATGTGTGTGTAAGCATCTGTTTTCCTCATTTATGCATTCACTCTTAATTTAATTTGTGGGAACTCCTCTCCATCACAGCCTCCCCAGTGAGAAAGTATTTCTGCTAGGGTTACTTTGGACTTTGGGGGGCTTAGAGACAGATCCAGGAGGATTACCCCCAGCAAAGGTGACCAGTCTATACCCAAAGTCATCCACGTAGTTACCATAGCCTTGCCCCTCTCTCCCCACTCTTTGTAGCCAATGCATTGAAATGTGAGACTTCCCTACAAAGTTGGTGAAAACAACTCACATTCTTTCACAAGAGCCCACTACCTCCCTCACTCCTTAAACTGTACACTTAAGGGTACCACTTGAGTGGATCACTGGGAGTAATCCCCTCTGCACCCCTGAACCAGGTAGCTGCATAGTAAATGAGTTTAGCTTTCTAATCAATAGTAAATGGGGCAATTTTTAGACATGTCATCTGTGTTATTAATGCTGTAGCACATATATGTTTCATCAAAGAGGTTATTGTTTTACATTTACTTAACTGTCAAAGCTAAATGGGCTGCACGACAAACATCAAAAGACAACAACTGCAACAATATGACGTGACTGGATGTGCCGTTGGTATCTCTGGCAGCAGTTCTTCCATTCCTGAATTGCTGTGCACTCTGTGAACTTCTGAATCTAAATGTATTACGCCTACGTCTGTCACAGAGCCATTGTGTCATCGAGGGCACCATAAACGGTTGTTTTTGTGTTGAAGCCTTTTGGCACTCTTCCATAATGTCATTCCTGCCAGTCCAATCTTTATTTTCACTGTACAGAGGAAATTACTGTCCCACATTATCAGCTGTTGTGGCTGTAACGTTCCATGAAGGACTCAAACATTAAAAAACACGTCATTACTTTTGTGTACAAGGAAATTAATTCATAATCTTGTCTTGCTCTCAAATTACTCACATGTTGTCTGACCTATTTATTAGTTTGTTTGTTTGCTTTTCTAATATTTATTAAATTGCTCCAAGTTTGGATTACTTCAGTTATTTGCTTTATTTAGGTTAGATTTGGATAGGATCTTCTTTTGCTTATTATTTGCTTAATTTTGGTTAACTAGTATTTTATTTAGTGTAGGTTTGTTTGGTAAATTGGGTAACGCATATGGGCACCTGAAGTTATTGTTGGCCCAGCATACATTTGGGTGTGTCTATTTTTTTTTTTTTTACCAGAGCAAGTGAGGCAGCAGGAAATATGATCCCTTTGCGGATCTGTTCGCTTGCTTGTTGGGATAAATACTCTTCTTTTTTTTTTTAACACAGTGGTAGCATGTCGACAGTTGCATCAGTGGCCCTTTGGTTTTATGTTTTATTTAAGTTTGTATGAAGACATATAACCACTACTAGTGGTGGAAGAAGTATTCAGGTCCTTTATTTACATAAAAGTACTAATAAAATACACCACTATAAGTCCTACATTCAGAGCCTAACCAAAGTAAAAGTATGCAAGTATTGCCAGGAACGTGTACTTAAAGTATGGAAAGTAAAAGTACCCATTGAGCAGTAAATGCTCCCTGTCAGTGCTCTACTATTATATGATGTTTTTTGATTAATATTACTGTTGAATTATGTGAATTTTAGTGCTGTAGTTATCTAAGATTATTTTAGCCACTTTATGTACTGTTGGTTAATTCAGTCTATAGTAATGCATTATATTGCACAGGATTATCAGACATTTGTATTGTGTATGTTGTGTGAGAACCTTATATTAAAAAATTAACAAGATTTAAATAAAAAAAAATAATTAAAAAAAAAAGCATTTTCCAGGAAATCCAAGTAGGTTTGAAAATAGTTTATTTTGCTTAAGAAGTTTGAGATTTTTCTCAACCTATGAATGAACATCTAATCCTTCAGTTTAACAAGAACATTCTAATTCAAAATCACTAAATTTGGGTATACACTGGATAGAAATGGTTTTGAATTCTTAAAAATAACTAACTAAAGCTGTCAGGCAGATGTAGTGGAGTAAAAACAACAACGTTTGCCTCTGACATTTAGTGGAGTAGAAGTCTAAAGTTGCATAAAGTGGAAATACTACAAGTAGAGTACAAATACCTCGAATTTGTAGCTTGTAGTTGAAGGGTAGGTCGCTAGAGGGCCATATTTTACCACATTTTGGCGTTAAGTTACAGGACCTGAAACATATTCCGCACTTAAAACTCACCAATATTTGAGTTACAGGAAAGTCATTCAGCTTTTATTAACTGCGCAAAATTTCAGAGCGGATGCACAGGCTTTAATTATGTCAATAAATTATATAGCATCGTTTTAAGTGTTTGCATGGTGAACCTTGTTCAAGAAGTCCGTGATCAACCAAGGTGACTGTCCAGGAAACTTGTGTTCTTGGGAGAACAGCTTACTTAAATGACCCAAGTAGCATGTTGAGTTGGTCTGTCAGGGTACAGCGGTATCACGGCTCTCGTACTTGTGCAAGTTCAAGATGAGTCACTTTTTGAAAACAGAATAAGATTCAGCTATTATTAATGTCGACTCAACGGAGACACGCAAGCTCGACACTTTTTTATTGAAAGGAGCGCACTGAGGATACACTGCAGTGTAAATTAATCCCACGTGTGGTAAATGGTTTTAAATGGTTAGTTACGAAATAGCTACGCTTATGACAAGAGCGGAGAACAGCGCTGTAATACTCAACATATAGTGCGTCTATTGTAGAGCGCGTTTAGCGTTAACCAATCACGAACGTCTTTACTACTACGTAGAACGCCTTCGACCAATTGGAGCGCGTCTTATTGGGGGAGGTGAAATACGGTGGCGGCAATGTTATGGAGTTTCCGCTACTCCTCTGCTTTCATGCCATCAGGTTAGGAAGCTAGCGAAGAGCGCTAAGCTAGAGTCACGCTAGGCCTCCAGCAGACCACCGGGAAGAGCTCCCGAGATCAACCAGCGCTGTTCGGAAGGAGACCAATACCACTTTATGAATCTGCATGAGAACAGCTAAAATCCCAGAAATATGGTGGTTCTCAAAATCCGAGACCAGGTAAGTTGATCGTTGTGTCGAAAGCGGCCGTAAGTTTGAGCTAATGTTGGCCGGCTAACGCGAAGCTAGCTGCGCTCCCTCCTCCGGTTTCAACGTTTCGGCCAGCGGGATTGTAATTTAGTCTTCAAGCTAGTTTCTCTGGAGCGGAAACATCCCCTCCTCAAAAAAAAACAAAAAAACTAGAAAATTAAACGATCACTAGTGAGGTGAGAGGAGGAGGAGGAGGGAAGTACTGTCGGGGCGAGCACATTTGTTATCGTGTTACTGGCAGCATAATTACAACGAGACACTCGAGCGGTTGTTGAGTCGTGAAGCAGCTCATGAGAGACTGTTTTTATCTCTCCAGCAATTAGTCCGAGCCGACGTGACATTTTTGTTGAAGTGACGAGTTCTCATATTGTGACAAAACAACACCAAAAGAAAACCTGGGCTTGAATAGCAGCTTACAAGTGATTCTTTGATTTATTAAATCTCTGTAACGTGTCGGATGTTTCTTACTGAGGATCTGTGAGCTACGAGACGAGGGAAGATGTCAACACTTAAATAATGACATCATGCACAGGTTCACACAACTAGATGTTTAAATTGTGTTTAATACCACCAGGGATTATGATAATGAGGGTTATGAGGAACCGGTCGTAGGGATTTGTCAGATTATTTGTGCCGTGTCAATGATTCTCCTCGTATTTTTTTTTTTTTTTTTTTAATGCGGGTTTATAATAGCGTTATAAATAAGTTACGTCCTTGATCACAAGTCTTTATTGCGCATCCTCATGTAAACACTGTAAATACGAACTGCTTCTGTTTACTTCTCAGTAAATAGTCTCGCAAAAGGCGTTTCTAACAACGTGAATGTTGTACGTGCAGTTGAATTGCTGTGTAATGCTTATAATAAATGTATGAGGTGACTGGCTCTGTAGCGGTATCACTAAATTAAACACTTGACACCCACTTGTGAGAACGAGAATAGCGCTCCGATATCGTTTAAGGACTTTGTTTTGCACATGCCTGCTATTCTTGTCACATATGTCCACGCATGTTTCTTTTATTGTCCGTGTGCTTGAATGATCGTGTGCCTGAGCTCCTGTGAGCCGGTGTAGTTGCCAAAGCTGCTGTCTCCATGGTGATGGTATTAACTAGCCTGGCTTGTGTGAGGAGAGGAGGTGCACAGTCGAGCAGCTACAGACGAGCATAGAAAATCTCCTGCACCACTCATGCAAGACTGGAGAACTGAAAACAACAAAATGCAGATCTGTCTGTCCTTTTCATTGTAGGGGATGAGGGGGAGGGGGGGGGAAGTACAGAAATCATTAGTGTCAGAAGGACAAGTGGCTGCTTGTTACCCTGAATTTGTCCCCAGCATCTCTAACCTTCCTTGTGCCCGGCAGACATTCATGGACATTATCATATCTAAATGAGAGACTTGTCTTGTGTTTTTAAAAAGTGACTGTAGGCTTCTTGCTCCCTAGATGGGAATAATAGTTATTGTCTCGCTGGAGCTAAATACTTATTGATCATCAGTCCAACGGCTGAAATGCCTCGTGACTCAAATTTGTACAAGGCTATAAGCTTATCTTGTTCTGACGGTTTCAAAATACTTCAAAGGGAATAATCTCACGCAATGCCGCCTCTGTACTGTATCTTGAATGGCTGTTATTCTTGATAGGTTTTTTAATATATTTAAAAGCAATGCTTATAAAGTTGGCCTTTATGGTTTGTTTAATCCCAAATTTGCATGTAATAAACTCAGTTTTATTTGACACGGGACATTGAGTACAAATTAGTCCTGTCAGCTAAAGGTGAAAGTGTTTGGCTCTGTGTTCAACCTTCATAAACCCTAGTGATGTGCTCATTGAAACATATTGGGAAGTGTTACTGAAAGACCAGTTGGGTCCAGACATGGTTAGTTCTTTTTGACTTTATTTGTGAAAAGTGTGCGGCTCAAGCTACGCTATGTAAACTAAATGTCTTTTGTACACGAAAGCTGACAAAGTACATGTCTGATCATTAGCTAATTGGCTAGCTGGGCAGCCTGGTGGATGAAATGAGGGATGAAGTCTTAGTGAATAAATGTCCCTCTGCATACTGCATCATTGTGACTGTACAAAGGAGGCAATCAGCTCTTGGAAATTATTGTATGCAAAGAGATTGACTGTTTACATTAAAAACTAGGTCAGCATTTTGTTTGCCCTGAAATGTTAAGACTTATGTAAAGTATCCTTAGTTATTACAAGTGGAGATGTATTTAAGGTAGATAAAGGTCAATAAAAGATGAGAGGTTTTAATTCCACCAACATTACAGCAGACAATTTTAACACCTGCTGCCTCTTGGCACTTTTTGTACAAGGACCCTGCTGCTTTATCATCTGATGTTTTGTTTTGGATACACTAGTGCATATTGCTCATTCAAAGGTTAAGAGGAGGAAGAGTTAAGTTTTTATGGAAGCCAGGAATGTTTCATCTGGAAAGGATCCCCCTCCACTCACTGTTGTCCCCAATCATACTAGCCTCTCTCCACAGGCGGTGGAAAACTGGCTGATCAAAGACTCAGTACTGGTGTTATGGTGGATGAAACATGGCAGTGCAGCATGCAGCAGAGCCAAGTTGGCCAACAACAGACACAAAGGTCCATTATTACACTTATGCAGTCATGCCTATTAATAGGGTGTCGGATTCAGCATTGTTTTCAAAAATATTTGATAAGTTGGTTACAGACAACAAAAAGCATAATGGAGACATGTGCCATTTGCTGCTTTCTGAAGGAACTGGCCATTCGACATGAACCGTAAAAATATACTTGATTGTGATTTATACTAGCTGAAATATTTTGCAGTTGCTTTGTGATATTATAGTTCTGGCTTGAGGTTTTCACAAAGCTGACAATTGTTGTGAAGATGCGGGCAACTACTTGGCCTAGATGTCTGTTAAGTTTTTTAGTTTGACTTTGTTGACGCATTGTGGGTCGGGTCCAGTCTGTCACTCTTAAAAGACATTGCAAGTGTTGTGACGGTAACTTGTCTTCCAGGAAGTGTTTATTGAAACGCTCCAACAGCAGAGTCTCGCATTGACTGGAACTTTCATATGGTTTCAGCTAGATGTCTCAAAAACACAGCCACTGTTGGCAATCTTTGATATTTTGGGGTAGTTTAGTTATAAATATGAATACTTGTGAAAAGATTACAAAAAGAATACAATGTTTTGCACCAATAAAGCAGCCCAAAGCTGTGTAAAATGAACAGTAGCACTCCCCCTGTGTGTCCACCCCTCAAAGGGGTGGGGCCAACTTCACTACTTTTTAAGAAGCCAAGGCAGGATTTGCATGATCCATAGGAATCAGACTTCACAAAGAATGTCAACAGTTTGCCCCTTTACTTTAGTTTATTTGGACTTTTATCATCTTTGTCACTTGCTGTCATGTTGTATGTGGTGATCCAGCTCAGCTGAGGATTGTTTTTTCTTCTTCTTTTTTCCATTCTATCTCTGTTGAAGATGCCGTCACTCAAAAGGGACCCATCTTGCTAGAGCTTAAAGTCTGTCTGGAGGCAAAGTGAAGATGAGCAGCACATGTAGGATTTGGAACACACAGCTGGACCTGTACTCTTTGAAAGACTGTGATATTTATCTCCGTACCATGGGATATATGTGGTTTTGCTGGCCTGCTGACAGTAAACAACACAGAACCGAATTAGAAAGTGGCTGTTCAGCGTTTGTCAGTATCAGCCCTGATAGTCCACCGCCATCATCATGCTGTGACATGAGGAGTCAACATTTTGTTAAAATATTCATTTAAATGGCTGCTACAGCCTGCTGTCATATTTTCCTTTTTCCTTCTCTCAAGCTAATCCAGCTTCACTACGCTTCCGTTTGTGCCCTTTTAAATGAGAATATTTGATATGAGCATATGCATCGTGTGTGTATTGTGGTGCTTGACGACGAGGATCTGGAAGTCTGTATACGTTCTGAGGTCTCAGAGGTCTGAATTGTTTTCTCAAATTTGACTGCATGTTTAACACTTACAGTTTATTGGTCTTACATTACAATCAAAATGTAGTTATGAAATCTGTGAAAGTGTTACCAGAAAACTATTGAAATCATGTTGATTATTTTCATTGACACAGTCTTTCTCTTTTACAGCCTGCTTTGCTGAAAGCCATTTTCAATGTGGACCCAGATGAAGTACGTTCGCTCATATTCAAAAAAGAGGACGTGAATGCACAGGTATTCCCAACAGTCACCAATCTCTGCATCCGTTTCCTCATATTCTTGTTGTGTTTTAAAAACATCCCAGCAGCACTGCATTTAAATCCTCCGGTGTGTAGTTGGCCTTGAAAGACTTTGTGCGGCACTTTCAGTCAATAGTCGCTGAGTACAAAACAGCACATGGTTGGGTTTTTACAGTTTCCCCTGCCATGATCTGGCTCTGCTTATTTTATTGCATTCCTCACCGTTACTGCTTCGGTGGGGGGGGGGTTTGTTTCAAAATAAGGCTGGTTTGTACTTGTTTGCTTTTCCTTTGAAGGCTTTTCTGAATTGAACCCACTTTGTGTTGTGTAAGGTGACTGACTGTCAACATATAATGCTTATTTGTCCCTTCTGACATGTTGCAAACAGTAAAGAAAGAGTGTCACAACAGACCATGATTACCCGTGTAAAATAGTAAAAGAAGGTTTGAGTGCAGGTTGTTTTTGTTTCTGTTAAATCACAGCATGGTCTGTCTGTTCACTTATTACAGGACAATGAGAAGAGAACTCCACTTCATGCTGCTGCCTATCTCGGGGATGCAGAAATTATAGAGCTACTGATTCTATCAGGTATGTTTCATCCTCAGTATTGATGTCGGATATCCAGCAATCAGTCTGCATTAAGTAAAAAATACTGGTTCAATGCTGTTCAGACATCAGGAGAGATTATCAAGGAGATGGCCTGAGTTAGCGGTTCATTTGTTCCATCACATGAAAGAGCACAGATTATGTGGTTCCAATTTGGGCTTGTTTAAATGTGAGATGTTACAAATATGACAGAGATGGTCATATTTATCATCGTCATTATGGAAGCAAACTTCTTCATGCTGTTTGCATCAACTTTGAAAATCACTTTAGGCAAAGTCATCATCCCCTTTCGTGCTGTTCATGAGGTTCTGTTAGACTGGTAGCAGTGAATGACCAATGCTAACATGTCTAAAAGCATAATGACACCTTTGAAATGTGAAATTAAATGGAAGGCTTATACTGCCAGACGGTACATCTGCATTCAATAGGGGGAAATGCCTCTAGATAAATCATTTCCAGCTTGTTCCTAATTCCTATGTAGCTGTCCAAAAGGTTTAATTCATTCTTTTCAGAATGTTACACCAGATGTCAGGAAACTGTTTGACTTTAAAAAGTCTGACAGTCATTGTCCTCTGACTTGTAGGTGCAAGAGTAAATGCCAAAGATAACAAGTGGCTCACTCCCCTGCACCGGGCTGTGGCCTCCTGCAGTGAGGTATGTGAACGTTCCCCTGCTTCTCTGTCATGGATACTGCGACACACTATTTTTACATACCAGTCAATGCAGACCTTTTAACTGACATGCTATGTTTTCCTGCAGGAGGCTGTCCAGGTGTTGCTGAAACACTCTGCAGATGTAAATGCCCGAGACAAGAACTGGCAGACGCCGCTTCACATCGCCGCAGCCAATAAGGCGGTCCGCTGTGCCGAAGCCCTCGTCCCACTCCTTAGCAATGTGAATGTGTCGGATAGAGCAGGCCGGACTGCGCTGCACCACGCAGCCTTCAGTGGTCATCTGGAGGTAATATTAATGTACTGTTTGAATCAGTTGGAAGCTGTACTCAAGGAAGTGCTTTAATGGCTGTTGTATTGATTTACTTGTACCTTAAGGATTGGAAATGGCAGAACATCTGAATATCAGTTGCTTCAAGAGGCTAAACGTACATTAACTTAGAGGGTTGATGCAGCATTGTGACTGTATAGCCACTTCAGTACTGCTTATATTGATAGATGTGGTGTTATTCTCTTCTCTAGAGAGTATGTACCACATACACGGTTTTATTGCCAAGCTGTCATACAAACATCTGAGTAAACACACACACAACATCAAGCCTGGGCTAACTTCCTGATCCCCTTCTCTCACTAAAAGGAATAATTTTTGCTTGCCTCATAAATGTGTGAACACAATGGGCATTGTACCATTGCAACACAGAACAACGGCTTTATTTTTGCCCGTTTAAGAAGTGTAAGCTGAAACGATCAACGTCCTCATATTTGTCACCACCACTTCACTTTGGTAACCAAAGCTAATCATGCATTCCTGTGCATCTTGCCACATAGACACATTGTAATAGTTAGGGAAATGTGGACAGTAGGTGTTGTTTGGCTCTTAGTATCTTTGAGTTTAAAATGTTTTTTTGGGGGGTTTTTGTTTTTGTTTTTTTATACAACAAAATACAGTAAAGTATTTGTAACTATATATGTCTATTTCTTAAATTTCATTTTAGACAAGATTACTTGTGGACAGTAGTTGTTTGGTGCTAATATCAACCCTTTGGATTCCGGAGTCCGTCATCCAAATCTAAACATTGATTTGTTAAAAAAAACAAATATATATATATATATATATATATATCATGAAAAAAATACATAGTACATTTTCAGACATGGCTGCAGAGGGACACTGTGGACTGTCAGTCATAAATTGCGTTCACGCTCCAGGGTGCAATACGGACAGACAGTTCTCGCCCAGTCATATACTTGCTTTCACATTTTTTTTACCTTAAAAGTGGAAATCTCTCATCATGTGCATAAAAGCTGTTCAGAGAACCTTTTAGTTTTATTGCAGTAAAACACAACAAATATGGAGGTGATGACTTGCATAGTAACTTGACCCGCTGCAATACAGCCTGTGCTTTACAGGTTACGTGGAAACTGACAGTTTCATGCTGAGTATCTTTTTATTCTATTGGCAAAACTGTATCAAGTGTATGCAAAAGGTCCGACATCTGCTCAGCAGATTAAAAATAATTTACAGCCTTCTGGAGGTCCATCTAATTCATGATATTAGGTTAGATCGAAGGTAGCTGTGTGCGGTGCTGACAAAACGATTGTGTACACAATGCTTATTAGTTACCGTACTGACTGCGCAAGACAGTCAGTAATGTTGAGGTTGCAGCTTCCCCTGATGTTTCTCCTAATTGCTCTCTTTCTTTCCCTGCTGCTGTCAGATGGTGAGGCTCCTGCTTTCCAGAGGAGCCAACATCAATGCTTTTGACAAGAAGGACCGCCGTGCAATCCACTGGGCGGCCTACATGGGTACAAAAAAAAAAAATCTACCACACAGATATTCATGTTTTTATATTCACTTTCCATGTAACTTGAGAACATTCTCTCTGCTTGTGGTTAACTTTGCGGACATTTTTTTTTTTTTTTTTTTTTTCATTATTTTTAAGGAAAATGTTTAAGAAACTTTAAAGGTAAATAGATTACTCATGTTCTGATATGAGCCGATAGAAAACTTGATGATATCTTGATAGTATAATTCCATAATTAAATCATTCTCTTTTTGTGTGTCAGGTCACATAGAAGTGGTGAAGCTGTTGGCATCCCATGGAGCTGAGGTGGCCTGCAAAGATAAGAAATCTTACACCCCGCTACATGCAGCAGCCTCCAGTGGAATGATCAGCGTTGTCAAATACCTCCTGGACTTGGGGGTGGATGTAAGTTCCACCCACAAGCTTATAATCATTACTCTATAGACACTGCTAGATCTTATCATCTGATCAGGAGAGATATGCTTCAATAATTGTGTGCTATAAGAGTAACAGTCCTATATTTGTACCACTTTGTCCTGATGACTACTTCCTGTTTCCCTGGATGTCTAGATCAACGAGCCTAATGCATATGGGAACACACCCCTCCACGTGGCCTGCTACAACGGGCAAGACGTGGTGGTGAATGAGCTCATAGAGTGCGGAGCCAACGTCAACCAGGTGAACGAGAAGGGCTTCGCACCTCTCCATTTCACCGCCGCCTCACGCCATGGGGCGCTCTGTCTGGAGCTCCTGGTGTGCAACGGGGCGGACGTCAACATCAAGGTGAGTGAAAACCACTATTGTTATTATGAGTCTTGTAAATAGTTGAATATTTTTGGTTAAGAGTTAGTGTTCATTCACAGTTGCATGTTTTTGTATAAAAGTGTGTTGAAAAATAATGGCACTAAAACTTAATTGTGCCCTTTTCCTACTGTTGATGTCAGAAATAAAGTTTTATAACCTCTCATAGTTTTGGGGAGCTTTTTTGTGCAATATACTTTATAGCTGGAAGACACCTTGTGATACCACTGTTTTTGTCTGACTTCAGAGTAAAGATGGTAAAACTCCCCTCCACATGACGGCCATTCACGGGAGGTTTTCTAGGTCTCAAGCAATCATTGAGAATGGTGAGGTCTTAAAAAAAAAAAAAAAAAACATTATTGACTTTATTTCTCTTGCTGGACTGTAAAACGAAAAACAGCTTTTTAGGGGAACAACGGTTAAGGTTTTTTTTTTTTTTTTCCCGGAAGGTGCTGAGATTGACTGTGAAGACAAGAACGGAAATACACCACTACACATTGCAGCTCGATACGGACACGAGCTCCTCATCAACACGCTCATCACCAACAGAGCTGACACGGCAAAGTACGTGAGCCTTTTTGCTGTGTTTCAGTAACTCTTCTCACTTTAAACACTGAGAAAAAGCTGCATGTTTAAACTTTCCAAAAGCAGACATGTAATTATATTAGATTAGATTTAGACTTTATTAATCCCACAGTGGGGAAATTTGGTTGTCACAGCAGCATAGAAACCAAAAAAAGGTACACACAATAAGAACAAATGTACAAATACGTATACATAAATAAGATAGAAAAAGAAAAAAAGAGCAATGAATAAATACGCACACACGCAGACTATATACACAAAAACAAATAGAATAAAATAAATGTCTGTTATGTAACTGATACAAATGTTTATGTGCTATTAATAGTAATTCCCCTACCATAGTTTAGCACCAGAGCTATTTGCTATTTGTTTGACGCAGGGGAAGTTAATATGAGTGTCTTTTTCAGACGTGGGATTCACGGCATGTTCCCGCTGCATTTGGCTGCTCTCAGTGGCTTTTCTGACTGCTGCCGCAAGCTTCTGTCATCAGGTGAGCAACTCTTTACTCGTGCCGTGGCAGCCAACAGAACAAAGACACACGTCTTACATTTGAATTGTTCTGATGATGCAGTTTAAGAAGTCAAGATTCCTGACCATGTGTTTTATTTTGAAATCCAACATAATTTTAACTCTGTACAACATCTGTACTGTAAAACCGCATGTACAGGAAGCAGTTTACTCTGGTAGAGGTGGGTGACATGGTCCGAAAATAATATCACAAGATTTCAGGGTGCTTCAGCAGTAACGACATTCTTCACACTATGACCCCAATAGCTGGACAATGTAATCTTCAGCCTTTTGAGTCTTCCACATCTGCATAACAACATAAACTGACAAGAAGTAGTGTGTACAATGACAGTTTCCCTGTATTATGATAAATATCATATCGAGAGATTCTTGCCAAAACACAGTCCCAACTATTTTGCTTTGTAACAGTTTATCACTGTCAACTAGTTGGAATATTGCCATTATCCTGATATGAATAAAAACAAAATCATATTAAAAGTTATACCTATATTATCGTGAATGATGCAATGCAGGATATAATTGATAATTCTTTACCCTAAGCAGGCTTTGATATTGATACTCCTGATGACTTTGGAAGGACCTGTTTACATGCTGCAGCTGCTGGAGGGTGAGTACAGCACAGCTGAGTATTAACTATAAGACCTGTAACGGACGAATATCATTATATTTAATAGTTCCTCTTACGCCCTCAGAAACCTGGAATGTCTCAATCTTCTCCTCAACACTGGGGCAGACTTTAATAGAAAGGACAGCTTTGGCAGGTTTGTGTTATTTCATGGTGGATTTGGATCAAGAGTCAAGTTTGAACAAGGAGACGAGCTGCGTTTGCTTTTCCAGGACCCCTCTGCACTACGCTGCTGCCAACTGTAACTACCAGTGCCTGTTTGCTCTGGTGGGCTCCGGGGCCAGCGTCAACGACCTAGACGAGCGGGGCTGCACTCCTCTCCACTATGCCGCTGCCTCTGACACAGATGGAAAGTTAGTAGTACTTTAAAAATTTCAGTTTCATAAAGAATATGGTTGCTGCGTGGGAGGCGGTTGATGCTTCTGGGTTTTAAGGCATAAAAGATCACTTGCGTTATCAGTTCTTTTATAACGGTTGAAGACTAGAAGCCAGCGTGTTGGTTTCCCTTGACTACAGCTTCTTTGTTGTGTCTACAGGTGCCTGGAATATTTACTGAGAAATGATGCAAATCCAGGGATTCGAGACAATCAGGGCTACAATGCTGTGCACTACGCCTCGGCCTACGGACATCGCCTTTGTCTGGAGCTGGTGAGAACTTCACTCCAGAGGACAGAGCACTTCACAATCAGCATGTCTATATTTGGTTTTTTAAATGGTGTTTAATGCATTGCCTTTTCTCCTGCATTCTCTGACAGATTGCAAGTGAAACGCCCCTAGATGTGGTGAGTTGATTTGTACTTTTCCTTTCTGTATATGTATGTGGTTTTATTATTTATAAAATATGACATATACTGAATATGTGTAGTACTGAGCTTCATGGCTAAGCAAGTCATTATGTCTGACTTGCACATCGTTTTCTTTCAGCTAATGGAAACCTCAGGGACAGATATCCTGAATGACTCCGATGTCAGAGCCCCCGTCAGCCCCCTGCACCTTGCTGTGAGTCATGTGTAACACTTTATATAACCCCCCCAGTGGGTAGAACATGTCAATATCATCAATCTCAACATTTCTTTGTGGTGGATTCACCTTTCAGGCATACCATGGTCACCATCACGCTATGGAGGTTCTGGTACAGTCTCTGCTGGATCTGGATGTGAGAAACAGCCAGGGGAGAACACCCCTCGACCTGGCTGCCTTCAAGGGCCACGTGGAGTGTGTGGACGTCCTCATCAACCAGGGAGCCTCCATCTTAGTCAAAGATTTCACCTTGAAGCGAACCCCCATACACGCTGCAGGCAAGGAGTTGGTGGTGGAGACTCATGAACTCACCTATATATGAAAGTTTAGACCTAAATAGAATGTAATGTTTGTAATACAAATGACCTTTTCTTTCCTGCAGCTACTAACGGTCACTCAGAATGTTTGCGTTTGCTGATTGGAAATGCTGATCTTCAAAGTGCAGTAGACATTCAAGATGGGAATGGACAGTAAGTAAAGATTTATTTGTAAAAATAAAAAAAATCCCATTCATGTTCCGAATTATTTACTGATATTATTATCTGTTATCTCTTAGAACCCCTCTGATGCTGTCAGTCCTGAGTGGACACACAGACTGTGTGTATTCTCTGCTTAATAAGGGAGCCAATGTCGAAGCCAAAGACAAGTGGGGCAGGACGGCCCTGCATAGAGGAGTAAGGAGATGTCACTATTGTCCTATACAATGTACTTTGCACTGAATATTGTAGGACAGTTTCATGTATAGATACTTTGATGTTGCTGCATATATTGCACATCTTTTGTGTAATGCAGTAGCACTAATGTGTCACTGTAACATAGTAGTTGGTCTTGATAATCTAAAAGAAAGAAATTTTATCTTAACTTTTTATTTTGTTCAATATTTGTTTTACTTTTACTTTTTTATTCATCTTTTATCTCCACACCTGCTCATATTTTTGCTGTGTTGTGTGGTACAAAGCAAGTCATAGTCACCTCACTCAAAAGTTACCTTTTGGTGTTGAATATATGTGGTTCAGCCCTACGAAGAAACCATAAAGAAACACTCTGTCTCATTTTGTCTTTAGAAATAATACTCCGCAGAACGTTAACCAGCTTGCATCATTTACATTACAGTGGCATGCAAAGGTTTGGTGACCCCTTGACAAATTACTCGTTTTGTTGATTTTTGAGGTGAAACTTCAATAACTAGTTTTGCCATTGTGGGCTGATGACAGTTCAAGAGCTGATAAAGTCTCTGACTCACCAACAACGATGAGTTCCTCAAAGCAAATGACTGAGGACATGAAAACGAAGTTCATTTATTCCTACATAGCACGGACTGCAAAGGTGCTGCAGGAAGGTTCAGCTAAAAACATTGGATGAATTGGTACGCCAATGCACTGTGCAGCTTTGATACACAAACATGGAAGTCATCAGAAAGAAAAGGTTTACTTGTGACCACATCACAAAAGTCAGTATCTGAAGTATGCGTGGCACCATCGGGATCAGCCGGAGTTCGTTTAGAAACGGTCTGTGAACAGATGAAGTTTAAACTGAGGTCCTTGACCACAATCACCAAAGTTGTTAGGCAGCATATGATGGAAAAAAAAACACCTAGCCAACTGTTAAGCAGAGACATAGCAGAACTATGCTTTCGGGTTTTGTGGCAGCCAGCAGCACAGGAAGCACAAATTGACATAGAAGAATGGATTCCAGTCAATGTCAGCTAGTTCTGGATGCAGAAGTCCTGCAGGCATTCAAAAAACTGAAAGTAAACGGAGGCTGGCCATTAAAACAGGACAATGATCTAAAGCAGACCTCAAAATGCACCATGGACTACAACAAGAAACTCAAGCTGAAGCTTTTGGCGTGGCCCTCACAGACCCCTGACCCCAACATCATTGAAAATCTGTAGGTAGATAGCACTGTGTGAGAGACAGCCTCGAGGGATCTCGGAACTTTAACCAACTCTTATAAGGAAGTGTGTCCTTTGAGTTATTTCTAATGTCTGTTGGGTGTCTTTTTGCTTTCTTTCACTTTCAAAAGTCTAAAAATGTACTTCATTAATCTGGTTGTAAACAAGCATAGGTTAAAAGCTGTTTTCTGTCCACAGGCGGTGACCGGTCACGAGGAATGCGTGGAGGCTTTGCTTCAGCACAGTGCCAATTTCCTGGTGCGAGACTGTAAAGGGCGCACGCCAATCCACCTGGCAGCAGCGTGTGGACACATAGGGGTACTGGGAGGCCTTCTGCATGCTGCCCAATCAGTGGAAACACTCCCTGTCTTAACAGACAACCAAGGCTACACCCCACTGCACTGGGCCTGCTACAATGGTACAGAGAAGAGGGTTTGAAGACCACTTAAAAACAGCAATCAATACAGTTATGGAAATGAACATGTGATTTTTAGTAATATATGCTCTTATAAACAAGCATGCTGCCAACCAGAGTAGATTAGTATAATGGTGCACTTATGCAGATATGGATTTAAAATAGGCATGCGTCTTTTTTCATTTTAATGTTTCATGCTTGTTCTTTATGCATTTCTTTCTGCACCCTAAGGTTATATTTTGACATGTAAAGGGACATGTTTTAATAGAGCCATAATTGTGTTGAAGCCTTGTGTTGAAGGCTCAAATAACGAACGCTTTCTTTCATGCAGGTCACGATACATGTGTGGAGGTTTTGCTGGAACAGGAGGTTTTTCACAAGGCCGAAGGCAATTCTTTCAGCCCCCTCCACTGTGCTGTGTAAGAATCTTGAGCTGTCTTCTGCTTCGATCGATGTGTGTGATGTGGGTGGTGACAGAACCTCTTATGGATTAAACAATTGGCCTCTTTTTTTTTTTTTTTTTTTTTTTTTGTTCCTTCTTCTTTAGGATCCATGACAACGAAGGTGCTGCTGAAATGCTGATAGACACTCTGGGCCCTGCCATCGTAAATGCCAATGACGGCAAAAACAGGTATACACGGTCATATGAAGACAAGTGGAACAGTAAATTTAGCCGCAAGAGTTGTGGTCTTGTTTTGTGATTTTAAAAGACCATATGAAAAGGATCAATTGATTTAACAGCCTTCTGCTGATGTTATTTGTGCAGGACCCCCCTGCACGCAGCAGCCTTCACTGACCATGTGGAGTGTCTCCAGCTGCTGCTGAGCCACAACGCTCAGGTGAACAGTGTCGACGCTGCAGGGAAGACCCCGCTGATGATGGCTGCTGAGAACGGCCAGACCAACGCTGTCGGTAGGAGTACTTCACCTGCCTGGGAAATATCAGTGTAACATAATAATCCTTGCGGTATTGAATTAATAAGCCATGCTGTTATTGAATTAACTTCCGTTTGTTTCTCCTGCATTTGATCATCTCACTCTCGCTGTTAGAGCTGCTAGTGAGCAGCGCAAAAGCTGATCTTACTCTACAGGATGCTGTGAAGAACACTGCACTTCATCTGGCCTGCAGTAAGGTGTGTATGACCATGTGATGGCACTGTTGTGTCACAAATATGAAGTGTGTTTATTTACTGCACATTAACAAGCTACTGTATGCATGTCTTAATGACACTAATTGTGTTGCCTGCAGGGACATGAAACCAGTGCCTTGTTGATATTGGAGAAGATTACAGACAGAAACCTCATAAATGCTACTAATGCCGCCTTACAGACGTATGTATCACTTTTGTCACATTGTTGTTAGATTTCTGCGGCGATATACATTATTTGTGCAGAGATGAACACAAAAAAATTGTCTATCAGCACATAATGGTTTATTTTTCGTTTCAGGCCTCTACACGTGGCTGCAAGAAATGGCCTGACTGTGGTGGTGCAAGAGTTACTTGCAAAGGGAGCCAGTGTCCTTGCGGTCGATGAGAATGGTAAATGCACGGTTGCATTTTTTTCTTTTGCAACATTCTGTCACTTACATATGTTGGGCTCTTACACTACCACTAAAACATGCATTTTAATCAGCAGAATCAGAGATGAATTGTTTTCTCTTGCATAAAAACGCATAGATATTGTTGTTGGGCTACTTTGATTTTTCACTTTACTTTAATTCTCTAAATTCTCTACAGTGTTGAGACAGATGACATACTGCAGATGAATTTGATCAGTTGTTAACAAATCAATTAAGATATGCCTAGTTTATTCATTTATGTATTTAAGGAGTTGCAGGGTCAGTACACATTATTACACATTTAGCCATCTGGGCTAATTTTTTTTACTGCAGTCCCAGGGCAGGTCTAATGACAACTGCAAAGACATGTCAAATACATAAAAACAGGAACAACTGTACCGGACATATAAACATCACACACTTCAGCAGAAAACATAATGTGGATCCTCAGATAAACATGATGACAAATTCCCAGACTCAGTGGGTGAAAGAGAAGGTGTTTTATGGTTTGATTTTACATAATTATATGTGAAAATCCCCAAAGTTGGTTTAGAAATTTTGATGAAATGAGCGAAGATGCGTTATGGGAAAAATATATATTCCTTGTATTTTTTCCCTCCATTTTTTTGTTCTTATTTTTGTTCTATTTAAAAAAAACAACAACACTGAATATTCCCTTGTTTTTTTTCTCAGAAGTAAGGTTTTGGAGCATTTATCTGTCTTCACTGATAGCAAACCCAGTCTTTGGACTGTTGGACCAAATAAGTAATTTGACTGTGTCACCTCAGGCAGTGGGAAATTTTAACTGGCATTTTTCCCGATTTCTGACTTTTAACATGTTAAATGATAATGAATAGAAAAAGTAATCAATAATGTAGAACTAATGCTCAGGCATATTGTCTGCCTGTTTCATTTAACAGATGCCGAATCAATCCTGGAACCTAAAACTGTGCATTCATTTTATAGGATATAAGTATAACACTGGTGCATTGTTACTTCTTCAGGTTACACACCCGCCTTGGCTTGTGCCCCCAACAAAGATGTGGCAGACTGCCTAGCCCTCATCCTGGCCACCATGATGCCTGTGTCCCCCTGCACCCCGGCACCCACCCTTCCTTTCAGTGCCATTAACCACTACACCACCAGCCCCTCCAAGAGCGTCACCTTCGACAGCCTCCCCGTGCTGCGCGGTGAGCACAGCTCCTACTGCAGCTTCAACAACATCAGTCACCACGACGGCTTCTACAAAGACGAGGAGCTCAACGACTCGGATTCTGAGACGTACTGAGGGACGGGAGGAAGTGATAAACACACACACACACACTGTGTCTTAAAAATCACCCACCGCAACCTTGGGAGGGCAGAGTAAGACACAAGACCCCACAGGAGCCTTAAGAGTCCCCCCCCCCAATCAGAGAGCAAGAGAGGGAGGAGGTGCAGCAGGCTGGCCCACACTCATCCCGACCTCATCCAGCACAAGGTGTTCTTCAGCTGATACTGGACCTCCAGTAACCACTGCTTTACCAACACTGACTTCTTGAGTGCTAAAAAAAAAAAGTGTACTTGTTGGCCAGACAGCAACCTTTTTAGGGCAATAACATGCTGAAGACGGGTGGTTGCACTTCGCAGAAAGCAAAACCAACAGGGACCAAAAGACATGGATGCATTTTATCCCAGTTTTTACTGTAAATGAGACTGAGAGTTTTTGGGTTCATGGGTTAGCGGAGGGGGGAGCAGTTTTCATCGGTTGATATCCGCACACTACATCCGTCAGAATGCACTTGTCCTTCAAGTTTGTAAGTCATACAGGGGGAAATCATTTATTTTTTGAGATGAAAATTTTAATATACCCATTTTCATGTCTTAAACTCCTTATCCTCTAGAAAACAAATCAGATTCACTGACCTGAGTAATTTCAAAACATTTGATATGTGCACCAAGTTGATCAACCTTACCTTTGTATATTGACCTGTCCATTGCGGTTTAGTCTTTGAAGAATAAATTATTTGTGTACTTTTGGTTCCTTTTTATGTGTTCATTTTGTGCCTTCGGTTACTGAGGAAATGGGTTTGTAGAGGCAGCTGTGAAAGTACAGTGATGCGCACTAGGTAAGTATTTAAACATTTGTGAGAAGCACTGATCCAATACTGAGGTATCTCGGCTTAGCTTTGTGAGGAGAAACACTGTAAACCAATGATAGGGCAGCATTTGATTTTTCTTTTGACTGAATGATATTTTTGCTCTTATATTAGTCAATGTATATTGACAAGTTTTGCTTGCTTTAACCTAAAAAAAACAACTAAAAAAAACACTCAATCGTACCATGATTAAATAATTCCCGGTTTTGTCTGTTGAAACATTCTTTTAACTGGAAATATGTACAAAACATTGGCTAGCTTCATTAGAATGGAAAAGATTTTTTTTTCCTTTTCCCTGCTATTTCTTGAAGAGGAATGAAACTAGCATGTATATAGAAATTATGACTGTGAATTCATAATTCCAATGAATTCTTTCAGTACTGAGATTGCTGTATATTTTATGAGTAATAAAGAAATGAGTTATTTAATAATGAATATGAGTCTTTTATGGAGTATTGCCTTTAATTCTGTTATACAAGACACTCAGTTCAATGGGTCTTTTCACAAAAGACATTCTCAGGGGATTGATATTGTGCATAATGGCTAGTATACTAATTACATGAATTCTTGGGCTACTTTGTCATTTTAAAAAGGCCAGTCGAACACACTGCTGCTCTTCAAGTTGAATAAATGTTTTTTACAACCCAAGACAAGAGCTGTGCTGATTCTGCTTCATCCATAACACTATTTCTTCTGTCAAGATATAAATTATAAGTAAAATTTAGTAAAAAATGTGAAAAGAATGTTTTATCTAGAGCTAAAGGAATTGTTTTGCACAATTGGTTGGACAAACTGAGGGCCTGCAGCCTAAATTTAACCAATTCATATTAAACAGGCGCTGCGTTTAAACAGTATGTAATGAGCATGCCGCTTGTGTGAGGTCACACACAGTGACTCCCATGATTGGCTCACAAACCGGAAGTGGAGTGACGGAGGCGGATCCGAGCTAATCATTTGTTGACGCAGCGAGCAGGTAGCAGCCAATTTGTTCGCAACAGTTTCATGTAACATTCACGAGTCTCTGCAGAGTCATGGACGAAGTGACAGGAGCTCAGCTGATTGCCGAGTCTCTAAAGACTCAGGTAAGATCGTTTGAAAACATATAACACTGCAAACATGTACGAAATATTGTAAACTGTAGGTTTCTGTCTGTGCTGAAGTGAACCTGTTAGGGTCCGAAAAGTGTGTCAAAGTTCGAGTGCAGCGCTGTCGGGCAGAGTTGAACGAACTAGTCACATCCTTTACTTCAATAAAAGCACCAATGCATCAAATTAACAGTACTCCATTACAAGTAAAAATCCTACATAAAAAAATTAATACTTTTAAAACTAAATAAGTACCACCAGTAAAATATAGTTAGAGTAGTAAAGTAAAAGTACTGCACAGCACTGTAGCCTACATACGGATTAGTAGTAAAATACAATATTGAAATTAAAGCACTGCTTTGTTCCGTCTGACTGACATATTAGTATGTATGACATCATTAGATTATTATTATTATTATTATTACTGAAGCATCAGTGTGTAAGCAGCATGCTACTGTTGTAGCTGCTGCGGGTGAAACTAGTTTGAACTACTTTATATCCAGTTTTATATCCGTGGACAGCAGATAAATCTGAGGGGTCGTCACAGGACTACTGGGACTGGAACTAATCTTTGATTTTTGGTGATATATTGGATCATTTGAAAATGTACTGAAATGAAACCATACGAGAAGTTTATAGAGGGGGGAAAAAAAAAAAATCACTGTTCACAAATCTGGCCCGACTACACACTGCTGTTTGTAAGATAAGCTAAAACGATTAGAAACCTCTGAATGTGTACGTGGTTACTTTCCACCAGAGCTGGCAGGATGAGTCAACTTTTAATGCAGTTCAATTTAGTTAATTTACAATTGCATTTATTCGTAAAACTTGTTAATCTCAGGGACCAATGTGTGTACCTGCAGGAGGTGGAGTACATGTTCGGGATAGTTGGTGTTCCTGTCATTGAAGTGGCCATGGCTGCTCAGGCTGCAGGGATCAAATATGTGGGAATGCGCAACGAACAAGCGGTAAACACTCATACTTGCTTAGCTTCACCAGCACTTAATCCTTAAAACCACTGTGATGTTATTTTAATATCAAATCAATTCTGTCACACCACAGGCGTGCTATGCAGCATCTGCCATTGGATACCTTACAGGGAGGTGAGTGCACTGAGCTACTGAACAGAACAATGTGAGCAGCTGGTGTGGCACTGTGTAACCTACATGTTGCCGTTTCCTGTGGTTGTCCGAATCCAGACCGGGTGCCTGCCTGGTGGTGTCTGGACCAGGTCTCATTCATGCTCTGGGAGGAATGGCCAACGCCAACACGAACTGCTGGTACGGTGACTCTGTAAACAAACTTTTATTCAGCTGGCAGTCTGTAGAGTTTATTTAGTTTATAAAGTGAGTGTTGCCTTTGCTCAGGCCGGTGGTTGTTATCGGAGGGTCCTCAGATCGAAACCAGGAAACAGCAGGAGCCTTTCAGGAGTTCCCTCAGGTGACGCCTGCCTTCATGTGGCTTTTCATTTGACGATGCTTCATTACATTGACACTGTTGTTATTTGTTGCTAGGTGGAGGCATGCCGCCTGTACAGCAAATTTTCTGCAAGACCCAGCAGTCTCGAAGCCATCCCCTCCGTAATAGAGAAGGTAACACAACGATGTGCTCTCGCACTCTCTTTAACTTATTTTTGCTCAGTAATGTATGCAACATACTTACATGAGGTGTTTTGTGTCATCGGATAATATTAACCTAAATGTGACTGAAGTTTAATGATGTTTGGTTGCTCGTAGGCTGTCCGCACAAGCATGTATGGACGTCCAGGTGCTTGTTATGTGGATATTGCAGGGGACATGGTCAACGCTAAAGTGGACAGGAACAAAGTCAGGTGTGTTGTCATTTTTATATTTTGTTTTAAATATTTTTTATGCACAGTGTTACTTGTGAGATTTCCAGGTGAAAAAACATTCAAAGAAGTGTGTCTCTCCTGCAGAGAAGTGTCCTGCTGTCCTCCCCCACCAGTGAGTGTGGCTGATCATGGTGCCATCACAGAAGCCATCTCTGTCTTAAAAGCCGCAAAGGCTCCCTTAGTCATCATTGGCAAAGGTAACGCAAAACAAACATTTGCCATTAACTCTCCTTAACTTTCCATCACTAGTGAATATGTTAGGTGCAGTAGATACACAATAACAGCAATGCAATTGTGTCCAACAGGAGCAGCCTATGGCAGAGCAGGTACTGTGCTGAGGGAGTTTGTAGAACTGAGTGGCTTGCCGTTCCTGCCCACCCCCATGGGTAAAGGGGTCCTCCCCGATGATCACCCCAACTGTGTGGCTGCTGCCCGCTCAAGGTCAGCTTTACTTTCCAAACCAAGCTTTCTAAAGAACCAAACATTTGTTTGCAACATTAGCTCAACTGAGATGTTAGTGATCAATAGTACTATCTGTAACAGTACAGAATGACAATACAGTACAATAGTATAGTAATAAAAGTACAGTATGCACTTTGTATATTTTTCAGAAGCAAATTCAACAAAATATTGTACACTTTTAGAGAAGCAAAGTTCCAAAATGACATTTTCATATTGTATATCATAGAGATCTTGTCTTTTGCAATGATAATAACATAAATCTGTGGTTTTCACTCAGATTATGGAGTCACAATAAATGTTTTCAATTCTCCACACGTAGGATAATATCTGACAAGTTGTATGTTTCATGTCTAAAGAACCTCACATTTACTGTGAACCACCTGACAGAGGGGTGTTTGCCTTCATTACATCATGGAAACAGGAACATACAATCTCACTGGGTCTTATCCTGCTTATATCATGGCCACATGCCAACAAAATGCTGTATGTAATCAAACTTGAACATAAAAAGATAGTATTTGAATTTGTGTGTGTTCTTAGACCAAGTCTAACTAAACAGGAAGGTGTTCACGAGGCAGCTCCTAGTTTTTGTGTTGAAGGTGCAAAAGATCAAATTTACATTTATGTGTTACAATATGATCAAAACTTTCTGCCCAGAAGAGATAAAGCTACATAATGCTCACTCTCTTCCTCATGTGTAGGCTGTCTCTCTCATCCTTCACTCATACCCGAAACTCCTTCATGTCTCTCTATTTGGGCAGTTTTGGTCACGTTTGCTCTCTAGTTGATTCACAGATTCACGCCGTGAGCTCTTTCGCTGAGATTAGAGACTCATTAATTTTGGGATGGCAAACAAACATCTTTTTCATGGCTGTCCAGTTAAATGGTCACCTTCCACCCAATCAGAATCAAAAATTTCCAGTGACCACAGTATGAATACATTAAAGACATGTATTCAGCAAAGTCTTCCAAATACTTATGCAACTGTGCATGCATATTTATTTAGTTTTTGATAGACTAATTCTATCTCAACCCAATATTTTACCGCCTCTCTATTTGTTCTGTTACAAAGAGCTCTTCTCCAGGCTGATGTCGTGCTTCTGCTTGGAGCCAGGCTCAACTGGATTCTACATTTTGGTCTGCCACCCAGATTTAACCCAAATGTTAAGATCATTCAGGTATGCAAGTGACCAAGCCAAGTGTCTGTGTTAGTGTTGCCTTTCAGGTCTTCCAAAGTAATATTGCAATGCCTGTTCTCTGTTGTCAGGTTGACCTTTGTGCTGAGGAGATGGGTAACAATGTGAGGCCGGCTGTTGCCCTCCTGGGAGACATCAATGCTATTGTCACTCAGGTACATTATGGGCATGTCTACCCACAGACTCATCTTCCTCGTTGTGGTCTTTGTCATAAGATCCTGATGTGCTTTAAATATGTATATATAAGAGCAATGTTTCTGTGTTTGAGCTTTTGAATTTTTTTTTTTTTTTTTTTTTTTTATGACTTTGTGGCCGTGAGACATCTGTGTTTTATCAGAATCAACTTTATTGGTCAAATTCCTCCAAAATCATCACTACAGAGTTATACAACTGGTTGGTTGGTCGTAATTTGTTATTACCATTTTTTTTATTTTTTCCTTCAGCTCCTGACGTGTGTCCACAAAGACGGCTGGAAATATCCCTCTAATGCAGAGTGGTGGAACACACTGAAGAAAAAGATTGCTGCTAATGCAAAAATATCAAAGGTGGGTTTAACTCACTTGCAATGTGACACTATGTGGTTACTGAAACTGTGTCACCTGCTGATGATGTTCGTTTAATATAATTATGTATTTAACACATTTTCATATTGTATCTTGTATTATTTTTTTATCCAAGTTTTGTTTTCTTGTTTTATTCAATAGGAACTTGCCCTTGTGGCAACATTGCCCATGAACTACTACACGGTGTTTCACCACATTTCCCAGCTGCTGCCACGAGACTGCATCATTGTCAGCGAGGGTGCAAACACCATGGACATCGGACGCACCATGCTGAATAACTATCTTCCTCGGCACAGGCAAGCCAGTTTCCTTCAAGTAGAGATTAAAGACACACTTCATAGTTGTGTTAAGTGATTGGAAAAACAACTGTCCACGTAAAGCTGCGTGTGCTGCAGGAGGATTGATAAAGATGAGTGAGTCCAGGTGCCTCAGCTAACGGATGCCAAATACAGAGATAATCTGATCCAGTGTTTCTGGATGTAAATTTACGTGTTGTCTTAAAGACTAAATTCACCAGATGCTAACACTCGGTACAGATATAATTATTGTAAGTGAGGAATGTGTCTGGCTTGCTGTGTATATGTTCATGCTTGTCTCATAATGCTTTAAATGAGCTATTTTAGACCAAAATGGTGTTATCTGGAGACCTTAAAGATCCAGTCTTTGGTTATTTTTTGTGTCAGTAAGTGATGCTTTTAAGAACAAATAGGGTGAGAAACTGAAAATATAAAATACTCATTAAATTGATGAACACACCAGGATAAATGGAAAGAAACACTTCCTTGTGTAAAAATGCAGAGGATGTAATACCTGCATCCAATTTGCAAAATAATACTGGGTAAAGTAGCAGAAATATGCACAAGACTGGGAACTAAATTTGGGTTCACTGCAGTCTCCTGCACAAATTGTAATCTTGAAAGATGTACACTCTAAAGCAACAAAGATTTCAGATAGAAACA
The DNA here is from genome assembly GCF_029030835.1 of Brachyistius frenatus. Taxonomy (NCBI): domain Eukaryota; kingdom Metazoa; phylum Chordata; class Actinopteri; family Embiotocidae; genus Brachyistius; species Brachyistius frenatus. The sequence goes on along the minus strand of NW_027210619.1, from coordinate 4,892,455 downwards.
GGTGATCCACCTAATGTTGCACTCTACCCTGTCACAAACAGACCCCACCCCATGCTCCTCCTCCATGTCTACATGAGAAGTACACATTTTCAGGGAGATGTAAATTTCCCTATGTGACCCCAGGAGCATTTTATTCATAGCAAAGATTTTTTTTTTACCCTAAATTCTCAAACAGAAAGCTAAAACCAACATTTGCTTATTGACAGAAGAAAGTCTTTAAGTCTCTAATAAGTGCATTTTTAGTTGATTATTGTTAACTAATTCTACAGGTTGGATGCAGGCACCTTTGGAACGATGGGAGTGGGCCTTGGTTTTGCTATAGCAGCAGCTGCTGTGGAGAGGAGCGAGAACAAAGGCAAAAGGGTCGTCTGTGTGGAGGGGGACAGTGCCTTTGGATTTTCTGGCATGGAGGTTGAGACCATGTGCAGGTTGATTGGGTTCCACTGTTTCTGTTTATTATATACAGTCCAACCCCTGATATACTTTGATTTTTTTTTTTACATTTGTCTTCTCTTTTTTTTTTATCAGGTATAATCTACCTGTAGTCATCATTGTGGTCAATAATAATGGTATATATAGTGGATTGGATCCTGAGACATGGAAAGAAATGACAAAAATGGGAGATCTCACCTCAGTGTGAGTACACACATCATTGGGCAAAAGCACATTCACAATCAACCATGTAAAAAACTGTGACTTAATGAAAGGTGTCTTATGTCATCGTGTTGCCTTCTAGAGCCCCTCCTGTGGCCCTCCTACCCGAGGCCCGCTATGATGAGGTCATGACGGCGTTCGGAGGTCGAGGGTTCCTGGTGAGGACGGTGGAGGAGCTGCGTAGTGCCTTACAGCTCAGCCTGAGTGACTGGGAGAGACCGAGTCTCCTCAATGTGCTTATTGACCCGGCCTCAGACAGAAAACAGCAGGTAACTATGACCTTTAGGAAAACACACAGAGTGGTACAGGTCAAAATGAAAAAATACACTGGAGTTTTATTTTGTAGTTGGGGAGGTATTTTGCTCATCTGAACAGGTTCTTCGACCGTAATGGCAGGCAGGAAATCTTTAGACTGTCCTGTGAAGATGCCACGCCCCTAGTTGTGAGGAAGTAACTGACTCTGATGACTCTTCTTTTGCTTGAAATGCTGTTGTAATATCACTATCTCTGTTTTGTAGTCAACGACTAAATGCAGGAGGAAGGGGTCTCCATTGCTGATGGCATATTTGAAAAGTTTAATAAGATCCTCATTCACTAAGAAGCATGGCACCTTCACTGAATAAATATTAGATGTTACCTGTCTGTTATTAGAACCAAAAAAAGCCATTGGGATTAATGGCAAGACAAATTTATTTTACAATAGATGTTTATTCTGCCTTCTCTGAATAGTCCCCCTCTAAAGCTAGAGAGGAGAGAACTCATCTGTACACAAAGTGCCAGCCAGGACTTTAAACTTGTAAAACTACAAGATCCAAAAAAAATGGACACATTTGCATGTGCACTATTATGGAGACATATCCAAAAATGAGCAATTGTTAAAGTAATTTCCAATCCACAAATTACCAAAGTCTGCAAAAAAAAATAAACACAGGTGACAGGATATGTAGCAGCGCAGATAGATCACCTAAAGTTAGGTTAGCTGTTGGCCCATCTTATCAAACATTTCCTTTTAAAAGTAGATTTTTGAAATGTACTTGTAAGCGATGCATTAACAAGTGATTACAGCTGATTGGCTGAGATGCATGTCTCCAATAGCAGTGCGCCTGAACATGTGATTGTTAACACTGAACATACAGTACACTTCATGCAGAGAAGCTTAGAGTCACCTCTATAAAAATTACAACAAACCACAGAACTACAACCAGCCAGAACAACATCTATGGCTGAATCCTCTGTGCTTTCAATCGCTTGCCAACTTAATGGGTACACTGATAAAATCAGGAGGCTCTGAGGCTGCTAAACCCACCACATGTTAACACTTTTTAAAGACTTTTAGACAGTCAGGATTAAAGGGTCTTTAAAAAGAACTTGGCACTGGTGATAATAATTTATATCTCAAGTCTCACCTTTGACCACATTTTATCCCTTTTTGGCTCAGTGTCCTGACAGACTTGATGTGAGAACAGACTTGACAGTATATTAAATATATGACCAAAACCTGCCGGACTGATTCGGCACCTTATTTTTAACTGGTGCCCTGCAGGAAGTCAAAAAGAGAGTGAGTGACTTTGACAGTCGCAACAGTAAAGCCAGACGTGATTAAAAGTAACAGCGTTTTCGGTTCGTGATTTGTCTACGGCGACAAACATCTTGGTGTTTACTTGACTCTGGTCTCATCCTTACGGGGCTATGTGACCGACATGCCTTTCTGAGAAGTAATCCGTACACTCCAGGTGCAACGCAGAACTGTTGTATTCCACTCACAATCCCTCCACCTCACACCAACCTGACCTTTCTATTTCAGGGTCCCCATAATTAGAAAGCACGGGCCTCTGTGTTTATGTTGAATGTATCCACGCAACCCTTTACAGACATAGTTGAAGGTTGTGTTGGGGGCAGTATCCATGACGCCAAACTACGTGGCTGCGCACTCTGCAGCCAGTAGAAACACTTTTCCCTTTATTTGAGGTGTGCTCCCTCATAGTTTGTCACCTGGCTAAAAGTCGAGTCGGAATGAAGACAAAACTATTATTTGTTGCGGCACAACAACCAGCATTCATAGGGGTCACAAAAAGCTAAACAGCTCTATCATTCAGGAGGCCTAATGAAATGCTGTGTTGTCTGTATTTGCAGGAGTTTCCTTGGCTCACACGCTCCAACCTGTAGACTTGAAACTCCCTCCTTTGTCCAGAACATTATCCCATGAGCAGTGATGGTTTTCTTCAGGCAACTGGAAAATATGTAGCTGCTTTTGTATTTGTGATTGTTTCCATGAAATAACTGAATATTGTTTTGATTTTTGCAATACTTCAATATTAAAATTAACTAAATAACACTACAATAAAGCATTTTTTACACATTATATAATGAATGCTATTTCTTTGTCAAATTAGTCTTTTTTTTTCCTCAATTGGGCTGCGACTTTCAGTTCCTCTGATGATTATTGTCTTGAATAATTGTTTGGTGTATAAAATGTCAAAAAACAGTGACAATCTGCATTTAAAAAAGCTGAAGCTATGTCTTGTTTTGTGAGAACAGATCAAAAACCTAAAGGAAAGTTATTTTATTTTACAAGAATGTAAAACAACGACAACAACAAATAGAACATCCTCGCACTCAAGTAGTAATTGATCATAGATCATAATAGTTGCAGATTAATTTTGTGTCAGTCAATTTATTGATTAATATTTCAATTCTAATAGATAGCATTATTAGTGTACAGTATGTGGCTTAATAGATGATGTAGTGTAAAGGAGGAAAAAACTAGAAGACTTAAATATGATTTCATATGTCCTCACCTTTCTCCTTATGTACCTTCATTAATTTACACCATTTAATATCACATTTTGTCAGGGAAGTCTTTCAAAAACGAGGAATTCTAGCAGCAGTGACAGCATTTGCAATGTTTACATATTTATATGCAGTCAGAGCTTCAAGCTGGATGACTCAATCACTTAAGTTTCTTGCAGACCTGATGCATTTTGTCACTGGTGCTTTTGTAATCTATGCAAACAATGGAATCAGAATTTTCACGAGTGCTGTTGAGAAGCGATGTAGATTGTATTTTGTAGGGTTTTTTTTTTTTTTTTTTACAGCTCTTACAAGAGCCTCTGTGGAAATGCAGACACTTTATTTTGTGAGACAGACTGTAAAGTAAAACCGATATAGCTTGAACTACATGTATAACACAACGTAGAGTGTGCTGCATAAAAAAGATGCACTAATCAATACAATTATTGGCGGATACAGTTTTGAAAGATATATTGGGACGTACAAATGCACTTAAACACCTTCGTGCTGAATCCTGTTCTTTAAGAAAAGCCCACTGTGAGTTGGTCTCTGATTAAGTCTTCCTAGTGGAGTGGAAACAACAAAAGGCACCCCCTATAGTAGTAGAGATCTAATATTGGCAGCAGGAGCAGCTGGCGGACTGTCTCCTGTAATTTTAGAGCACACTGATGCGGAGGAAAGGTTTAATGGGTATTGGTCAGCGTACCCTCTTCTGAGGGCGTAAAGGAGACAGAGCCGAGCAAGCAGAGAGGGAGGGGAGCAGAGGGAGAGGACGGTGAGGAGAGAGGGAGAGGGGAAAAAAAAAAGGCAGCGCGTAAGGGCTGCTGTGGCTCAGAAATAAAGTCAGGCAACTATCTGGAGCAGCATGACTCTTCTAACATTTGGACTGTATCTGCCACTGTGGTTCTGTTATGGCCTGGCTCAATCCTCTTTACTGGACAGCTTTATTTCATTCCCAGCAGGTAAGAATATTATAATCCCGGGCTCGCATGTGTGTGTCTGTCCTGTACTGTACATACAGTACTGTGCACGCACAGGAGTAGAGGGGGGCTGTAAAAGCACGGATTCTAAATGTTTAAGTTTTAGATTAACGTTGAGCTAATCTTCATACAGTGCAGTTGTTTTTATTTTCTTGTTGCCCATGAGGTAGATTGGAAATGCCTCTATAAATAGCGAGACCAGCTCCAGTCCTCCAGTGAGAGGCACAGGCACTTCATATCTGTGTCCAGCTCAAGGAATCCTGCTGGATGGGTGTCATGATTTGATAGTTTGCACCTGTTTCCCTGTTTGCTTGTGCTGCTCCTGCATGCTGTCGCCTCCTTGATTTGTCCAATATTTGCTCTGTGTGTGGGATTTGTTGACAATTTGTCACATGTTATTCAGTTGCATGTCCATGTGTCATGAAATAAGCATTTCTCATCTCATGCCAATGATCAGTTTTACTGGTGCTGTAGTTAAAAAAAACCTAAAAAAACATAACCGTGTCGTCTTCTGACTGTCTTCTCTTTGACTCCTGGCATCATTTGTGACTGCATGTAACACCATGAATAGCTATGAGATCCCAGGAGCAGCAAAAGAGATTCAACCCATGCTGTTTACTGAGTCCGCCTCCACCTCCCCTGTTTCCTCCACCCCCTTCACTTTGGCGCCGCCATGCTCATGTGAGTCAAAGTCATGTGACTTTCTATTGTGAAATATGTGACTGTTGATATGTCCTTGGGTTACATCTAAACAGCACCATATTTACTGTCTTTTGACCCCTGAATAAGGGTATTGCTTATAGAAGTCTGATGGTAAAACATCCAGGAAAAATGACTTGACAAGCTTTTTTTTGTAGGTTGTGAAGTGTTTGGTCAATAATGGGATCAATTTGAGACTTAGACGTCTTTAACAAACTTTTTCAAGACAGTGGTAGTCAGTGTTGTATTGTCTTCTAATTAGAAATATCATTCTGCTGACTTTTCTACAACAAGCATTTGTCAAAGTTGCAAAAGAAAAAAAACTGTATTTTAATTTTTTTTTTTTTTTTTTTTTAACAGAACGAAGGTATTTCACATGGTGGTGAATCTGGTTTGGGCAATCAGAACAAAGGTTCTGCCTGCGTCCGAGGCCCCCCGGGGCCTTCTGGTCCCCCTGGACCTCAGGTAGGAAACCAGACTCTTCTCAAACATCATGGTTCTCCTAACATTAATAATACACTATAGATGTGGGACCTTGGCATTGTCATTATATTATTCTAAGACATTTTCCATCACAATTTGACTTCACCAACAGTCTGACTAAATCACTGTCTGTTTCATGTTGGGGTCTACATATTTTTAGGGTGTAAAGAATTTGTACTCCAGCAACATAGGGTCCCCCGCCTCCTCCTCAACTTGATAGTTCCTGCAGAGCAGGAGATGGGGATTTCTCTGGTCCATGCAGCACAGCAGCCCATTAACGCTCTACATTTAGCTGGGACACAAATAGCCTTTTTCCACTGCCTGCCAGTGTGCCACACATCATTCTCAGAAACTGTCCGAAGAGCTGTCTGCTTGGAAAGCCGTACCGTGTCGCGTAAATTCCAGGGATTACCAGCACATGCCTGTGTGTGTCCATGTGTTTGTGTTCTCTGGTGATGAAAGATATTAAGACGTTTTGGTTCAATAGCAGCTTGTGACTCAACCTATCCACTGTCAGCTCAGCATTTAAGAAGCGAAAAGCAGATTTACCAAATGATAGATGAAGCTTTTGTCCTGGTAGCTAATCTTAGGGTTCTAAAGCACCAGCTGGATTGCAGCAGCATTTTAATACATCAAAAGAGACCCACGAGGCACTTTTTAAATCAATAGGGGCAACTCAGCCTTTAACTAATTGAAACTGCAGCTGTGGGCTCCCAGAAGCAGACGGGACATTGTGGTGGGATGTTGTGGAGAATAAAACTAATTTAGATGTTTATCTCTGTAATTTATAAGAAGGTACTATATATTTAATGTTCTTTATGTTCATTAGGGTCCGCCTGGAATACCAGGGATCGGAGGGCCTAAAGGAGAAAAGGTATGAAGTTTATTTGGTCGAGCTTCATCAAATTTTTCAGGCTACTTATTATTCTTAGAAGCTAAAGTTCAATTGACCTGTTGCACATGACTGAAAAATGCTCCCTGGAAGTGTATTAAATGACTGCTGTCCTTGTCCCCTCCTCCACATCCTGTTGTCAGGGAGAAATTGGACGACCTGGGCAAAAGGTGAGAGTCTCCATTAATCACTCCATATTCTTTACTAAGTGGATTTGCTCAAAAATGAGATACAATGCCTCCGCCTGCTCGCTAGCTGTAAGTCAGAGCGCTGCCAGTGCCTTGTTGTGTACATCAAGAGATTGTGAGCAAGCACAACCTTGACAGGACACAGAACAGACACATTGACAGGATGCAAGGGTTGCAGGGCTGCTGAGACAGGCTGTTTTTATGGCCCAGGGACTTGCTGTCGGTCTGCTCTCTCACAGAAGGGGGGAACATATTGCATCCATATCGACATCCAGCATCAGGCTTCCCCATCAGATGCCCTCTCCTCCCTCTCTGTTAGAATGACAGGAAGATAGACACAGCTTTATTTAAAGCTTAGGACATAGTTTTGACGTTTGGAGAGAAGTGACCTCCCAAATGATCAGTCGCCGTGGTGGGGCGTAAAATCGGCCCAGTGGGGGAGCTTCACTGGTCGGTGGCCTGACTGAGCAGCTTTGCAGTGCTGCAGTGCAATTTAGCTTAGTGCTTCAGCCAGGTCATTAATCATTTTATTTCCCACAAGCACAGACTCCTGTTCTATATACAGCCCATCATTTAATTAAAGAGAGCAAAGTGACAGGGCTCGTTAAAGCCATTCTCCCCCTACATGTGCAGCAGTGTCTGATGAATACTGTAGCAAACTGGCTGTCAGCTAATGCAGCAAATTCTGCACTTAGATTTCTCTTTTCTTAATCTGCAAACAGGCACATGAGGCTCAGATTTCATAAGCAGCTAACTTCTTCAACTGCGGCAGCAACTGTTTTATTAGTCTTTTATAAGGCATTTCAGGTTGTGTTTCCTGTCAGGGTCGGACAGGGCCTCCTGGACTTCCTGGGAAACCGGGGCCGCCTGGATGGCCAGGACCAAGTGCGGCCAAAGTGAGTAAGTCAGACCTTATAATGTAGATCATATAGAATATGACATTACAATAGACCAGTAAGTGCCAGAGTGCCAGATATGATTTGCATTCAATCCCATACTGTGTGATGTAAGTTGAAGACAACCTTCTCTATGTGGATGCTCGATGCAACAGAATAAAAAGAAGCATCTGAGTTCAAAGTCTGCACTCATAATTTTTTTTCATTGGGTTGTGGTAATATTTGTGGCATGTGTTTTTAATAAATGAAGCCAATCAAAAATCTGTCTGATATTTTCCTATGCGTCAGGGTGAGAAAGGTGACCACGGACTGATGGGTTTGCCTGGAGCCAGAGGACCAATTGGGCCAAGGGTATGACTTACATATGAACTACACTAATCTGGAATGATGTCAACTTTACTTTATTTTGTTTCATCTTATATCATTGTTTAAATATCTTTAATTCTAGGGTTTACCTGGGTATAAAGGAGAAAAGGTACGTGACGGTTTTATTCAGTGGGGCATACCATAAGAGTTATCGATTAACATCCTTATCTCTAACTGTAATCTGCTCCATCAGGGATCGCGAGGTGACCGTGGTGAGAATGGATTAAAAGGAGACAAGGTGAGTAAAGTTTATGAGCAGTACTGTACATCCACTGTTTGAAATCTGAGTTAATATTGTCTACTGTTGTTTACCCACAGGGTACAATGGGTTTCCCAGGAATGCTCGGGCAAAAAGTAAGTAACACATTCATACAAGCAGGGGTTATGACTTTGTGTCCCCCAAAATTACAGCTTTTATCATCTGGACAATTAGGAAAAGTTTTTGAAAAGTGAATTGGTCTGATGTGTTGTGCAGGGTGAAATGGGTCCAAAAGGAGAACCTGGAATCTCAGGAAACAGAGGACCCACTGGCCGACCAGGGAAGAGAGGCAAGCAGGTGAGGAGTTTGCGGACGATCTGGTTGTTCTGCATTACAGCAGTAGCATATGGAGTTATATTTGTGTCTTAGTTTTGGGTGTGCAAGTCTCAACAATTTGCGCACAGAAAAAGATTGATGTAGTTTTATTTACGGTGTTGTAGGTAAATAAAAATGTGTTTTGTGGAGAGGATACAGTGAGTTTGGCAGTGCTCAGAGCAGGGAGAATTAATAGGTCAAATTAATACAACTCAGGGAGAGAGGTTATTATTTTTACGCTTATGCAGATTGTAGCAAACACAGAAATACATTTACTGAAAAGAGTAGATTGTTGCTCAAATTATATTGATAATTTCTTTGAAATAATTTCTCCTATGTGCCTCCTAAAAAAAATTTAAAAAAATTGGACCTAAAAATTTGTGGCTCAGAAGGGAATTTTAACTTTACGACACGTGGTATAAAGAAATGCTTTGAACCTGACCACGTTCTCTTGTTTTGGTTGGGTTTTAGGGAGTAAAAGGAGACACAGGAAGTCTAGGTCCTATGGGACCTGCAGGCCCACAGGGACCTCCGGGCCACCCCGGTCCTCCTGGTTCACCTGCCACAGGTGAAATCCCCTGCAGATATAAAAACTGTCATGTTGTTCTGTCATGATTTAGATTGTGTATGCTCTGCACTTTGTCTGTACTGAGAGTGTGGGAAAAGCTGTGCTACCAATGGGAAGGGAAGCAAACACTCATGTCAGCAAGACCAGTGTAAGAGGTAACACCGGTACTCTTATTTAGAACCAGAGAAATCTAATCTCCTGAGTCGAAACAGGATGCTTTCATCATGACATCATGGGGCTAAAATGGATTCCCAGATGGCAAGCCTTCGTACAGTTTTACTAATATTACATCACCACATAATCTAAGTGACATTTCTTATCTTGATCAGGTTTCTGTAGGAATAAAGCTGATTGTGTTTGCTTCCTGACAGATAAATCAAAGATACTGCCTCAGCAACACTCAAGCCGACAGTGTTCTGTTACTTTGCACTCCACACTCAGCTTCTGCTTGTTGTTTGTGCTGTTTGCCTTGTGTCTTTTCATGTATTTATTTTTTTTTGTTCTCTTTGTATATGTAGGTCTCTACATGCTTGGAGCAAAGGGTGCACGGGGTCCACCGGGGCCTCCTGGAAAGTGCAGCTGCAGATCTCTCAGTAGTTCTCCATACGATGATTATCACTCCACAGGAAACTATCCCAAAGTACCCGCGGTGAGGAATGACTAGTCTTGTTACAGTCAAATGCTTCTATTACAGACACATCACTGAAAAACTTGAATTAAATTTAAATGTTGAATGTTTTTTGTCAAAAGGTATATAAAATTCTCTGATATTTTTTTGATATTGTGTTTTTTAGAAACCCTTGACTAAATGTTTTTTAATAGCTTTTGAGTTAATTATTTTAAGATAATGAGTAAGATATGTATTGAAACATAAAAATATGCCTACCTGGGGTATATATATTGCTTTAAGATACATGCTGCCAGCTGGAATATTACATTTTTATGTTGAATTTTTCAGAATTGCTCTACAACATGACTAAATATTCAAAATGCTCTCATATTGCCTTTCATTTAGATCTTCGTGGTGAGCAATGAGGAGGAACTGGAGCACATTCAGACCGATAATGCTCTTGCATTCCGAAAAGACCACAGATCTCTCTATTTCAAAGACATCGATGGCTGGCTGCCAATCCAGGTATCACCGCACACAGCAAAATTAAACTGTATCTTTTTTCTTTTCTTTTTTTCATGTTTGTTTCAGACAGATCTTCATTTTTGCTTCAGTTTTTTAAACTCTGTAAAAGACCTTTCCATTCCAGATGACACCCTTCCAGTCCATGGAAAATGCACCTGACGATGAAGGCTACTGCGGTGACGGGATAGTGCAGATCCCCAACGGGGAGGAGTGTGATGACGGAAACAGAGTCGTCACTGACGGCTGCGTCAGTAAGTCACTTGTCTGTGTTAGATGGTCTATAAAAGTTCAACAAATACCTTAGTTGTACTTTGCTGTGCACATATAACATCACCCCCACACTCCTGCTGGCTCCCCTTACAGAGTGTAAACATGCCCACTGTGGAGACGGATACCGCTATGAAGGGGCTGAGGAGTGTGATGGAAAGGACTTTGGCTACCAGACATGTAACTCATATCTTCCAGGGTAAGCACAGTAAATACCTTCAGTATTTGTGGACACACAATTTTGCTGCATGAAAAGATAGAGATATAAAACTGTCCTAATGGTGTTTCTCCTGTTATTTGTAGGTCATATGGTCACCTCAAGTGCTCACCATACTGTGTTATTGACTCCACAAACTGCAAGTACTTCACTTGAGGAGGAGTCTGGACGGTGCTGCAGGATCCTCTGTGTGTTCTTTGCTTGACACATAACAGGAATATTTTAATGCAAAAAAAAAAACAGAACAATAATGCTCCAAGCAAGAGACTCCAAAAGAAGAGGCAGCCACTGATTCTATGGTGAAGGAAAGAACAAAACTTATATATAAATACATCCAGTATAACTCATATGTATTGCTGCTGAGATGCCACGTAGCTCCCTGGAGTTATAGAGTCAGTCAGCGAAGGTGAAAATCCACACATAGGAAATGCACAGGACAACTGCACGCCGTCTTAACAAGCAGGATTTTCGACGGGCCTCCTCACCGATGCGTGACTGGACCGGAACCAGAACGCAACAGTTGTGCGACAGCCGTGCAGAAACTTGATTAAGTGCCAGAAGGGAGATGTTGCAGAGAAGCAGTAGCTGCGATGGAGGAGTATTAATCTTGACCCAGTTACTGTTGAGAAAGAGAGGCAGTAGGACATCCAGAGCTGTCGCCCCAGGTATTCTACTGCGGTGTGAGTGACAGTGCACAGCATTTGCATGAGGCTGGGATTACTACAACCATGACAGCAGCTCTCATTCCCCAAGCATGTACCCTATCACTTTAATTATTATTGCCACGACAATTTTGGTACTGTATACTCTCAATATCACATCAAGAATCTCTGATGTTAAGGTAAAACCAGGTATATAGTAAGATCAATATATGTATGAGTAGGGATGTAGATAGAGGTGGTTATAGTGCACTACATATTCTGTATATAGTGAGTTACGCACTTCTAATCTTTGAGTGAGACTGTTAGATCCGGAGGCCGGCCACACTTGAGTTCTACCTGGTCCTGAAACTTCAGAAATTGACTTAGTCTCATTAGCTTTGGTGGATCTGTACTTAACAGCGACACCCAGTCTGGACAAGGTTTCATAAATCCAAAAACTTCTCAGGAACTAACAGGTAATGTAGCTCCATACAGCACCTCTCACACGTACCCTCCACCAACTCTCTTTGTAAATGAAATGGCAGTGACTGTACACTGAGGCACACAGCTAACTCAAGCAAAAGCTTTAAGGCGTCGACCACGTGCGGCCCTGTAGAGTCAAGTTCCTTCCTTGTGCTTCAAAGGGAAATGAAATATACTGCATGTGAAGGCTTGAAACTGTTATGTTCTTAATTTCCTCACTGCACAGGAAAGACCGGACGAGTCTATAGCTGCTAGAGAGGGGGGGAATTCAAATTCCACACTATTATATGGTCATTACTGTATTTACTCTAATACCTCTTTATCCAGTCTTTCTGTCTTATATCCAGCAACAGAGAAACTCAACAGTAAACTTAACAGTGTAGATGTAGTCTGCTGTGTGTTGGGCACCAATGCTGAAAATGACTGTGCCGATATAAGCTGACTGTTTTTCCATAAGCTACCGTTATGAGTCGCTGTGCCAAGGGAGAGCTTTTTTTCAACCATACTTTGATGTAGTCGATTGTTTCTTTGATGAGAGCAATCAAAAGATGAAGACTGTTAATATGTTGTGTCCGCATGCTTGTGAAGATCTGACTTTGTCTTTTGTAAATCATCATTGCATTCATCAGCATAGCAGGTGTCTTAAGAAATGTCAGTCTTGCTCTGCCCAGAGTTGCTACAGTACTGTATGTATGACAAACCTTATAGTGATGAACTGTGCCACGCACAAAGCTCAAGTACCTTCTGGAAACTATGCTGAATGTTGTGTCTGTGGCCTGTGCTGCTGTGCTCTATCCTATAATGTCTATGCACAACAATGCTGAAATATGCATGTGGTAATGTACTGTAAGGCTTTATGAAGTGTAGTATGCACTGTGACAATATTGTTTTTCTTTATTCTGATATGATTTTTATAGTAGTTGTGGACAATTTAAAAAAAAAAAAAAGAATGGAAATAAAACAGGATTTTAAATCATTCACGCAGTCGTACGTACGCAAGTTTAAACTTCGGTCAGGAGCTTCGTCCTGTCTGTTGAGACCAAGTGACTGGGCGCTGTGTGGACAGTGATGGAGATGCTATTGATGTTCTCTCAGAGCACAAACTGTAAAAAATAAAAAATCAACAAGATATCTAGCAGGTGAAAAAAGATGCTGTCAGCAGCTCCTTGTAAAGTGCTGTGTTTAGTCTAAATAGTAAACAGACCACGCACTGAGCTCTTGCTGTTTCTCAGACATGGCAAAGGCTTTTCAGCTTTTTATTCTGTCTTAATGAAGCCACTCAGAGCTGAGTCCGTGCCTGGTAGATGAGGCGCAGCGATACATGATGGGCACGGGCTGCCTGCCAATGTTTGAAACCAAGATGTTTAAGGCTGGATGCAACCACGTAACTGTATTAGCATGCTGTATTCCTTCTCTAAATTACATCAGGACAATTTGTCTGGTGAGGTGCCCGAGTAAAAGCTTACCTGGGCGTATTTGTCCCATCATGTGCATTCCCTTGACCATGCCAATCAGATTTGTCCCACAGATGTCCCAGTATGGCACTAAACGTCACTGAAGTGCAGGGGCCAACATGATTCTACTGAAAGATCCACTGTGCTCTCAGAAGGATCCCCAAAGTGAAGTTTAATGTTTGTGGAGTTTGAAATCTCGAACACTTCACCTAGGAACAAACTAATTTGTGAACTAGTGAGCTATATCCTTCACGTTTAATAACTAACTTTCCCACTGTCTAAAAAAACCAGGTCATTAAGTTGAACTTGTAAATAGCTGGGTCTATTTTGAACTCTCACAGGTATTAAGATGATGAAATGAAATCTAACACTTTTTCCAACAAAAGCAGTTATTTAAGGGTGCAGGCTGGCTGGTGTAGCATTACAGCTGTGGCACAAGAGGCGATGCCAAGGAGGTCACAGGGACAGGAAGCATGCAGGGACCCAACTGTCGGTCCGTGCCAAGTGAAAATCCTCGACCTATAGGCTGGAATCACTGGCATGCAGGGTGCTGCGTTCATTTAACACAGAGAGAGGGGTATGTAGAGGTAGTATTTAAGCTCAGTAAACCTGTTGTTAAGCCAACACCTTTGTATTATTCACTATCTATTGCTTATTCAAGACTCTTAGATAACAAGTGAAATGTAAAGGAGTGAAGCCTAAAGGAAGGCGCTGTTGATTATGTAGCTGACATCATCAGTAAAGTCACAAGTGTTGACTAAAAATGACCTAATAAATAGGAACTAAATTGTCATTCTACCTCTGGGCTCATAACATGTAAAAAAAAATATGTGACAATATATTTGACGACAGCAAGCCAAAAACACAATACAACTTAATTATATTTATTATGTAAAAATCAAATTGTATCTTATATACATCCATAGAAAAAAAACAAAAATCACATATTTGCTGTATTACAATACCTTGTTTTCAAGATTAACATTGAAAGTCATATGCAACAGGAAATCAGCCTATTGCACATCTGTGACGTAAACATACTGCCAATGACTTATTTATTGTACAAGAGTTTTTACTGCATGCATTCCTGAAAACACAAAATAAGAAAAGTTAAAAATACTATGCAGTCAGTCTTTATTTATATTTGTAAAAAAAAAAAAAAAGCCCCACAGACTCACTATGGCTCAGTGAATTTATAGCCAAACTGCAGCCTGGCCTGGAAGTGGAGTCTTACCTCTTATTGTTGTTGAATCGACATCATTAAATATTAAGTGTGTCTGGTAACACAGAACTATATGTAGAACAGGGTGTGGATGAGATAGTGTGGGAAAAAAAAAAAAAAAAGAAATCTGTAAAGCAGATTAGATGTTAAAATTACTGCTCATACCTTTAGGATTATTATTCACTTACTTGGTGAAATGAAAGCCCTTGGCCTCTCCACTGGCACCAATGTCACTTACTAAAGACATATGCAACCAATGAACATGTTCCATGGATACAAATGTCCATACAGTCACACAAAAGTCAGACTGAAATGATCCGCATGTCATTAATGTCAACTTTATAACTTAAGACAAAAATAAATAAGACATTGGGAAAATGCACACAATGCATAGGTTTGTGCAGAAGATGTCCACATAAACAGCAGTCGTCAGTGCTTTAACAGCTGCGCTGTGTTATTTCACTCTTGTGTTCTGTGTTCGTGTAGGCAGCAGAGGCTTAAGCCATTCACATGACAAATCCTTTTTGGTCCCGTGGAAACACTTGAAAGCAACAGCTCAAGAAAGGATGACGGTAAAACAATGCATTGTTAAACTGTAGGATTTAGATGTATTTTTCAGGGAAAGAATATAAATTAATATTCATAACAATGTACACTAAACTTTAACAGCCAGTGCAAGAAAACATGTTGACATAGTACACTAGTAAACAGTTGGCCTTGTATGCATTTCTATAACATACTTCTGTATTTGACACTTTTGTTGTTAAAATGAGTGCTTTGTGCTAGTTGCAAGTCTCACCCCGTTTCATGAAACCAAGGGAGGACAATATTGATTTTTCTTTGCTTTCTGATCAGTTCAAAGAGAATCACAAACAAACTTCCAGTAAAGTTACTGGAATCAAATACCTTGCGGTTATGTACCTTAAAACATGTCGAGTACACAAAAAGCCACAACACAAACAACAAAATGTTGGTTGGAGTCTGCATATTAGGGTTTAAAACCCCGACACTGGCAATGGTCTTCTAAACAAGACCTGCAGTCTCGTTTCTTCAAGCCATAACGTCTTAATTGTAACTACTTGTAAGCTCTGAAATACAGTCCGTCTTCAAACCGAGAGCCTCTATAGCTGCAGAGTTTAAAAACCGCTGAAAACACCTGACAGACATGAGACATGCTCACATTATTTTGTACACAAGATGCACTTGATGCATCTGGCACCTCTCCCTCAGCAGTGAGCCACTACTGGTGGCCTTTCAGCCCTCCTCTGTCCTTCCTCTTATCATCCCTCGCTCGTGTTTCACACCACCTCATCAGACTCCAGGTTGTATTCTTCGTACAGTGCGTCTAGGATGGCCAGCTGCTCCTCCATGGCTGGCAGGTACAACCCCAGGTCCCTGTGCATGCCACTGGCAAAGCCGCTCTTCTGCTCGTCGCCCTGTCTCGACACCAAGGCGGCGCTGAAACTTTGATAAGACGGGGCAGCTCTCAGTGCCAGCTGGAAAACAAAAATGTTGTACATTTGTCACACTCCGTGAACAGATGGACATCAGAGGAGACGGGCGTCGGTGCGAGTAACAAATACCTACAGCAAATACGCCTCGCACAACCCATCCGTGGTACTGCCGAAGAGTTTTTCCGTAAGCATTGTCTGGGCGAGAGAATAGAACATGACAAATCTCGACAGTGAACTCGCTCAATGTGCTTAATGTCAGGCTCCTCGTCGTAGAAATTAAGACTCACTTAGTGCTCCCTGGATGTCTCGATCTCCAG
The DNA here is from genome assembly GCF_029030835.1 of Brachyistius frenatus. Lineage (NCBI taxonomy): Eukaryota > Metazoa > Chordata > Actinopteri > Embiotocidae > Brachyistius > Brachyistius frenatus. Next base: position 4,876,175 of record NW_027210619.1, on the reverse strand, counting down.
CGTCAACCCCTGACAGAAACTCCTTGAGGAACTTCAGGCCTCGTCTGAGCCACAGCAGAGCCTCGGTTGCCGAGTTGCGCACCTGGGCGACATTTGTCTGCACTTCATGCAGCACAATGGACTGTAGTGTGGGGAAGCTGTCCGGGTCTGACATCAGCTTCTGGTGAATTTTCTACAGGGACAAGAGACACAGTGATGTAGTGACATTAATGTGAAATAGATGCTTAATGTATTCTGCCATCAGTCATGTTCTGATTTTACACAGATCACCGGCTGTGTTAACAATAGATTATTTATACTTTTTGACAGAGCAAGACTAATGCAAAAATTTGTCCGATTTCAAAGATAAACCAAAAGAAATGTCTCCCTATTGACCCACTGTATGGTAGATCAGACTGCTATTAATTGATGCAGTTTGTCGCAATATGTTGTGTACAATATGTTGGGCAACCATATAAAGATTGACTTTAAAGTTATTCATTTGGCTTATCGGTATATGTATTACTTATCAAAAACATGTGCACTCACCTTGATATTTCCAACAAAATCCATTTTAACTGGTGCAAACACTGTCGACCCCAGTTTGTCTGAGAAGAGAGAAGCTATGATCATTTCTTTGTTGCCGTTTCTTTGTTCTAAAGTGCAGACTTTCAGTTTAGTGTCGTATTTTAAAAGAGTGTGTGATGCTGTGATGATGGTGTGACTTATCAGTCTGTGATGAACAAAATCACTTTTTCTTTCTTGAAGTAATAATGTAAGAGGCAGCTATATACCACGTTAAAGAGATTTTTTTTTTTTTTTTTCCCCTCTTACAGCATATACACAGTATAATGGGGAAATGAAGGCTTGTGGCATAATAGAAGAACTAAAATACTTTTTCTTAAAAGCCTGCTGCATGACCAAGATTTCACAGATTTGTTTTGCCTTGCAGCCATCAAAAGCTCACACTAGTCCTAGTTTAGTAAACAGATGTCACTCGTGTCTGGGTCAGTGTCGAGTTTAAATCTGACAAGATGTCATGAATGTGGGCTGTAAATCTTTATACAAAGCCAGAAGGTAAGCAGGCTTTATCACCTAAAGGTCATGTCAGTTCAAATTTAGACATTACTACACTTACAAAATGTTTTTAAAAAGAGAACCATGAAACCATGCTAATTTTATCTTTCAACAGAACACTCACCCCACATTAATTATGTAGGACCTGGACAGATGTTGCTTCACATGAAATATAGGCTGATATTAACCTGGACATCTCACGTGTGGTTTTAATTGAAGATCTTTACACAGCGGGGGCGTTTTTTTAATTTTTTATAACTAATTCGAACGTCAATATATTTCTTCAAACTGTTGTTTTTGATAAGGCATCAATCAATCACCTTGTGTGGAAGTGGAACAGGCATCACACCACAACTCCTAATGACAACGTCAGGTGGTTCTGTCTCCAGCTACCTGATGTTTATGACAAAAGGCGCAAAAATTGCAAAGACAACGATGTCATGGAAAACATACGAGGAGCATCGCTGAGCAACTAGTTGGTGATAAGCAGGCAACAGCAGGTTTGGCTAATGCACCAACATCTCCTCTCCTTTTGTCGATTAAGGAGGAGTAGGACAAGATCGTCATCACTGGATGATGTTGAATCCATTACTTTTTCTGACGCTGGCGCTAATCTATTCAAACCTTTTTTTAAATTTTTTATAACCAACTGTCACAAATTTATATCGCCGTCGGTATGAATAGTTTTGATGCAAAAAATTTGCAGGCGAGGAGCTCTTTTTTTCATTTTGTATAGTCGTCACATCCCCGGAGTGTAAAGATCTTTAAACCATAATTCTTATTAACCAACTATTTTAATCCCACCGCTCATCCTAAAAATTGGGCCAAGTCTGATTTAAAAAAAAAAAAGTCATGATGGACACAAAGCAGATCTGTTTTTTTTTTGTCCATCAAGATTTTGTTATGTCAATGTAAAACAAAGTCTTGTTACTCTAACTGTGAGTGGCCACATTTATCTTTGTGTAATACACGGGAGGTGTGTAATACACAGACAAAAAGCCGATAGTGTGCATGAGCTAATTTTTAGGATGAACCTTGTTATTTGAGAGGTTGTTAATCTACAAAGAACAAATAAAGTCAATGACAGACAATATAAAAGCAGCATGAAATAAAGAGGGCATGGGAGAAAAGGATGATGAAGACAGAAAGATGCCACCTCATTAATTATAGAATGAATGACAGGTCATGCAGAAATAACAAGAAAATTTGAAAGAAAGAAAGAAGTTTTAGTTTTTACTTGATAAAGTTACATGAAATGAAATGATCAGAGATGTAAATAGAAATGATGAGAAATAGGAGGAGGGTAGCAGACAAAGATGAGGAGAGACTGAAAGTAACCGGCCTACCTAATACAGGCACTATTGCATAGCATGAGTCCAAAAACTCTTGTGTAGGGATACCACTGTCGTCATCCAGTCTTATATCACTAAATCTAAAAAAGCAGAACAGATTCAAACAGGAGAATAATATTAGAGTCAAGTATCCCATTTCAATTTTTATTAGATCAAACGGAAAAAGAAAAAGGAGGTACAAATGTCAAAACCAAGCCAGAGAAATGGTTCACACAAAATATCATGCAATTCTCGGCCTGAGAATACCTGAGACTATTCTGCTATTCTGTCTACAGCTTAATGATTTTTTTTTCCCTCTAAAACGGTCCCATCAGTTATAAAAGACCAACTCCAAAATGCACACACTGTATCTCGCAGTTTGAATACTGGTGGAGTGGGACGATGGTTTCCTCTATTATAATGTTTACCTCATAACTAAACATTACAGCAATAATAATTAACACACTGGTCAGCTGTTCAGTAACACTCTTCAGCATCTAAAAGGAAGTTAAATAGAGTTGAAATGCAGAGAGAAATGTTAAGAAAAAAGCTTTACAAACCCAAATATCAGGTGAGGGCCTCTCTGTGTCATGTGATCAAGAGAAAACACACTAATATAAAAACACTTGACATCTTGAAATCGGCTTAGTTCAAATTTGTCATAATTAGTTATTCTGTGCAGTATATATTTAAACATACTAAGTCACTGTGCAGTTTAGTCTAAAGATTCAGCTCAAGTGCAGTGCCCCAATGACAAAAAAAACGACATATCCTACTTATAGCTTAAACTGGTGTATACTAATACTGTAATACTAACAAATCACAATCATACAGTAAGTTCATAGAGTGACTAAAACTGTCTTACGGGATGTGACCTTCCTGAGTAGCAGATTCATACCTGTGACTCATTGTGCTGAAGAAAGTCTCCACCTGCTCTGTGTCTTCGGACTCGGTTGAGTCTTGGGGAGTCTCGCCTTCTTCTCGAGTCTCTCCTTGGTCAGAAACGGCTTCCTCTTCATGCTGAAGCCGGATGGCATTCGCTTCCCTGCTGTTGTTGTCAGGCTCCTGATTTTGGTCCACTTTGTGCTTCTGCTCTTGGTTTGTCTCGGCTTGATTCTCCTCATCCCCCTCTGCTGGTTGGTCGTAGTGTTCAATCTCAGAGGTATTCTGGGGAGTGTGTGGAGTCGGATCAGCTTGTTCCACGTGAACTGAGGTGCTGGCTGCTTCCGTGTCTGCGTGATACAAAGACAAAACAGAACACGTGTACAAAAGGATTGAAAACTAACAAGTGGACGGAACATGATTTAAGAAGACAAGATGTTTATGGCAACAAGACTCAAGCCCACTTTCATTAGACTAGGGGAAGAAAATTGTGAAAGCAGCCTTTTGCTGAATTGCACAACTATTAAGCACACTCATTCTGTTAAACCGCTGAACGGTACTGACAGACCTCATAAGATATCATGCCTCCATTACATATCTTTGTCACAAGTGTTTGATTAGCACATTTCTGTCAATATAGCGGTATCAGAATTTTTTTTCATTCCTTATATCTATAATAATCTATTTTTGGTTGGGCTCTAATAGATAATAATCTAACACACCTACAAAATGGCACAACATATCAGACTTCGTCAGGGCTTATTTAGTCGTTGATCTTTGTGTTTGCCCAGTCGAACAACATGATCACAATGGCAACAGGTTTTCAGTGTCCAACATTACGGTAACAGAATAAACAAGCAGTGATGTGCGGGCCCTCGCATGCTGCACATGCAACAGCCAGCGTGTTGGGAGTGTATGCGGCCATGGAGGTCACCACGCCTGAAGTTTTGGAGCACCCCTCGACCTTAAACATCAACTTCCTGTGTCATGGCGAAATATCAAACTTTGCCGCATCGCCATGGCAACGCCGTTTGACAAAAATGCACAAACTTCTCAATATATCATCAGGCACATGTTTAGGATATTTTGACCCGAATTGAGGTTCATGTGATCAACCAGCTCAAAGTAGCGTGTCAAAGTATGAAAAATGTGATTTCCTGTCGCCAGCAGGTGGCGCTATGACTATGATCAAATATTACCATGCAGACGTGTTCAGGGTGGGACTATTATCATCCATGTAAAGTTTGGAGAAGGTCAGTCCATGTACATAAGATTTACAGCAACTTTAATGTCATGGCGAGGTGCTCAAAATGGCCACCACGAGCACACCGTTCGACGAAAACAAATTATTTTAACAACTTTTCATCTCAAAGGTCTTAAGACTGAACAACACATGCAAATCTCCAAAATGGCCACTAAATTCAAAATGGGGGACTTTCTGTTGAGTTTAGTTTATGGTGCCAAGAGACTCTTTTTTTTTTTTAATATATCTAGGTGTGATACACATGGCCACCGAATTTCGTTAATATCAGTGAAAGCAGTCTTGAGATCTCACATTAGGGGGCGCTAGCGAGCCATTTCAAAACCTATGACCAAAACCTAATGAAATGTTTAAATGTTCACTGGGGCTGATTTTTGTTCAAAGTTTCATGAGTTTTGGAGCATTTTATAGCTGCCAAAAAGACATTCCATTTGCCAGAATGAGAAAAAGAAGAAGTCCTTGCATTACGTTAGGGCTTTCACACCATTTGGTGCTCGGACCCTAAGAAAAGACACAGAATGTCTTTGAATGTCCACATAAATGGGTTTTTTTTTTTAACTCTTGAACATCTAAAGTCTGAAAGTTGTTTCCATATATCTATCTATCAAACAGCTGTGCTATAATCTGTCAACATTTTCTTAAATTTCAGTAAGTGTTAGTTGCCTCTAAAAACCGGTTTCACATATTCCAATAAAATGCTACATTGCATTAAAATGCTCAGATAGGGCACCTCGCCGCTACACTCAGAAATATTGACACTATATCTCTATCTATACCGCACAAATATCTTTGTATTTACAGGGAGTAAGTATATGCATTGCAGATAAACAATACATTAGAACAACCTTATTGTATTTTCCATCATCTGCAGTGGCTTCCTCTGTGGAAAGCCTTTGTTACTGCTGAGGGAAATGCAATAATATAGCTGGACATCCATCACTGTCTGCTCACTAAAAGGCAATAATCTATCCACTTCAGTTGATGCACAAACAAAAACAAGGTTGTCAACTGTGTGGCCTTTTCTTTGCAGAATGGCAGTTAATAGTTTTCAGTTCAGGAAACTCTGCAGCACATAAAGTGAGTGGTTGAGAAACCTGACTTACCTGATGGAGAAGAATGGTATTGTGGTCTGTCTGGTTCATCTGGTCCTTCTGCTCCAGAGTCAAGGCTCTGGTTGTCACGTGCAATGGCATCTCCTGAGGTGTCGGGCAAATCTCTCCACCTTGCATAAATTTCAGAATCAGAATCAGCTGTATTGGCCAAGTATGTTTACACATACAAGGAATTTGACTCTGCTTGTAAATTGCTCTCTCAGTGTACAAAAACAAACATAAATAGATAAATATATATATATATATATATATATACATACATATATATATATATGCATACACATATATATGTACACATACATACATACACACATATACATACATACATACGTACGTATAGCACCTAGTGCAAATGGTGATGATGCAATTGAGTATAGTGCCAATGTTACAGTGTTATTGCACAGGGTTTGATGTTGACATATTAACGGTTTAGCAGAGTGATGGCCTGTGAGTAAAAACTGTTCTTGTTTCTGGTTGTTTTGGTACACAATTTAAGGACAATGTGTCAATTCTAAAACTTGGGAATTACTTTTTACCAGACATATCTAATTAACAACGGTGTTTGGTCCTACAACAGAAATTACACATGAATAGCTGAATATCAAGTATCAACAGAAAACTTTTGATAGGGTATTTTATTTGAGCCTAAAATTGCTCAGTGTTACTTTGTACATCTATGTGACAGTTCAGGATAGATGAAGAAGCTTCGTACGACAAGACAACATGACTACGTAATAACAAAACAAACACACAAAAAAGAAACCTACTTTTCTTCAAGGTTCTGATTGAAATGATTAACAGGTTTAACCTGTTGGAAAAAAACAATATAACGTGATTACACATACTTTTAGTTTTGAACACAATGCCAAGACTGGTTATACAAGCTTGCAATTACGTGCTTTAGTCACAGAGTTGGAGAGGGAAATATACCTTCTGGGGTTTAATGGCTGCTACTGGAGGAGTTCCTGGTGGACTATGTGTTGCCATGTCGGTACTGAAGGTTCGATTCGCTATCTGCATGCATTCCTCTAGAGTCTTAAGAAAAGTGGTGCATGTGGACTTCACCATGTTTCCAGTGTCTATGCCCGTCTGAAAAGGCCACACACACAAACAAACACATTAGCAAAGTCGAAGTTCCTTTAAGTGTCATCCAAAGATCACTGGACTGGACTTTTAAGAAATTTAAGTCCTCTTGTCTTTGGATAACACTTAGATCACCCCAACATTGTTCGAATTGCTCTGACAGTAAGTATAGAGCCTGGTAACAGTATGACAACCAAATCTTCTCATATCTATGCAGCCAAGAGTTTAAAAAAAAATGTCCTTGTGATTAAATGCGTTGCTTTTCCAGTCTATTAGTAAGTATAAGCACACAGTCATTTGAAGGTTAGCCAATTGCAAGTTATGCAGTTTCACATAAACAGGAGCTTCTCTTATTTCGTTGGCTCATCCAAACTTTAACCTTACCTCGACTGTTTCTTGCTCATCATTCTCATTGATCTTGTTTACTTGCTGGAGAAGAAGGTCACAGTACAATCTGAGTTCTGACATCTTAGTTTTCAGGGCCTCTGTGCTCTCCTGAAGCTCTGCAAGCACAATGTGTAAACAGCAGATTTAGTCAAGTCTGAGAAGCTGTGAGCTACGCAACTGTTTAATTATAGCAAACTGTGTCGGATTAAAATGATATGGAATCAAAAAAACAAACAAAAAATACCCTTTTCTCTCTTGGTCCGGTTGTCTGTAAGGCAAGCTTTGGCTGTCCCCAGTGCCACCAGCCATTTCTGCCTCTCTGCTGCATTGATGGCTCTGAGGTAAAAGTACTGCTCTCCTGGTATGGTCAGGTCAACTCGTGTCGAGTCAGAGGAATGAACTAAAAACACAGCAGCAAAAAAAAAAAAGAAAAGAAAGAAGTGTCACTCCTACATTCACGAGACACTATATGTGGACAATGTCTCTCTCTCTCTGTATATATATATATATATATATATATCTGTACCGACCTTGGATTTCACAAACTGAAATTTTAATGCTGCCCTTGCACCCTTTCCAGGCATCTTCTTGAGAGTCGTAGTAAGACAAAGTTCCTCCATCAAGCACAAACCAACGAGGTTGCCAGCCTGAAACATGCATTGGAAAATTGTAGCATTGCTGTTGAATGATATTTATTATTTCAGTATTTTGAAATCACTTGTTATTAAAGCCTTATAAACTCGGGGGAGAGTTGACTCTTAACTTACTTACGTTAGCAGCAACTAATCAGTTAAGTCAGCTTATAACGATAGACGGTGGAAACTACGTAAATTAGCAAGCGCTACCGAGGACTTTATACACGTGGTGAACGTCTAATTCGTTCAATTGCTCACCTGACGAGGTAAACGAAACGCGCTTGGTAATTAAAAGTGTTGAATGACACGGTTAAAAAGCTGAATGAAGCGGACGTTATCGCTAACTCGTTGTCACGCTAGCTAGCTGCCGTAAAACGAGTACAATAACCGAAAACACGTGACGGCGACGTTAACTTACCGCTTATGTAATTGGTCCACTTATAAAGCATTCCTTCCATTGTTTAATTATGTGGGGGTTTTTTTCGGGGGGGGGGTTTTGCCGTTCATTACTTGTTTATCGCAACAAGATGCGACGCACAGCTGATTGCAGCGACTCCATCGGGCCCAGAGTGTGATTTTTGCGGAGTGACGTCCTCGGCTTTGCATTTCAGCCACGCACACAAACGTGCGTAAAGATGTCCGTGAATCCGACTCCAGCCGATGACGAGAGACGCTGTCCACGTTCCTCCCACCTACGTCATCAGGGATTTCAGTACCGTGGGGGAGATTTACGTAATTGACACAATCAGATCGCCAATAGCAGCAGAGAACGCAGATATAGGGCGGGACTTCGGAGTAAATGTATCCAATTGCAGAACGAGGAGGTGCAGACAGCTGAACAGTGGCTGTATTCGTTGAAGAAGTTGTCTGCCACGTATGGCATTCATGTCATGTATTTATTTTAAGCACTGTATATTATTGAAAGAATGACATTAGGTTTTGTTTTTTTTGCAAAGCTGTATGAGTAAGTGAGGTATTGGCTATCAAAATGGGTTTTTTTTCCCTTTGCTCGATATTGCCCTCATTGTTTGTGCTTGTCACTGCGGGGAAACTGCCCGAGCCAGAAGTAAAAATTGAGGTGATACACAAACCCTTCATGTGTTACCGCAAGTCAAAATATGGAGACATGCTTCTTGTTCATTACGACGGATTCCTGGAGAGTAATGGCACCATGTTTTATTCCAGGTAATGAACTCACTCACAAACTAACAATGCTGCATGGCATTAGCTACTGTACAGCTTTGCCACATACCATTTGTAGGAAAAGTCACTGCTTGTTAGCACTGTCTAAACCGTTATATACAAACACTATATTTATTTTGCCATTTTCCATTCAGACCTCAGCATCAATCACATACATATTTTTTTATAGTTAGGTGGCAATCATTAAATCTGTATTGCACACATTTGTAATATCAGTTCTCTGTGAATTTGCACTTAAAACTGTGTTGAATCTCTTTGTCTCTTGCCAGCCGCAAACATGGGGATACAAATCCTGTATGGTTAACTCTTGGGATCAAAGAGGTGATCAAGGGTTGGGATAAGGGTTTGCAGAACATGTGCACAGGAGAGCGCAGGAAGCTGACCATCCCTCCATCACTGGCATACGGCAAGGAAGGAAAAGGTGACACAGACTAACACCAAGAAACATGTTAAAGAAGGTCTAGCTGCATCAAACCACTCCTCCCTATTGAGTTCCACCGTAACGTACTTGCACGGCCGTTTTTGTTTGTTTACAGGCAAGATTCCTCCAAGCAGTACACTCATTTTTGACATTGAGCTTATGGAGATCCGAAATGGTCCCAGGTCACATGAGTCTTTCCGTGATATGGACCTCAATGATGACTGGAAGCTCTCCAGACAGGAGGTGGAAATTTAATTTTAACTGTATGCCTTTATATTAAGATACGCATCAGGAGAGGATGTCATTATTTTTCTTTTTGTTCACACTTCAGGTGAAAGAGTACTTGAAGAAGGAATTTGAGAAACATGGCTACTCACCCAACGACACCCATCATGAAGTGATGGTGGATGACATCTTCAAAAATGAGGATGAGGATAGAGATGGTTTTATATCTGCCAGAGAATTCACCTACCAGCACGATGAGCTCTGACAGACTGATTCTCTCAAGTTTTATTTTTTTTAATGATTGTCTGGTGAATTTCCTTCAAAATACTGACAAACCTGAGGAAATTAGTTACTAGGCTGATTTTTTTTTTACACTCCATATGAACAATATTGTCATAGTTACATATTATGTAAATTTCATCCCTAATATATTTATATTATCCTTATACATATACTGATAATACAACCACAGATGTATTCAGGTAACAATCCTGGATTTTTTTTGTTCAATTTCATGAAATTATGTTTTTGAAATAAACAACTTTGTGTTAATTCATGTTTATTAGCTTTACAAGCTATGTGGTTAATGTGGGCAAGCATTCAGCCTTGGTGATGTGAGTCTGGCTGGTAACAGGTCTTTTCTGTGTATGCCTTTGTGAAACACTAGGGGGCACTCTTGTCCTTGGCGTCTGTATCAAACTGAAATCTTTAGATTAGGTTATATTATATTAGATAATCTTTGATTTTATTAATCCCACAGTGGGGAAATTCGGTCACGGCAGCAAAGAAAACCAAAAAGTGCACACAGTATGAAAATGTTTTTGAAATACGTGTAAAATATAAGAAATAAAATAAATTTTAAAAAAAAGTATTTTAGGAAAAAAAAAAAAAAAGAGCAATTATAAATACACACACACAGACAATATACACACAAAAAAAGAATAAAATAAAAATAAATAAATACAGTTTGGGATGAATGGAAAAAAAGTGTCCGGTGCTATGAAATGAAATGAGATGAACAGTGCAACGATATTATAGGGAGGTGTTGAAAAGTCTGACAGTCGTCGGTACAAACGACCTGCGGTAGCGCTCTTTCCTACACTGAGGGTGCAGCAGTCTGCCACAGTCTCATGGGGGGGGTGAGAGGTGTTGTCCATGATCGATGTCAGTTTGGCTAACGTCGTCCTCTCACCCACCTCCTCTATGGACTGTGCTGGACAGAGCTGGCCCTTTTGACCAGACTTTATTCTCCTCCTGTCCCTCTCTGTTCCTGCACAGCCCCAGCAGACCACTGCATAAAAGATCCCCAAAAGAGCGACAATGCGGTACCACTGGTCCCCCTCAGCTTTTGAATGGCCTCGTGGTATTTAGGTGACCAATTTATCAAAATGAGACTATAGTCACGAATACCATTGCTTGTTATCAAAAGTTAATCATGAGGAAGTTGCAATACCTTATGCATATATTGGTCACATGCACATGGATATTAAAATTCCACTTGTTCTTCAAATCATATTTAATTAATCTACTCGTGCTTAATTCATTTAAATTTGCAGTTTACAGTTAAAAAAAATTCGACGAAGACACCGAGAAAATCAATATAAAACAGTATTTATGTGCACTTTTGTAAAAACTACAGCTAGAGATGCTGATTGAAGCAACAATTATAAAACAACCGTGAAGTATTGATTATATGAGCAATCATGTTATGCTGTATAAGCCATAGGCTAAACAACATGTAGAGCAGAAGTAACTGGTGGCTCCAGGATCAATCAGCAGACTAGTAATGTTAGGATGGAATCAGCTATGCAGCAGCAAGAAGAGGTGCAAAGTCACAGTGGTGTCCCCAGTCTCTTCTTTTCTTTAAACCATGATTAAAGCATAATAACATGGCTGGCCATTCATTACATATATCTTAAGGTAAACTGACCAGAAGTTTTGTGATGCAGTTGAGACAGAAGAGGGAGAAATTTCTGTCCCCCAACAAGCATGTCAACAAGCATGCTTGAAGTTTTTAGTGGCAAAGGTCATATCAGTGTTGCTCCCTTACAAAGAGGAGCATGAAAATGATACCATAATGGAGAAGCACCATAGTGTAGAGATATACTGCTCTGTGCATTTCAGTTTTGTTAATTACTTACCTTAGTCACTTTTACACTAATCTCTTAAATAAATAAAGAGGTATGAGAAACAATGGTGTCATTGTCTTGCAATCTTTTCCTGCTAAAAATGACTTTCTGAAGAGGGCTGGCATGCACCAGTGATATTCTCAACCACAAACAGATCTTAGAGAGGAGAGTTTAAGTAGCAAGACAGGATGTGAAAACTGTGGCGCAACGATTTCCTTTCTCACAAAGAGCACCCCTGTTTTTTTCCCCACCACTGCAGGTCATCTGGTCTCTGGCAAAATTCCTCTCTGCTGACCACATCAACAGGTAAAACTGGACCAGTGAGAGGATTATATGGCCAGAGGGAGGTTGAATATTCCATAAGGCATTCAAGGTAAAACAAGATCCCCCAAAAAAGGCTTGTGCAGTCACATACCTATTATTCAGTGTGCTTCAGGCTGCAGTCATTACTGGCACAGGGCTGGGCCTTCACTCTGCTTTAACCATTTCCACTGCAATGTGATGCACTAATGTTAAAGGGGGACAAATACTATGAAAAATTACAGCAGGACTCCCTATATTAAACTCAAGATTCACATCCTTTAATAAATCATCATTTCATAAATTACATTTTAATGGTCACAAAAATACATTTTGATAAAATGGATTTGTAGAAAGGATTCAATCAATAACATTAAACAAAGTGTGAAAGAAACATGCTTGGTACAGCTTTTGTATGACAAATAGCTTCTATGGCGTTTGAGAAGTGAATGGCACCTCCTGCTGCACCGAGCCATGTTACTGGCATAAAAAAGAAAAAAAACAACAACTGTAATCTTATTTTTCACTTGAAAATATTCCAAATTACAGCATGTACACTGAAACATTGTAACACTGCCAACCAGCATGTGTACAGAAGAGCTTTGCTCATGACATTAATTAATGACCAGTGTTTAATCAACCTGTGTGTTCATCACATTACACTGAATACACTGAGAATGAAAATGATATATCCATAAACCATTACTCTTCTGACCCTTCTTTTGCAAACGGTTTTGCATTTAGACATCAAGTCAACAAACCTCATTCTCAACATCATATATTATTGGGACAAAAGAACAATGCAGAGTAAAAGACAAAAATAAACATCTTTACAAAATACATCTTTACACTTGTTGCAAAAAAGTGCTTCATGAGCATCAAATTGTTTCATTTCATATTATTTTTTTTAGTACACAGTTAAAGTATTGATCATCACATGATCTGATTTGATCTAAAATGAAAGGATCCACATTGTTTCATTCCATTTTTAACCAGCGTTCCCACAAAAATTGAATATGCAATTGTCACGTGGGAACGTTAACTCGGCTGATCTGTGCTGCTCTGTTTAAACAGCACCAGGCCTGCACTGATTGACGATCTGCCCGGAGTAGATTTCACACAGCACTGTCATCATGACTGAGTCTACACCAGGTAGTGACAGTCTTCAAATTAAAGAGAGGCAGGAACAGCACTGCAGGTAGTTAAAAACACAGGATCCTTTCCTAATATAAAAATGATGGTCTCGGCTGAGAAACCCAAAACTTACAGTAACAAGACAATGTCAACACTAAACCAACTTAAACTGAAACTGTCATGCGAGAAAGAAGCGCTTCAAGTTCAATCTGATCACAATCTATTCTGCATCTTCATTGGAGTCAAGGTGGCTTGAATTTCCTCTTTGACAGAATAAATAGTTGTCCTTCTCTTCTGTTACAAGGCTGGCATTTCTCGGTCCTTAGAATAAAACATCTTCATGCTCAATCATAAGCTGCACCACGAGTTTCTGTTGCCTCATGTCATTCAGGGTTATCAAGGCGTTCTGCTCCGGTGGCTGCATGAGAGTCGGACCAAAGACAATCCCGAGGTTCTCAGCGCTCATTAAATTGTCCTTTTCGAACATTGTCACCCTGTAAAACACAAGATAAGAAGCATGTAAGAAGAGCACAATAAGGAAAACTCCAAAAGCGGCTTTTGAGTATTTGAATGTTGAAATCGTTTTGGTTTTTTTTGGTCATGTTTTGATTCGTCCTTAAGAATATTAAATTCAAGGACGAGGCTGACATTATTCTTTAAATCTCTAATTTTCAACAAATCCCATGAAAACACTAAATTAATGAGGCTTTAATCCATCTCTCAGTACTTTCTTTTAAACTCTCTGTTGCAGTCAGCCTGACAGATGAAAATCCTTACAAATGAATTACAAACATAATTTTTGAAATAAGCAAAATAATTTCCTAAAACAGTGGGGCACTGCAGTTTTTAATAAATGGTACTCAAACAGTGATAAACAGTGCATTTTCTGTGGACTCATAGACATTTAAGACTAGCAAGTAGCTTTGTCAGCCAGGTGGTGTATGTGGGACTTATTCAAAATAAGCCACAGTGCTCATGTTCATTGCTGTGAAGTAGCATGTCTCCCATTGCAACTCTGTGAGTCATTGATGTGTTTTAATACTTTCTGGCCAAAAATGTAGCTCTATGGCAGATAGACTATGAATTTGTTTAACTCAGTGCACTAACCTCTTGAGATGAGCCATCAGGTAGCGTAAGGTCTCATAGTGGGCTGGAGGGAGCTGCAGCAAACCTTCATGGATGGCCTCCAGTCGGGACTCAGCATTTAGAATTTCTGAATCATATAAGTAAAAACATTTCATATCAGAGCACTGCAGAGTGGCACTAACACAAGACATTGGATTGTCCAGGGAGGAGCTCTTACTTGCAGCTTGAATAAATTTGGAGTACAAGTCAAACGTAATGACTGGGATTGGGAGGTCTCTTAAGTAGAGCTTCAAAGCACCAGCAATTATGTTGATATCTGCATAGGCACTGGCACTGATGTCAGCCTTATCACCATCTGTTGATACAAAACAGAAAATGTACAAGATGTCATTTTATATTAGTCACAAATAAAAATGTAATGTTCTTGTGAAAAATAAGAGCGAGAACTCGTGAACTAAAACCTCAAACACAGAGGTCCTGGGGCAAAGAACATTCGTCATCAACAAACCTCGGTCAAAAGCGAGCCTCACGTCCTCGATGTGCTCTGAGAAGCCAGACACTCTGTACAGACCTTCAGATTTCATACCTGCAAGAGTGAAATTGGAAGGTTTGTCTCAATTATTTGGTCGCATTTTCCAACCTCCCATTCAGCTCCAAAACAAAAGTGTCACAGAAAATGTTGGCTTCTATTGTAACGAAAGGATCAATGCCATTTCTAAACATTGCAAGCTTGTAATGGCACAATCCTATAAAGGTTGCGTTACAACCATTAACTAATCAAACTTATATCCTACTTTCCTTTCACCGTAATGACTGATGCGGTTTAATGTGATGACTGATTAACTGCGTTCTACCTCTCAGCTCTATCTCTTGAATGCATATGTCCACCACCATGGGTCGCGTCGTGTTATGAGCTTTGACAAGCGTGGTGAGGTCACAGCTGAACACTTTCTTTATCCTGCGCAGGTCTGGCTGGCAGTCGCTGGGAACCAGTTTGGAGCATTGTTTGTGTACATTAAGTCCGCAGTCTAGCAGAGCAAAAGTGAGATAAACAGAGAGAGAGAGAGAGAGAGAGAGAGAGACAGAGAGAGAGATTAGCCTCACTGATGATAACCCAACCATCACGGCAGGCTTAAGACAGTGGACATGGCAGCACTGGCGGGGGTTCTTCTTGTAGTTTTAGTCACATGGAGTGTGTTGGACAGCTGGCAAGAGCAGAGCGTGCGTGCGTGTGTGTGTGTGTGTGTGTGTGTGTGTGTGTGTGTGTGTGTGTGTGTGTGTGTGTGTGTGTGTGTGTGTGTGTGTGTGTGTGTGTGTGTGTGTGTGTGTGTGTGTGTGTGTGCAAGTGTGAGTGTGTGTGAAGTTCGCCTGCTTCTGTGGCAGCACAGCTTGGAGTGAAGGTTTTGAAGGAGACATACTTGTTCGCCTAAAATTGTTCATCACAAAGATGTTTTTACTGCCTGAGCGGTGTTAACGCTGGTCTGCTGATTGTGGTCCTTGTTCTCAGTCAGTGCTGGCAGAGAGAGTGTAGCAGGAGATAAGAAAAAAAAAAAAAAAAAAAAAAAAAAAAAGGGGCTAGACAGAGCAAGTGAGAGAGGACAAAGAAGTCTCTCCTGTTTCCCATAGCACATGAGGTATCTGATGATACCAATGTTTGCCTCGGGCTTATCAGCATGGCAAATGTCTCAGCAACAAACACTCTGTTTAAGGGAGCAAGACTGAGGAAGTCCACCAGTGTGCCAGTTTCAGGGCTGTGTCTGTGCAATGAATGAATCCTGTGGGCGTCTTGAAAATGCCCACAGCACTTATACGCAACCAATCACTTGGTTCTGCTGCTATATTTGGCCAACAATTACAGTACATTTGACCTGTGTATGACATGCGTTTTACCTTAGTTAAAACATTTACATATATTTTTGTTGACAGAACTTACAGTTGGATATAAATGTTGTCAGCACACTGTAAAACATTTCATTTCTTTGCACAGCAGCGCTTGGCTCTAGGGAATTAGAAAACAGCATCTAGTTGCTTTCATTTTGGTGTGACTGTGATTAAATATTCTTGAAGGGAAGAGGATTCAAAAAGAGTATGGTTATATAAATGAATTGGTGCCTCACTGGGTTTGAATGTGTTTTGATGAGTCACTGGCAGGATCTCAACTTGTTTGTCACAGATGTAACAGGAAAATAGAACATAACCATAAAGCTGAAGACAAGCGAACCACCAATTCAAATGGAAGTAAAAAAAAAAAAAAAAACTCTCAAGGATTACACAACTAAAACATGTGCGTGCTGGCATACACTACTTATGTAATCCCTGATTTACATATGAAATCTTTATATATTGCATGACATGCAACTTTGATGCTAGAGTGTGTACTTACCTGAGCAGCGGACACCTTGGGCGATGAGGCCCCACATGAAGTTGGCACAGTACTCGCACCAGTGCGGCCCTCGAAAGGTATGTACCTGTGGTTAGAAACAACATGTTCATCCAAACGTGATAACAAACACCCCACGTTTTGCAAGTCCATGTCCAGATCAAACTGGAGAAGTTCCAATTTGTTCTGCTGGACTATGATTACACTGTGATTCCCTGCTACACTGGATGAAACCCCTCACCAAATGAGAGCATTTGTATATACAAGGCAGATTAAAGGATTTACTACAATGTGTCTGGCTTCTGCTTCTGGGCAAATCAGACACATGCAGGCAAGCACAGAGGCAAGCCTGAAAGTCCAAACAACAGATGTACAGCCATTGTGCATCCTAAAAACAGATAAGATGGCAAATGGAGCCCCAGTTACACACACACACACACACACACACACACACACACACACACACACACACACACACACACACACACACACACACCTTCACTGGTACTTTGAATAGGTAGCAATAGACTACAGAGTGAAAAGGGCATACGGCAGGTGTTGACTGTCATTTTGTTTTTCCTGTTTCAAAGGGGAAGCAAACAAAAAGCTTGGGGTCATTATAATCTGTCTGTTAGCAGAAACCCAAGACACAATTGCAAGAATTTGAGGCGCCCAGAGGCAACATATCCCCAATTTCTCCTCTGTATATTTAAAGAACTTTAAATAACTCTATTCTGCTGTCCAAGGCACTCTAACACAACTCTTTAACAGTTTTTTATAAACTCAGCAGCCTAAAACAAAATGGATCTAAGAGCTTTAAAATCAATACTAATAAATGCATCCTGCTGTTAATGGATGTAGCATAGTGCATCCATTAGTTCCCCTCAGTGCATAAGGGTGTCAGCTGCATGTGTTCTCATCAAAACAGCAACACACACCATCATCTATGATCGCAAACATTTGAGGCAGCAAAACACATCTCTAGGTGCATCTCACTAAAGGATTGCTTAACTATTGCTAGAAAAAGATGCTAAAATAAAAGTTTTGTGTTTGTTCTTCGAGAAGTGTCACCAATGTTGTCAGCAGTTGAGTTAAATTGTGAACAGCGACTCCAAAGCCATCAATCTTTATCTCTGAGTCTTTGTGTTGAATATGAAGCTGCTCACCTTGAAGTTGTGGATCTTTTCATAGGAGCATTGCTTCTCACTTGTGTCTTTCAAGGCACTCCGTCGCACCAGAGGTGAGGAGATCTGTGGACAAGAGGCCAACAGTTTAATAGGCTTCCACAGAAGAGTCCCTTTGCTGCCCAGCTTCACTCCCAGAGCCAAAGCCAGCAGCTCCTGACGCTTCCTGTCTTGTCTTTTATTCTTGTGGGCGATCAGCTCCGCTCCTAGACCTCCACGGTTTTCTTCAGCCTCCATGCTTGACTGGTCGGGCTCCCAAAGACTCTCCAACTCCTCTGGGGAAAGGTGTGGAGGGGAAACGTGGGTGCTGTGCAGCAAACGCTGCCGGCAACAGCCCAGCGCAGAAGCAGCAGCTACACTCCACTCCCCTCTGTCCCAGGAGGGCGACTGATGACAATCAGCACGCGGTTGTCTCTGCATCTGATCTGAATCCAGTGGCAGCAGTGAACAAGAAGAGCAGGAGGAACAGGACCGATAGTGGGCGGCCTGAGGGCAGGAGCGTGTCTCAAACAATGGTCCTCTTTCACACGCTCAGAAAGGAAAGAGAGAACAGGATCTCAGCTAGCCAGGGGCTGGGAGGTTGAGAGTGAGGGCGGTCGGGTGCTTTCAGGACCGCTTCACACAGCTCAACAGCTCTCTAAAGCAGGATCAATAGTGCAGACGCCCTCTTTACAGCACAGAGCGCACTCCCATTAGCACACTGCCTTTCGGACACACTCCACTTCACTTAACTGGAGATAATACTCCACTGCCAGCAGCTCTCAGTCACCACTGGGTCCTTTAAACGGGTCACTCGCCTGCTCAAAGACAGACCCAAGATTGTCCGGCCAGTCAGAGCAGAGGCTGTGTCATCGTAATTCAAACAGATCTTGACCTCCAGTTCTGTCGGTCGGCCGGTGGAATTCCCCACATTGCTGTCCAGACTGGCTGCAGACTACTCCTTCCTATCACAATCAGTTGTCTCAGAAGACCAGCAGAGCCAGACTACTAACTTGGATTGGGAGGGATTACTACCATAATCCTTACACAGGCAATAATCCCGCAGTAGAAAATCCAAGTAAAATCCCATAGGAAGCTCATTTGCAGGTCTGCAGCCATGTACTTTTTTGCCAGTAGGGGGCTGTTTCCATGTTAACGCTGAATTTGTCCCTATTAGATCTGCTTGTAAACAACCAGTAAACAGCACCACAAGGTTTGATGCTCTTCTAATTATCAACGAGCTCTTGAAATGAAGTACGCAACACTGATAGCAGCGACTCAAGTACGACTCATATGACATTCCAAAAAATCTGAACGATTTTCTGTGAAACAGCTCCAGAACAGCTGAGCCAACACATGGAAAGACATCACAAAAAAAAAAAAAAAGGTTGAACTGATTTATTAAGCAGAGAGAAAAGGTCAGACAGCCAGTAAGCATCGGATTTATGATGATAGAGAGCTGGAGAAAACGCAGAGTGGTGAGGCATTGAGCAAAGACCCTGAGGGCAACTGCAAAGCTGAGATAAAATGAGAGGATTGGCAGCTCACAGGCTGATAAACCCAGCAGCAAAGTTAAAAAAAAAAAAAAAAAAAAAAAAAAAAAATTTGCTGTGGGCTTTTTGTGTATCAGCTATGCTATGTCGTTTTGTCTCTGATGTCTGTGAGGGACGAGTTGACTGGCTCATAGCTGAAAGAGGGACAGGACAGGTGAAGATATTTGTCATTGTGGTTGACATTCCTTGAAAAGACCTACACATACCGAACCATGCAGCCCTCGGACTAAGTCTGCAGGGACAGATGAGGAATAGCCCACTCTAAGATATTTTAGCCTTGTGAGGAGGGAGGGAGGAAGAGGAGGGAGACCCTCTTTGTCTGCAGGCAGATGGCTTCTTGTCTCTTAAAGAAAGAGCTTGGAAGAAAGGACACAAAAGGTGGTCACACAACAAGCTCTGCTTTCTTTTCAGGAGCTTGGCTCTTTTATGCCCCCCAGGCTTTGTGAGAACACAGCTGAGTGGACTCAGTTGTGGGTGGGATTATAGGAAATCGGGCACAGTGGACACTGACAGAGTAGGACAACAGAATACATCTACCCACATCCCAAACAAAACAGCTCCAACCACATCGCTAACTGAAAGAAAAATGGACATACTGTGAAGAGTACAACAGTATTGAAAATGGAGGAAATTGCCACTTTTGTGTGCACAGAAAACACGTAAAATTAGTCTATTTTTTTTGTGTCTGCAGCTGAAAATAAATAACCACTTTAAAGAGTCTGGAAAAACAGTTTGGGGAGCATTTTTGCATTTTGCAACTAAAAGATGTAAATAGTTGTTTTTGTATTTTTACAGCGAGAAACCTCGGGAGAGAACAGGTAATTATCCCAACAAACAAACACGACAATTTCTTTCCAGGGCATGTGAGCACGCCGCCATGTCGAGCGTTCCACTGAGATAAAAACCAGTGTGGTGAGTATCAGGAGAAATGCGGCAGAGGGTTTTACCCACTGAGAAAATTCCTGAAGATCTGAAAAAACTCAGGAGGTTGATCTGGGTTGAGTCAAGTACCCCCTTTCACCTTCTGAGTGCATTTTAATTACACAAGCATTCGCAGGCACAGCATTATATAGGTATCAACCCGACGCTGAGCAAATACATGTGAATTTGGACTATACAGTGCTGCCACTGTGGCTGTAAGGCCTCAGGGCGTGGCTCTGTAACTGGTAAACATGAACTTGAAAAAGCAACCACAGATCCGAGACATCGGGCCAGGTCTCTGCTTCTTGGACATGTAAGATTCAAGCAGACAGAAGACAGCTTTCTCTTCTAGAAGAAACTGGCAGGTGGTTTTCAAATGATGTCTGACAACGTCTGCCATCATCACAACTGTCACTGACTAAGATCCTCATGTATAAAACTTGGCAGGAGGAACGCAGAGTCAGTTTTTCAAAAGCGCCTGGATAACTGACAATCTGACATTTAGCTGGAGAAGTGCTCCAGATTTACTTGCCAAAGAGAAGTTATTGGAGAAAGCAGTCCACAAAGTTTCAAACATCAAATCAAGCTGCAAATCAAACACAGAGGAACACTGCTTGATACTGTTCAATAAAGCACTGTGTACAAAGCAAACATAGGCTGGTTTTTATGTCTTAGAGAACGTCTGAGGGCAGCTCTCTGCTCCAGGAGCGTCCTAGAGGCTGGCAGTGGCATCTGTAGCACTAAAACCACAATACGACAAAGGACTACTGACTGATGAATAGCCAATCGGTCAAAAATGCTTCTGTTAATGGTTCATGTATCAAGTTACAGAAACCAAACTGAAGACTGCTGATATTAATACTGCAAATGATGCTCTTGCTGACAGGGCTGTCATCTGTCTGTCGCTGCCTGTCACTGATTGACAAACTGTAGG
Source organism: Brachyistius frenatus (assembly GCF_029030835.1). Classification (NCBI taxonomy): domain Eukaryota; kingdom Metazoa; phylum Chordata; class Actinopteri; family Embiotocidae; genus Brachyistius; species Brachyistius frenatus. The sequence goes on along the minus strand of NW_027210619.1, from coordinate 4,854,979 downwards.
CTGACACTTTGAAGACAAAGAATCCCCAAAGCTATAAATCAAAGCTGGGGCACACATTACAGATACACCTTAAGAAATGTCAGAAAAAGAAAAAAAACAAGAAAACATGAGTGTGTGTTAATGAAAAAGCCAGAAAGACGGGAGGAAACAAGTTAAGATTGCCCCCTAGTGGAGGGACACTACTTTTATCTCTATTGAGAAACTTCACATTCCTTGTTGCTCCTTGATAAATCATTCACAGTCTTCGATTTGACAACAGCTTGTGAGTGCCTGAATGCAATGTGAAATGTGTCTCAGCCAAGATCAGTGTTTCTGATACAGATGGCAGGCAGAGTAAAGTCCCAGTCCCCTTGGTCATCATTACCTTTCAGTGGAGGCAATGAAGCATGGCAACAGTGAACACACCCAGGGGCTACTGGGATAATGTACGTCTCACTCACAGGATAAAGTGCCCTCTCATTCTGCTGTAAATGTTAAGCAGTGTGGAAGTAGAACAAAATCTTGATATCGTTCAGCATCTGTCAAAGGACCTGGTAAAAAGTAGACTGGGTATACTGAGATTTATTTTTTCTGAATAAGATGTATTGTTTTACAAAAATGAAAACATCTAATCAAAAAATAACTCTTGCTTATGGCTGTTTTTGAAAGATTGTGGGAAACTTAAGTTTTTGGATAATTAAATAAGAGTTGAAGGTCTTTTTTTTATTGAACAAATTGAAAGCAGTGCTGGTTGAGGCTGTTTCTTTCTTTGTCCTTTTTCTGAAAATACTGAACAATAAACTGGTTTAACGTGAGTAATTTAAGTAAGTATACAGGATTCTTTAGCGTAATTATCCTCATTACTGCAATAATATAACGAGGAAGTTTACTTTTTGCAAAATTTCCTTTCCCGAGGATGATGGTAGTGGTATTAAGGGTACATAACAGTTTAACTTGAGCCTATTTAATTGGTTTGTTTTGTCCACTCAACAGAACAAAATGCAAAGATATTAATTTTTTAAAAACAGTTTGACATTTAAGAATAGGCAGCTTTAGATGAGAAGATCGACTCATGGACTCTCTGCTGGTTGCCTGGAAACCTTGTAGTGACAACAACACTCAATTAAATAACTGATCATGGCCTTGTAATAGTCTGGCTCCTAATCTCTTGTGACATGTCACTCTCATATGTTATTTTTTGTGCAGATTAATAAAATGAGATATTATATTTTAATAAGGGAGCTTTAGAGGTGTTGGCAGGTGTATTTTACTGTTGGACAGAGCCAAGCTGATAATTTATTTACACTACAGAAATGAGAGTCTGGATATATTCATCCAATTCAATCCTGAAGAATGTACTGTGCAAATATTTAATGCCACAAATAGTTTTTATGTATCAATTAACTTTGTACACAGCACAGTAAACAGAAAAATGAATCAAATATTTGGTGTGAACAAACATGGCCTTTAAAATGACACAAATTGTCCAAGGTAAACTTGTGGTACGTTTTTCATGGTGCCTGGCAGGTAGGTTTTCAATCTTGGAAACTTGCCACAGTCATTCTGTGGATTCAAGCTGTTTCAGTGTCTTCTGTTTCTGCATGTAATCCCAGACTAACTTTAAGATGCTGAGATCAGGGCTCTGAGGGAGCCATGCCATCTGTTGCAGGACACCTTGTTCTTTATGAGTGTCTTTATGATGCTGGCTGTATGTTTGAGGTCACCGTCAGGTGCTGCAGAAGGAATCTGCGACCCATCAAATGCATCCCCGATTACATTGTGTCATGAATAAGGATTGTAACTTCCAAAGTGCCAAAAACTTCTTCCCACTACAGTATATACAGTACAGTACAGTGTTGTGGGATACGGTCAGAGTACAGTACAGCATTCAACATCTGGTGACACAAGCAGACATAAAACTCACCTTTTCTTCTCTCTGGAAGGTGACCCTGCGTGGTTCTGTGCGTCCACGGCTCAGTCTGTGGACCATTTTGTCCTTCAGCAGCGACGTATAACCAAGATGCTCGTAGATGGGGTTGGTGGTCATTTTGGCGATGTACTGTGCTGCCTTGGTCTCAATGTAAAGAGTGATAAGGGCGTCCGTCACCAGGTCGTGGACTGACTCGAACCTCTTCTCCCCGACAAAGTGCTTACCATCATAAAACAGTCTGTAGTTGAGGGTCTGGTGCCCAAACCTGGAGTGAGATTCATGGACGAGGATGTGAGCAGATGTTTGACAGGTTGAGTAAAAGTGAGCAAGGTGGAGAATAAGCGGGCGGTGAGCTGCTGATAGCGTTGGCCTGTCTGAGTTTCTGTAATGCATACTGATGGTGTTGGTACCTTAGGGCCAAGGTGTGTGTCCCTGGCTGTCTTTGGCTCTCCCTGATGAGGTAAGAACCCTCTGCTCCCGCCAGCAGATCGTCTGCATAATCTCGAGAGATCATGCCATGAAATCTACAAAAAAACACAAAAACATAGGTGCAACTCTTTCTCCAATGCCATTTTATCCTCAAACATCCAAAAATGTACATATTGGTTGTTGAGTTCAGGCTCTTGTTCCAAGCATCTTAGGAAAGTAAAGGGACACGCATTGACATAATATACATATCCACCCACTACAACCCTACCAACAATCTGATGGCAGGCAATAATGACAAATAAAACTATTCTCCGCACAGCAATGTTTGAAAAAAAAAAAAAGGCATAAAAATGATGACAGTAATTAAGTTACACTCACTCTCTGCCATAGTATTTGGGTCTGCTCTCCATCTGCGAACCAGAAGAAGAAATATTGGCTGCAGCAATATGATATGGAAGCTCAATTAAACAGCTTTGAAAATTGTTCTTGTGGCCTGCGTGGAAGATAAAGGACTCAACTCCACAGTACAGATTATCTCCATCTGTGCCCCTGCATCTATTCGCAGCTACCAAACCATAAAGCCTAATCACAGTGTGGAGATGAATAACAGGCAGTGCGGTAAAACAGCTGGTAGAAGATGGCCAGCTGCTACAAATTAATAATAAAGTGTGTTAGTGTGTCACTGCAGTGTGTTTAGTGTGTCTGCATTACAAATCTTGCAAACATATATGATATTTTAAATATAAACAAAACAGATGATTATAAAAATTATCTGTAATAACACAAGGTGCTTTTACTGTCACAGATGTGATCATTTACAACATTTACGTTAATGTGAATCAATCTGAAGGAAAGAATAATGAATTAGGAATTTTATTTTTTTTTACTATCCACACACTTTTACAGATGATAGAGTATAATCTCTCATATATAATTATAATCATAATTCTAGGAGATAATTAATTCTGTACTGAAATGCTGGATAGCTACTAATCTCAAACAACCAGCCAAAAGCTTTCACTTTGCTCATCAAAGTGTGGAAAGTCTCAAAATAGGATGAGACCCTCATCATTTCTAGTGGGTTATACAATAGGAGATTGACAGGACTCTCAGTGAGGACAGTGACAAGTATAATTTGTTCCATCAGCTTTATTAACACAGCTGAGAGAACAACGGTTTTGCTTTCTGTCATAATAAAGTGCTGCTGCTCTTTGCATCCAGCTATGACACTTAAGGGTTCTTGAAGTTTATTGTTAAATGTTTTAGGTTTAAAATGAGCTACTGTAACTCCACAACAGATCATTTGCAACAGAAATCAACACTAACCCTTCATGCACGTGACTGGAAGAACCAACAAACCACCTGCAAGGTCATTACAGGAGTTTGTGTCCAAGCAGGAGAGATATAGTGAGTGTTTTGAAAATATTCTCAAATTTCTCCTGAACTACTCACCAAAATATTTTTCTAAATAAATCTTAATGGAAAAATAAACCATGCAGTTCGAGGATCACGCTCAATTTCCAAATTCTGCCGAGGTCAAACAGTTACTCATGAAGTGCGGAGGAGTTTTAAGAAGCAGTGAGTCGCTCTCCACAGGTTACTGATTGGTCTGGCTTTCAGCTGCCAGACCTATTCATTTCTCAGTAAATCTTTTTTAGGATAAAACCTGAAAGTAAAAACTGAGTTTGCAAAAAGCTGAGTAGCTGTAGACTAGTTTATGAAGGGAAATGCTCTTTAAGAAAAAATAAATGGGGTCAGCAGATGGTTCATTTTGGTCCGGTACATAACCACATGTTCTGTGGTAATATTTGAAATTTGCCAATCATAAACACATAATGAATACAATCGTGGATGGGACTCTTGCATTACTCGTATGTTACAAAAGAATTATGGTTTAGTTTTTCATCCGAACTTATTTTGTCACACAACTTTTAGTGTCTGTGATTTGAGTATTCAGTTTCAAAAAAGAAATACAGTTGTAATGTTGCCAGAATTAGTTCATTAATCAAATAGATTGTTGTTTATTTAGCTAAATATATGTATGTAAAAATATACATGCAATTTGTTTCACATCCTTCATGTGTCTGGAAATTAAGTTATTTCCATATTCTCATTTATGATGTATTTCAGGTATTTATCTGTTTTGAAGTTAACACTTGTATCTGCAATAATGTTTTTCACATTTTACAAACTAAATGGTTAATAAAATATGAAAATCCTAATTTCAGGCCTATACAGTACAGCACCCTACTTTCTATAGCTTCCCAGAAGTACTGTACTGACCTCCTGAGGACATGTGGTCCTCTTTGGTCTTGGGGCTTCCTGCTGTAGCTGGTACACTGTTAGAGAAACATGCATGTTAATGAAGGCCGTCTGCCTCTCGCAGCTGTGCACAGTCATTTTATAGATTTGCTACGAAAAATAAACATGGTTAATACAAAGTTAAGCGGTGCAGCATTTACATACAGGGCTCTACTGGACATAAAACAATACTTCAACTTAATTGAATTTTGTTCAGCCTCTGACCACTTAGCGCAGTGGTAACAAGGGACAAAAGAAGCCATTAGCTTATGCATGCAGGATAAGCAGTGAATGGTTTACATGGCAAGAGCAATATAACTGAGATCCATTTGAGTAAATTAAGACTTGTTGTTTGTTCACCTAATGTGCACTTACAACCACACACATACCTTTCAACTTCATGGTATTTACACCTATACACACAGTGCAAATCCAAGCTTCTATGTATTAGATGTAATAAAAAAGTACTGGGAGAATTGGGAGTAAATCAGTGAAGCAAACTGAAAATGAAAATGAGAGATTTGTGGCAAGCAGAGTAATCACCACAGAAATCTCAGCAGACTCCCAGAATTAGTTCATTTAATTAGCGATCAAAAAGCGAGAAGTCAAAACACTGCTGCTGTTCCTGCTTTTTTCCCATGAACTGGACGTCTCTCAGGACAGAAATATTTCCACAACAGAAGAATCGGCAGAAAAGTGAGGTTTTTCTCTCGGAATCCAATTTTCTAATCCTGAGTGTGTCCTGGACTGCAGTTTCTCTTTTATTTGGCAAACTGCAGCATTGTTAAACCTGACTCAAATATATAATAACTGTAAAAATAACAGAATAACAGTCTTTCCTGTTTGTACTGTGATTAGCTCACTCCCATGTTGGATGAGGGCAGAAGACTACAACAGTGTCCTCGTTACTAACAACCAGTGCAAGAGCAAGGAAATCACTGTGTGAGGCTGAGCTAAATCTTCACCGCAGCAGATTCTCCAGGCGGGGGAAGGAAGACTCCTCACTGTGAATTTTCATATTTTGTCAGGCTGACTTAAGCCAACCAGCAATATCTGGAAATCATCCACTACTATGACATAGAGACCTCTAAAAATACTTCAGCAGAGAATCAGGGGAGTGGAGACTTCAGAAGAGCAGAATTATTGGAAAAGTATGCATATGACACATTTAATTACAGGAAAAGTCATTTTGAAAAAAAAAAAAAGAAGCTGTATGGTTCAACAAAATGTGGAACAAACACATTTCCCAGCTGAAATGATTTGTGCTCTGCTGCAATAAATGTATCACATATTCCGAGGGGTTAAACCATTTCCTCCCATATGGCAAAAACATTGTATAATGAGGTGGCTGTTCTGAGGACCCTGTTTTAGCTGAGCCGCTTTGCAGGTAGAAAATCTAATTTTCTGTGCTGCTGGTAACCCAGTTTACTCTGAGATCAGGACTCAGCTGCTTTGCATTTTATGCATGTATGAATGTGCTTTGTGGGCGGATGTGCCTGAGTGTGTGCGTATCCTTTTGGAACCTGCAGCGTATCTAATTGTACAATATAAACAACTCAAGCTAATTCTTCACAGTATAGCGAACGTGGATGTGTAATTTATAGACCACAAATGAATGGGCAGGTATTTAAAGAAGCCCACTAAAGGACAAAGTCAGGTTAAAATATTACTAACAGGCATAAAATAATGAATTAATTACTCACAGTAGGACTTCCATATGGGCGGTTGATAATCCTCAGGGTCTGTAAAGCACAAAAAAAGGCAGGTTTTTGTTATAAACTCACAGTTGTGTTAATAGACTGCTCTGTTTTCTGTCATTAAAAACTCCACTTCGAACCCCTTTCCCCCATGGGTTGAATGTGACCCCTTTGCTGTTGCTATGTCGCTCTTGTTTATCTCTGTTATAATTATGTATATGGCTTCACACTGTGCCGTTGCCTCATGAGACGCACCAGTGAATACACTTCTAATCAGTTTCTCTGCTTCAAGGACAATCAATAGAGGTGTCCGCTCGTTTTGCTAAGCATTGTGTCAGCACGCAGCTGATCCATATCAACCACCGGCAGGGTCCTGAAAACATAAAGTACAACTACAGCAATCAAAATTAAGAGAGGTAAATACAGCTTGAATCTCACCACCCACAGCAAGACCCCCTCTGGGAAAAGTGGTGGCTGAGTTATGATGATGTGAATACTGACACTGCATGATGGAGTGTGCTGTTATATTAGCTGGAGAAAAGAAGAAGAGGTGATGGAGTCAATGCCCTGCAGCAACTAATAATTTACTGCAACTCCTACTGAGTCAAGTAATGACTTGTAATACTCTTAGTACGTGTCACTATATAAGTTAAAAATCCGCCTTCAGCAGCAGGTAATATTTTGTCTGGCACTCACTACAACATATAATCATCATGACGATGTTGAGAAAAACTTCTACAGGGTCCAAATTATTAGTTGTTTCTGAAATGTTTAACCTCATCTCACAGAGAAGCTCAATGTCCTGTGGAAGGTCAAGAGATGTAGAAGCTTTAAAAATACCAAATAAATGGACCTTATGTTGTAAATTTAGTTTTGTCAAGTTGCTGTTTCAAAAGACAAAAATCCAACTTCAGTTAAACATTTTTTAATAACTTTTCTAATAACTACTAAGAAATAATAATTTCTTAAACAGTTTTAACTAATTAGCAGAATTAATTTTTTCGCATGTTTAAAAGTCGCTGCATGATCAGTATGCCATACTGTGTCATACGGTATCAATCATGTCGGCTCATAACTATGACCTAAGCAAATAATACTCCATGTCAAATGCACGAAATAGCTGCTCTAATAAATGTATCTACCTCTCAGATGTTCCATGTAATATCTCTCCCTGAGCTCATGGTGCCTTTGCTGAAAGGTTCAACTGACTGAACAATGAATCATACTGGTTCAGTAGATACATGTTGTTCATGTAAAACATTCCTTTGTAGTCATCGGCAGATCAGCTGTGGCCAGAGGGAAAGAAATGAAACACACCTCAGAGGTGATGGGAATCAGTTCATGAAAACCAGTGAGCACTTGTTGGATATGGAGCGCTGAGGTACCGGCAACCAAACTGTGAAGCTTGTTCCTCGTGTAAATTGCATCAGAGTTAAGAATTGTATCACTGAAGTATGTGTACTGCCGTTTTCATTTGGTCTGTTTTAACTGACGTCACTTGAAGAGCAGAAGAGAGCGTTTCCTTCATGCTGTTTTCCCCTGCTCACTGCAGCAGGAGTTTGAGTGGAAGTCGGGTGCTACATCATCAAACAAATTTTTTTTTAAAAAAGCTCTTCGCTGCTTCTCATCATAACAGCAGTTACTGTAGAAAGCGCTGGATTTATACCAGAGCAAAGACAACATGTGCATATTCAAAAGCTGAATAAATATGTAAACTATGAAAAGATTCAACTGAGAAGTGGATGATTTAAGGATAAATGTTGTTAGTTAAGCCCCTCCACAGAAAATCTGCCTTCAAATACAACTAAATATCCTTCAGGCTCCATTTGCTGGTGTGTGGCCAGACTGCCTTGAAAAAAGGCATTGTCCTAATGCTGAGCCTTTGTCACTGTGTACTTCACTGGCAACAGCCTGAAAGATTTATTCCACTGCGGCTTATTTCTAGAATGTGATTTCATCTGGTTGGCTGCCAAATATTCCTTTTCAAACTAATTCTTATTAATGACGAATGGTGGTTTCAGTCTGAAAATCTGCAGCAGCCTCGGCTACGAAAATGGAGCTCGGAAGGGTTCCTTCAGATGCTGGCAAACACAAACATACACACGTATACAAATACTTTAAGCTACACTGTACCTACAGACTCTCACTCACACATATACGCAAGCACGCACACACACAGAAATCCAAAGAACATCAAAAAGAATTTCTAAGTAGCTCAGAGTTTGCGTGGTGTCTGATGATCAGGGAGAATTTAAAATTCTGGAGCAGCCGGAGGGTTCTTCCCCTGAAGAAACAGCTATTAATTGTGTTGCCCTCCATTACTCACCAGTCAGAGGCATTCAATAAAATAATTACCGGTGGGTGTTTGCTTCGGTGACAAAGAGAATATGTGATGAATAAAGATCAAGCTAAGACTTTTATCCTCCGAGATAGCGTCTGCTGTACAGTCTGTGCACATGCGAAAACATCCAGCATCAGCACATGAAACGGTCACTCATGTTGAGGTGTACTGAGTACTTGAGCATTTTATGACCTGAGCAGAATCCTTGTATTAGAGACAAAAAGCAGATGTCAACAGACAGGGCATGTCACAAAAAACAACAAAACACGAGCAAAAACAAGACCTCAATATAATGTTCATTATGTAATGTTACACAGCTGGCAATGCAATAATGACTTTTTGCTGCATATGAATAGTGAAACAGCAGATGCAGAAGTAACATGGAGATGTACATCCGTCATTAACCTGTACTTTATGTGCTAGCTGTAAAATACTGGCAATATGTCCATCCTAGTGGCTAACAAGAAGAGGTCTAAAACAAAACACAGACATCTTAAAGTCTAATTATTTTCAATGTCACTTTCTCAGCCTTAAAGATTTACACAACAGTGGAAATGACTCAAGTCTCTGTCTTACTAGATCTACAGTTTTTTCAAATAACAACAGCAATTTTTCCAAAATGTTCTTAATTTTAACACAAGTTCATAATATTGCTAATGAAAGACCTTCAAGATTGCAAGTATGGCTATGCATGGTTTGACTTGGACATTTCGTAAATTTGGCAAAAAATGATTTGATATTGGTCATTTTAAATGATTATTTAATTACCTATTAATTGTAAAAAAAAAAAAAAAAAAAGGTACTTTCCAGTCTCAGTGTATTGCTCATAAGTTTGAAATGTATTCACAAACATAACTGGCATAAAGTGATAATACATCCTGGAGAAGAACTATGTGTGCAATGCTGCAGATACATGCATGCTCATGCTCATGCTCATGCTTATGCTCATGCTTATGCTCACACACACACACACACACACACACACACACACACACACACACACACACACACACACACACACACACACACACACACACACACACACACACACACACACACACACACACACACACACACACACACAGAATCATGTCAGTGGGTTGCGGCAGAGCTACAGCAGGGAGACCATCTGTGTTATACACTCGTCCAACTCAAGAATTTCAACAGCGTCTTAGAGCTGACCAGATATCATGTGACAGGTGAGGGTGCCTCTCTGGTGTGTGTGTGTGTGTGTGTGTGTGTGTGTGCTGTGGGGCTGCACACTAACACACTTTTCCCTTAGGGAAAGGGTGCTGTTAACAAGAATTGGAGGTGAGTTTTGGGGTAAAGTGTAATTTGGTATCCTGATTCTGACATTTCCTCATGCCTGCCACAGAGAGCTTCTGCTGTTGTTGTTATTAATCCTGCATTTCCGACTGGGATGTGTACACACAGATCTGGAATACTTGTGGGACAAACTTGCCCCCCGTTGATGCTATAAAAGATGCAGGAATTTTCTGTTAGGTACGTGACACAGATCCAATCCCCTATGTTTTACCCTGAATAGGACAAGAAACAGAAGCAGTGGAAAGATTTTGAGGCAAACTGCAGCATTTGCCAGAATCATGTACAGGATTGTGTTGAGCAGACAGCCTCTCTGTAATACATGGCTGTAACTCTGAACTCCCTGACCAATTTTTGTCATTCAAGGCCCAGAGCCGGAGACATACTTTCATGCTCTATCCTTCAATTTATTTTCAAAGCTTTATTTCCTGGAGCAGTCTGGCAAATGGTGTGCTGCTGATACAGTACATGCTTCCATGCCTAGCCATGCCAAGAATGTGTAAGAGTCTTCCTGATATAGACAAACAGACAGAAAATATCTTTCCAGGAACAAGAGGAGATTGCAGCATGTATGTTGCAATCACGTTGCAATCTGTTAGGTTTGTCTGTTAAAAACATCTATCGTTTTTCCAGCAGTGTATTAAGGATGAGTGTATATGAAGCAGTCCACACATTAAAAGGTGGTTTGCATACATTACGTTGTTCGTTTTATGTCAATAATTTGCAGGAAGTATGGAAATAAATCATTGTTAGGCTCCATTATGTAATTACCTTTAGGACCGGCATACATCAGAGCTCAGCACAAAAAGCTGCCATCAGTGACACTTTGCTTGATCAAACAGATGATCTGTATGGACATAATTTACACACCGTCCCCCAAATAATGGCCTCAAAAAAAAGAAGTAGATGAAAAAGCGACACCAAGAGCACTTTGTTAGCAGCCAGAACAGACGACCCAATATGGAGCAGAAATTGTGAGAATAATTTTTTAGTCATATGCCTCTTAGACAAGATTATTCAAATGTTGTGTCTGGCTGCCAAAGAGCTCTGGATGGAAATAATAATAATACCCTTGTGACAACCACTCCATCCCTGGCAGCAGCGCAGCTTGTAACCTCTGATAATTATATTGAGAACCCAACAGTAATGACAACCCTCCGATGCCACAGAAAGAAAAGACTTTCCTCTTTAAGCAGCAGTGGTCAAACAGTAAATCCACAGCTTTCTGAAACGCACACATGAGATAATGCTTTGTGAAGCATGTGGTTACCGCAGGCTATATCAGCTTGGAAACGACTTGTCTGTCCCTCCCATTGGGCAGAACCTTGGGAAATGTTACGCTGCTGTGTGGTGTGGTTGGGGTGCAGAGACGGTAAGAAAATCAAACAAACACTGTATACTATGCAATGTCCTCATCCTGTCATAAAACTATTTAATAAAGGTTTTCCATGCAAAATTTAATATAAATTTTTCACCAATGTTTGTAGGTGGAAAAAGTATCTTTGGATGTCGATGTGACTTTAGTAGAAACATAAACCAAAGTGTTGAACCTGGCATTATAACCAGCTTCTCCCTCCCCTTGTCTCACACACCATCTCCCTCACACACATGTCTCTGGTTGTTGGTGGGGCTTCCACATCAAACAGAGCTGTGATAGTGGAGTTTGTACTTTAAACCCTGGCAAACATGAGCAACATGCTTTATCAACACAGAATGGGCTATTTGCAGAGACAAGCATGGTGCTGCTCTTTTACTCAGGGTATATTTGAGCAGCTACAAACACACTTTCTGTTCTCACTTGTGAAAATTGAACCATCAAAATTACATTTCCCCAAAATCTATAATTGATGCTAATCGCGTAGCTGTACCTTTCGCTGTGCAAGGAGGATTTGATTGGAGTTGTGTGCACACTGAACACTATTATGTCACTGGACCAAATCATACTCGAATTTTTCACAATTTCAGAAATCATCCCGGGCTAATGCTACTTTTGGGAAAATGGTAGACTACACAGGCCAAAGATAATCCTTAAAACCAGCCAAATATAAAGTCAATAAGGGAATTATGGAGATGATTGGCACTCTAACGATAACATGACTGCCTCTCACAACCTTATAATCCTTGTGCACACGAAAGGTTTCCTTTGCCTCTAATATTTCAAAACCTGCATCCATTTATAACAGATTGTAATGCTTTCTATTATTATTAATCCTAAATCACAGCATTGACTAGAAGATACTTTCCTGACATGTGTTTTACCAAACACCTGCGAGACAGATGAGGACATATAAAGATTTCACATTTCCTGATGCTTGTGTTTGTGGTGAGGGCATATTTTGATTGGTTTTATAGAACATAATGAAAAAAGTTTGATTCAAGTCAAATGAAAGCAAAAATATGAAAGCAAAATGATGAACTTCTCAAAAAGAAATGTCATTATTCGTATTATGCTGTCCCGCCAAGTTATGTGAACTCTTACCAGAGGATAGAGATGAACCTGAGAGGCTTGAGTTACTGGATGCTGCCATCCCAACCAGTTTCACGACTCGGTTACTCCCGTTTGGCCAAGGTGGGCTCACAGCAGCTCGTCCCCGGCGGTGTCTCCATTTCACTTACGTCCCAGTGCTCTTCACCTTTGACGGCTGACCGGTAACTATTTCATGTCTCGTTTGATCCAGATTTCCGAACCTGCCACCCGTCTGCCCGGGTCTGCTGATCCTTCCCCTCGACTCGCTGTGCGCCTTGGTGAGGAGCTCACGCTGCCGCATAAACTGAGGGTGCTGCCGCCACTGATTAAAAATAAAATAGACCGGCTACAGGAACATGTTCCGTAGATCAATTTCGCCAAGCATTTTCCTTACACTGGTCTGAATCTAAAGGTATAAATTTGTGTGCCATGCAGAAATCAGCCATGGTTTCCATGTGCCACTTTAAGGATTGTAATAAACACACTACACCGCAGCGTAGACGCGCCTTCTTAAAGTGAAAGTTTGGAGCAAGGTTGCTCGATGTAAGTAATGTCCACTGGCAAAATAACATCAAAACAACGACTGTAGTTCTGCTTTCAAAATCCTGAACGGATATTTATTTCTTGCAATACACGGTAATGTACTTCATGCAAAGTGCCGACTGGCTGGACCATATTATTCCAGCTTTGTCATTGCATATTTTCATGTCATGTTTTGTGAAAAGCACAGGAAAAACATCTTTGTGTTGTTTTGCGCCATCTGGTGGGCTTTCCTCTTTGCCAAGAGATCACAGACTAAAGAAAAATATCTAGTGCTGGTGCCATGATCTTAAAGTGAGGTTTTGAAGCCCAGAGTTTTGCTAAGGACACACTCTTAACACAGAGAAATGTACACTGAAAAATCAGTACTCTTCTCCCATAGTTACCAAGTCCAATGTGCCCTTTAGCAAGGGCACGGCTGTACAGGTTCCAGATTTGAGTGTGTGAAACTCTGAGCAAAAAATAATAAAATAAAAAAGAGCTGCGGAAGCAAAGGTCAGCAGCAGAACTCGGTATTATAAGCAAAGAGCAATCACAGAGAACTGCCTAAAAAAAAAAAACTTCATCAAATATCAAATATCAGCCTGCGGCTTCATAAAAGGACAATAATTTTTCAAACTGACAGATTTGACAATAAGACAGTGTTGTAGTCATAGGTTGCAGTCCCGCCACCTCACCTGAGCTGTTGTATCCCTGTCCACATTTTCTCCCCAGCTGTGTACCTTCTTCCTTTACCTGGTGCACTGCATTGCATGCAAAAGTATATGAGCCAAGTCTATCAGCAACTTAAAGCTACTGATGTCAGGCTGACGTGCTTTCCCACATGCTGTGTGTTGTGATAATCTTCAGGCTTTTTTCTTCAATTGTAGAACAACCATCCCTTTTTTGCTGTTTCCACAGTGCATAAAGGGCCACGATTATCGGCACACAGAAACTGTATTTACACATGGTCTTTTAATTAATGGTGTGAAAAAGGCCAATGGTAATACTCATGGAACAGCCAACACAATTTTAGATACAAATAAAGTTATAAATTGCCAACATTAAGATCCAGCAGACATGGACACACATTATTGTCACACTGGAGTTTTACTCTCATGGATCTAAGTAGCCTACATTAGCTCTGGTTTGGTCTCCACCAAATCATTACAAATATATTATTTTTAGGCCTTCTGTGTGGCAAAGGGAAAGGTTGGATTAAATAATGACTCAGCAAAAACAAATCAATAAACTAAACTAGGTTGAAATAGACAATGCAGGTTAGTTTGTTCTAAGCTGTGTCATTATTGAGAATGTGTTATACTGAGGACATTTGATTTTGGGGTTGTATACGTTTGACTGACAGGTGACACAGTCATCCCCTGGTGGTGTGGTCACTTTTACTTTGTATCAACTTAAAACAGATTTCATCTTGACCACATCATTATTGTCCAGTTTCTAGGTGACAGTGAGAATAAAATCCAAACTTGCCATCTCAGTTTATAAACTACCTCAAAGTGCAGTAGGGTACAAATGCTGACAGGCAACTATTTTTGTAGATGATGTAAAGGAAGTAATTTGATCAATTCAATTTGTATAGAAAACAGTCAGTTAATTCAAGGATTTATAACTAGGCTATATTTATTTGTTTTGTGTCTGTTACCTGCACCAGAGCTAATAACATTTACTTCACATTTTATTCAGCTGTGTCTGAAAATGTAAATGGTTTTAGTATTTAGTATCTTGCTATTTTCCCATGTGTGTTACCTTGGCAGGGTAACACACATGAGGTCGTTTCCAGCTCGGCATCAGCGTCATAGACCGCTGGACTATCTTCAGCGCTGGAGGATGCAGACTTTCATCTGGAAAGATTGGTGGTGCAGTGGTTATCACTGTTGCCTCTCAGTTAAAAGGTTGGTCGTTCAATTCCCCCCATTGGTATGACTTATAAAAAAAACACACACACTATAGCATGTCATCCAAATTCCCGAGGAGGAGTTTGTTAAAGTGCAACATGTGTGAATCACCAAAAATAGTGACTAAATTCAAAATGGTGGACTTCCTGTCGAGTTGACGTAATGGTGCAATGTACCTTTTTTGTGCGTCTAGGTGTGATACACATGTCCACCGAATTTGGTGCGTGTAGGTAAATGTAGCCGCCGGGGCATCTCTTTAGGGGGCGCTAGCGAGCCATTTGGCCACGCCCACTCGCGACTCCACTAAAATACGAAACTTTTCGCCGTCAGAGACGGGTGTACCAACTTTCATGAGTTTTGGAATATGATAAAGCCTCCAAAAATGCAGTTGTTTACGGAGAATCGTAATAATCGCTGGATAACAACAGGGCTTTCGCACCATCGGTGCTCGGGCCCTAATAATTTTACGAATAATAAGAGCGCTTTCGCACCTTTGGTGCTCGGGCCCAAATTAAAACGCCATTCTGTTTGTGAGCAAATAAGAACTCCTGAAGTTACCTGCAAGGCAGCGTTCAGGGCACCAACACTAGAGCGCTCCCAACAACGACCACGTGATCCACTGTCGTCACATGACATTCAAAGAGCGGATCATGTGACTCAGCCTGCCTCACTGT
Organism: Brachyistius frenatus; assembly: GCF_029030835.1. Taxonomy (NCBI): domain Eukaryota; kingdom Metazoa; phylum Chordata; class Actinopteri; family Embiotocidae; genus Brachyistius; species Brachyistius frenatus. Next base: position 4,839,403 of record NW_027210619.1, on the reverse strand, counting down.
CCACACACCTTAATCTCTCCATCTGGCTGTACCTCTGCTGGAAGGGTCCTATTTGTCCTGTTGGCATAGAAACCACCGTGATAATGAGGTGAGTTTTAACCAATCAAATTGAAGTTTTTCTTCGTCTTCTTCTTGCGGTGACCACAGCCGGGAACATGGTGTCTGTCACTGTGATTGGACTGTTTTGAAATCTGAGTGGCCTGCGGTGTTTAAGGCTCAAGCATCGGTGTTCCCGGCCCTGTAGTCTGATATGCATTTTGTAAATGTTGGCAGGCTGTTGCGGGAGACTCTGGGTTTCCTGTTACTGTGGGCCTGTCTGGACTCTGTGACCTCCAGGAGCTGTTCGTCGTTTTTCTGCCGAAAATCTCACCGTGTCAGCGGCTCGAATGGAGTAGACCCCGGCTCCCCTCTCTTCCTCACTCCTTACCTAGAGAAGGGTGCCATAGATGAAGGTACAAACAACAGTCATGTAATATTATAATAACACTGCAATTAGCTTTATTACAATGTAATATTGGTTTGTCAACAAAAGTATAAACACAACACTTGTTTTTGCTCCCATTTTTTTCACGAGTAGAAGTAAAAGATCTATAACTACTTTTAGAAACATGAAAGGTTTATTTCTGCCAAACGTTGTGCACAAATTTGTTAAAATCTGTATTAGCGAGCACTTTACTTTGGATAGGATATTCCATCCACCTGACGGATGTGGTGCTTCAAGATGCTGATTAACCAGAATAATTATTGCACATGTGTGCTTTGGACTGGTCACAATAAAAGGCCTCTCTCACAATGCCACTGGTGTCACACGTTTTGAGAGAGCCTGCACATGGCATGCCGTCTGCAGGAATGTCCAATATTATATTTGTGTTATTATTATTTTTGTTTTGCATTCATGTTGACATGTTGACCTCTTGTTCTTCCAGCCAGGAAACTGAGTGAGGTCGGAGATCTACCAGGTGCCAATGTCAAGAGTTACAGTGGATACCTCACAGTCAACAAAAAATACAACAGCAACCTCTTCTTTTGGTTCTTCCCTGCACTCATGGTAGGCTCAAGCTTTGTCTTTACAACAGAGGCTTTCCAGATAACAGAGTAGCTCAACTTTACTTGCTTTCACTTCAGCCCCTGAGTCAACCTGTGATTGCATTGTGTATTTATTCAGCTGCAATTCAGGAATGCCTGCTGTGGTGTTAGATTCAGTTTTATTTTGTTCAATGTCACGTTTTTTTCTCAAACAAAGTCTTACAGGAGGAGCGGCAGAGAATTTTCCAAGCTTTTTTGGGCAACCCGTTATGTTAAATCTATGAATCAGTAACCCAAGGATCTTATCTATAACCATGCCACAGTGCTGTAAAGTCACATGCCATCTCATGACTCCAAATGATGGGTGGAACTTGTATAATCTTTGTTTTGCAAATCATGAATAGCCTTGCATTACAGTGCATGAAATATTTTACCTTTACACAGGGAGGTTGTAGCTCAGACGGCAGAGTGGGTTGCACACTAATCGGAAGGTTGGTGGTTCGATCCCCAGCTCCTCCTGTCCGCATGCCTAAGTGTCCTTGAGCAAGACACTGAACCCTAAGTTGCTCCCGGTGGTGTACCATCGGTGTGTGAATGTGCTCCTGATCGCAGCACCTTGCATGGTGATCTGTCTCATTAGTGGGTGAATGAATGGGGAAACCATGTTAAAGCGCTTTGAGACCGAAAGGTGATAAAGCGCTATACAAGTACAGACCATTTAGAACATTAACTAATCCTTTTTATTTAATTCTCCCTAATTTACACATTTCCAGAGATATCCATGACACGTCTCCAAAAAGCCAATAACGAAAAACCTTTTTGCTGAAAGTGTTCTTAACAAATTCTGCTTTGCTCAGAGAATTTAGGCTTAAACATACTCACCAATATGGAAAACAATTAGCATCATTATTGAACAACAAGATGATAAGACAGCTTGTACTCTGATTATTTTCAACATCTCTGCAGTCTGATAACCCCAAACACCGGCTCATAGCCTCAAACCTGAAGCCTTTTTATCCTTGTTACTATCACTGGTCAATAAATTGAGGGATAAAGTCAGACTGTCCAAGTAAACTGCAATAAAATCTAATTATTTCCTTTTTGTTAATAAGCCAAAGTCACCACTAGGTGATGCTGAGATCTTCACTTTGTCTCCTGACCAACAGGCAGGCCGAGGGACAGCTCCTGTCCTGCTGTGGCTGCAAGGCGGACCCGGTGGCACCTCCATGTTCGGTCTCTTCGTGGAACACGGACCATACGTAGTGTACAAGAACTTGACTGGTAAGAAGGGATTTGATCCAACAGCAGCAGACAGGAGACATGCTGTGTAATGCCTATCTGACAGACGTGTGTCTTGTGAAGTTTGTGTCAGAGCATCGTTTTCTTTTTTTTCTCACTTTGCAGTCGGTTTCAGGGATTATGCTTGGACATCAAGATATTCAGTTCTGTACATTGACAATCCAGTATGTATTTCTTCTTTTACCGCAGACAAAAAAAGGCACAGTTACTTAAAAAAAAATCTTTCACTCCGTGTTTCCCAAAGGCTGAAGAAGTGTATTTATTTCTTCTAGGTTGGAACTGGTTTCAGCTTCACTGATGATGACAAAGGCTTTGCTCAGAACCAGGATGATGTTGGCAGAGATCTGTACAGGTAAAACACTGCTATCTAACACGGGTAGCATCTTTTCTTTGGGGTCTTTACGCCGGTGTTTGATTGTCACTAACTGTTTTTGTAATCCCCATCTCTTTTCTTTTAAAGTGCTTTAACACAGTTCTTCCAGCTCTTTCCTGAGTATCGGTCCAATGAGTTCTATGCAACTGGAGAGGTGAGTTTCTCCTCTTAATCCTAATGTTGTCGTTACATTTCGCGCAGCAGTATTACAGAGGTGGCTGTTTACACATAGCAAAAAGATGACATTTAATGGGTTATTTAAAAAAAAAAATTTTTTACATTGATACTAATGACTGGTTGCAGTTTATGGCTTGAGTAAGAAGGTCTCCTGTGAGATTGACTGGTTTCTGACAACAAATAGAAATAGCTTATGCAGTTATGATATTGTCCTTATTCTGTCATATTTTCTCTGTGTAGTCATATGCAGGAAAGTACGTTCCTGCTGTCTCTTACTACATCCATAAAAACAACCCCACTGCCAAGGTGAAAATCAACTTTAAGGGAATGGCTATTGGTGATGGACTCTGTGATCCAGAACTGGTGTGTATCCACAGTTTTTTTTTTTGTTTGTTTGTTTGTTTTTTTATTATTATCCTTTACTAATACCTTTCTCCAGATATTATGCGTGGGACTGTGCAGCCCCATAAAAATCATCACATTTTTAGTCTTTCATTCAAAATATTGTATTTCTCATCTCATCCAAAATATCTTACTTTTATTTACTAAAATGGTCACCATGTTGATTCTGTATTAATCTCAGACTTGGTTAACATCTCCCTGGCTCTCATTGTTCATACTGTATGTTTGCACTTATAATTCAGCAGTTTTACAGCTTTCCTTTGTTCAATGGTGTTACATGTTATTGATTTGTGGATATGAACTGAATATATTTCACTTCTTCTCCTCCTCAGATGCTGGGTGGTTATGGTGAGTTTTTGTATCAAACAGGATTGATAGATGAACTCCAAAAACAGTACGTTGACAAGCAGACAGACTTGGGGGTTGAGCTCATTCAACAACAGAAGTGGGTGGAGGCTTTTCAGGTGAGAGATGTTGGGTGCTTTGTGCGTTTCTAATTGTTCAAGGAATGTATGTCGTAGATCCCATTTTCATTATCTGAAACAAACATTAGAAAATATTGTGAATAAAATTAAAACTCCTAATTTGTTTATGTCTCTGACTTAAGGTTTTTGATAGTTTGCTGAACGGCGACCTGGTACCGTATCCCTCCTTCTTCCACAATGCTACAGGCTGCGCCAACTACTTCAACTACATGATGTGTCAGGTACTCGGAGCTGCCTGCGTGACGCCGTAGAGCAAAACCTTATATTTATGTTTATTTCTATAAATAAACCAATGTAGATGTAATTGTATTAGTCTGAATAACCCACTCCTTTTCTTTGTGTGCGCCACAGGAGCCTGAAGACCAGGAGTACTTCTCCCAGTTTGTGACCCTGCCAGAGGTGCGACGCGCCATCCACGTGGGCAACCTGACATTTCATGATGGCTCGGAGGTGGAGAAGCACCTCCTACAGGATGTCATGAAGACCATCAAACCGTGGCTGGGGGTCCTGATGGATAACTATAGGGTGAGGGGAGCAGGATCATCCATCCCTTTAGTAGTTTGTCTGAACTGCACCATGGCAGTATGTTCACTGGCAGATTAGAGTGCATTAAGATTGTGTATGTATGTATGTATTGACATAGTATTGTGTATGAAAACAGATATCATCCTGGATTTTGGTCATGATAATATTTTTAAATGTTGTCTTAAATCCTGCATGACGGCTAACTGATGAAAATTAAATACGTGTGCAGGTCTTAATCTACAGTGGTCAGCTGGATGTGATTGTAGCCGCTCCGCTGACTGAGAGGTTCCTGCCCACTGTCAACTGGACCGGGGCTGCCGAGTACAAAAAAGCCCCTCGCTTCTACTGGAAGGTTCAGCCCAGTGACACAGAGGTGGCCGGTTATGTGCGACAGGTTGGAGAGTTTTACCAGGTGAGCAGATATTCAGGACAGTGGACTGAATGTGAAAATAAATGTCCCAGGATATTTAAATTCTGTTCTCCTGTCACACAGGTCATCATACGAGGAGGAGGACATATTCTGCCTTACGACCAACCAGCGAGGTCCTTTGATATGATTGACAGATTCTTATCAACACAGTCCTTAATATGAAATGCAGTGGTGCTTAAATATAGCCGATTAAAACGCCTTCACTTTAAAGAACATACTGATCATTGACTGCTGATTTTAAAGATTGTTGATTCTCATAACCAGTTTAAATAAAAAAATGTTATATTTACAGCAGATTTTATATATTTTTTTAACAGAGGATTTGTTTTGGGACTTTTGTTGGCTCTCTGATACGCTGCAGATAAAAACTGTAAGTACTCTCAGCCTTGATCCAAACCTCTAAATTGCTGCAAACATCTTGTATTAAAATGAAAACAGAGTGGCAATTCATCCTTAATTATCACGTTAAAATTCTCTACAAATTTTTTGATTCATTTCATGTTTGTTTTTTCTGAGGATCACTGTGAGGAAAATATTGTGTCCAATCATTACATGTTTGATGTTCATGCCACTGAAACCTTAAAAGTGGAGAAATGACTTGAAATAAAGGTACTTTTCTACAACAGATTGTTTTAATGTCCAGAGAGCAGACTGAATTGTGCTGTGTGTCTCAGAGATAGAGGAGCAGATGTTGCCTTAAGACTTACTTAAGTACTTTGTTGGATAACTAAGTACTTACTTAGTTATCCAACAAAATGCCCACCAGGGGTCACTGTACTCCAAAGAAATGTCACTATTTACCCACAAACTCCAAAGTACAATCACTGCTTCCCAAAACAGCTGTCAGTGATTCAATGCACTTTTAAAAAGTTTACATCATTTGCTCTGTGATCATCTGAATACATTTATTCTTCATTATCTGTGAAGAAATTAGAGGTTTCTCTGTATTTCAACAGTAGCGGTCTGAAATTAATTTCTTTCACAATGTCTTTTATTTTATTGCTCGCTTGTGTCATTGTTGTGGCAAAGATTTAACTATCTGTGTCTCTGTAGTGATTTGGCATTTTGACAGGAATACACAAAGACATTTATGCAGTGAAGTTAACTGCCATGTTATTTCATCAGGCATCTATCAAGCTGTCTAGACAGTTCAATAATTAATGAGTATTCTAAACCTTTAAAGCATCTAACTATTTAATGAGCAGTCATTTTTCAAGGACAAGCACCGGGAATGTGCAGTCGATCCTTTGATTCAAACAGTTTCAGAGAGAAATAAATTTCACTAGATTTGGGGAGCGGTGACACCAAATCACACTAATTCATTGTATGTTACAGAACAAGTGCTTTATTTTCATACCGTAATGTAACTGCAGTGATACTTTAACATCTGTACAAATGCAAAATAAAATGTAGGCAATGTAATTACAGACAGAAATAAAAATGTACAAAGTTATGCAGGCAAGAATGGATTTAGCAGTTCATTACATATCAACAATGTATTTAAGCGCTGAAATGAGCCTCGACATACAACGAAAGGCAACAAGTGCTATGTAAACATTATTTACAAACGTACCACACATTTATACTCCCTTCAAAAAGAAAGGTGGTTGCATTACATGTACAGGGTTATAGAAATTAATGATATCTACAATATTTATAGTGTTTAGATTTCAAATAATACAATTACAATGTCATTAATATGTAGGAATTGTTCTCCACCTCTCACACAAACAGACACGCTGCACTTCCATCTGTCCTTTTGGTCTGCCTATACAGTAACACATGTTTCTTTCTTAATCCGAATCCACTGTCAAAAATGAATGAAATATAACTCTTAATGTCCTCTAAATAAATTCCAGTTGAAAATATTTTGAGGTCACTAATATATTTTCACATGCAGAGGTTAATTTGAAATGGTCTGATCTAAACATGGTGTCAAAAACAACTCAAAATAAGGCAAGCTTCAGTTCAGAGGGTCGGTACAACAACAAAGCCCTTTTCACAAGAATTTCTCTGACTCATCACACACTGAACTGTACACGCAGACTCCAAGGTTAAGGAACAACAAAACTAGATGCAACCCGCAATGAGAAAAGAGATTTTCAATTCACATCGAAGTTTCCCTTATCTCTGACAAGACTTATTAAACAGTGCTAGGTCCTTAATTGAGCTTCACAAGTTCCCTTATTCTTTCTATAGGCCAGGCACAGTCTCTCCGCAAAGCCAAACGCAGTTAAGTTTCTCGCTGGTGTATGAAGACTGGGGGGAATCACTGAGAATTACTCTGACCTTAATATGGCTATTCTACCCTCTGGTATGGCAGAAGACAAAGTGCATAGACAGCTCTGCGATCGCTCCACCTGTCAGTGGAATGTATTTCATCTATCCCACTGTAAAACACAGTGCATTATGGTCATCATGCTAATGAGCCGACATTCCTGGTCATAGGGAAGTGAGGAAAGAAAGAGGAGCCGTGGTCAACATGAGAAGGTATTAAGTTTCAGGGCTGGAAGGGAGATAGAAAAGGACAGGCCTAAATCCACAGCCAAACTGACACACAGAGGAGTTTGGGCCTTTACATGCAGCAGACATCTATGAGGAGGCCAATAACAGAGATTCTTTGGGAAAAAAGCAATGATAATTATGGTGGTTAGAAGACGTTGTTGTCTATAGTAAGCCAGCAAAGATTTTAAGAAATATTCAGGCACATTGTGACATCTTGGAAAGCACAGACATGAACTGCTCCTCTTTAGGGATTGCCAGTTTTGGGATGCCAGTCAAAAAAAACAAAAAAAAGACACAAAAAGTTCCTCACTTTCACTTATACACACTATTTTCTTCTTTCTTAAAACAGCTGCTGAACTTTGTTCTGCAGAGGAAAGAAGGAAAACCACACATATACAATATACACATGCAAAACTGTGCAGTCACACCCAATCAAATGTCATTTTCATTTGGAATTCGTATCCAAAACGTGGATCCAAAAAGCATGACACACACACACACACACACACACACACACACACACACACACACACACACACACAGAGGCCTCAATGATTTAAAGCTTCAGTTGGTCCTGGAGAGCGGCGGAGTTGCTCTCAACTCCTGAGCTGCCTCACCGGTATCACAGTGTACAGTTCTGTAGCTGTAACAGCATCGTACGTCCTTGGGACATCGTACGTCCTTGGCCATTCTGATCATAATGTGGGCACACAGCAGAGAAGGTGATCAATACTGTGATGTATTGCTTCCATTTGATCGTATGGTATCTTCACTGTCATGCTGTATATGACAAAGCTCTTTAAGAATACCGCTGACAGGGAGAATGTTTAACAGTCATATAGAAGGAAAAGGATCATTACACCTGCTTGCATATTCCTGTCACAAGACATCGTGGCGACAGTTTCAGAAAACAACCTAAACGCAGCAACAACCCACTCCCTTCTTCAGAGTGTCCTGTATGTTAAACATGCTGCAACGTGCAGTCCACGTGACCCACAGATGATGATCTGACTTGTTATTCAGTCCATTGGACATCTAGAGATGTAGGAACTGTTTATAGAGATGACAGTCTGAGACTTACATTGTCTCTTTCCTGTGGTTCCTCTGGTGACCGCAATTTTGGTCAATTTTGTACCATTACACAACAGAGAAAGTTACTGAAATGGAGCATGAGATTAGCAAAACTGTCTTTCCGCTAAGCACAATAAAAGCAGACTAAAAACAAAAAAAGGGCCAACAAACCATAGAACATTTATGCATTAATAGGGTTGGTCTATAAAAATAGATACTGTAGCTACTGTATAAAGAACAGTCTCACAGGCCTTTGAGGTTTTTCTTGATGGAGGGAGGGGGGGCAGCATGTGCAGCTGGCAACCCTTAGAAAGCAGGGGTAGGGGTAGGGGTGGTGGTGGTGGTGGTGGTGAGTCTGTGGCTGCAGCTGAGCTTATAGTCTCTGGTGTCCCTAGTGGATGGGGTTAATGTCTGTGCGGTGGTTGGCCTGCCCGTGCACGCTGCTGCCCCCTATGGTCGTGGTGGAGGTGGTGATGGTGTTGTGCTGGATGACCTGCTGCTGGGAGCACGCTGGGGCTGGACTGCTTGCCGGACTGCTTTCTGGACCTAAGGACACAGCAGAGACATTATTTAAGATGGACAGGAGTGTAGAGTAGGCGTGTGTCCCTACGTAGGGATATCAAAACACATAGGAATGACAAAATATCAAAATAAACACAGACCAAATGTCTTTATTGTAAAAGAAAACAGCTTTATTATCAGAAAGATATTTATTTTAAACAAAAAACACATAAAATTCACACCTAACTTCTCATCAGTCGTCCCGGAATAGTGAATGACACAAAAATGGAAAAGTGAATCACTCAACTCCGTAAACAGGCCTGATGAATTTTGGACACATTGAAGGTGACATCTATACACAAGCTGGACTCATCAATGAAAGTCCCTCCAGCCCAGTCTGGGAGTTGGCTTTCTCCTATATAAAAGAACCATTCAGCCAAGGGTGATGTGAGCCTTATTTTCCTGTGCTAAAGCCACACAGGGAGGCGCCTTACATTACATGGAAATGTCGCTCGAATCCGTATCAAAGGGTGGGGCTCTGATGTCATACGCTGCTCAGCCGAGGAACAGTCCAAGTATCCTGGGCATCCGTGGGAGTTTGGATGCCAGTGTGCAGCCTGTGATGTCTTTCTCACGTTGAGTCTCGGCTGCCTCTGTGCGCAGAGGTGCTGTCAGATGGAAAAATAAGTCTCAAATGGGATTCAGGCTACCAACTCCCAGTCCGGGCCAGCTACCAGAGTGTGCAACACCCATATGTCAAAGGAGGAGTCCTGAGGTAAGCGTGGGAGCTGGTTGCATGTTGGAGCGAAGAGTCTTGGAAGTCACCATGTGTCCATCAAGACTTGCGTCTGTACAGTTTATACCCTTCCGTTGCAGGGCTAAGGCACACAGATGAAGATGTGTTTTTGTGTGTGTGTGTGTGTGTGTGTGTGTGTGTGTGTGTGTGTGTGTGTGTGTGTGTGTGTGTGTGTGTGTGTGTGTGTGTGTGTGTGTGTGTGTGTGTGTGTGTGTGTGTGTGTGTGTCTATTTTTACATTTGAGCTACTCACTGAGGTAACCTTGGGAATCTTTCTGCAAAGTGGTGATGGGACAGTCCTTGTGTGTGAGGAGAAGCTGCTTGAGCTGGGTCACCTCATTCTTTAGCATAGTCACTTCATTCTGAAATAAAGGAAAAAAAAAACATTTCAAGAATTCACTGAATTCACAATTATAGACAAGCATCCATCTTTGAATACATAATAACTATCATTCGTTTTGGTATGCGGGTACCATATTTGAAATGTAAACTCACTGATGATGTTTTATTAAAATTGTAACTACCACTACCACTTGCATATCCATGAGAACTACTGCATGTTCAAGATAATATTATAACATAATTTTAAACAGTGACACTGCCAACATCAGACTGTTTTCATCTCTGCTGGAACCAAGTGGTAACTCCCAGCAACATCACTCATTGGTTTGTGAACTGATGTTTTGAAGTGAAGTCTGGCATTTAGGCCGTCGTTATCTCTGGTTTTTTGGAGGCAGAATTGACCATATTTGGTTGAGGTTCAATCCCAGACCTGGGGCCTTTCTGTGTGGAGTTAGCATGCTCTCCCTGTGCCTGTGTGGGTTCTCTCCAGGGAAGGCGGCTTCCTCCCACTGTCCAAAGACATGCATGTTAAGTTAATTGGTGATTCTACAAAAAAAATTGCCATTAGGTGTGAATGAGAGCATAAATGGTCTTTGTTTCCATCTGTCTATATGTGTTGGCCCTGTGATGGATTGGCGACCTGTCCAGGGTGTACCCTGCCTTCGCCTTTCGCCCTTTGAGCTGGGATAGGCTCCAGACCCCCGTGACCCTGTTCAAGATAAAGCGCGTATAGATAATGGATGGATGGATGGTCGAGCTGGGGAGGAGCGAGGGATAGATTTGACTGAGAACCCGAGGACAGGAAGCCTGCCCACCTATACTGTAAACCTAATTGCACCCCAGGTATGCTCCCAAAGATACCTCTCTTTGAGGCCTAATATCCGATTAATTATGGAATTATTTTCAGAAGGACCCCCAGAACACTGATCAGAAGAGTGAATTTAGCAAATGACACCTTAATGACGTGTGGAAAACACTAACTGACTTTATATTTTATGAGAAGTTGACGCTTTTTGAATGGTAATTTATGGAGGCAGAGGCTTTTTGGACCCAGCCTCTAGTGGCCCTAAATAGTGTTGCTCTTTCAGACACTTCTCCATTGACTTCACTTTTCAGACTCGGAGTCTACATCCAGTTTTATATGCAGTCTATGATTGGACCTCATTCCAATCAAATCTATTGTCATTATCTCTGTTGCAGAATGAGATCAGCAAATCAAAAACATGCTGACAGCTGTGAGTCGCAGTGGGTACTGTACATAGATTTAGATGCTCAGAGGGTTGTAGGATCATTTTGTACCTGAAGCTGCATGTTGGTCTGAGTTAGCTCTTCTGCTTTCTTCTCTAACGACATCACCCACACTTTTCTCTTTTGTCTGCATCTCGTTGCGGCTGCTCTGTTTCGCTCCAGAAACTTCCGTCGACGTTCATCCGGATCTTCGTCCACCACTCGCCGGCGGCGCCCACCGCTGGACGGCGGAGAATGCAACGTCTGCGTGGGCTGCATCTGCTGGGTTGCGGGAGACATCTGAAAAGCAGGGAAAATGGGATCAGCATTACTGAAACGTTTGATGAGACAACGTCTGTCTACCACCATCTGATCAGATATGTGCCTGTTCAGCCAGTCACCTGTCTGCTGTCACCACTCCTCTGCCCTCAAAGGCTCCTGCCTCTAAACAAGCATCTATACATTACCTCCTGCATCTATTCAATGTCTGGCAATTTCCCCAAAAACAACATCTGGTCGCACCACGTGCTGCGCGAGCCGGGATGTGGACGTCTGGAGTGAATGAGTGAGTGACTGGGCTGATTCACCAGCCTGCCCACCTTGTTAAAGAGGTGTCAGGAGGCAGTTTTCCAACGCCCACTTCCACTCAGACTAACACCACCAGACGCAGTCAAAAGGCCCATTTCTAAAACCGTACATGCACTGACAGATCTTGACATATACTTGGCAAGGTCAAGTGTTTTCAGTCTTTAGATCATTACCATTTTTATGAGAACCATGGAAAATACAAGCTGATTTAATGGCTGCTGTGCATACAGAGAGTGTTGTTTTAATGCTTTAATGGTACATTTGGAACATACAGTGAATTGCATTTCTTGATGTCGGACTGTCCTTCATCCAAAATGCTTGGCATTGCAAAGGACGTTAGACAATGCAAGGACAAAGTGTCTCACGTTATGTTATTCTTAATACTGTGAGCAGTATTGTCAAACTTTCATTTAAAATGAAACCAAATATATTCACAGTGAAGATGTTCCAGGACTATTAGCCAAGGCTGTCTGGTCACCATTGGGAACAGCATTTATAAAACCTCTTCTGCACCTGGAGCACGCTGCTGCTACATAATTGCAGCTCGGTGCTGCAGGCGCACGTGGACCATAGTTTCCAAACGACAGTCTTGAGCATCTTTTATAACTGCCACTTTATGACCTCTTCATCACCCCTTCTCTCCATAGCAGGCGTCCAACACTGACCTATAGCTGACCAACCTCAAAGGAAAAAACACCTTTGAGATGAATGCCAGGAAACTACTTGGCATTATGGCTGCTGCTAGGGAAAATGTGTTTGTCCACTGGCTTACTGTGAATTTTGAGCATCATTTCAGCTACGCTTCAGTGCTAAACCACTAATAGCTGACTTCAAAACTACTCACAGGGCTGCTAAAGAGCTGCTTTGTTTTAGTGATGGTGCATACACAGCGGCTCGTAGCTACAGTATGTGAGAGATTTTAATGTGCAGAGTAGTTCATGTGTTGCTTAACTTGCGGCTTTGTCTTCGACCTGTCTGAATGTGCTTTACTTACCTGTGAGGCAGAGTGCATTGGAGGATGCGGTGAGGTCTGGTGTGGGTGCCCGGGATGCAGGTGGGGATTGTGGGAGTTGTGATGGGGATTGTGCCCCTGCGGGTGGTGGTGTCCACCCTGTCCGTGGCCCTGGCTGTGGTGGTGGTGTCCATGGTGCTGGTACGCGTGGGGAGGGGCTTGCAGGTGCTGGTGCGGGTGTGAGTGTGAGTGCATGTGATGGTGGGAGCTTTGCTCCTGCCGTGACGACATCATCTCCATCATGTGGCCCATGGAGTTCATGTTGCCGTTGGCAATGGCACCAGGGTGGTGTGAAAGTGCAGCCTTCAGCCTCTGAGCGGACAAAATGGACATAGAACACAACATTTAACATCATTTTCATTTTTATGTTTTCAGTGTGCTGATTAAGAGTTTGACAGCAGGTTCATGTGCTGACTATGACATGACAAACTGCTCCATAAATCCACATGTCACAAGAACAAATCAAAGCCACTTAGGCTGTCCTCTGTCTCTCCTTCAGTCCTGTCATTCTTGCTCTTTACCTTTCATGATTGCCATCACACCAGTACCTCCTCTTCATATTCCTAATAGCCTCTCTCTCATCTAAGCGTGTGTGTGTGTGTGTGTGTGTGTGTGTGTGTGTGTGTGTGTGTGTGTGTGTGTGTGTGTGTGTGTGTGTGTGTGTGTGTGTGTGTGTGTGTGTGTGTGTGTGTGTGTGTGTGTGATGTCTGCCAGTGAGATTAGCTTGCTGGTAAGGTGCGAGCCTCAGACTGCTCCTTTACTGTTGACCCAGCAGTACATTTGTTGCTTTAACTGTGTGGTCTACTTATCCCTGACTGAGATGGTGTCTCTGAGCAGTCTGGGAGGGGGACCAGAGAGAGTTTCACCAAAGGTGCACTTGTGTTCCTCATGTTTACCGAATGCACTTCTCCTTGAGAGTCTGTTTTTCTGGGCATCACATAAAGATAACCGCAAGAGCAGCAGCCTCACATAAACCTAGACATAAATAAAAAATGCATGACTTATATTTTAATGGCTTGTTAGAGGTTGCAAGGCAAATCTTTTTTTTTAATTTTTTTTTTTACCAAAAGCACACTCCTGATGTTAATAAACAGTTTAAGACAATAAAAAAGTGATAATTCATCACTTTTAACAAAAATGTACAATCAAAAATGAAAGCAACGACATTCATTCCAGGGCTACTGTTGTGAATTCCTCAAAGTTTTCTATTCTCTTTCCCAGTGCTCTCTTTCCTCTCTCTGCTCCCTTCCCCCTTCTCCCAGCTGCTGTCAGAGAGTCCACGCCGAGTCCAAGGCTCCATATCTTTTAACAACCTTCACATTCATGATTCCCATAGGGAATGGCATCCAGCTGGTCTGGATCACAATGCTAGGACATGGCCAGAGCACAACATCAGTCCTCCACTCCCCTCTCTTTGCTGTCCATGATCCATGAGTGGAAAGCTTTTACAAGTAGGGAGGAGGCACAGTCAAATAAATCATTTTAGAAGATGGGGGAAAGTCAAAAAAAGAGCATGTACTCTCCTGGTTGTATTGTATTAACAAATGACATATGTGTCTCAAAAAAGATTTACTAGTAGTTTAGTTGTCTTTAGTTGGTTTTCCATACACAGAGTGTGATACGGAGAGCTACACATGAAACCGGAACGGTGAAATTATGAGCTTGTCAAGCCTGTTTTGGTTGAGTTTCTGTTTGTCATACCAAAATATGTTTGACATTGAGACACAGGTACATTTCTGGAGCCACATGATTCAGTTTTTTTTTTTTATCTGTTGCACATCAGTATGGATGTTATTTACATTTTCTCTCTTATAATGTCATTGATAACCACATAATTTGACTGCCTTCGCCACAACCTAAGGAGCCCAACTCTCAGGGGCCACAGCCCTTGCTTTTGTGACCAATGAGACAGAGGTTAAAATACCACACTAACACACAGCAGGTGCCCTCAAGCCTACAGCTGTCCGCAGCATCACAGAGACTCACTGAGGGTAACAAGAGGAGCTGAGAAGACTTTCTGTAATATATTGTTACTGTCAACAGTATAGTTTGCAGTCTATCTGGACGAGGTATAAAAATGCAGACATAATAAACAGCTAATTGACATGCAACTAAAACAGAAAATGGATTTAAAGAGCTTACAGATCAATCATAGTCACCCGTGTCGACAAGGACATCTGTGTATCACAGGATGAACGCTGAGGATGACAGCCCTCACTAAACACCTTCCCTTCAGACTTCAGCTTGTCAGTGTGCACGAGAGGGGAGGCCCACCCCTCTCGTGAAAAAGAAAACCAATCAGAATTTGACAAGCTTCGACCTGCCACTCACAGAGCACGCAGTCACCTGAATGAACAGGAGGCAGAAGAGGAGTCTGCTGCCAGCCTGTCTACCTCTGCACTCTATTTTGTGGCCTTAGCAAAGTTGTCTGTCTGACGGTAAGATGCTCATCTGGTGGAGCTCCCTGCCAACCAGGCAGCAGGGGAAAAGGACAGAGAGGGTAAAAGGAGGTGAAGGGGGTCACTGAGAGAGAGACACCAGAGGTGGAAAGAGATTAGATGGATTTTAGTGTCTCTTCCTCACACACCCTCAGCCCAAGACAAGCGATTGCTCATTCATCAGGAGCTGTCCAGCTGGCAGCGCAGCACTATCTGTTTATTAATTGAATTAGCCTGCATCCAAAGAGGCCAGAGTGTGTCAAAGTACAGCGGCAGGTCAAAGAGCTGAGTGGGAGCTGCACAAGCCTCCATGGTGATAAACAGGCAGAAACGAAGCACAACATTAACCAAGTGCAATGCAACACAGGGTAATATTCATATATTTGAACTGAGACAGCATATCTTAAGCAAAACCTATCACACATAACAAACAAATCCAAGAAATAAAGAAACATCTAACAAGCAAAGACAGCAGGCAACTTAAAGGTATCAACACACTAAACTTAAACCACTCCAGACTTAACCCGAGACTGGACCCTTACAGTTATGCCTCAAATACTAAGGAAAATGACTTCCCTTAGACGTTCAGGGCTGCAATCTCCTGTTTCTGAGTTTTAATCACCTTTAAAAACTCACTTTTCTTAAACTGCACATCAGTAAATTATTTTCCTTTTATTGTGTTTTAATACTTCTAATCTTTAAACGTTCCGTGTTCTGCTTCTTTTTTTTTTTTTATTGTAAAGTATTATGCAACTGCAGTTAGAAAAGTGCTATATCAATCAAGGGACATGTAGCTACTTTAACGAGAAGCATGTACAGTATTATATCAACACACTAACAGTAGAGTTGAAAGAAAAAGCCACAGTTCACACTGTGTTGAAAGAGAAAACCCTTACCGTGATTTAAGCCTGTTCCTGAAGCTATCTGTGCACAAGTGTGTGCTTCTGCTCCATGTGGAGTTGAGACACAGCTCAGTTAAACCCAGCTCAGCCAAAACCTAAGTCTTTGTATCCAGAACCACAGTGACGCAACTAAGGGACGTTAGCAGAGCGATGATGAGCAGGCTGTGATTCTCAAACACCTTCATCAGCTCCCTAATGACTCTTTAACACATGGTTGTATTTCCCCAGACTGTGCTGAGCACAAGAACTTAACCACTATGTGCATTTTACTCTAATGACACACACACACACACATACACATACATTTCTCCTGCAGCAACATGGCTGCCATAGAAAACAGTCATTAACACATTGCAGGTGTTAGCCTGTGGCAGCACAGAGCACTCACAGCTGGGATGGCACACAGCCTATCTGTCCACTGTCTGCCCTGTTGGTGGTGAAAATTAGGAAAACACAGGAAAGAGACAACAAGAAGTGGAGGTCTCTGTGAAACCATAGATTATGAAAACTAGCCTAATGAATGAATGCATTTGACACATTTCATGCATTCTGACAGTGGTAGCACTATTGATTTTCTACTGGTAAAGCACCATCCCTGATTCAGCCATCTTTTGCCCAGAGGGAAGCTATCTCCTCTCAGACCTTTGCCCCCTGACCTCTCCACTCCCACTCCTTTTTTTAGGCCTCTCATTAATGTGGTTTCAGGGATACCAGGTGATCATCCATTAATGATATTTATTCACGACTGCTACCTCTCTGACACGAAGGGCTGTGAGTGATGTCTCTGTGAGTGCTCTGGGCACATCCTGAGAACACACTCAGGTTTCTCCTCACCAGATGACTTCATATCTATTAACCCTGGGAGGAGAAAGCAAGAGCACGGAGCAGGTACAAAAGAGAGGAGACCACGCTTGCCTGAGGATGGGTAAATCAAATTCAGTGAGGTCAGGGTGAGCACTTTTATTCCCCTTAAAAGTGGAGCAGTTTACCATCAGGGGACCTGTGGCCCTCTGGCGCCTTACAGCGGGTTAGAAAGATTTAACCAGACTATAGAGTCATAGTTTAACTGCAAAAAGATCAAAGTTTCGAATGGAGATCTTCCGCTTCCCATTAAAGAGTCCACAGAGAAACAATAAAGCTTCTGTCTGTCTCTGAGAAGTACAGTGATCGTGTGTAAGCACAGTATTTCTAATTGCATGATATATCATAGCTGTAACTTTCCTGGCGGTGTTTTATGTAGGCCTAGGCCCCCTAACTCACACTCTAAACCCGACGTGGGTTCACCATTTGCAGTTGAAAGCAGGAGTTCGGCTCTGTTGCTTTGCCAAACATTCAGAGGATCCTGTTCCATCCTCCTCATCTCCATCACCACCATTACCCACCAGTGCCTGCCTGCAAAACCCACTCTCTGTCCCCTAAAACTCCACACCCCCCATTAGTTCAATTTTATTAGATTTCCCACTCGCCCAGAGAGGCAGTAACATCCCCCCCCTTCTTTCTCTTTCTCTCTCTCACACACACACCTCCCTGTTCCTCCACCCCCTCTCCCTCTGCTTGCCAAGAGCTGGGGACTGTTAAACTGATTTCCTCAGGGAACAGTGAGGCAGACAGTCTGATGGGAGCACTGGGCTATAATGTCGCCCCCTCTCTCCTCTCTCAGGTTCGGAGCCAAGCTGATCAGAGCCGAGCTGAACACACAGAGCTGTCCTGTAGTTCCAGACTCAGACGGGAAGATGGACATAGACTGGCTGTTCTGCCAGGGCCAAACGCTCGGGTGGTGCTCGGAGGAACCGTGGCGGCATGGGCGCAGCAAGACACACGCCCACCAAGGAGCATGTTCCAAAGCATGCGCTCATACTCTTGGCAGCTTCTGCACCCTGTCAAGTTAATGGATGGGCTTCTGACTCCAGCCTGCATATCCCCACTGTTCCTTCTCTTGTAAAAGCCCTGCTCGAGTGCAGCCTACATGGTTGTCACTACACCCACTGTCACAATCTTGAATACGGAGAATGCCCCACAGTGAGACAGACAGACCAAGCATGAATACAACAATCAGCATTGACATACTCTTAAGCTGCGGCATCAAACGTGACAGGCAAATTATGGGTCATTGTGTTAATAAATGTAAGATGAAATGTGACGACTTGAATAAAACATAATTTCAAAGAAGCTTAAAATATCAGACCTCTAATGTTTGTGTATTTTGGCGTAAAAAAGGCACTTTAATTCCCTTTCATTGTAATGAATGATCCTCTGTTTGGAGTTATAGTGGAGATGATAAATACTCTTTTTGTATCATCAGCTATTTCTATTAACATTTGGATTACGTTCACACGTTGTTGAGGCACCCACAGGCACGAGATGACTCTTGTGTTCCAACATGTCATAATGTCTAAGAAGCAATCCTTTTTCCTTTCAAAGAGAAAACAAAAGTGCTTCCAGCCTGTAAGAATTAACTTGTTTGAGGGATGAGGAAGTCACCTAACTGGGGCAACAGTGACAAAACTTTATCAGACTGAAAATTTCTGACCCAACAGGCTGTTTTCCAATCACCCCACCAGTGGTTTGAAGGTTATTTTGGAGTCCACTGAGCATCTCGTTCAATGCTCAGGCTCCAGGGGGGCTCATGGTGGCTGGACCAGTCCAGTCTGGCACGCTGTGGGGACGGCAGCTGGTTTACCCAAGCTTGGCTCTGCTCTGAGTCCTGTCCCATTCACGGGCCCTGAACCATGACCAAATGGCTCTTCACATACACCTCCCATCAGCACACCTAAAACAACATGCGGTCAACCAAAGACAAACAGATGCGACGCCCTGCACCACAAGCCTCGTCCCCATACCCCGACGCACACACAGTCACAGAGAAACACACACACATGTAACTACTCAGATATAAAGACAAGTATCCACAGTTCTTAAAAGATGGGAAGACATGACATGTAATTGACCCTGTCCAATAAAAATCCCTTTCAACAGTGGTATAGAAAAGTACTGTGTATCAACAACTGTGACACTGCTTGTTCCTTCTGCTAGGTTGACTCTGTAAATATGTAAAGATCGCCCCAAATGTGTTTTGCAAATATACGTATATTTACAAAGTTTAAAAACTTTGTGTATGGTTTTGTAGTGATATTTCTGGAGCAGAAGATACAGACCCAGCATGTTATGAAAGACATAAATCAATCCTTGAAAGCAGCATGCATTAATTGTGAGAATTGTGGTTTAAAAAGCACATAGTTTGTTATTGCATCAACAATCCTATGGGTGTGACTGTACTGTACAGTTTTGGTTCAAAATAGCCGAGCTCTTCGGCATTGGTGGAAGCAGTGAGAGAGGGGCCCCTTTCTGGTCTATCTCCAGCACTGATAAACTGGCAGACACATTGATCCAGCAGCTCAGTCTGTCACTCCACTCTGCTAAAACCACTCGCCTTCATGGAAATAGAAAGACATCAGTTTATCATCTAAAAAAAGACATTTAACCTTCTCTCAATGTGTCCCTATTTGACTGCACAGCCCCATTCATGTTTATTCAACTAACCACACATATGCATATAACTGATGTGTATCAAAAACCATGTGCGAACTCTGTGTGGGTTTTTGGTAGCCCACGTTGTCCACAGATGTGTTTTGACTCCAAGCACAATGAGTACCACAGCTGGTGCCAATGCACTGGAAAAAAGAGCCACTATCACGAGAATGCATACAAACATGCAGTGCACATACACATATTCTGAGGCTCACTGAAGCGGCCTGCAGATTCAGCTGTGCTCTTAGCTCACCATCCCTGTTCAGTGACATCATACCCTGACAATGCCACCATTCATACAGATGTTGCTTACAAAACCTGGAGTTAGACTCCTATTGTGTGCGCTGCTCCTCCTCACAACAAGAGGTTTAGCCAGAGGTGCTCCCCTACTACAGCGGAGGAAAATGAATGGAACACGTAATAGGGTTACCATGTACGCTAATGATTTAACTGCCTACAAATGACTTCATACTGAGCTAATCTCTCAATCAATCACCACATAGTTGAAAACTGACACATATGTGGCAGCTTCACAATTTGTATTTTCTTAGCATTTTGAACAAATTACACATGTAACTCCTTGTTCTTGTTCGCTGTTTAGGACAAAACGTAATCTTTTTTTAAGTCTATTAATCCCAATGCCATGTTGCAGTTCTGTAACTACACTGAAGCATAAGGTTTGTGTAAAGAAAATATAAAAAGCGACATTAGTGCACGAGAAATACTTTGATTATTGGTTCTCCTGTGTGCTGTGAAATGTTTCTTTAAGAGAAGCACTGTTTTTTTCCCCTCTTCGAGTAAAAAGGAGCATATTTAGAGCATGCCAGGAATTATGTCATCCACCAATCAAGTGCCAGCTCCACAGCCAAGCGTGCTGCAATGAAAGAACATATAGTATTGTTTACCTCATAAAAATCTCAGCACCTAGCCTGATGCTTAGTGACAAATTTATTGTCCTTAGTAACAATGTAAACAATAGATAATTGGGAGATAATAAAGACCACATTTTCATACACCAGCACCGAACTGCTTCCCCTCTGTCTGAAATTAGCAAGCAGGCAGGATGTGTGGAAAGCACGGAGCTCATTTAAAAGACACAAAAACAATGCCAGAATCCGCCACTCTAAAAAGACATGAACTGAGTCATGAGCCGTTGTTGGTATTCGCAGATGTTCTTCAGAAGAAACTTGATAAGAGCTTGTTTGGGCTTTACTTGTTACAGATTAAAAATGATAGTGAATACCTTACATCATACAAACAAAGATGTTAAACAATCTGAGCATGAGAGGAAGGTTTTTAGAGGAGAATACATATTCATGAGTGTTCATACAGTTTGTGAATCTCCACGTATGCATGTTTATTCTGAGCAGACAAGTATGTCTCATTTGTACACTTGTTTTTAAGTACCTGACTCTGTGTGTGTGTGTGTGTGTGTGTGTGTGTGTGTGTGTGTGTGTGTGTGTGTGTGTGTGTGTGTGTGTGTGTGTGTGTGTGTGTGTGTGTGTGTGTGTGTGTGTGTGTGTGTGTGTGTGTGTGTGTGTGTGTGTGGCTATCAAAGTACTGTATGTGTCACTGTGCAACGAAGATGACACTGAGTTGGAGAAGGCAGTGTGTGAGCGTGTGTGTGTGCATGTGTGTGTGCGTGCGTGCGTGTGTGTGTGTGTGTGTGTGTGTGTGTGTGTGTGTGTGTGTGTGTGTGTGTGTGTGTGTGTGTGTGTGTGTGTGTGTGTGTGTGTGTGTGTGTGTGTGTGTGTGTGTGTGTGTGTGTGTGTGTGTGTGTGCGGGCGAGAGTCTTTGCAAGGCCCTGTGGAGAACTGGCTCTGGGCGGTGACGTAATGCTTTGGCCGGCGTGCTGTGGAACTTGGCCTCCTCTCTGCTGCGTTTCCTCCACGCTGCGAGGGTCAACTATCCCATAACCTCCAGCACACAACACTCACCATTCAATTCCCCAGACCACAACAGAGCAGAACTCAACCACACCCGGCACGATGAGCACCCAGTCCTTTGCAAGAGGAGAAAAACATTTGAACCAAAACTAATAAAACATTCCTATCTCAGCAACTCTCCCAGACAACAAACCACAAGCATTAAGGAAGAACCATACATGTCAATTATTCCACCATCAGGATTTGCTGTACCACTTAAATGATGGCACTTAAGGAGAAAATCAGGGGAACAAAGATGGGCACTGATGCAGATACAGTCTTTGGCCCAGAGAGCACAAACACAGAGCATAGAGCGAGATATGGGTCCCCAAGGGGCCACAGCAGTCCTTTGGCTCATTAACTATTTACACCAGAGACAGGCCTCCCTACTGCTCTGGCCCACCACAAAATCAATTAGCCTTCATTAGCCCAGACTCAGAGCATGCGTTCTCTGACAGGAGAGGGAGAATGCTTCTAGTTACCACAAAATACCAAACAATCACAAGCACGCCCATGTGCGCAAACATGCAGGAAACCACAGAAAAAGGTAAATGAAACCAGGCCAAGTTCTCACAAAGAATGTTCCTGTCACTCACAAAGACTTCCTCTAGCTTCTCACTCCCATTCGCTGTTTGGTCTCTCAGAATATCAATACTGTCTCTCGCCTTTCAACTCCCCTGCTCAATGTGCCTGTCTATCTATTTTCTTCATGTCAATCAAAGTCCCACTCAATCCCCCTCTCCACTCTCACAATGTAAACGCTGAGCAGAAAGAGTGCATCCAGGTCCTTCCTCTGAGGTGTGGGGTTACAGTGGGGAGATTTCCCATTGGCGGAAAGTCAACATGGTTGGGGTAATGCGATTAGGGCCGGATTGAGAACGTCGCAGGGGACACATGGGCCTGATCATGGCCCAGTTATCCGATAGCGAGGCCGTATTTATCGACCTGGCCCGGGCGAGGATATTACAGACATTAGAGACCCCGTCTATGCTTATGAAACCCATGCTGGAGATCGCACCCGGATAACACAATTAGTCTCTCACTTTCTGTCCACAATCACGGAATTCCATCAGTTACGTTCAGACATCAGGGAGCAGAATCTCAAATTGATCCACGTTTGGTTGTTGTGCCTTGTGTCTGAATGGCCAACTAACCAGAAAGTTGCATGGTTGAGGGGCCTGCAGCCATTTAGGGACTGCATATGTTTATGGGAGACCTAACAGAGCATTTACAATTCAATTACACAGATAGGAGGAGGGAAAAAAAAGAGTAAGATGTGTCTGGATGACGGCCAGAGGAGAGATAAGCCTAATACACTAATATTGTGTTACCCTAGTGTGTTACCATAGGAACAGTTGAAGAGATTCAAAAGACTACAAAGACAATCAATCTTGAGAGAGCAGGAGGAAGAAGGAGAATTAAATGCCCTGGGACTGCTCCTGCTCTCCTCTATCAGAGCAATAACTCTTCTGATGACCTCTACTACCTCCTCTCTCTCCCTCTCTCTCCCTCTCTCTCCCTCTCTCTCCCTCTCTCTCTCCCTCTCTCTCTCCCTCTCTCTTTCCCTATCTCTCTCCCTCATTCTCTCCCTCTCTCTCTCCCTCTCTCTCTCCCTCTCTCTCTCCCTCTCTCTCTCCCTCATTCTCTCCCTCTCCCTCTCTCTCTCTTTCCCTACAAGCTGCTTCTCTCCAGTAAACTCAGCTATCTCCAAATATTTCAAACACAAAGAGCAGCCAAAGCTTTTCATTATGGGTTGTGATTTTTTTGATATCAAAATAATAACGTTATTATTTATTTTGAAAACAAAGGTTGGCAGTTGATCATGTTGCTACAGTATTAATCAATTTATATCACCTTGAGTGTACCTGTTAGCCATTTTACATTAATCAGAGGTATGCCGTCAGTCACTGGATATAGTGTCCCAGAAGTTTTAGCATGCAACTCGGTCTCTTCTCATTCCCATCGCTCTAACTGCCTGCTTTGTGAAGGATGAGGTCATTTAATTTTTTCCCCGCTGTGTTAAACTAGTGCTAACAAGTTGCAGGACCTACAGAACATGTTCTGTACATTAAGATATACATCAGGCAGTCGGTGGGCAGCGGAACCACAACCACATAAAGGGTCCATTATTCCAGCGAGAGTCTCCAGCACTGCACTGGCAGGTTCAGACACAGCTTTGATTACACACCAAATGATGAAATCCACACAGGACTAAGAGTGCAGCTTTGCTGGCACAGCCCAGTGGAAAAGAAAGTTGCAACACTTTGAGTGTGTGTGTGTGTGTGTGTGTGTGTGTGTGTGTGTGTGTGTGTGTGTGTGTGTGTGTGTGTGTGTGTGTGTGTGTGTGTGTGTGTGTGTGCGCGTGCGTGTGTGTGCACTTGCGTATGTGTGTGAATAAATGTGTACCTATCCATGTGAATACTTGCATATACTCACCAGTTTGGCCTCTGAGTGCATGGAGGGAATGTGAGTGGAGGAACAGGAGCTGCTGTGGGCGGGGCTTTGCATGCCCATCATATTGGAGCCCATGGACATTTGTCTCTCCATCTGTAGATTACAACAACATGGGAACGGTCATACTCACAAGCATAGACATATAATTCCCACACCACAGAACATGTGCATACAACGTGTATTAATAAACTCTAAATGTTAAGCTGTTTCTGATGATTTTTTACATCCCATTGAGATACAATCACTGCTTTGAGAGAAATAAAAAAGCTGTCGCATTTAAAGTGAGACTTATCGTCCTACCCAGCAGGCTATGGGGGACGAGATGAGAGAGCATGAGAGCCTGATTTCACATGACAGGCTGCCCTGTGCACAGTTCTGTGTGATGATAACTGGAGCTGACCCAAAACAGGAAGCCAACACAGAGGGACTTAACACAGGAAGCCGGTGCAACAGGGGTGTGCGTGTTTCTGATAATAGTATGGTGAGTGTCAGAAACCTCGGTCAGAAACCTCAGTCATTCTAGCTACACGATGTGTTAAGGTGATGTGAGTTAGTTCACAAATGCATTTGAACCTGTATTCACGTGTATGTGCTCTCTGCCTGCCTCTGACTGACCCCAGGTCAGTGTGGTCATGTGTCACAGCTGAAATGTGAATGTGAGGAAATCAGCTGGATAAGCTAACAGGGGTGAAAGGTCACCTGCGCGGGGTGATAATGTGAGTAGTGTTCGCTATGCAGTGTATGCAGGAAAGAAGAAACCTTTGTTTGAGTGTCTGTATGTGTGTGTGTGTGTGTGTGTGTGTGTGTGTGTGTGTGTGTGTGTGTGTGTGTGTGTGTGTGTGCTTGTGTGTGTGTGTGTGTGTGTGTGTGTGTGTGTGTGTGTGTGTGTGTGTGTGTGTGTGTGTGTGTGTGTGTGTGTGTGTGTGTGAGCTGCTGTGACCTCCCAGCTGCTGAGCTCTGGGTGGTGTGGTGGTCTCGATGAGGAATGGCCTCTCTCTCTCTCTACCCCTGCTTTGTCAGACCCCCCCCCTCCCTCCCTCCTCGTCCATAGAGACTCAGGTCTAGAACCTGACACACAGCCTTAATTGCAGTAAGTGTGTTTTGTGTAAAAATATCACCCAAACCTGCACCCTTTCCTGAACCGTCAATCTTCCCAAAAATCGCTTAGCTCTTAATTTAATAAACATGGGAGGGATTTTTCAGTATCATAAACACAGTCTGTCTTGTGTTACAATGAGAACATATGTTATATCATTATAATCCTGATACGAGGAGCTTTCTTTGCATCGTTATCATTTCACATTACACATGTGGCTCTTGTAAATGTTTTTGCCTTAATTTCAATACAGTTTCTATTCTACACCCATAGGAAGAATCATACATTTCTACAGGAGATAAGTATTAGCAGTGAGTCATTTTAATGGTGATAGAAAACATCCCAAACTGCAAACCTACATAGTTTAGGAGCAGTGGGAATGTAAACTAGATTGTCATCACATGAGCGAGTGGTTTTTGCTTCTTCATGTGTGAGTGCGCCCATAAGTGAATGTGCTCTGCAGTTCGTTGTTGTACTCACAGGCATCAGCACAGCGGAGGAGCCAGGCATGGTCGGGTCTGGCAGAGTTCCAGGCATGGAGGCTGGCAGAGGCTGTCTCTGTCTGTTTCGTAGGTGCAGTAGTGAGGACAGAGAGCCGGGGACAGGCCTGAAAGGACACAAACACACAATGAAAATCAAGTTTTACACTATTATAGATAATGTAAGAGTATTATTCTTTGCCACATAACAGCATCCAACCCAATATTGACAACCTCTAGAACCCACTGTGGTGCTTATTTTAACTTCCCCTATAAAGGACCTGATGTATAGACGTATAATGAAGAGGTGATCGTGCAGTATGACATACCTTTAATCATTTTAAATTATACATGGTTAAATCCAAAATTGTCAGTGTTACTAAACATTTATTAACTATTTATTCACATGAACTCATTTAAAACTCATGAAAATACATGAATCTTTAAGGCTGATTCTGGTTCTGAGAAATTTGAAAAAAGATATATAAATAAATATTTCCTGATTTCTTCCAGAGTTTTTACTTGCAGTGTTTCAATAAATAAACATAATCAATATATATTTCACATTTATATTATCATGGCAGATTATTGATTAGAAAATTATTAAAACTAAGTCATACTGAATATAGTTGTACACTACAGTGCAGAAAGCAAGGGAAATTAAAAAATGCATGACGGACAAATAAAAACAAATCATGGGAACGGGCTCTGTAATATTTACAACTTCAACGACAGCTTTTTAGAAACTAAGGTTGGAGGTAAAATCGAAGTAGAAATAGAAGTAAGAAAACAGTTTGTGGACGTGTTATGTTTTTGTATCTCGGTGCTTTCCGACCTTCTGGCCTACAGCTCATTCACTCCAACTGTGGATGTAAACTTTAAAAATAGTTCACAAATATATACTTTAATTTTTCAAGTTTACATTATTTCATAAAATAGCTGGGTCCTGCAGTTTTTTTGAGCAAATACTGGTACCACTGTCAGCAGCAGACGAGGCATGCTGATGTGTGTTTACAGCAGTCACCCCGTACAACTGCGTGGCTCACTGATGTGTTTTTAAACAGATGTTGGACAAGAATTGAGGTCTGTGACAGAATAGAATAAACTATATCAGGCTTGTGAAAAATTAAAAAAAAACAATAACAGCAAAAATATCCTTTAAAATAAAAGAAGCAGCTCTGTTAAAGACCTTTGTTAGCTTTAAGGTAAAAGAGAGAAAATGTTCCTGATCATTGCAAATTACTTCTGAATGGACAACAGGTTTCAAAATGTCCAAACACTGCATTAATCTTTGTCTTAACATACAGTACATGTCACAGAGAGGGGACTTGTCGTAAAATGTGCACTTCTTCACAATGACCTCACAAACGTCTGTGCTGGTTTCAGTACCATGTTCGAAGGAGAGGCTTGACAAAGAGCATCACACAGAGAAGAGCAATTGTACTATTGTAATTCTACAGTGTGAGTCTGCTGAAGAAAACTGCTCTTCCATCTTAAAAGTAATTTAACCGATGTTTTTTATTTCACATCTGTGTTGTTTCAGAACAATTTCAGCAGCTACAAACTCAGAATAGAAGAAAAAAAAACAGTGTGTGACTGTGTGTACTCGTGCTGCACTTTAAACCGAGGCATCTTGGGAGTTTTTGGATGCACTTTACACAAGTACAGTTCATGTAGTACAATGAATGAATAATGATGTTGGTGGCGATAAATGAATAATATTTATCGTCACAACCACATAAGATGCGTTTGATGAGAATCAGATTCAGACACTGCTGCAGCGGTTGAAGCCCTGAGGGGAAAATCTCCTTAGGTCAACACAAAAGTGTGTGCAGACCAACGGACCTATCCGCACTCACGGCCACATCAATAAATCATATGTACAGAGGCCCAGGGTAAGCTTAAACTATTGACAGCAATCCTGTCTCAGTCACTGGCTCGGGGCTGCAGCCATCGAGACCACTACATCTGCATGCAGTGACATCATTTATACAACTGCCACCTAATCCCTGCTTGTAAGAACACCAATTCCCAGCTGCAGGGTGCTGCTACACCCGTACACATACAGTAACTTTTCAGTCCCTGCAGCGTAAAAAAACATCACCCCACTACATGATTCTTTAATAAACTGCATCAGAAGAATCAATACAATTTTCTGTTGTCGGTGTCATCAGGATGAATGCTGCCACTCACCAGTCAATAAGGCTCCATTTCCTCAAGCATTTAGAAATTAGGAAAAACAAGAAGCATTTCGGTTAACTGTTTTCAACGAGTTAAAGCAATCAACTGACCACATCATAGCCTGGATTACCGTAATAGTGAGTTCTGAAGGAGTGACAGCCAAAAGTAGGGGGTGCACCAGAGCAAACGGTCCTCCACCTGAATAAATACCTGTATTTTTCCAGGCCTAAATATGTGCATTTACGCTCCAGACATTTTAGATTGCTCCACACACACGCAGGACTATTACCATCCTGACTGTGTGCCATGCCTGTCTAACATCCCAATTCATCACAATCACACTCATTTAACAGCACATATGACATCTGAGCAACACTGCGAATCCAAACATTTCCACATGGGAAAAGTCATGAAAGTACAACGAGGTATGCAATGGAGCTGCGCACCACATCAACACAATTTCCCTCAACATTTACTCTCGAAATAACAGTCACGTGGCAGTGACATGCTACATTTTGTAGATAAAAACGGGTTTGCTGGATTTTATGCATTTTAATGACTACATGAGGAAGGTTTTTTGTATTGTGGGTGTAGAATGAGATTTTATGAGGTGATTTTCTTTTTTGCTCCAAGCTGTGGATAAAAAAAATAAATAAATAAAAAATTCAACAAATCTTTGACACTGCTCACATCTCAAATGCCTGTGAACTGGATCGTTCACATTATTTTGTTTTAAAAGTGTCAATGTTTTTCCTGTCGTTGTGCTCATTTGAACAAATGGTATTTTAAATGAAAAAAATGTGTTTTCATGTATTATTATGTCCAAAAATATCCCATAGAGTGTGTTTCATATATTACATTAATGCATATGATTTTACTCACATTTGATCACACAGATGAAGAGTTACAGTAACATCACAGTCCTGACGGGTAGATAATAAACAAACAACCAAAAAGCTCAAGTGGACTCAGCACACCAATGTTAGACTCTCGCTTTCCAGAGAAGAAAGGCTTCTTTGAAGCCGGCACAGGTTGTACCTCTGCAGCTGTCTGTCAGTAATGCTCACACGAGCGCCGTGTCCGTCGCCACCACACTCACCAAAACACAACCTGCTTGTCCAGTGGGAGGAAAAACAACACTAACATCTGACAGCACTTCCTTTGGGGATTAACTCAGCTTTGTGCTGACTCTGCTGATAAATAAAGACGTTTCAGACTGACTGCAGGCAAAAAGGCACAAGTAGTGAATATAAGAGGATAGAAAGATCCATTTTTTTGTTTTTTTAAATACCCCTTACTTATTGCTGTGGAGATAAACAAATTTTTTTACTGAATATTCTTCGTTGTAGTAATAAATTGATCACTGAGGTTATTTTTAAGCAAAATTCAGGACTTAAAAGTTAAGATTTCCTGCTTCTTATGAAGTCTGAACATATCACAATTGGTTCTGGGTAGTTGTGGTCCCCTATTGTCGAAAGTTTTACAAACCAAATTTTTTTTGTTTCTTCTTTTTCTTTTTCTACCCAAACCTTGTGATGTTGAACCACTATGCTTTATACTAAATAAAAGCTTTTAATTTACCAGGACATAAATGTTTTCTTGGTATCAACATGCTTTATTCAAATGAATCATTTTAGTGTGTTTCCACTATCCACATACAGTATATGAGTTTCTTTTAGTTCTCTTCTGTTCTGTTTGCATCTGTTTGCCTGTTGATACATTATTCACCAGCCTGTACAGTATCTTCAAAGTGTTTGTGTGTGAATAAGTGTGTATGTCAGTGTGCGACTGTTCATTGAGCTGTGTGAACATGTGTGTATGTTCCTGAGTGAATAATGACAGGCTGTGGCTCCACTGGGGGGATTGATAATAGCCTGAGCTCTGGGCCCCGGGGGAGAGCAGGTAGACACTCTGCAGTCCTGACCCTGCACTCTCACATTACTGAGTGCCTTGCTCTCAGCCCAGCTCTCCTCCTACATCCCCGCCCGAGAACCACCACCGCACCAGCCCCCACCCACCTTCACTCCACCATGACATCATTACTAGACCTTCTTCCCTCCCTGAATCCTCAGTCTTTTACTTTTTTTTTTTGTTGCTCTCCTACTCCAAAGACTATTTCACAAACTCGTTCTGATATTTTACTCCAAGATGGAGAAGAACTGACAACCGTTCATTGTTCTGTTAATCCTCTGCATCTCTCTTCTGGACCCGGGGTGTCCACACCTCAACTCGAGCCCCACTGGACTTGCTTCAACCTACAAATCCACACTAAGCTTTTACTGTCCCAATCCCCCACAGTCCAAACTCTACCTCAAGTACTGGGGACTCAAACACTAGGGGCCTGGCTTCCATCCAAGAGCAGCGAGAGGGAGAGGGAGAGAGAGGTGCAGTCAGTACACTGACTCATATCCTTCCCTTTCTGACTCTGCTCCAGCAATGATGTAATGCTCTTGGCTTTTCGCCCTCCCCCCACCCTGTGCCTGCCTACCCCCAGATTTTGTCCCTCCCTCCTCTACTCCTCTCACTTCTTTTCCCTCTCCTTCCCTCCTTGTCCAACATCACTGCGCTTGCTTGCTCTCTCGCTGGGTGAAGTCACTGTGAGCTCTGGGTAGACACAGCAGCTAAAAACTTTTGAACGTAACCAAAACAGCCCAGGGCCAAGTTCCAGACGTTCGGGAGATGGTGGTGCAGTCGCCATGGGAACGGATGTAAACAGAGGGAGAAACAAGGGCCTCAAACAGCTTGCAGCTGCCTTGCTCTCTGAGTAAACACTACACAGGACCTGCCCCTGATTTACTGCCTTTAATCACTGGTGGGAGGAGAGTGCCATGGGGTTTGGACTGAGGAAATAATACGAATCTGATCAAATAAATCAGCCGTAATGGGTTACGACACAGGCTGACTTTTATTAGTGGGATAGAGAAGGGATGGATGCTGGGATGGGGTGTCCTCACAGCTGAGTAAAGCCATGCCAAAGCACAGTTGAGGAATGGTGGTGATTGATACTCTGGAGCAAATTAGCGTGAGTGTTGCAGTATTTATTCACCAAATATGTTGCTGTTTTGATCCGTTAGATGCCGTTGGCTGAGGACAGCAAAAGATGAGTTGTCTTTAATTTTCAACGAAAGCATGTCAGCACATTCATATCAACAGTGAAGCAAAAAAACTCTTCAGCAACAACTGTGTCATCTTGTTACAGGCGAACCTGGCATCTGTTTGAAGCACCTGACTGTGTTGTAACATTTGGCAAGCACGGCCCCTTTCGCTTTCAATGGCATTTAATATTCGTACCTTTCCGTCGACCAAAACTTGTCTATTAGTTTGCCATTCTCCTCCTTAACCAACGTCTCTACCTTTTCATCGTGCCACCTGATTCCTGTCTTCTACCAATGGTCTAATCTGTCTGCCTCTCATTCAGCTCTCCATCTTCACTTTCCTTTCATAATCCCAGCACATTTTCCCCCACACCTTCATTTCTCTGATGCTGTTTTGTCCATGCCTCTATCTTTACCTTTCTTTGTGAAGACAATACTTTTCTCTCTCCTCCACCCAACTCTAGCATCCATCCTGGATATACAACGGATGTCCTCCACATCTGATGCCTCTCTTCTGTCTCTCCTCCACCCTCCTGATCCTTCATTTCCTCTCCTCCATCTACCTCCTAATACCCTCTTCCTCTCCTTCATCCACCTCTGATCCCGTTTTTCCTCCTCTCTGTCCACCTCTGATCCCCCTTTTCCACACTTCCCCAC
Source organism: Brachyistius frenatus (assembly GCF_029030835.1). Lineage (NCBI taxonomy): Eukaryota > Metazoa > Chordata > Actinopteri > Embiotocidae > Brachyistius > Brachyistius frenatus. The sequence goes on along the minus strand of NW_027210619.1, from coordinate 4,807,890 downwards.
GTTGTGATCCCTGTGCTCCCCAGAGCTGTGAGGCACGTCCCTGTGTGTGAGTTGCTTGTGCAGGAGCCTGCATGTGTGGTGGCCCCGGGGCAGGGATGACACAGACCCGCTGGAATGAGAGGGAACAGAGACTGGGCGTTCCTCTACAAACGCACTATTAAACCCACTGCAGTACACAATGAGCTCATCTTAATTCAGGTCAGATGTACATCCTGCTTTCTCTCTCTTTCTCTCTTTTTTCTATTTTCTAATTAATTACAATACATACCTTTGATTTTTTTTTTTGTACCTTTGCTTACTTGCTTTCTCTTCTGCCAATCTACTACTTCTCTATCTGCATCAGCCCTTCATTTTATACACAGCTGAGAACCCATTTTTGATTGTGGAGAAGAATATTTGATAAGTCGGATCACGAGGGCAACTTAAGCAGGTTGTAGAGGTCCCACAGTACTGAAGTCAGGACAGACACCCCCCCCCTCTCCTTATCACAACTTTCTGAATGCAATCTAATCATAAACAATAATAAAAGATGTTTTGGTTGAATTGTGAAGTTCATGAGGTCAAATTCTGAGCACTGAAAGCCCGTAACGCTCTGCCTTGCTCTGCTCTTGCACAGGCACAATACAGATATGCAATGAATCAAAAATAATAAAAACTATCAGCACCAATGTAGTAACATTAATTAATAACAGTTTCTGCAGAAATGTGATTTGTAAACAGATGAGTGAACTACTGAATATTGTATCAGGTTCAAAACACACTGTATGAGACAGAGCATGCATTGATGCATTTACACATTGTATTTCATTTGTTTTCAAGATGTGACCATTAGTTTTACAGTTTTTACAAAGTGCAACCAATTATCTGGAAATCATATGTGGCAATAATCATAATGTGTGTATTGATCAAAAAGAAATGCAAACAAATTAAATTAGGAGAATGGCAGGTCTTACTAACCTACAGCAAATCTTTTAGCTAGTGGCCCTAAATAACCAATCACCATGTCACCAAATCTCCCTGCTAAAACACAGGAAGCTCACAGCAAATATGTGCTTATCACCCTGCACATTTTGTGCATGAAATGTGCGACACACAATGCATGAAGACCACTATCTATTTATGCTATTTCCCTTAAAGGCAAAAACTAGGACCACAAGTATAGCTGAGGGCCTGAGGTGTGAAAAAACGTTTTGCATCTAAAGCAGCATGGGAAACAAAACCACCACTTCCGTCAAAGCTCTGCATGATGCAGCCAAACTTAAAGTTGCACAAAGTGCACCCAGGGTGGGACATCATCAGCAATGTAGAGATAACTCCTCCATCCAAAAAAGTGAACAAATACTCTGTGCATACAACGGGAAAACCACAAATGAGTATTGTGGACTGCTTTTAAGAAAGTGAAATTGTTAATGTCAAATTCACACAAAACTAAAGTGATTCAAATTTCTAATTTAAAATGGACCTAAGTCCAGGAAAAATTTACAAAATCGGTCTTGCTTAGATAGTTGCAAACCAAAACTACCTAACAGTCAGTGGTTTGGAGGACTGCACCTTTTAGGTTTACACAGTCTTCGAAATTACTCATTAAAGTTATTAAAAAAAAAAGTGTCCATGTTTAATAAAAAGCAGCTGTTTTCATACACAGCCAGAACTGAGCGAGGTATTTAAATACAACATTATCATAAACTGATGATCAGATATTTAACCACATCTGTACTGTAATTGCTCCTCACTTAACCCAGCTGCTTTCAGGTCGATTGTGCAATGTAATGGAAACAATTGGACGGAATTCCTCCATCAAGCCGAAATAGAAGAATGTCTTTTTAATGCCTTGTGCCCACACCCACCCATCAACCTGCAGATCTCCGCTTACAAGTCAAAAGGTTGAGGTTTCCACGAAATGTTGTATCTCAAATGGTTGAGTCGTAACATCCAAAGTATTTAACTCTGACATAACTCAGCAACAGATGTTTATAATTGAAAAGCAGAGCGCATTCAGAACTGTTGGACACCACTTTCTTTTGTATGATAATGATAGCCGTGACATCAAGATCTGCTGGCTGTTTCTTATGCCTGGTTTTAACACTGGTTTGTGTCAGTGCGGCTCCCCAAAGACCTTGTTTAAGGACTCGGAGCAGAGCGAGAGCAAGAAAAAAAGAGGGAGAGAGCGAGAGGTCCTCAGGTTTCACAGCTGCAGGCCCAGCTCAATCCTAAAGTAAATGGACTTGTGGAAAGCCAATCCTAATTGATTCCAAGCCTCAAAGCTCTTTAGTAAACATGGTGGAGCAATGAAAATGACTTGTTATCCTAATTCATTGGATGCTCACGCAGTGCACTGAGCAGAGCGAGGAACAAACCGAGGAAGCAGATGGAGAAGAGATTAAACTGATTTTGTTTGGTGATTTTGTCTCATTTAGAGACATATTCACCACAGAGCTCCACAAAGTGTGTCAACATGAAAAGATTTATAGTCCTACAATGATCACATTCACAAACTTTAACATTCCTGACAAGGATAACTGTTTCTTAATTGTCTCTTCGATTATTATCATTAAAATCAAACATTTACACAGCAAGAACCGATGCTACTAGTTATACACGATACTCTTTTGTTCACAAAGATATGGCAATCAAAATTTATTGAAGACTACAGTTTTGTTAACAGGATGACAGGGTGATTAAAACATGTCACGGTGAACCACTGATCTGACACAGCCTCCCTAACAGGACAGAGCACAACGAGCCTGTGAAGTGTCCAGCATGTTCTCTACGTAGGAAGTTCCTGTGGAGAGACCCGGTGCATAGAGACTTTGGTTAGCCCTATGGCTTCCTGTGGAAGCACTGCTTTTCAGTGGAGGGGTTTCCTCAGCCCATTTTCCTGCTGATGTGAACATTTCCAGCTCAGTTTTCAATCGTGTGAATCTACTTGTCCTATTCATGTGTCAGGATTCCTCCATCCTCGGAAACAAGTGACACCTCTGCAATTCCAGCACACGCAATCGCTGCTCAAAGGTTGCCTCAAACAATGTGTGATTGATAACTGGACTTTGGTGCCATTCTGAGGCAGGCAACCAGCACCAGCACCACATGGCATAACAGATCAGATTTTCAAGTGATCGGATTTCATGGCAGTGAGCAGTAACAACACCACAACTCAACAAATCAGTGAACACTTTGTGATCATAAAGGGCCATGAAGTGAATTGGTGAGTCTGTGCCTTAGTGCGGAAAGCATTTATAATGACAGGTAAACTCAGGTGAAGCAGGCCCAGCAGAGTTTCTGTTACTGGCAGTGATTGCTGCTCCTCCAAGGGGATGAAATTCCATCCCTGCCGTTGACAAAGAGCCTGACGGGGTGTCAGTCAGGCTTAGTGATGGGCCTCCCATCCAATATTCACTAGCTCCTCGAGCTATAAATCTACACAGGACAACCTTGACACAGGGCCGGCCTAACACTGAGCCATCTCCATGTCTGACTAGTTTGCTATAGGCCTGGTTTACAGTAACAAAGCCCTGGCACAAGTTTGAATGGGATTGAGGTTAAGGCATAAGGAATAATTGAGGTCAGCGGAGTGTCCTTATAAGGAGAAAAAGTGTGTATAGATGTTTGCGTGTGGTAATAATTATGTTACTGATATGTAAAGACAAAACCACAGCAGAGAGAAAGACACTCAGAGTTGACAGCCCCATCACAGTTGGCAGAGTTTATCAAATCAATATCCTGCACAGCCTTTACCGCATATAGTATGTAAATATGGGTCATCAGCACAGCGTCTGACTGTGGCTGTGATGAAACTCTTTGAACAAATGCTTAACCACCAAACATTCAAGGTAATGATGAAGCAACACACCACACAGATTGTCTCCATCTGCAAAGGTGTCAGAGAATCTGCTCTCTAAGGTGGCAGACATTCCCATACTGTGAAAAGAACTATTCTAGAGCATGAAATGCTAAACCGTTTTAACAGCAGTCACGACTGAGGCTTCAACAATGATCTCATCTTGTCCTCTGGGACCCTCTTTGGCATGCTACGCTGTGGGACAATACTGAATGAACAGCAAAACATGAATCGCCAGCCCCCCACACACACACACACACACACACACACACACACACACACACACACACACACACACACACACACACACACACACACACACACACACACACACACACACACACACACACACACACATACACACTGCTCCAAATGTAACAAAACACTGACATTACCACAGAGAATACAGAGGGATGACAGCCGGCACGGACACAAAGGGTCCGGGCTTAGCCTAAGGCTGTCTCTGTAACAGGGGCACACTTGAGGTGAGAGGATACACCCTGATCACTGCACTTGTCAGTCTGTCAGCAATTCCCAGCAGTACCTCTTCCCCATGGTAACAAAGCAGAAGTACTCTGCTATTGCAGCAAGTCTAAAAAAAACGATATTCTTTGTGACTTGACCTGATGTTTTGCTAGATTTTCGCATCTATGTCACTCACCCTATCTGTCTATTCGTGGATGGCGCCTGAGTGATGACGGAGCTGGATTGAGGAGAGGGCAGGGCCTGCTGGATCACTATGCTGGTATCATGATTACCCATCCGTGAGTGGGACTGCTGGTGCTGGCCTTGGCCTGCTTGGCCATGCAGTGAGATGTTCTGCGAAGAGGAAGAGAGGGAGAAGAGAAGGCAGCGAAGGTTAGGAATGTGTTAAGAGTGTCTGACTCTCTGCAGAAAGTTGAACTTTCAGCACAGCTCAAGTGTTACAACTGTTTGGCCTTGGGCTCCAAACGCCCAGCTTGAATGGGTAATGAGGAATTAAGTCAACTATCATCTACAGGCTCTTCTGCGTTGTGCTGGTGGAACTTCGAGAGTCTAATGTTGACCAGGTCCCCCTTGTTTTTAATTACCCAGAAAACTTTGTTTGTTTCACCTTTGTCACATGTAATGAATATGCATTCCTAAATATCTCTGTAGGTAAAAATATGCCTCCAAGTTCCACAAACATACAGTGACCTAAATAATTAACAGCAAGCTGAAGTTACTTGCATTAGGTCAAATATGAAATAGCCACCACTGCAGGAGCCATACTGCATAAAAAGAAGAATATAGCTACAAAATTAAAAAAAAAATGGAAAGCATGTCTCACTCTTCTACTTATATTGCAGTGTAGTGTAGTAGGCTATATAAATATGTGACTTTTTTACATTCATACTGGCCCATTGCTGTTTTTCTTAAGTTTCAATGCTTATCTCTGCTCATTGTGCTTTATACTCAGAGTCTTGCTCTGACTCGTCTCCTGCTGACTAAGCAGAGCCTCCCATCATAAACCACACAGGCTGAGCAGGCTAGACATGGCTGACCTGAGCACAGACGAGCTCCAGAGTCAAACCACCCAGACAACAGCTTAGCTGCAGCATGTGCTGCACATCTTCCCAGACGTTAGATAAGCAGTCTGCCTTGTGGTGATTTGACTACTACACATGTTTCAGGTGAAGGTGCCTCGGGGCACTTCTATAATGCATAAATGATCACATCCTTTGTCAGATGTCAAAGCTTTGCGACTCTGCTCACATGCGAGACTGTCTGGCCTGGTCCTTTATTGCTGCCAAAAAGTTGTCTCAGGGGTCTGTCTTTACTTCTGGGAAGAAATAGGACTCCCTCCCTGAGAGATGGCTGGAGAGCTGTTTGAAGTTACAGGTGGAGAACCTGATATCTTTTCCCCTCACCTGTGGTGGGTGACAAATCTCCACCTGCTAGCCCTGTCTGTCATTGTTGACAAGACAGATGGGGATCACGGAGTATGGCGTCTGGGGCACAACAAGGGTTGGATGTGCAACACTTAAATATACTTTGAAAAAAGAAAAATACATGGCCGAAATATCTGTGGTGTTTAAACAGTTGAGGTTGTCAGCTTTTCAACAAGTGAGCAGCGTGTGGTCACATGAGGTCTTAAGTGTTTTTAATCTATAAAAAGTGTGTTTTCAGTTCACAGTGTGTGGGTAGCTGTTAGTGACATGACTGATGATTGCAGCAGATAACAGTTCATAACCACCTGAACTAACCCCAACGGATGACTGTGGCTTTGGGTTCAACAGGTTTTTTTTCAGCCTGAGGCTTTGTTTTCTGCTCTGCTGTACCTGTTTACTGTCCTCTTCTTCCTGGGCTTTGCAAAACTCCTGTTCGATGGAGCAGTCCAACTCGCTGAATAATCCCACTTCCTCACAGTTTTTCAAGAAACGTGTTGGTGTGGGTGTCTGATCTAGAAGTCAAAGAAATCAAGTTTTATCTCTGAAATCAACCACTGTTAACAGTAATTGTTTGTCAGACAGTCTGTAAATCATTATTGTGGACAGCAAAAGTACAAGAAATACAGCAGCATGCAAAATAAGGTCACTGTAATACATTATGTTTGGGACTTTTTATTATTATTTTTAATTGCATATTTATCCACCCTATTGAAAGGGACTGCATACAAGATTAAATTTAAATGTTACTATGTGATTTGTTGTATCCGAATTCATTTCAATACTTTACATACACAATAATGACAACACCACACAAACAAACAGAATGCATAATACAAAATTACACACAACAGTATGTAATACACACCATACCAGCAAGAAGTACAGTATATATTAGCACATATATTTATTGATAGCACCAGATTTTACTCTTAAACTTTAATTTCAGCTTCCTTATTCTTAGTTTTTTTTATGTTTGGTTTATGTTTTGGGTATTTTCTAGTGCTTTTAGTTTACCTATTTCTCTATGTGGACCCCTAGTATACCAGCAAACACTTTAAGTAAACTAATGGTGATCCACCAGAAGAATAATATAATGAACACTGTTGTTTATTACTTTGTTTATCATAATTGTGTTTTGAAGAAAGCATTACTTCCATTTAGTTAGTGAGAGAGAGATACTGCCCTTGACAGCCGCATTTTAGCTGACAAAGTACAGGTCCCACCTACCGAGTGGGGTCTCATCTGTTGAGCTCAGTAAAGCTGCGGTATTCAACTTGGCGTTGTGGGGGGTGCACATAGATCAGGTTTCAGACAGTCGAAAGTGATTTTAGGATCACGATTGTTTCAAAGGCTAAAAGCATACTTCATGGTTTGTTTATCCATTCTGGCTAGACTGGGGATTGACTCAGACTTTCAGCATGACCTATGCACCCAAAATACAGTATTAGTCCAAATATACCTTTTCAGTTTTTAGAGACTTAGAATCACTCAAACTAAACATTTTTAGAAAGTAATGTCAGTTTTTTTTTTGTAGAGGATATGAGTCAGAAAAGGCAAACATAGCAGGAGAGTAATTTTAGGTCAACAACTATAGTCCTAAAATCTTGACAGTAGACAAATTTGGTGTCCAGGTGATGTTACCATGTGTGGCTGAGCTGAAACTTACTTTACAGTATCACCACTTGCTTGTTTTTAACCTGAATTCAAGGTCTCAGTAAGAGAAGTGGTCAGAGTTGTAACTCAGACAACAGGCAATAAAGACACCTGGCCTAGAAAATCTGATCCTGCTGTCCGCTGAGTGTAAATAATAAAGAAGACACAATCTCAGTGGTTTGGCGAGAGCAGCTCACGCTGGACAGGAGCTGGTGTGGCAGGGACATTTCTAGGAATCGAGATCTATACTTATGGATTGGCCTTGAGTTGACACGCAAGTACACGATCTATGATTTGATGTTTCTTTCAACTCTAGATTGATGTGCAGATCAGCTGACTGTTCAACCCGGCATCTCTAAAATTCCCTGTGGAGACAAATGACACATCGAATGATGGGAAAATGCCAATTACACAAAGCAACATGGAAGAGAAATTTAGCATAACATGCTCATTTTTACAGTCAGATGTCAGTGTCTCTGTTTCCTGCTGAAGTGCACACAAGCAGTATGCACTGAATAGACCTGAGCTGCAAGGTGTCATGTGATTTACATTGTTGTAAACAACTTGTATAGACAGGCCATAAAGGTTTCTGATGACAAACAAGTGTCTGTCTATGAGTCACTGAGGCACATAACCACAAACAAACTACTCGTTCATTGTGAGTAGAAGTGAGAGAGTCTGCATTGATGGAGGTGTAACTCACCTGATAACATGTTGTCGTTCTTTATGGAGGGGAACTTAAGGGTCATCTCATGTTTGTGTCGATGTATCATCAGATGGTCCTCAGTGGGGAATCGCTGTCGAAAAAGAAGAGTTGTATATGTGTCATATAACCGATAAGAAAACTGCTAAATAATTTGTTACACTGAAGCCTTACCCTAAAATAACATCAACTGTTGTTTTCCATTTAAAACCCTGGTGCTGACTTCAAACTGTCTTTTTTTCTTTAGGTATTTTTACACCTGATGTGTTATTTACAGTTTGTGTTCCACTCGGTTTCATGCTATTCTGTTTCTCCCTTTCGCACGAAGCAGAAACCTACACCTTGGGCCTCCTCAATGTACACCTCTTCATATTACAGGCAGACATGCATACACACACGCACATGTACGCATTGTGTTGTGTTGTCTCAACACACTCACCTGAGAACAGCCAGGAGCGTTGCACACGAACGGTCTTTCCTGGTCTGAGTTCATCACTCTTGGTAACTTCTCATAAAACTATAAAACCAAATAACGACAAAAGAAGAAAAGAGGGAGGGAAAGTCAAGGATTTGAGTTTCCTTGCCAGTACCCAAAAGGAAAAATGCACTGCTTGTGTCACACTTGACAAATAAATTGCAACTGCACCTGCACACATTTTCTCACAGTACAGTAACCGGGGATCCACAAAAATGACATCAACACTAAAGTTGTGGAAACACTCTCAGCTAAAACTTCCATGTACAGGGAAAACACTGGAATAGTTCAATATAGGCTACTTTGCACATTTAAGATGCAAAAACATATACACTATAATTTACTCTGAAGTTATTCATGACAAAATCAACAGCAAAAATAATGTATTGCTACGGTACTCAAACATTACACAGAAGAACACATGTATATATGTCTGTGTATATATGTCATCCGTGATGGCTTTCAGCTTAAATTTGGGTGGAAATGATGACATAATAAACCATGTTTGAAATTTCTAATCAAACATCAACACAATGTTTAAACCACTGTTCCGACACAGCGTCTTAAAGATCTGGTCTTTCCCATCTGGTGCTGATCTGGCAAGTACAACTCCTTCGTTATGTGAAAAATTCAGTTCCAAAAATGTAGCAATGCATTGAGACGATATTAACTTAAAATTTAAGGCACTTAAATCCAGTCAAATAGCTCCATATGTTTAACTCATGCAGCCATCATTTAAAGATTTAATTAATTTATGGCAGTTGAGATAGCCTACATCTTTTAGTGAGAACAAGAAGAGGAAGTGGTAGCAGAGCAGCAGTGTATGACCGAGAGGTGTCGTTTATTTGGTCTAAAAAACAACTTTAAAAACTTGAGTTTGTTTTAAAGCTGACAAATAAGAGCACAAAAGGTTTGTTTACCTGTGACTACAGCCAAATGTCTACTCTAGAGACTACTCTAGAGACTAGCTCAGTACTGAGAAACATGCATCATTTCATATGTCAGCTATCATTTTAGCTTTAATAACTCAAATAGAAGACAAACATTATAAATAAATGAAAGTGCCTTTTACCTGTTCTCTATTAAAAAAAAGTTTTGAATGAAAGCAGAGAATCATAAAAAATAAAGAATAAAAATTCTGTGAATATTATCGTGTTCCTCTGTTTACTTACGAATCTAAATCATGCAGAACAACGTGAAGAGTCCACTCTGTCAATGTGAAAATATTCTAAACTCGACAACATTTACGGCAATGTGTCAAAGGGAAACAACAGAAGCAACAGGTGCATTTTAACAGCTTCTCCAGATCAAACAAAAACAGTAACTTACTTACTTAAGTTATTTTAAAGCCTTTTGTGTGCACTTATATCGATCGTTGCATTTCATACATACATGATGTCTGACTTTGATTGAAAAGTTGTAAAAGAGATTCCATAATTGCTCCTGTCTTCAATATTCAAAGTTGTTTTATTATTCGTGGCAGAAAAAGTAGACGTATTAGGCAACATTACTTTTTTTAAGGTAAAATTTTTATATTTGGCACTTGTAGACCTTTTAAGGCAGCACATAGGCCATACAGTAAACCAATATGTTTCAAATATAGACTAAGTCCAATACCAAAAGCTGGCACTTAACATTTGCTGACATTCTTATCTTATTGTGATCTGTAATTTCCTGATTTAAATCAATATTTTCAATAATTGTATGCTGCATTTTATTCAAGTAATTCTTGTCAGGATATTTGTCTTTAGACAATATTAAACACAGATGAGAGTTTAGCTCTATTCTGTAAATGAGTGAAAAGGTTTTCATTATATTCAGCAAAGCAAAGTAAGAGAACAGAAAATATTATTACTTGAGTAGTCTTTGTAGTTTATATCATATTTGGGTCGCAGTGCATTTCGCATTTTAAGATCTTATCATTGTCCAGTACTGACAGTGTAAATTATCCTCTTCACATAAAATGACAAACAACCTCTCGTCAAATGCCAGTGCTACAGATGCGCAGCACTTTCATGCAGATGTTGTACCAGATGTTAAGCGAGTCTCATTATTAATCCACACCTGAGCAGCACACAGGGATCATTTTCAGCATCGAGCCAGTGCTGTGATCACGCGGAGCAGGTAGATGTTTTGGTAGGAGACATGCAGACATCATAGGAACATTCAACCCACACACAGGAAGGCCACAGTTGGCTGATGTGTCCATCATCCATGAATCCAAGGCTCACAAAGTACAAGTGGATTTCCAGGGGACCGCACAATATGGGACATTTATTTTGTATATGTGAATGCCTGGACAGCGGTGCCCGGAGGATTTTAGAAAGTGGGTAGGTGTATGAAAACATATTACCTCTCCATTTATGACACCTCAAAATTTAAACTAGACGAAGAAATTTGGGAACAAAGAACGATAAACAGAGCAACATCAAAATTTTTTGATGTTTGCTTGGAGCATAATTCAATCAAATGAAAACAGTCTTCCAATAGAAGAGACTAATAATTGAATCATCAACATTAGATGTGTGGTTTATTTATGATGTGTGCTCTTGGTGGTGACATCTACAGACGCATACAATATCCCATGTTTAATACTTTTATTTTCGTCTTTCTCTGCCACAGCCTACAGTTCTCAGGAACTGCAGTGCATTTGTGATTCAGGTCGGTGCCACATGTAAAGTGTCGAGCATGAGTACCTTCATACAATATGTGCATGTGTTGTCTTTTTCATGGGCACAGACTATTTCCTCAAGCACAGTCAAAACACTCCAATATTACGTTATGCTAACCAGTGCTGTTTTCTTAACAGGCTGTACTTCATGAGCAAGTCTGCAGAACAGGGTCTGGACAGGGTCTCTCTGTCAGAGAGCAATGAGCCCTGGTCTCTCTTTCAGTCACCAGCTCACTCAGTCTCTTCTACATGGGCCCCTAAAAACTCACCTGGTCTCCTTTGACACAACAAACATGACCAGCACTGGTGATCCCAACCCTCAACCCAAACTACAACCAGGATGACAGCAAGTAGAACCAGCGCCTGCAGACACGGCGATAATTATTCATGTCCTGAATGAATATTTGAGGTCACATTTTTTTTATCTCAAATGTTTCACTTTCAGCTGTTTGTACAACTCTTGGTGCCACAGTTGTTCTCAGGCTTTCTTCTTCATCACCCATGACTATGAAGGATTACGTCAAACATTAAACTTCACAAAAACTGATATCACTCGAAAACTTTAATAAAAACAATACGAGAAATAGTTTCCATGACGATTAAAACAGATTCAGAAAATAAACTTTAACCTTCCTGTTCCTGTTTCTAAACTGAGACTTGATCATTTCATCACATTTACCAGGAAATTCAAACCATATGAAGCATAAAACTTTCAACCATTAATTCTGTGAATGCCTCTGTGAATTATCCAATAGTTTTCACACTTCAAATTATCAGTACTCAACGCCCTTTCCTTGGAAAGGGCACTTGGCTCGCATCTAATATAGATGTTTTAGTTTAGCGAAGGAAATTTGGTTACACTTTACATTAACTGTATCCTGATGTGAGCGAGGGGAAGTATTAGGGTCCGGCATTCGATTTCATGAGGAACTGGGGAGGAATTTTCCAGGTAGACCACATATTAGAATTTAAACAATATGCTGAGGAAAAGAGGGGTTGAGTGTGCAAAGGCATACGGGGTTAAAGCAAGCACAAACATGCACAACAATTCGAATCTCTGGCTCCCCATAGCCTGGGCTTTTGACAGCACAAGTTCAAGGCAGGATTACGGCAATCCCTGAGGCAGGGAATATGGTCCTGTCAGACAATGCCTGCCCTGAACTTCAGCTCTTGAGCTGAATACATGACAAAAAGACTGCTGTGATGTAAACCTCTACAGCTTTCAATAACTGCTCCGCTCCACACCATGTAAACAAGCACAAAAAAAATCCCCATGAGAGGGCAACATGGCACTTGTACCACTCACATTATTCTCACTGTACTGATGAAAAGTTTCATACTATTGCTAAAAAAAAGAAGGGGAAAAAGTACTCGGCCGTACTTGTATTAAAAATAATGATAAAACGTGTGCAGCAGTTTTTTATAAGCTGAAATGAGACTTCTGTAGCCAAACTATTGATGGGACTTGTCATTTCACCCCTTTCTACATTAGTACAATCATTACCAGAGGAACCTCGAGGACATGAAACAACTAACAGCAAATAAACTCAATGCAAGTTACATTTCACTTCTGCAATGAACCGCTCGACTGCAATCAGGCTTATTAACGTTGTGTAAAATATGGGAAGAATTATATCCGCATCAAGGTTACAAAATAATACACGTCATCCAGTAAGTTTATTGCAGATTCACAGACTTTATACGTATTGCTATTTTGCATTTGTTTACGTTATTAATAATATCTGGTGTTGTGCATTATTTATTTTCCTCAAACAGTTGGCTTTTCACCTCAGTAGAATTGACTGAGTTAGATACAAATGAAAAGTTGATTAGTTAATTACTTCAAAGGGAATTTCTAAATCACAGTTTACTCCCCTCAATCCCCAAAATAACTGAAAACATATGTTTGGTTAAGGGGTTTTACAATGAGGACAACGTTAAAAAAAAAAAAAAAAAACTTAAAAAAAAAAACTTCCAGCTTTCTCTCAAACTGTTGCACACTAACAATAACAATAGGGCCCTGCTTTCAAAATCATTAAAAAAAAATACAAATTCATCTCTAACGTTATAATAAGACTTAAATAACGCAGGGCCTATTATCAGATGTTATTTATACAGCATTTCAAAAGGGGGACAATAAAACCGGAAGCCTGCATAATAATTGAGAGCGTGCATGAAAAACAAGTGGTTATTGACAGTGCTGTCACATAAACATAATGACATCGGCCAGAGAACAATCAAATAAATAAAACATTTTTCTTTTTGTCCAAGCCGTGCAGCCACAAAGCGCGCCTCGTCAGCACATCTTTACTAGAAGTAACCCTCAACATCTCAGCCCTTAATCAAATATCGACTGGCCTGCAGAATGACGTAATGTTGATTACACTGCTATTCGGGAGGGAAAGGAAGGTAAATGTACTGGAAACAGAAGCATCACTTCTTTCTTTTTAACTGGCATGACAGCAGAACCACCGGACTATCATTTTCCAGACGATCATTGGTGAACCGCAGCACGCAGAAAGCACTGCGTATCCCGAGATGGGACAGGCATGACAATGATGCGGCTCTGGAGCTCCGGAGCGAACACTAAACTTGGAAGACGTGCCAAATTGGCGTGAAGTGCAATGAAACCCATCCTTTGCAACAAGCCAGTCCGAGTTTTTGTTTTTTTTAGATCGCTCGAGATGAATTCCTGCAGACTTGTCTCCGCTGCTGACAGGTCGAGCTGCAGCAGCGGCACTTGACTCCGCGTTCAACTTCAACAACAGTCAACAGATAGGCCAACACACCGGACACCCGAGTGAGATGACAATGCACTTACTCAAACAAAACTCACATGACACTTCGTCTCTTTTAGTTGCAGACATAAATAAGTTGTGACCAAGAAGAAAAGAAGAGAAAAATCTCCACCAGGACTGCTGAAGCGAACAACAACAAAAAAAAAGCTGTTGCATGAAAAAAGGAGGAAAAAAAAAGTAAGGAGAATCGCTTTTAACAAACACAACAAACCTGCAGAGGCGCGTGCACGGTCCTCTGCATGGTGACAGGGCTTTCAACTTACCAAACAAGTGTAGAAAATGTGAAGCGGTCTCGCAGAAGAAACCACGTTGGACTGAGAAAAGATTACAATACGATCTATTTAGAGAAGCATAACGTCACCCCTGGGTGACGTCACGTGGGATTCCTGAACTTCTAAATCATTGCGGTCTGCTTGTAGGCGGCGCGAGCAGGGCGGAGTTTGCAAATGCACGCCCAAGAGGCATGGAGGGGATGGACGATGCTGGACCCGAAGTGGGTGTGGTGCAGCGCTGCATCACCAGCGCTGACCAATTAGACAAATAAGTGCACTGTACAGCATCCTCTAACTGACAACTCTGAGCTGTCTCATAGGCAAAGTGACATCAAATAAGAAACGATGATATTTAATCACAAACTTCATCACTTAAAAATGTTATAAACAGGGTTTAAAACATTGTAACAAACCACAAGCAGTATACACTACAGTAATCACTACAGTAGCCAATTTGACCTACGCTATTAAAAAAAAAATCTAAATTATTCTAACAATTAAAAGGGAGATCAACTGAAACATTCTGATAAATATGCATTTTTAGTGGCTCTTCTTTACTGTAATGTGAAATGTGATTTTATTTAAAAAAAAAAAAAAAAAAAAATAAAAATTAGTGCTGCAATACAACCTGGCTCCAAATTTGCTGTGCAGTAATTTAATTAATTGTATTTGTATTTGTTTTTTGTTTTTTTAAATGGGTTACCTGAGCAAAAATTTAGGAGATAAAATTAGACCACAAAACAGAGCAGAACCCATCATCATGTCAGTTCATGTTGTGCTTTAATTCTCCAGAAACTTTTTCACACCTAGCAAGAACCCGTAAAGTTCTGGGGCTGTGGGGCAGATCTTCTTTGCCCAGATGTCTCGGTGAAAATGTATATATTTTCAACCATTAAAGCTACATATTAGTCAACTATTTGAATTCAGGGCCTGAACAACCTGTTTTTATTTCAATTAGTCGCAAAAAGCATCTTTTACAAAATCATTATAACCTGTTAGAATTCACATGCATCATTGACAGCTTGACTTGCAAATGACATGACAAATGAACTGGGAAACACAGTTCATTTTCGGAAATGTGTGCCATATAGCCACAGCACATTAGGAGAGATTTAAACAGCTTTGGAGTACAAAGCATTTATGTTGGAGCTCTGTGTGACCTGCTGGTGCCAACTGGCTGTGATTTCTTGGGCCACAGACACTGGTATTGAAGCCATCCTCATCTCTAGGGATTAATGACTCCTCGCACATTGAGAAATGTTTACCACTCGTCTGCAACCACTCCACTAGACACACTAAGAGCTCTGTCACTGAAACAATAACGCAGTCTGAAAAGCCCTCATAACTCAGAGCCTCTCCGCCTCTGTCTTTTAACCAGAGCTTTAATCAACGTTTATGACATCCTTTTGTCTCTTTATTGCCAATATATTTCCCAACCAATCCAAACATTATGCTCCCAGAGGAGCAGACTATTAAGGTTGGAAAGAGCCGATACAGTTTGGGTCAGTGACCCATACTAAAGCAGATTTGATCTATATTATACTAAACCTTTTATTATTATGCCTTTGTGCAGTGCTTTTGAGAAAGATCACCTTGGGAAGACAAGAAGCAGCAAGGATGCTTTGTTGCAGCAGGTGCAAAAGGTGAAGGAGGCTAAATAACATGAGTGTCACAGGTTTTTATAATTGTCAAAAAAAATATTTTACTCTTGACTTTGAGGAATTAAGACTTTTAAGTCATAGAATAGATCGCTCATAGCAGGTGACCATCATGTTTGTTTTAAGAAAGAATGCAGGCCAAATTACATTTTAACACAACTATATTTAATTCCTCTGTTTTTCCAGTAAAATGTTTCAGTCAGCATGGAGTGAACCAGCTTTGGCTCATACAATTTCTGAGACCATGAAAGCCGTCACTATTGGGGCAGAGGGAAACATGTTGGACACATTAGACCTAAACCACAGACTTAAATTTGATAAGATGAAGCAGGGTTGGCTCTGCTGACTGATTTCAGATAAAAGCTAGTCCAGGTTCACTGGTTATGTGAAGTTATCTGTTTTTTTAATTTTGAATGGGGCTACTGTGTTATAGATAAATGCATATTATTTTGCAAACTGAAAAAACAACCAACCAACAGTTTCTAGCTGCTAACTTTTGTCTACTTGAGTAGAAATATTGTGCCATGTGGAGGTGTCACTGATTGTTATGATGTAAAACAGCTCTTACTTGTGAGATAGCAAAGGGATAGAGTGGCTTACTTTCATATTTTTTCTATTTCTGTCTGACTTTAATTAAAATATATTAAAAGTAAGCTAATATTAACTTAAATATCTTTACAAAGCCAGAGAAATCAGACTTGTTGCCTGTAAATGTTGATATAATTTGTTTTTGAACTCCAGATTAAGTTGTTCCAAATAATAAATTCCTAGTGTTTTCGTTAAATATCAGAAACCTCAGGACCAAAGTATGACATTTATGACGCTATACGTTAAAGTTTGTGGGTTGCAAAAATAATATTTATGTGTAACTCTTAAAAAGATCATCTTAGCAAGTAAGAAAGCTGCTAGACTCTACTGCATTACAGTCACACAGTAGTCAGACTACTGAGTAGCCTTGTGGGGATGTTTTGGAAAGAAACTTCAACATAACATTGCTTTTGTACAATTCAACATGTGTGTCACCCACTCATCTTCTCAATGTTTCTCTCCATATTAAAGCTTTTTGAAAAAAGAAAAAAAGTCAGAGGACTCATTGTTTGAAGCATCACCGGTGGAGACTGGAAAGACAACTATCACTGCTGAGCTGGCAAAACTTAACACCTCTTGAAAACATATATGCTGGGAGGTTCCCTGTAGATAACCTCAGTGACGTTTTCACACTCATACACTCGACCCTGTAACAGTTACATTAGGTGGCCGGTGAATGGGGCTGCCTGTCTGACAGGTCTGTAGATTTATAGGTGAAGGATGATGTTCTCTGTGCTCTGAACTGAGCCATTGTATGTGCTCAAACTGAATTATTACGAATATTTGTAAAACCGAACATTTATAAATGTTCTCAGGCTAGGCTTTAAAAAGTGTCATATAAATGGACAATAATAAAAAATAACTTTACATCTTTAAAATGTATCTTACAACATTGTCTGAACACAATTTTTGATTAATTTGTAGAGTTGTGCTGCCATGGTCCCTAAAACTGTGATTCATATTGCCCTTCTGTTTTATTGCACAATACTTATTCATAATATACATACTGATGGTTTGAACTTAAAATAACTTTACTGGGGAGGTATTATATCTACATTCTCATTAAGTAGGTTGAAATAAGTCTTTGCTCTGTGTGAAACTGTAGCAGTCAGAAGGATTCAGTTACCTGTTTTTACTGTTGGATGTGAGAGTGAGGAAATCGTGTTTTTGGTGAGGTCAAACTTGTTTGGTCGTTCACAGAGAGCAGAAGGACTTGATCACTTACCAGCAGCTGTTAAACGTAATTTTGGCTGCATGTGTTTCCACACTGAGTTTAAACTACCTATTCAGTAAATCTCCAGTGCAGAAAATCACAAACACATCTATTACCTCATCTGCATTTATGGGCTATGACAAATTGAAGAGTAATGATTAGCTGTAACTCTACCTGTCAAGCAAAACCCTCAATAAGTAACAGAAGATGGGCAATGTCAGCATTTAAAAAAAGAAAACCATCAACTTCCTCTAACAAGAGGATGTGTGATGTACTGATTTCAAAGTAATGTCCCACAATGTTCTCAAGCATGACTGGAAAAATTGTTTTACCAACTGTGGTGCCCGCTCTGAAAATGGGCTTGGTGAGGACCCATTTCACCATCATCAGGCACAGACTCGATGGTACAGCACAATCAGAAAATGGTAAAAAAGAAAGTAAGTGAGAAAGTTGATAAACTATTACTTTAAATTTGCATTTCCAAAATTAATTTCTGGCCAATTTATAGCTCGTTTGCACCTCTAAAAAGAGATTTTATGTTTCCATATAGATGCACACTCTGTCTGAATACTAGTGATCTGTATTCTGACATGTGTATTGTGGAGACATCCATTTGTCTTGGAACTGATTGTCACTCTCTCTGTGCTACTGAAAACAGATGAAAAAAAGAAAACCAATGTCAAAGTTTGGAAATAACGAGACATAAAATCTTTCATATTTGCTGCTCTGGCAAGTAATTGGAGTACAAGTTGAACACACAAGCTGAATGAAAAGTGAAACTTGCAACATGTGTTCTCTTCTGGCCTGTCTCTATTTCAAATTGCTGAATGAATAAAATTACTTTGAGGCACATGATAGGTGAAGTGCTCTGGATGTATTACAAGCTTGGTGAAATAACATCAGAAGGTGGAAGCATTCTCTAATTTAAATATATTTGAATTGCTCTATTTGAGTATTTACTGGCTTTGTATCTGCAACAACAAGCTTGGTTAAGTTTGGGGTAGTTCTTGGATACCTTTAAATTACCCAGCAAAAAGACCTAAAATCACTAATATTCATCTACTGTCCAACACTGCCACTCTGTGGCAAAAGATGTTCACAAGTTAATTGTTACAGGGATTCATGCCACAACTGTATCACTAACATTCACCCACAAAAATAATGTATTATGATTGCATTGTATCAATTATACAATCACTAGATCCAGAGCCATAGTTAGACATGATTCAGATTAACGCATACTTTAGAGTCTATGAGAACGGTACACACCCTTCCAGGTCCTTCATTAAAAGCAAACTGAACAGAGGAAAGAGCAAACAAGTTAGAAGGATTCAGCTTTAGTTTGTAGTGATGATGCCAATTGGCTACTGATATTCCTGCTTTTTCATGCCAGCTGTATTCACTACGTGCAGTAAGTTAGACACAATTTTCGAAAAAGCAACTTCCTCTCAGTATTTTGCAAATAAAATAACTACTTCAGAGCTGGGTTTTATGAGAAAACTGTGCTTTTATTGAAGGCTATATATTCTCTGTCCATTAATAAATCAACTATTTAAGTTGATAATCATACCCGGATGTAGACCTATAGACAATAACTGTATGATAGGCTATCATACATGATTTCAATTAAGAGGGGTTAAGGCCTTAAATGAGAAAAAGTTGAATTTGAGTGTTCCCCTGCTATTTCCTGAAATAATGTCAAGTCCGGCCCCCAAGGGGACCCCCACACGAAACAAAATATTTATCTAATTTATGTGCACCTGTTGCATTTCAGCTCTGTGTGAGATTACACTGCAAGCATATGAGGTGTCAAACGATTCAGGCAATGAACACATAGTAGGTTCACCGTGTACCTGCTACGCTTAAAGTACATTTATACGTGTAAACGTGTACTTTGGCAAGCTGTAGCAACATCCACACTACGCCTTACAGTTTGATCGATAATTAACGCATGCCTAAAGGCCTAACCTAGAATTTAAAGCTATATCAAGAAAGTTTGATTTATTTATTTCTCAATATGATTGAATGTTTAATAAATGAAAATAGAATTATTTTTTTTTATTGCAACTTTAAGACAACTATTAGTTTAGTTTAGTTTAATTTAATAAACCGTGTCTATTTATATACTATTTGTTTGTTTTATGCTTTTGCGGTGAAAACCAAAGCCCAACTTCCGGTCTCGTTGTCTCGCTCGAGTTTATTTGACGCAGCTCGGAGGAGTCGCCGCACCGCTCGTGCCGCTCCAGCTGTTCCTGCCGCTGTCCGCCCCGCCGACTCCCCGCCGCTGCTCGCCCTCGTTTCTAATGCAGGAGCGACCATGACAGGCATCGCCGCTGCTTCTTTCTTTTCCAACGCTTGCACGTTCGTGGGCTGCGGACTTCACTTCGACTCTCTGTCCGAGCTCATCGTGCACATCGAGGACAACCACATCGGTAAGTAACGAGCGCCGCAGCCCGCCGTGGCCGAGGCTCGGAGGGCCGGCAGACGTGGCTACGTTAGCCGGCTAGCAGGTTACTTCCTGCGTCCTGACAACCCCACTCCCCCCTCCCCTCCCCCGTTGCTAGGTGTGGTGGCTGTGGATGTTTCTGTAGTTTCCTGCTCAACTTCAGCAGGAAAAGCTGTATCGCCGCTTATTTGGGTGCGACAACCGACTGAGCGGCGTGGACACGCCGGCAGGAAGTCAGGAGGGAGGGAGGAGGTGTGTGTGTGTGTGTGTGTGTGTGTGTGTGTGTGGGGGGGGGGGGGGTCTTTAAACTGTGGTCGGTCGCTCGTGCAACATTTATTTGTAGCGCGAGGCCTGCGCGCGGAGCTGGAAGTGTCGCGAGTTAACTTGAAGTCTCCAGGATTAGTTGCATCTGCACTGATTAATCGAGCATGTCCGCCGGACAACATAGTTCAGTCATACTTTCTAGAAGTAAGGACACACTCTTACACTAAGTTGCTGAGTTTTACACGTTTAATTATTTATTTATTTTTAGTTCAAGAAGCTGATCATTGGATCAAACTCTGCTTATCTCTGTAAAATGTAGTCATTTTTAGGGTATTTATTTATTTTGTGTTTTATCTGGGGGGGGGGGGGTCCTACGTTTGCGAACATGTATAGTTGCACAGTTCACTTTTTAGACATTTGGTTATGTCAGGGTAGTTTTAAGAGATAAACAATATGTCCACGTGTATATGCCTATAACTTATGTTAGTAACGGCTGAGGTTATTTTACAATTTATATAGATAGATAAAGAGACGGATGCTAAAGGTTCTATCTCAATGTGACTCATGACTCTGTATAGCATTTATTTCAAACCTAATTAAAAGTTATCTCAAAACTTTCTCAATGAGATATCTCGCAATTTAGTAAAATATACTATAAAAAAAATTACAAAAAAATAGTATGTTGTGACATTATCAAAGGTTAGTTCCCCCACAACGAATACAAGTGCCTACAATTATGTTATCAACAGGCACAATTATTTATCACAATTAATCATATTGACCACAATTTTTTTTTTAAACGGACAGACTCTGTTCCAACTCCCCCTTGAAAATGTCTAAAAAAAACCAACATGATTAGCAGCTTCAATTACACCATACTTAAATGTGTAAATGTAAATACAACAGGAAACATCTCTCAAATTAGATCATGCAATAAGGCATGATCACTATCGCTGCATCCTACACTGAGCGTTGCTCAAGATGATTGTGATCGGTTTAAAGAAATACAAACAAGCCAGAGTGTTTTTTTTTTTTCCCCCTTTACCAGAATGATTTGTGGGGGCACCCAGACGATTCTCCAGTGCTGGCACAGTGTGGTGGAGATGTCTGGCTACGTGAAACTGTGGTTCCTCAAAAGAAAAATAACAGTATGGAGTCAATGTTCAGTGTTTGTTGTGTCAGTTTTTTCACTCATGAAAGGAGTTGTGTAATGGGTCGTGGCCAAACATGTTCGTGTTAATTGAAGAAAGAATATTGTTGCAAACGTATTTCACCATTGTTCACTAATCCACATATTGTCAAAACACAACCAATGCATTTATTTTGTATCTTTATATATATATATATATATATATATATATATATATATATATATATATGCTATGATATGATCAATTTAAAAGCAGACATTGAAAAAACTGGATAGATGGATTCATAATTTTGTACATTTTGGGAACGGATTCCGTAGACTGTGTTGCTTAGTGTTACCATGTAAAGATTTGGACTTGATTTAAATTGTATAGAATCCCACATGAGTGTTGGCCCACAGTGCACCTACACTGTTTCATTGCATGCTAAACAATCCCATCCAAGCACACAAGAGCACCAAGTCCCACCACTATCAACAGCGCCTCTCCTTGTTCATGTGGCGCAGGACAATAATAAGAACTTCTGTAGGTGAAGATTGGGAAGTCATTAAAGATCAAGCCATGAAAACATTTGTGTGTTTCAGTCACTGTATGATATTTTTTTATGATTGTTGTTTTACAACCTCAGATGGAGTTGACTGAAGTCCAGTTGGCATCAACTTAATTTGAACATCCGTCTCTGTCTAAGCTGATGTTAAGTTAAATTTGTTGTAGTTTTACGAGACAGGGATACAAATTTAGTTATCTGAGCTGTAGTACAACATGGTCCACGTGTGTTTAAGGGAGCTAAAGCTGTGAACAGGCTCTTTATATTTGCCTCATTCACCTTCATGCACAGGTGAAAGGGCTGTGCGCTATTTTCCTATATCCATGTATTTAACTCAACTTCAAACAAGTTCATTTATTCTTATCGTCATATAATATATTATGAACATTACATTTTGCTAAGTACATTTATGTCTTCGGTCTAGAATGTGAATTACCTTCCTCACAGTTTGACACCGTGTTTGTTCCTACATCTGTTCCCCAATCTAATATGTCAGACTCTTATTATTGAAGCTGACAGGGCTCAGCCGTCCTTGTTGTTCTTGTTTGTTGCTCGACTGGCTTTAATATCCTTTGCTCTCTCTGATTGTGTGCCGTGCATGTGTCCGAGGTGTTAGCCTCAGAAAAAAAAAAAAAAAAAAAAAACGCTTCCAAATGACTTATTGGGGAATAATGAAGCAATTAGTTGGCTCAAAGTGGAAAAACTTTGCCAGCCCCCCCCCTTGTCTGCCGGCCTGTGCTCGCTCTGAGAAGTGCGAAATCTTGCGCTGTGCCAAGTGCCTGTGAAGCATAATTACAGACAGAGTGCTTGATTTGGCATGTCTTCCTCCTCATCTGGTGGCCTGCTGCTAAAAAGCACATTCTCCTTTATAATTAGGCGCCTGGAAAACAAGCACACATTCTTGTGCTTGCATTTTCCCAAACCGGCATGCTGGTCGGGTCTGTGAACAAGAGGTGGCGCTGCTCTGCTGTGGTTTGAGAGCTTCTTTTTTTTTTTTTTTAAATTTAGATGCCCATCTGTACTGGAAAAGCTAATGGTGGATATTGGAGTCCAAAATGTACTTCCCCAACTAATTTTTTTTATTTTTTTACATCCAGTGTACCAGATAAAAAGGGCCAAATTTAAGTTTGAATTAAAACACAGTGAAAAGAATAACGGGTAATTTGTTGAGAGACAGGATTTGTTATCTCACTTAAATCTATCATAATCTCTCAGGAATACTTTTGTACAAATACATCACTCTGCTTGAAGGAGGTGATTACAGCAACTTTGAAATAAAAGATGCATTGATCATAATTGATTATGTAAGATAAAAGATCCATGTAAGGAGATTCTGATCTTAGTCTACACTTGAACATAGACTGTGGAAACTGGTTCTGCTTTTTTCTTAGAAACTTTATATTAAAGTCTCCAAAAAAAGCTAATAAAAATCAATTATAGAATCATTTCGATTCCACATCAATGATAAACTCAAATACGGGGGGGGGGGGGGTTGTTGATCATCTCCCATCGTGACAGCAGTTTTAAGTCGATAATACTGTATTGGGTGGTCCACTTAGACCTTTTGCGAACAAATTCAGCTAACTTTAAAATAGCACATGCTAATGAGGCCCAGAAAACCCCATCAGGACTAGAGGAAAGTTTTAATACCTATTAAGCCTGAAAGATCTCATTAATGGCCTGGTATTTAAAAAAAAACAAAAAGAAAAGAAACTGCACACACTGAAATGTGTTCTTTATCACTGGGTGACCAGGCCACTGTAGACCAGAGGCAAATAGTGATCATGTTATTTAGACCTGTGAGTGCGTGTGTGTTTATGTCGCTGGGGACTGATGGCCTGAAGTGTCCAGGCTCAGTAACAGTGGGTCTGTTTGTTGCCAATCCTCACTGGAGGCTCATTTAGTAGGTTTTTGTGGTGCACCCCCAAAATCTGCGCGGAAGTAATAAATTTGGGAAACAGTAACTAGTTCCCTGATCTGTGCACCTGGTGGGCCTAATTAGATTTCCCCATCCCCCGACACTGCTGCTCCTGTTCCTGTGCGGTGACTGCGACGTGAGGGGCTCCCGTACTCGACAAAACATTTCTTACAGGAGATGATGCACAGCCTCTGTTGACATTTCAGAGCACAGACGTTTAATGTGATCTTGTGTTTTGAAATGTATTATTTGTTCAATGGATAGTGTTAAACATTTCCCATGTCAAATGCTACAGATAAAAGGGTTCCTTCTTGACCACAGCTACATACGTTAGTCTGTGACATTTAAACTGTACCTGACGTTTTCTATTTATTTTGATGCAAACTACTTTGGATTTAAAGGTGTCACTAGACTTCTTCAGCCTTTCAGAAATGCACTCGATTGCGGATGATTTAAAGATAAAAAGGTTTGATTTAATTTTAATTTATTTTGATAATTAGTTAATTGTTTATATTTGGTTTTGTCAAACATTTAGTACATCTACGTCTTCCATTATGATGCTTTGCTGCTGTTTTACATTACTGCAGGCTGAATGTCGTTGGGTTTTGGACCGTTGCCCTGACAAAACAAGCAATTCGAAGAATTTAACAACAAAAAAACTCCTCCTGAGCTCCAAGAAACTCAAAATCTTTGGACATTTTGTGCATGAAATAATTGATTGATCAAGAATATAATCAGCACATGGATAAGAAATTAGTTGCAAAGAGCAGCCATGAATGTATGGCTTTGTGTGTGTTCCTGTGTGTTTATCCATGTCTTTGTACAAACATGTCTTGCCGAGTGTGTATAAGTCGCTGTCTGTGTTAAATGTATTTATAATGGATCATTTTAACCTGCCTGTGTTTTTTCAGTAACCCGCCAAAGCAGCTTACACATGGAGCTTGACTCTGTTTCATTTCCTCCTTAGAGGTCACATTGTAATGAATTACCTGTGCCACCACTCCTGGTAATGTTCCCCGCTGCTCAGAGCCACCATAAACATGTCACCATAATGCTCAGCACTCTGCTCTACCCCACAGTGCATTTGGCCATGAGGGTGGAGAGCCAGACACTGGTGGTGGAAATGAGAGAGGGAGCTCTCTCTCTCTCTCTCTCTGTGTGTGTGTGTGTGTGTGTGTGTGTGTGTGTGTGTGTGTGTGTGTGTGTGTGTGTGTGTGTGTGTGTGTGTGTGTGTGTGTGTGTGTGTGTGTGTGTGTGTGTGTGTGTGTGTGTGTGTGTGTGTGTGTGTGTGTGTGTGTGTGAGAGAGAGAGAGAGAGAGAGTGTGTGTGTGTGTGTGTGTGTGTGTGTGTGTGTGTGTGTGTGTGTGTGTGTGTGTGTGTGTGTGTGTGTGTGTGTGTGTGTGTGTGTGTGTGTGTGTGTGTGTGAGAGAGAGACCTTGTTGTGTTATGAGAGAGAGTGTGTGTGTGTGTGTGTGTGTGTGTGTGTGTGTGTGTGTGTGTGTGTGTGTGTGTGTGTGTGTGTGTGACCTTGTCATGTCATGAGAGAGTGTGTGTGTGTGTGTGTGTGTGTGTGTGTGTGTGTGTGTGTGTGTGTGTGTGTGTGTGCGTGCGTGCGTGTGTGTGTGTGTGTGTGTGTGTGTGTGTGTGTGTGTGAGTGTGCGTGTGCGTGTGTGTGTGTGTGTGTGTGTGTGTGTGTGAGAGAGAGAGACCTTGTTGTGTTATGAGAGGGTAGCAGGCGTCACTTCCCTTGCTGCCTTAGGAAGGTTTGTTGTGCGATCCCCTTGGTTTCCTGTTGCAGAGCATCACAGGGGCCCTTTTTGGAGTGTGCGCTTGCATCATTCTTTCTGCCCTGATACACTGTAACCGCTTACTCAGCATCCATACCCAAGTTTCACTCATTTAGACAAACAATGAGCTTAGTCAGTGCTTCTTAGTGAAACTTATGCTGATGTGTATTGTCATATCCTTGCTAAACATATTGGAGCGTTAAGAAGCACATTGAAAAATCTAACATAAAACCCTGAATGGAACCATGATGTGTTTCCAAGTCTGGGTGTAGTTTCACCAATAACTGATTTTTTTTTTCCCTGATCTGCAGACAATGTGCAGCTTCCTTACATTTGATCCAGATTTTTTTTTTTTTTCCTTCACTTTAAGTGAAAGTGTATTTTGTAAAAACAAAAAAATATTTTTCAGGAAATGGAAGGCTTTTGTTTGTGATTTTTGATTATCAGTGAAAAAAATAGTGTAAGTTAACATACATCTTTGAATGAGATCTACTCTGCTTGTCTATCTGGGCTACCTCTCCTTTATTCCACACCAAGCTCATCACCGTGTACATCAACATTAAGTGGGGGGCTTGTAGGAAGTGATTGTTTGTGTCTAGAAGCAGCGATGGTGAATAAATACCCTTTTTTGTTTCTAATAGTCGGCCACCAAGGTGGACCACCTGTGTAGTTTGATTAGAGGGGTTCCCATCTCTACTCGAGGCGCCTTGGTCCCGGTCCTTGACTGCTGGTGGCCCCGATAGAATAGCAGAGGCTGTGGGGCGCTGGCCCCTGCAGGCCTCCTCCCCAGTCCCCACCTGAGGTGTGTATGATTTACAGTGTGTGGGAACAGACTGATCCACTGCCGTTCGAGCAGTCGGTGAGCAGGCCGCCATTCCACTCCTCAAGACTCATTAGAGATCTTAGGAGGGATTTCTTGTGCACTTACACACATGCATACTATTACTCGGAGCTCAGAATAGTCTCTGCACTGGTCTGTGTACCGCCTTTGGCTTTTGGCAAGGGAATTGTGTCGTAATTAAAGTGTCTGTCCTACTCTGCGTTTCCATGACTTTGGCTGGAGAGTAGAGAGGTGTGCTGTCCTTCTAGCTGGGGATAAATCCACTGTTAATGAAACACTTGCTTACGACTGAGGCCTAGAGAGAAATCCCCCAAGCCTAAGGTGCTGAGATTTTAGCTGTTCTGTCTGCCAGTATCATAACACTCTGCCACTCTTTTCAGCCTTAGCCATCAAATGGATGATGCCCTCTGGTTTTTTTTGACGCCCATGATTTCGTGTTGACTTTCATTTCTGTTAGACCTCTAAAATGGGTTTCATGGATACTTAAACGTGGTTTGTATGAAGTTTTACTGGCCAGTATCACCTTCATGACAGAATTAAGCTTGTAGTTGAAACTCTTAACTAAAATACAGAGTATTGTCTGTGCTTTGAATGTCTGTTTTGAGTGATTATGTGTGCACGTGTGTCTGTACTTTAAATTCATCTCTTTCAAACGGTTTTAGCTTTCGTCACATTCAACATGACACGGACTTCTATTATCTAGTCATAGAGTCTAGTCTTGTAAATAAGGTATAAAATAATTCAGGTTTTCTGATGTATCAGAGTATTTGAAGTTCAAATCAAACCATCTGCACATAAGTAAGAATATGACCAAGCATCTAATGCCAACCTTTGGTACTTCAAAATATTTGAGATATTGAGACTCAACTAGAGGATTTGGAGTTAGGTTTCTATACCCATTATAGTGAAATATGAATAATATTCTCAATGGGAGATCCTGTGTTGGACAGCGCCCACTAAATCTTATCAATTGGCCTCATAGGTCTCGCTATCCAGCAGGATTTCTATTTTTTGTTCTAGTCAAACAAAGAAACAAGCAACAGGAATAAATGCCCAATGCCGTAGTAGCAATAAATGTGTGTGACTCAAGCTTTTATTACAGCCTGACAAAGGTGTTGCTTACCCCTTTAACCAAGAACTTTAATTACACCTTTTCCATGTGGTTTGTATCATTGCCTTGGTCATTTTCAAATTATATAAACCAGAACTGGCCTGTTATAGTTGGTACTAGAAAAAGTTGCGGTATTATTGATATTATTATGTCTTGCAGGATGTACAGAGCTAGTTTAGGTTAAAATTCAATGTTGCAAATAGCCTCAGGTTGGGAGTGTATATAAATGAGCATGTGGATGGAAATGAGCATTAGTTTTAACCACATGGGGGTAGCAGTCTTTCACAGCACTGTCAGAAGTAGACGGGGAGGCTCAGCTGGTAAGAAGCCGTTGGTTTATGGGGCATCTCTGTTCTCCCACATGGACAGCATTGGGAAGTGTTTGAAGTCAGGCCTGCTTCACCTCAGGGTGTGGAGGTTGGCTATTGTTGTGCATTTAGCACTGCTGAGCAACATGAATGTCTGGAGCTCAGCATGGTGAAACACAGTATGTGTCAAATGTGGTCATGAGTCAGCAATGTGGTGTCTGCAAAGTAGCTTTTAAAAAAAGAAAAAAAAAAAAGAAAGTGCGATGGAAATTGACATTGGTATTCATAATATAGTCCTACAAGACAAAATCCAACTTTTTGTAAAATTAGAGAATTATACCATTATGTGCCTAATTCTTCCCCTCTCTGTTTCAGATACAGACCCCTGTCTTTTGGAAAAGCAGGAGCAGCAACAGCCGACATATGTTGCCCTCAGCTACATCAACAGGTAAAGAAATAAGTTACCCCCAGTGGTGCTTAAAAGTTTATGAACCCTTTCGAATTTTGTATATTTCTGCATAAATATGACGTAAAACATCCTAAGATTTTCAGACAAGTCCTAGCGGTAGATAAAGAGAACCTAATTAAACAGGAGGAGAATGATCCCATCTTACATATTTGAAGGGCAAAAGTATGCGAATGTGCTTTCAGTGTCTGGTGTGACCCGCTTGTGCAGCAATAAATACGAGTAAAGGTTTCTGGTAACTGTTCATCAGTTCACATCGGCCTGGAAGAATTTCAGCCCATTCCTCAGTAGAAATGTTGTGAAATGTCCTGAAGCGAGCAGTTGACGTGAGGAAGTCCATCACCATCCCAGAGTTGAAGCTGCTCTGCAGGAGGACTGGGTTGTAATTCCTCCAGGCCGATGTGAACTGACGAACAGTTACCAGAAACCTTCAGTCGTATTTATTGCGTTGCATTTAAACCAAAACAATGTTGATGTTTATCTGTCCACAAAACGTGTTTTGAATAGCCTTCAGAAGCCTCGTCCACGTGATCTTTAACAAACTGCCGACAGGCAGCGATGTTCTTTATGGAGAGCGGTGGCTTTCTCTTTGCGACCCTGCCGCGGACACCGTTGATTTTCAGTGTTCTCCTGATGGTCGACTCGTGCACATTAATGTTAGCCAATGTGAGAAAGGCCTTTAGTTGCTTAGAAGTTACGCTGACTTCTTTTGAGACCTCGCAGACTATTACACGCCTCTCGGAGTGATATTTGTTGGTCGACCACTTTTACTTTTAGGACTTGTGTGAAGATTTGATGATGTTTTAGGTCAGATTTATGCAGAAATCTAGAAAATGATAAAGGGTTTACTAACCCTCAAACTGCATCGTCAATGCATCTCCGCTTAATGTTTACTTATTTGTACAGTAACTCAAATTAAGTGAATTATCTTTATATATTTACCAAAATATGACATGCCATTGTTATAATTGGTGTTTTGCCTGTAAAGATTTAGCGACCGAAGTCCTCTACATCAGTAAGTGTTACCCCCTATGTCATACAGTATAAAGTGTGTGCTCCTGTGAGGTTCTACCAACAGTTTCAGATGTCATCTGGTGGAGTGCTTAAATGAATTGCTGCTGTATTTGGTAGTTGTTGTTTTTTTTTATTGCACCGAGTTCATCCCAGTCGTCTTTGATATGGTGCTTCAATTGTGGTTTTAAAAGCTTTATGCAACAAGCAAATGTACAAGAAGGTCTGCCAACGTCTCCCTGCCTTCACAAACACATCTTCATGTGGCTGCCGCTTAATTTGTTAATTCCACTTTTGCTCTAACGGTGTCTATGTTAACGTTTCAGATTTTTATGACGCACATTTACCGAAGACTTTACTGACTATCATAAATCCCCCCAAGTTGTTGTTTTTTGATGTGAATGTAGTCGGTGGTGTTTTATTGTAGCAAACCTACAACAGCTCAACTGTCTAAGCATCAGGGCAGCAAGTTTCTCATTTTATACAGACTTTTCATTTAAAAAAAAAAAAAAAAAAGAAGTGAACCCTGACCAGTTTTACACCCCGTAACAACAGGTTCATGACCGATGCTGCAAGGCGAGAGCACGAGACCCTGAAGAAGAAGGTGCAGCCCAAGATGTCTCTGACGGGCAATCTGTCGCGCAGCAATGTTTCCACACCAACCCGCCACGCCAGTGGGAACCTCACCCCTCCTGTCACTCCACCAATCACCCCTTCCTCCTCGTTCCGCAGCAGTACGCCCACGGGTAACCACGGCGACACACTCGCATCTCGTTAGATTGCCAGTATTTATCCAGGGGCGGCGAAATACACGCCGCAATGGTTTTAAACTTTAAGAACAATCTGAACACCCTTTTAATCTCTTGATTTGGTTTTTTTTTTTCTTACTTTTTACATACATGTTGAAGGTTTATAAATTAGGGCAGTCTGCTCCTTGATGTGACTTTACTTAAGTGAGACTTCTGAATGAAAGCTATCTGAACGTTCTTCTTCCTCAATGTTTTTTTTTTTTTTGCTATTAGGGCTTTGGATAAGAGCAGAGTGTAATTGTTATTGCCCATAATCAAGTGATGATGAAGTAGAAACATGCCCGAGATATCTCCAGGAATATGGTATTTCGTTAAAATACAGAAAAAGCAAAAATAACTAACACAAAAAACACATGGTAGAGATTCTTCAAGTTATGCATTTTGAACTGGGTAGTGCAGTAAGCAGATTGCTTTTCCACCGTAGAGGTCCAATATCAAGAAACTGTGACAGCAAACAACCACTTGGCTTAAGAACATGAAGCCCTGCCAGATTACCTACATATATTTTCCCTCCTTTACTCGCTTTCCAAAGGACAGGATATACATTTCCAGATGGTTTAACATCCAGGTATTTTGCTAAATGAAAGCGAGGTTATATGAGTGTGTATTGCCTGTGAAAACCTTTTATTCACCTCCTATCTCACTGAGCTGTGTCGATGTTTCACTGTCAAATTGTAGAGGAACTTGTTACAGATATTGTAAACTCAATATGTTGACTTTCAGTTTGCAGAGACGGCCTTCTTAGTCCAGCTCATCTTGTTTAATTATTATAAGACGGGAATCCATTATGTTTCTTCCTGGTAAAGTTTTCCCATGGAATCATGTTCTCGTTTCGTAAAGTATGCATTCTTCCGGTCTGACATCTTTACTTAATCATTAAAACGGCAGCTTCCCGACCCTTGGGTCATCTCAATGAAATGCATAAACTCTTTCCCATGATTTGCATATTTCATTTCTTCCAAATATGTGGGCACTCTTAACACGTGAAGTAAAGATTATGGGAACACTGGCCCAGAACATGTGCTGAGAAAAGGCCCGTGTTTATCAGCCTTAGGGCTCAATGGTCAGGATTTAATCGCCGCAGATGAATCTCAAAGTGTGCATAAATCAAGGATTCTTGGAGACCAAGAACATTCGGGTCGAGATGCCCCGAGTCACTTGCCATTTGATTTTTTTTTTTCCACTGCAGGTAGCGAGTGTGATGAAGAAGAGGTAGAGTTTGAGGAGTCTGACAGTGATGAATCGTGGACCACAGAGAGCGCCATCAGCTCCGAGTCCATCCTCGGCTCCATGTGCATGAACGGAGGGGACGAGAAGCCTTTTGCCTGCCCTGTTCCCGGCTGCAAAAAGAGATATAAGGTAAGTTTCATTCACCGTCTTTCCCATCTTATTAGTGCTTGAAACGGTGTGAAATACTGTTACCATGGGGAGAACCAATTCAAACCGGAGATATTTGCACCGTACAAAGTGTGAGATAGGATTTTATTTGTTTAGATAAATTTATAAGGATCCCGAGCTGTTGAGAATGGAAAACTGGTTTGCAGTTGAGCATTGCAACAACATAAATGCATACATGTAGTCCACTTCAGTGACGTGGAGTTTTTACAGGATTTTCCATCCACATCTGGCGTGTGTGGTCGGAATAAATTATGTGCAGCCTGAGAAAATTGCATTGCTGACGTGAATGACAGGGTTATAGGCAATGACTTAGTCTGAGGTAGCAGGCAGCATGAGGCATCTGTCCGGGGGCAGAACAAGAACACATTTTGTTCCTCCTCTTACAGTCTGATGTCGAGTTGACTGACACCCCTTTTTGTCCATAAATCAAACGAGTGAAATTCTAAATGCGCAAAATCTCCGGATACCCCCAGTCTGTATGCTACATTCTTCTTCTTTTTTCTTTTTCTTTTTTTTTTTTTAAAAGGCGTTATCTCCTAACACTGGTATCTGACTTTATTGATGCATTTGTGGCTAAAATCGGAGCAAATTCCTGCAGCCCGGTCCCAAAATCTTGTTGAAAGCCTCCTCAGAGGAGCGGCGCCTGATTTAGCAGCATCCTAATGGTCATGGGTTTGGAATGACATGCTCTTAGATCACACATGGATGTAGTTTCCATATCCTGTTCTCCATGCAGTGCACTTGTTCTGCTGTTGCTACGTTTTGTTACTTTTACATTCACCGCTTTAGTGGTTTTGTCTGATGTGTGTCTAAAGTGATGTCCGTTTCATTTCCATTTTCACCGTAGAATGTGAACGGAATCAAGTATCACGCCAAGAACGGCCACCGGACCCAGATAAGGGTGCGCAAACCCTTTAAGTGCCGCTGTGGGAAGAGCTACAAAACATCTCAGGGTCTCCGCCACCACACCATCAACTTCCACCCACCCATCTCTGCTGACATCATGCGCAAGATGCAGCAGTAGAGACTGATTGACCAGCGCTCTGCCTCGGTCCTCCCTCAGACAACCGTCGGAACACCACCATCACCAGCAGCGGTGGTTTCTCTGTCCACCTGGTCCTGCTCATCCTTCAACCCCCCCCCCCCCGCCCCTTTTCCTGACTTTTTTTTTTTTTTTATTCCTCCAGTGATGACACTATTTTTTTTAATTTTTTTTTATTGCATGGTAAAAATGTGTTATTCTACCTTGAATTTTACTCAGAATGTTGAATCTTTTATGTAGTTTTGTATTTTGCACATTTTAAGTTTTTATCAATTTGACCTTTTTTTTTCCTTTGACACGTGGTACTTGTTATTAGAGGGCATGTTGTAGACTCTGAGAATGGCCAGGTCACAAGCAGCCTTGCATGTACATGCTTTAAAGGGAATAGAAGGAAAGATTTAGGTGTTTTTACTGAGAAGAGGCACCATTACTTTGCCTCTGTGGTGTCAAACAGTGTCTCATTTGCGCCTAAAATGAAAAAAAAAAATGAATGTGGGTTATAGCATGAGAAGCCAACATGAAAGTATTTGTGCATTTTGAATTCTCTATCAGGTTTAATGTTGATAATCAATTGTTGAACATAACTCGAGTTACATTTTCTTTCATATCACAAGAATTAAAACTTTTTTTTAATCCGTTTTACGGCAAACACGCATGTGTGTGTGTGTGTGTGTGTGTGTGTGTGTGTGTGTGTGTGTGTGTGTGTGAGCACCAAAGGATTATCTCAGGTGATTTTAGCAAGCATTTCAGCACCACAATCCTGCCCAAGTTTTCTGACAGTACTTCTGCTGTTCAGCGGGATCATGGGAACTCCATCACTTTCCTGAAGACCTTAGTAGTTTAACTTCCTACATCCAGTAAGGGATCAAAGCACTTTTTGTAAAAGTTGCCAAACAAATTAGCATTTTTGCCAATACCTTGTTTCTAGTGTGTGTGTGTGTGTGTGTGTGTGTGTGTGTGTGTGTGTGTGTGTGTGTGTGTGTGTGTGTGTGTATATATATACTATAAGTGTACTGTTGCACATTCTCCATTGCTCCATGGAAAGATGGACATCGATCCTCCGGTGCTTTTAGTATTGTGAGATTTCTGTACCAACAGTAGTTGCCTTGAATTGTAAACCATTCCAAAAAAAAAAGTGCAGTAAATGTTTGTATGGCTTCATTTTGACAGTTCATACAAAATTCAGCTGACGGCAGGCGGCCTGTCGGGACTGTTTGCTGCTCACCGACTCTCTGGTCTACTATATGATCATCCATGTCATGGATAATAGGAAAAGATACATTTAGCACATTGATGTTCTCACAGTCCTGCTGTGAGAGAAACACACACACACAGCTCATACTCTGTGCCATAACAATATAATGTCGGTCATCTATGAAGACTTAATAATTATAGTAATGAACCACAGATTAAAAAATACCACAAGATTTATCCACACTGAGCCATTAGGTAAAATCTTCACAGCATGGATGTTCATGTCAAGTAACTACAGCTCAATTGAAAAACTGCAGCAGTATAATACTGTCAGTATGGAGAAAAGTATTTGATATAGTGTACAGTGAATGTATTGTCATGTGTCAAGTGCATTAAATTATATTTTCATATGTTTCTGAAGTTAAAAATACATTACTATGTATGAAAATGTGTATGAAAAGACAAAACGAGAGGTGGTGACGTACTGTATTTTTTCAAAAAGCTGCTTCATGTAAACTTTTGTTACGTTTAGAATAAAGGTCTGTTCCTCGACTCCGGTGTTATTAACTGTGTTCAGACAAAATTCTGTTTCAAACAGACTTTATTAGTTCCTTTCAGGATACATGAAACTCACTGAACTAATGAAACATTTCTATGAATGAAATAACTTAATACGGTAAAAGAGAAGAACAAAAGAAGGAGAATTTAACAGAAGCTCAGCATGCACTGATCAGATATCAAAGTTTTTAAGGATTCAGACACAATCAAATAATCAAAACAAAAGGAAACCTGACAAAAACAAATCTATATCATACACAAAGTATCAAGGCTGTCACAATATCATTGGCTTTAATTATTCTAAAATAGATGATCTGATGATATACTGTATAATTATGTATGGATATAATCACTGAAGATTTCTCCCTGACTGCATATAGTGCACCAAGGCTGCTGTCTATAAAGAATGACCAAATGACTTGAGGAGGGGGGGGAAGCATTTGTTTGCATGTTTTCAATGTGAGTTTGGTAAACACTTATCTCTTTCCCTGATTCGTTACATCCTGTAGTCGAACAGATCTGCGAGAGCCAAGTCCATTTAAAGTCAGTATACATACGTACAACAGTCTAAACCCCCTAAAATCTTCTTCAAATCCAAATGAAGGGAAATTGTCCTCCTATTAAAACAAATAATTTGGGTTTGCAAACAGATTCAGTTGCCCTGCGATATACACTGAATTAAAATGTCATTTTAAAATGTCACGTCACCTCAAAGTGTTTCTCTAAGTAGGAAAGCGAAAGTCAGTATAGTCCTAAAGAGAGGATCGTCACACCATTACATGCAGAAAAGAGTGCAGAGTGATTTATCTCAGTGGTTGACAGGAAGTTGTCAGACTGGATGTGCTGATTTTCTGATTAGTCAAAGTTGAGCGGGTGTGCGTCGAAGTGCGTGAGCACGTGATTCTCAAACACCTTCTGGTCGCAGTCCAGCGGGAATTGCTCGCTGCACATGGGGCAGATTTTCCAGTGGCTCTCCACGTGCTCCTCAAACTTACTCTGGTCGTAGTTGGGTGGGAAGATGACCTCGCATAGCGGACATCGTTTCATGTCCATGCTGCGCACGGGGAGACGACAGTGAAGGAGGAGGAGGAGGAGGAGGAGGGGGGGGAGGAGGGGGGGGGGGCAGGGAGAAGAAGGCTCACGTTAATAAGCAGACAAGCTGTGATGTGGGCAAACCAGGAGCGCAAGCTAATAAAGAGCATCTGTCAGATGCGACGTGGGTGGCCTGCTGTTCAGCTAACACCAACTAAAGGGGGCTGTGCAGCAGAACACGAGCTACAATGCACAGGTTTCGTAAGTGTAGGGTGCAGCAAGCCTTGGACGGCATTTACTCGAGTTTTGGGCATGTGAGGGTGTGTTACCTGGGATCAAAGCAGAAGGCAGTTTGTCCATCATTCACGAATGGGCTGTGCGTTTCAGTTGCCGCGGGCTGTTCGTTGGTATTACCCTGAGAGCGAAGGGGGGGGGAAAACGGCAGATTAATAAATAGACAGTGGACTAAAAAGTTTCCCTTCATACATATTTAATTGCATCCTGCACATGGGAGAGAGGCTTACATTGTTGTTTTGCTTTTCCTCTGACTCCTCGTGGCCTTCTGGCCGGCTGTGGTTGCGGGTGGGTTGGATACACACCACATTGCTGTCCCAGGAGGGCGGGCCCACGGGGGGCAGCCTGAGCGGCTGGTCATCTGAGAACTCCTCGTCTGCCTCGTCTGCAAGGAAAGAATTTGTAAGAGTCCAGCGTTTCTGTAATGGTTGTTGGAGGTCAGTACGTGAAAAGAAAACCAACCTTTGGAGTCTGCGATGGAGTAAGGGTTCCCAAAGTGCAGCTTGCTGGGACTCTGAGAAACCAGAAGAGGAGTCGGGGCGTCCTGGGTGTAAGGGACGGGGTACTGCAGGAATAAAGGCACACTGGACTGGAGGTTCTCCAAACTGGTTTTCTCACTAGAGCCCTGATCTTTACTGCTGCTGCCTTTCTGGAGCTCCTGGGGAACAAAACAGCAGGATTCAAACAGCAAGCAAAGACGACTGGCAAAATTAAATGAAACCCTGGGCATGTACATATTTTGCTAAAAGTTATTTCTCTTTCTTTTCACCTTTATTTGATCAGCATAGTTTCATTGAGTGGAAATCTCTCTTTTACAGGAAAGACCAGATCGCATTCACAGCACAATGCAACCACAGCCTGACCTACTGAGCGTGAAGGGAAAGCACTGCTTTTTCACTTTTCCCACCCAAACCTTCTGGTTTTGGTATGGAACTGACAACCTTCCACACAGACAGGTTGCTTCTCTATAACCTTTAGACCACCACTGCTCCTATATCTGATTCATCTCTCTGTGCCTCCCAGTCTGATAATAAAAGCAACACATCACTGCTCACAGTCAGTTCTTGCTTTTAGACAGTGTAATTAGCGCCTTCGTTAAAAAAGAAACACTTCTCAATTTCAAAGGGAATGGAACTCTGTGTTTTACTGATGTTAGTTGCAGACGCCAAGTTAATTTACAGTCTAAACCTCAAATTGGGTCATTCTAGTCCTCTTAACTACAACAGCATTACCTCCAAGCCGTGTTTAGGTCAGCGAGGACCTTACTGTGGCCCGAAGTAATGGAATGGAAAATAAGAACTCATTTACTTTGCGTCTACAATTAGAGGCATATTAAACACAAACCAGATTGGGAGAGGGAAAATGTCAGGGGTACGGCACATTACAGGGAATTTTTAGAGTGGAAGAAGTCTATAAAAGAGAAAATGAAAGCTGTCACTAACCCCCTCCAGTTTTTCCTTCTCCTTCACAATGAGCGTAAGTGTGTCCTTCAGCCCCTTCAGCTCGCGCCCCTTCTCAGCTACCTGGCTCTGAAGAAGACAAAGGACACAAGAACAGATAACTGAAGAGACATTTTCTATCCTCAAGCTTTTGATGTGCTGCTGATTGAAATATATGTCAGTGAAATGCAGTCAAATCTGAGCGCATTACATTAATTGAGCCCAGCCATAAAAGCCTTCCCTTTGCTGAGGACTGATTTATACACAATACTGCTCGAAGCAAAACAACCTGTTTGAATTCCACAAAGACACTAAGCAAATATCCGCCTGACCTGAGCCAAGCACAGCATTAGCCTGGCAACTAGAGATGACTCCTCCGAGCCAAGCTTTGCTTGTCTCCAGAACCCGACATAAACAGCAGTAAAATGTCGTCTCACAGATAGGCCCGGTCATAAACAACACTGTCAGAGCGACTGTGTTCAAGGGGAGAGATAGCATCAAAGGCTCCATCCTTGAGCTAGACCAGCCATACACAGCGGTAAAAGCACAGGAGAGTTCCAAGACAGGCCTGCTTTGAACACAGCAGAGCATCGCTGGCAGCTGACAGCCCGAGCTGGGCTCAGTCTCTGTACTCTGGCTACACCGACCTTATAACGGTCTTCTTCTGCTGCCAGCTGCAGCTTCAGGTTCTCATTGGTCTTTAGTTGCTCCTTGAATTTCACCTCCATCTTGGCCAGCTCATCAGCAAACATGCAGCTACGCTCCTTCTCCTCCTAAAGAGTGACAAACATAGACCTGCCTGTTTTCATCACACATCATACCTGCGAACTGCATAAGTCCTTCACATGTTTGAACATCAAATCTGGAGAAACATGACCATCAACAGAACACAAAGAATATATGTCTTACCATCAGCATCTGCTTGCATTTTCTGTATTTGTCATTCATGTCAGATGCTTCTCTGCTGATGCCTTTGAGCTTCTCCTGGATGATGGCTTCCAACATGGGCTCAGCAGAACCTGGACTTCCTGCAAAGACAAAGAAGGCCAGTCAGGCAGTGTGCTCAGGCAAAGCAACCACAAGTATGACCCAATTATTCATTCATTACTTAACAAAAATTAAAAAAAAAAAAAAAAAAAAAAATTGGCAACCCACCAATAAGCTTAAGAGTGAAAAATAAAACTGTTGATCGACTGATTTTAAAGGCAAAATAAAAGGAAATGCATGCAATTAACCTAAGAAACCATTCTGGTGGGTAACTTCAGCAATGTTGATCATTAATTACATTTTCTAAACAAGCAATTATTCATTCCATAGTTTAAAACTTGCCAAAATTAGACATGGGTACCTGGCACAGATGTGTCCGGACTCACTGATGCAGGGACTGCAGCAGCCTCTTGTCCTGAGCTTCTCTTCAGCTCCTACAGATACAAAAAAAAAAAAAAAAAAACAAGTGGTGAAAATACACTTAAATACAACGAGACACAAACAACTGAGAAGAGAACAAAACCTAGCAGAGAAAGACATTGTGAATTAACACAGGTATGAGCTGGATACACAGGAGGACCTGGAGACAGCATAAAGAAATATACAAAAAGATAAAAACACAAACAACAGGCATGTAGTCCTGTACAAATATCTTATTAAAGCACACTGATTGCTAATGAAAATAAATGTGTCTGATCTCATCGGCTTGAATCTGAGGGCGTTTAATGTGACAGGCAGGCACAGTGTTAACGAAATCCAATACAAGTTCTGTTCCTTCACTTGTTGGGGCATGGACACAGTATGTCGGCAGGTATCTGGGGGGGACCTACCCCTTGCTGTTCTGAGACTTTAAGCAAATGTTTTTGCAGTCGCTGACATTCCTTGTATTTCTCCTTGTAGTGTTCTGCAGCCATGTGCAGCCGCAGCTTTAGGTCCTCCACCTCTCTCTGTAGCTCTGCTACAACAGCTGGCTCTGCAGCAGCTTCCTCCTCTGCTTTTGCCTGTTATAATAAAACATTACAGCAGAACAGATCAGACACCAGCGACGTCAATGGGCCAACTGCAAAGGCCACTATGACACTGTGGAGATAAAAGGGAAATCCGTACAAAAAGTCTCTTTAGGCTGTAAATCCTCATCTACAATGACTAACACTGTTGTAATGTCAAAGGCGTGCGATCAACTGATTTTTTTTTTTTTATTATTTTTTTTTTTTAGTGCATGACAGGCAAACAGTAAAAAGCAACTATGGAAAAAAATGATGGCCTCCTTTAAAAAGGTAGAAGCAGTTAAACTGCTGCGAGAGAAATGTTTTGTTTCTGTTTCCATTATTTCTTCTATTATTTCTCACTGGATTTAACCAAACATAGCATACCTACAGTACAGTTGGGCAATTATACACAGTGCTATTATGATTTATTATCTTTTAGTTGTGTGACATTCTGTATCTAAATATATGTAGATGAATAGACATTGGCCTCGTACTTCTGTTATCATGAAATTATCATTTTAGATGTTACTTATATTTATGATGCTAATTATTTAACATGTGATTTAACATGTTACCAAATATTATGAAATATTTGTACAACAATTTGAAATTCAGTGCTTTTTGTCTCCGTGCTCCTTACGATTCTGGGTCACACAATACTTACACTTGCTCATCAGGATATCTGACACGTCTAATAATAGAAGTAGTATTTCATACAAAGCTCACTCAAACAACATAGCCTGTCATGCTCTGTGATTTTCATGCTTACTGCTTCCTGCGTGGCCTCGGCCTTCATCTGCTCCACCATTCGCTCCAGGCGCCCGCACTGGGCCTGAGCCTCGGCCTTGGCCTGCCGGAGGGCATCAGCCTCGAGCTTCATGTGGTACAGTTCGGACATGGTGCGGTCACGTGTGCTAGAGGCATCCCTCAACTCAGCAGCCAGCAAGGAGGACTGCTGCTGGTTGGCCTGGAGCTGCTCCTCCTTCTGCCGCAGCTGCTCCTTCAGGGCTTTCATTTCACCCTGCCAGAAACATACACATCTCAAAGCAAATGTTTTCATTTCTGTAAAGTGACTAAAGATGTTTTACTAAGTGCCATTATTGATATTCCTTTTTTTTTTTTCCTTAAATCTTTAAATTATAATGTAATATATTAATCAAGTTAAATAATGTATAATCTATTTGGTGAATTTTTAAGCCTGAAAACAAAATTGTTTATACCAGGGGGGAACCTTTGGCCAGGATCTCTCTGTACTGCTTTTCCTTCTCAGTGACGCATGTCTGCAGGCGTCCCACCTCCTCTTTAAACTGGGCAATGGTGTTTTCCTTGTTCACATCCACAGACTTCAGCATCTGCAGCTCTGCACTCAGTTTAGTGTTCTCCAGCTCCCGGTTTTTCAGATGAATCTAGGGCACACACACACAGATGAAATGAACACACACACACACACACACACACACACACACACACACACACACACACACACACACACACACACACACACACACACACAAGAAGTTATAAAACACATGCAAAGTTATAAAACATGAAGTTGTTGGCTTTTTCCTCATTTATACCAACACCAATCACTATCATGTACCAAAGAGCATATTAAAAAAAGGACTATTAAAATAAATGTTGCATGACTTCAGTTACAAAACAGAGATTGAGATAGGGCCATAAAGTTGTCCTTTTGCAAGAGTCCCAGTGTGATGGTGCAAGTTAAATTAGGTACGGGTTTTTGGCTCTGTTTCTGTGGCGGCACTATAGTACGCGGCACTCCCAGTTCCTGTGCAGTTCCCACCACAACAAAGACACAGAAACACCAGACGGACCAGAAGACAGAGTGAGGCATGCCCTGTTTAGACTAAAATGTTGGGCCAGGGTATACAAAATAATCCCAGTAGTAAAGTGAAAAAACAGGAAAGAAACCTCTAAAGTTGGTGAATCTAAAATAACAAGAATTTGGTAAATTGGATAGATTGTAAAGCCATCACTAATTAAACAGCCACAGTTAAGGCAATTCTTTTTTCAAAAATGACATGAAAGTACTAAATTGTTACTTACCTGAACCCTGACAACCTTATTTTGGATTAACCTTTATATGATAACACAATATTTTTTAAGGATTATAATATACCTTTTAAGGAAATACATATTAGCAATTTACAACAACAAAAAAGGATCCATTACCTTGTAAAGTTCCTTCTCATCTTTCTCATTCTTGAGATGAGATTCAAGAGCCTCCTTCTCTGCTGTGAGTTTCTTCACTCTATCCTTGAGACTAAAGAAAAGGCCGTCACAGATCGAATTACCCATCACAGTGTCTCTTTGCACAAAATAATTTTCTGTTCATATCACCAATACAAGCAATCCCCCGCCCCATTACCTGTGAATTGAGAACTCACCTGTCCAGCTCGGTTTCCTTTTGAAGGCCCTTCTGTGTGACTCCAATCAGATCCTCCTCCAGCTGGATGATTCTGGCTGTGGCTTCCTCCAGTCTCCTCTTCACCTCCTCCTTCTCCTCCAGCACCGCCTGGGAACAATGCTGCACATCCTGGGAAGCAGAAGATGGTAGAGGCTCAGCAATGTGCATAATCTAATGTATCATTATTCTTATTCATTAAATAAATAATATACTTCAATTTGTGTTCTGACATACAGGAATCAAGATAGGTTCAAATCTGACATGACAAAATATAACCTTTCATCGTAACGATTTTATTGTCTTGCGAAATGCAAAATGAACATTAAAGCTCAGCGCAGAGTTTCAAACTTCAAAAAGGAAAAAATATTTTTATTTTTTTTTACAGTTTGTTTATAGGCAGAATTTTGGAATCTTTATATTCACACCACATAAAAAAATCATATAAAAGTATAGTCATAAAATTAACAGCCACAAAATCTGTAATCATGTTTTCATCTGAAAGCTGTTTTAAAAAGCAGCCGATTTATGGCAGAGGACGGCTAAATGAATTATCACTGACAATTCTTTTAAGACTTAATGCTATGCTATAAAAAAGCGGAATTACAACTTTGATAATACAGACATTCATATCTGACATATTCCTTCAGTGTATCATGAGTTTGTAAGGCTCTGCATGTTTGCACTGCTTCACTAGGGGGTGCTAAGAGACTGTTTGGCCAAATGTAAAAAGGTCATTTGAATAAGTACAAGAAAAAGACATTCATCAAATGAATTAATGAAGTCATTTTTTTTCAGCATGTGCCGCTGATTTAAGTTACAACGACAATATATAACAGAAATTGAAGAAGGCG
Source organism: Brachyistius frenatus (assembly GCF_029030835.1). Taxonomy (NCBI): domain Eukaryota; kingdom Metazoa; phylum Chordata; class Actinopteri; family Embiotocidae; genus Brachyistius; species Brachyistius frenatus. The sequence goes on along the minus strand of NW_027210619.1, from coordinate 4,765,243 downwards.
TCTATGTTTCATTCACCAGCCAGAAAAGAAATAAATAGGACTTCACCCGTTCATACTCCTGGTTCTTGCCTTACTTGGTTCTCTCTCCTCAGCTGAGCACAGGTCTCCTTCTGCTGTGCAAACTCCTCCTGCAGGGTCTCCTTCTCTGCATCCAACTGCTCCTTCTCCTGCTGCAGGAGGGCCATGTTTTTAAGCAGCTCCTCTTTCTCTCTCTGGGCTTCTTCCACTTTTTGCTGCACAAAAAAAAAAATGCAAACAAACAAATAAATAGATTGTTCAAGATGTTTAAATGTTTGACATTTAAGGTAAGGTATTTATATAGTGCCTTATCATACACAAGGCAACCCAATGTGCTCCAAAGAAATTCAATGAAGCAGAGCAAGTACAAACATGAGGAGTAAAACAGGAAAACCAAAAGGAGTACAAAAGTCTACAAAGAACAACTAAAAAGCTTAAAAAAAATACTTTTTTTTTTTTTTTTTAAACATGGAAACATCAGCCAATAATAAAGACATTTTGTTGAAAGCAACTCAAAAGAAATGAATCTTAAGCCTAGATGTGAAAATGCTCAGATTCCAGTCTCAGGTCTTCTGCCATCTTGTTCCAACAGCACAGTGGCTAAAAGCAACTTCACCAGTTTTTGTTTTAGTCTCGAGAACAGCTACCCGTCTCGAGCCAGACGACTTGAGGGGTCTGCAGGGTTCGTACTGGATCAGTAGATCAGATAAGTGCTTTGGACGTAAGCCATTTAATGATTTATGGACAAGTAATGGTATTTTGAAGTTGATTCTTTCCAATGAAGGGATCCAATACGTAGAGTTATGTGCTGAGTTTTTTGGGTTCTTGTTACAACTCTGGCAGCGACTGAAACTGTCTGATTGATGTCTTAGACATTAGTCCAGCGTGATAGAGGTGAATGTACAAGTTTCTCTAAACCGGGATTTAATAATTTATTGTATTTGGAAGTGACACCACTCTGGTGAAATTATATTTTTCACTATCCTACACTGTTGCAGTGAGAAAGAATTGAGATTTAATTAGCATTGTTGGTTGTGACAGCAAACAAGCCCGATCAACATTTACGCATTGAGTACTACTGCTTGAGGCTCACTGTACCTCAAGGAAACCAGCCTTGGTGGTGACCACCAGGATGTCGGAGTTGCATTCATCCTCCACAGTCAGCAGCTCGTCATCTGAGGGGCTGTTGGCACGAAACAGGAACGGTGTGCTGGCCCCCCGGATCTCTCCTTTGTGGGTCACATAGCAAAACTGGTAGAACTCCCCGTCGTCATTGGGCACATAATATCCTGGGGAACAATGAGATGACGTGACATTAGTCCTGCACACGTGCATACTTATCCTTAAGTTTCAACAAAGTCACATAAAAAAGTGCCGAAACTGCTGGTGCTGTGGGAGTTTCGTGATCTAGAGCACACATTGCGACGCATGTGGGGAGTTGTTGGCTTGAATCTAAAAAGCAAATCAGACATGTCTTTCTTCCCCTGGTGTCAGTTTCCATTACTTGATGAAGAGTGACATAAAAGGATATAAAAAAAAAAAAACACATAAACTCAAATGTCATTAACACCAGAACAGACGTGTGTGGGGAGAGTTTCTCATTTCACTCTATACAATCCTCCAAACAGCGCTGTGATATGTGGTTATTAAAAAGGTGTCAAAGTGATAGAAAACGTTGGTATGATCTTACCCTGAAAGACCACCGTTCTGTTGACTGCGGTGCCTTCCACATAATTCTCAGGGAGAGGCGACCACAAGAATGTGTAATAGTCCCTCGCTGTGCTCCAACCAACCTGTGAGACATTGTGGGGAATCCATTCAACCAGACGCTCCCACCACATCAGTGCAGGATAATAACAATGGAGAACTAACAGGGAGACTTTTCCGAATCCACAGTGTCACTTCCAAAATATCTAAAACTGGTTTATTACAGTAATCATGGTTTTTGTTTTAATCTATGTTAGGATGACAGTGTAACAACATGCTTACTGTGAAACATTTTTTTTGCTAAGAAGGAAACTTATCATCTGGAAACCACTCCTGGTCACCATGTGCATGTGGCCTGGCCCTTGTCATGAACAAGCCTAACTGTGGAAATGTAGCTACAACTCACTTCTAGCAGGAAGAGGAAAATAGGTGAAAATTTTATACATAGGCAACTTGAAAATGAAAACCAAAATGTAATTATACGTCTGTTATGTGTTGTTAACTGATGGCTGATGAGGGGGAAGTGCAGAAAATACATCCATAACTTCAGACTGGTGCCATAAAACTGTCAAAGAACATCAGTGTCACATTGAGCTGGCTGGTTTGCAGTGTGCACATACACACATAGGGACACACACACATGTATCCACAACAAGCCCAATAAAAACAGCCTCTGCCACAAAACATAGTTTTAGTCATGTGATGTGTCTTAAGCTTTTTTTCTGCGCAGTTTTTTTTAAATATTCATCCAAGCACATAACATTGTAATGCACACTGAACAGACAGCTGTCAGAGATACTGCTTCTGGTGTGGGCAGACTTTTTGTTTTGTTTTGTTTTGTTTTGTTTTAAATGTCTGGCCACTGTATTTTCTCACCTGTGTGCAAACAGCCTACAGCTACAATACTGTGAGTGTTCATCAGAGCCAGAGATAGAAGGCCCGGGTGCTCCAAAACCCCCAATTGTTACCAGCGCTGTTCCAGCCTCCAGCAGTAAAGAACAGGAAGCAATTAAAACATGCACCTAGTTAGTGAGTGTCTTTACTGAAGGCTAGCCCTCACCAGTCCACTCATTAGAGCTGCAGAGGTGGTGGTGGTGGCTGAAAACTCCTCGAGGAACTTAAAACAGACTGGTCTGCAATGTGTATAAATAAAAAGACAGGAGGCAGAGACAGTGTGGGGCTAACATAAAAAAAATAAACAGTAGATTGGTGACTAAGGCACTCGTGCAAAAGTAAAACTGCTAAAGTAAAATTTCCAAAACCTAGAAGAAGTTAAAAAAAAACATACGAGCACAGAGCCTAACAACGCACCAGGTATTTTAGTTTTAACATGACTTTTCACCAACATTCAACAAAGTCACACTTTAGCATGGAAGCTGACAGAGACGTTGGTGGTCACATGACTGCAGGAGGTGATGTATTGTCTATGCGCCAGTCACACTGTACAAACTCATAAGTGAGTTGTTCATGAATCATTACAGAGAGGTTTGCTCAGCGACAGCTTGATTATAAAGCATGGCTTTACTTACTCCGTGGCCAACAACCTGTCCCAACAACATTCCTCCATGAAGCCGAGCACAGCTCACATCTAGCTGTACGGTAAATGTTCCAATAGCAACGGGTAGAAGGCTGCTTTTGTCTGTGTGCTAACAAGAACCTGTCTCTCATTTATTTATCATCAACAGCACACTTAGGTTTTGTTTGATTTACCAATTCAATTTTAGTAGTCAATTTAAACATGTGTAAATTATTTTATGTTCACAGATTTGAACATAAACAAAAAATCTGAAAATATTTGATTTTGAGTTTAATCCTAATCCAGTTTACAGACAGTTGTGCTGTCAACTCAACCGTAAGACATTTTTAGCCTGACCAACAGTACATCACTTAACTAATATCATATCTGGATCATGTAATCAGGTCAAAAATAGATTTAAAAAAACAAAAACCCTGGAGAAAATGGCAGCACTCCAAACCACCTCAGGAGGAATCTGCTCTGATTCACCTTTTGCCAAATGTAACTAAATCTGGTTCATGGAGCTGACACTGACGTATAGCATATCCTGGTATTTTTATCTATGCAAATGAAAGACCTTGGCACCAAACGCCCCATCTGTTAACACTGCCAGGAAGATGTTCATGATTTAAAAGCCTCCACTCAGCCTTTACCAGTTGCAGTTTGGTTGGAAGCTCAAGAAGTTAGTGATTTTAAGATCAATACTGCGGTTTGGTGCGTATCTCAAGCTAATCACAAAGTGATGTGGCATCCAGCTACAATGGAGTGCTGACGCCAGGATTTTAACAGCCTCCAGATAATACCTGATCCACCCCTAATAACTTAACATGACCTAATTTCTCAGTGAGGGCAGGGGAAAAACTTCTGTATATAGCCAGATACAAACCCACACAAAATAACAAATAAAACACAATAAGTAAATGCATTGTGTGACATTGACTTTTCAAAACAGAATAAATATAGTCTTTTCGTCACTGTGACCAATACTTTAACCATTTAAATCTGTTCTATTCAGCAAAACTGAAACAATTTATTTTGGCTATCCTTATTGGATTACACTATGCTATAAAAATAAACGCATGACACAAGCATATTTGTGTCTTCGACTTCATGAGCAAGAACCGGGGTGAAGTTCACTGTGTAATAAACTGTGTACCTCAGACCGAAAGCAATTTACACTCATCTTATTCCTTATAACAAGTCAAATCAGTAAAAGTTACTGGCACACTGATTACAGCCTTAAAGTGAGCAAAATAAAAGCCTGTGCTTAAGATGTTTATTACTAGATCTACCAGTTTATTAAGCACAGTTGTACAATTTGGTGTAATCCAATACGACGTCCCAGCAGTAAACTATACAGTCATGTCAAAGACTGTGGTTAGTGGAGTATTGTACTCCGTTATATTAAAACGAGTCCATATAACTTTTGAAAGAGGAACTAACCCAATATTCATCTACTAGATGAAAAGTTACATTCATTTACACACAATAAAATGCACCCTTATGTAATTCAACACATTCGGGGGTTTTGCCACTACAGCTGTACTTGGTCGGGTACGACAAGGAGCTATGGGTGGCTACAGTTGGTTGCTGTGTAACCAACATTACTCAGTCGGTTTGCTGACTTTATACTTCTCTACTCCTGTGACTTTTATAGTACAATTTTATCATTTCATTTTCATCTCCGTAACTTTGCAACTTTACTTTGAAAACAAAAAAGCTAGGCTTTATCTAATATTTATCCATTCTTCAGTTCCATCAATAAACACTTGACACCAGAAGCACAATCAAGAATAACGCAACAGAAACAGAGAGAGACGTAAAATGGAGGGTTTTTTGTTAATTTTGCTGTGATTTAAAGGTCCCATATTGTAAAAATTCAGATGTCTGCTCTCGGCATGGCCCACTGTCCCACCTTATGTCTGGAAGTAAACACAGAGAACTCGTACCTTTGTGGGGCTAGCAAGCTACAAGACCCGCCTGGGTGTGCGTCACTCCAAAAACAGTCAGCCAATCAAAAGACGCATTAATATCAATGTGCCTTAACGACACAGACACAAAACAGTCTGTTCTTAGTAGAGCTCCAGAGAGATACTTAACACAGGAAATGTTACACTATGCTAAAACAAATATCTTAGGGATATCCAAAGTGCAATTAAAACACTGTAAAAGTGTAAAATATGGGACCTTTAATCTCAGCTTCGATCTTATCTCTGGTCGATAAAAAAACATGATTTTCTGAAAAAGCCTGGCGCAATCTACGATTCTCTACAGATGCAGCTAAAATAAATTACTGCCACTGTAATGGATTTAATGTGCTCCTATAACAAGATCCATGTGGGACACTCAAGCTTGTAGTGGGAGTTAAAATGCTCCACTCCCTCTGCCAAGCTCATTTTTCAAATAAACATGATTAACACTACACTCAAAAGCGCTTTGATTTTCTCACGACTTAATAAATACTGATACCATCTTTTTAGTCAAATCTCAATCATGTCATTTCTTCAAGATTAAATTATGAAGCAAAGCTGTAAAATGTTCACTGGCACAGATATACAGATTTTATGTTAAGGTAAGATCGGCAAGATGTCACGGCTCCATACAAATAGTTATCAGACAACATATATTCAAGATTATATGTTTAAGTCACAAGAATACACACTGAACTGCTTCTGCAACTATGAACTTATAATATGTATTCAAAGGCTTCAATAAAACAGTGAAGTGGATTAATCACCTTGAATATGCCCACCCAGTCCTTTGGATGTGGTTTGATGAACTGCGTCAGGGTATAGTGACACTCCAGTGCAGCGTGGGGCAGGTAGCTCTTCCCCACATTCTGGAAGATGACGTGGGCAAAGTTTGATGTGTCCATGTTGTTGCCTAATAACGTCCCGTCCAGGAACAGTGCCATATATCACTCAAGAGCGGCTACACAGGAGGAGACAAGCAATAAAACATCCATTTTAACATTCAAAGAAAGACAGAAGTCAGACAGCAAATGTGATGCAATCATTATTTAAGGATAAAACATTATAGTTTTATAATCCAGACAAAGAATCTTGTGCTTGTTAATTAATTTGCCATCCCATTGTACTTTAGCTTCTCAGTAAGCCATCCAGTGAGGTCATCAAGAGGACAGGCAAGTCATATGATGTGTGTTTACGTGATATGCTTTCCTCTTGTCAAACTTGAATAAAAGAAAAAAAAAGTGTTGGGTAGTCATTGTCAACATATGAAGTTGAAAAAAAATCAAAGTTTGTCATCAAGAATTTGCTCTCAAATAAACAACAAAATGATACTCTGACAGGGGGAAACCCAGGCAGAGCTGGAGAAACCCAAATTTACTGATCAAGTCATGACGGACAAAACATGCTACTGAAAATGGTACTGTGACTTTATCCATACAACTTTAATTCATCTGTAACACCCTTGGTACCTATCTCAAGCTAGTTATACCTTTCAGTGGGCTCTGAATTGGTCCATTTGGCACTTTGTACTTCCAATCTATTACATTTAAGAGGGACACATTGTACTTTCTACTTCATTACATTTATTTGACAGTGGTTGAGGGTAAGTGTTGTCAGCTGAAGTAACAAATTCCTAGCAAGGAAAAAATACTGGCTAAGCTATCCGGATCAGCAGGTGTCATTTTAGAAGCTGCTTAAAAACAAAACGGACCTTTCAATTTTTGATTGTACCACAACTAGCTATGTTACCGGCAGTAAAAATGTCATGAACCCAAAGTAAGAGTGCAGAGAATGATTCTATGCCTGAAAGTTTTCTCCTCACTTGGACAAAGGTGTGCTGGGGACCTTTGGATACCGATGTTTGATTTGGCCAACAAAGTAGGTTTGGGTGGTGACACATGACAACATCCAACAAGCGTTTTTTTTTTCTCAACACAGTATTGTTCGTTTTACAGCAGCTGCTAAAGTTAATAAATAACAGACTTCTTTCCTGTCTTTGGTCAATTCAAACAATATCACCTGGCTGCTTATAGGTTTTTTTTGTTGAGTGTGTGCTACAAGAGAGGAAATTTGACAAAAAGGAACCAAAGGATTTGGGGGGAAGGCATCAGAAGCTCCTGCATCCTGGTACACGTCGACATTGTCTGCAGGGCTCGACAAGCAGGACAATTTTGGAAAAACTCAGTTTTCTCTTTGTAATATAACAACCACTAAGGAACTGGCCACTGACGTCTTTAAAAAGAAAAATCAGTGTGTAGTCTGGGTCACATTTCACATATATGAGTTGTAAACAGCTCCACCAAAAAGTATTTTTCTCTCTAAATCTCTCATATTAATTAATTTCAATAAACATTCAACGTTTCCAATATCTCACCAAAAATCTAAGATTAGAGAAAAATAAAAACTGATGTGCATCAGAAAATAGTTTTTTCTTCTTTTCTCTCCCAGTAATTACCTGATGACATTTCATATTCATCTGTTGACGCTGTATATAAAACTGTATATAAAGTAGTTCAAACTCACTGCTTACACACTGATGTTTCATTATATTATTGTAATGATGTCCTATATACTAATATGTCAGTCAAAGGGACCAAATCGATACCCTTAATTTAATATTTTAAACAACATTTTGGTGCTAATACTCTTGTACTCAAGTGGGATTTGTCATTCAGGACTTGTAAAACAATATTTTTACAATGCAGGATCTAAATATTTATTTCGCCACTGGGCAGCACACAGTACACTTGGTATATGATCGTCTTTATACATATTACAATGGTTGATATTCTTATTTGAGTTTGCAAGGAAAAGACTAATAACCCACTTTGCATTTAAATTTTGGCCTCTTTTGTTCTATTCAGGTACATTCGTGTTAAATCCCGGCACAGTGACACCTTTAGATATTAATGACAGCAGAGAGACTTGTTGAACAATTCACCTGGATTTAAAGTCCACACTGAAAACAAGGCCACGTGAGTGACGCTGACGTGAGTTCAACGTCAAGAGGATTTTTCCACCTGGGCCTCTGCTGGTCTAATTGTGTCTGACGTAATTAGGCCTGTGACTGTCAAAACATCTCCCCGGCTGATGATCGAAAACTGAACAGAGTTGTCACCCACGGCAAAAAAAAAACAGATGTCTCTCCCCCCCCCCCCCCCACCTCCCCCCTCAACCCGATGGATGACCCTGAATAATAATTTTGCTAAAAGTCAATAGTAATGGCTGAAACTGCACAAGTGGAAACTACAAGTTTCGAGGCGAGGCCCTGACGTGACCACACTGATCACATCTGGCTAGTTAGCTGCGCAGCTAACTGGCCAACATCAGCTACATACTTTGCCAGACGCGATTCAACATTAACGGTGAAGAGACACGTGTCTCCTGAGAAATGTTTAATTACAGAGCAAAAAAAAAATATTCACTTTAGGTCCTTAAACGACAAAGTTAGTTTCGGTGCTGCGAACCGGAGGACAAGGTTAAAGCTAACGTAAACAGTTCGCAGCGGCGTTTCGAGGCAGCCGTTTAAACACGCGTCGATCAGACGGGAAAGTCGACAGCTGTTTTCTTTGTCATGTTTATAAAATAGATCTTGATCATACCTCGTTGCCATGTTGAACAGGAGCTGAAATACCAATATATCACAGAAACAAACGTTGACGCAGTTCAGTACTTTCCCCGTGTCCTCTTCCTGGAATAATAACAACATTGCGTCACTTCCGGTAAAAGGGTCGTTTGAGGAAAAAAAAAAAATATGTAACGACGCAGTCGTCTCGCGTCACTACAAGTATTCAGGTCCTTTACTAAAGTAAAAGTACAAAACCACACAGTGGAAATACTCCAGTACAAGTAATAGTAGCAAAGTATTATCAGCAAAATGCACTTAAAGTATCAAAAGTAAAACTACACACTATGCAGTAAATGCTCACTGTCAGTTTTGCAATTATATATGATGTTTTTCGATTAATATTACTGTTAAATTAGTTAGTAGGGTTATGAACTATTGCTTAGTTCAATCTACAGTCATGCATCATATGTGTGTCGTCTCTGTTCTGTAAGAATCTAGTCTCTCTAAAAAGTCAACAAGCTAAAAAAAAAATAATAATAATAACAATGCAGTGAATCCAGTTTTAAAACAGTTTATTTGGCTTAAAAAGTAGGATATTTTTCTCAATCCATAAATGAACATCTAATCCTTCAGTTTATCAGAACAATTCCAAATGACCAGATTTGGAAAGCATCGTTTTCATTGGACAGGAAGGTTATGAAAGACAGTAATCTTGAAAGTAACTAGTAACTAAAGCTGTCAGACAAATGTCAGGGAGTAAAATGACTATATTTGTTTTTGACATTTAGTAGAGTAGTCTTAAACTGTAAAGATGTAAATGTTCTTAACTACATTCCATTAATGCAAAACTAACAATGAAACATAGACTGTTATAATAAAACAACGACATAAAGCAACACCAGTGCAAAAATATTCTCTCAGTAACATTGTGCAATCAAGGGTTGATAAAAAAAAAAATTAAAAAAAATTGGATGTATTTCTGGGAAACATTTTTAAAACTATCATTATTAACTTAATTTTAAAGATGAACAAAGTAAACCATATTTAGTAGGAATACTGTACATATGACTTCATCACATTTATTTCACAGCTTTAGTTACCAGTTACTTTATATAAAGTGATTTTACATTGCTAAGATCAGGATAAACTATCATTTGTATAACTTAAACAAGCAGTAGTTAAAGTTAGTTCCAGCCAGCGTAACCAACTGTAACAGTCATATAGGCTACTTAACCTATATATTCAAGTATCACAAATAGAGGTTGATCATATGATAAATGGACTAGTTTCTGTATCTTTGACTGAATGCGGGACGTAAAGTTGTATTTATTTTTATTTTTAAACAGTAGTATTGATTCGTTTAATAAAGTAAATGATCTAAACATGACTCCCATCCTTGTACACGCTCCATACTCCCACCACTGTGGAAACGTGGAGCTGTTTGGAGAGCCTGCCGCACATCTCAGCCACTCCCCCTCAGCTCACTGGCTGAAACAGGGAGGCCGTGCTGCGCATGTCTGTCGTCTGATTGGCGGGAACAACCGTCATTGACCTTACGTGCTTGTAACGTCACACGTAAGGTCAAGAGGAAAGAAGCATGGCCGCTGTGTTGAGAGGGTCTCGGTACCTAGTGGGAAGGTGTCGCCAACATGTTGACTTTGCATTTGGTAAGTAGAGCAGACGGAGACCGTGTTCCCGCTGTTCACGTCGCCGGGCTCACTTCAGAGGCTCGAGTTGTTGTTTGAAGGCTCTTCGTGACCTGAAAACATCGGCTTTGCTTGAAATGTTTAGAGAGAACTTTTGAGTTCATTTTCGCTGCACTGGTTTTAGCTGCTGCTGCTGCTGGGGGGGGGAGGTCACGTCACGTCACAAGTAATTGCTGATGGAGCTATTTCTGTTCAAATGACTTCTTGTTTTCGGGCTACACAGCTCCTAATGGGTCCTGACTGCAGTATTTCGGAAACGTGAAAATGTTCAGCATTTGGTCTTGTGTCCTACTGTGTCTTGACTCTTCACTTCAGGCATATTATGTCATGTCTGTCACCTGCTCTTTGTAGAAGGGACGGGCCCTCTTTGCGACATTTATACACGAAGATTAAAGGAGCCTCCGAGGGGAAAATCTAAACATGTAAATGTAATATCCCTTAATTTCCCCACTACAATTGCTCTTTCAGGTTTGCATACAAGGTGTTACTATTCAAACACAGTGTTGTTACTTTAAAGACACATTCTACCGTTTGAAGTTATTTACATGACTTCTGGTTCCAAATACCAAAATAAGTCTGTGTTATTAAAGGTCTTTAATCAAGATATACTGAAGTGAACATTAAAAAATTGTATTTTTTGGGGGGGGGGTATCATTAAATCAGATTAGTCATTCAACTTCAAGCATTGTCGCCTCACAGAGAAAAGGTTCAGAGTTCGAATCCGGTCCTGGGCCCCTCTGTGCGGAGTCTGCATGTTCTCTCCGTGCTTGCGTGGGTTCTCCGGGTGCTCCGGCTTCCTCCCAACATCCAAAAACATGCACCTCCCCAGCTCTTCCTGCCCACATGCCTAAGTGTCCTTGAGCAAGACACTGAACCCTAAATTGCTCCCGATGGTGTACCATCGGTATGTTGTAAGTCGCTTTGGATAAAAGCGTCAGCTAAATGAAATGTAATTGCAATGTAACTTGATTCAAATCAAAATGACATTTAAATGGCAGTCTTTTTGCTACATAAGAATGCCTTTGCGCACTCGTCCTGAACAGCAAACAGCTCTTTGTGTCTGGAACGGATTAAATGTTTCGCCCAACTCACCACTGAGTATTTAATTTCAATCTAAATGTATATTTAGATTATAACACTTCCCTGACTACATGACCGGATTATGTGTTTTATCAATCATCCATTTGCTGATTATGTTGTAGTCTCCACAAGGTCAATGGCCTCGAAGACACAGGTGGGGTTTATCGGTCTGGGAAATATGGGAAACCCAATGGCAAAGAATTTGCTGAAGCATGGATACCCAATCATCGCTACAGATGTCTTCCCAGAGTCCTGCAAGGATTTGCAAGAGCTGGGTGCTCAGGTAGTACAAGTTGAATTAACACATTTTTCTACTTTCAAATGTATTCCTATGTTATCTCTTCTAATGCTGTGATTTTTTATTTTTTATTTTCTCAGATTGTGGACAATCCTGCTGAGGTAGCAGACAAGGCAGACCGTATTATCACCATGCTTCCCTCTAGTCCCAATGTCATAGATGTGTACACTGGACCCAATGGCATTCTCAAGTACGCTTTGTTTTCTCTTCGAATATGTGTATGATGATGTCATGCACTTATGTCGGATGCAACTGAACTATATTTTTCTCTACAGAAAAGTAAAGAAAGGCTCCCTGCTCATCGACTCCAGCACGATTGACCCTGCTGTTTCCAAAGAGATGGCTGCTGCTGCTGAGAAGACGGGGGCAGTTTTCATGGATGCACCTGTATCAGGAGGTAAACGTGACATTTTCGATAAAGTACCAGTTTGCACATGTGGAGGACAAAAACACTTGTAAGCTTATTGACCATCTGAAAAGCACTTCTAATGAAGTAAAATGTTCAATTTTTGCTTTGAGTAATAGGGATCTCGCGGTACATTCAAACTCAGTAGTCTGTACCAACACCACTTAAATTCTTATAATTCTCAATGTCAGTTTTGATAGCAAGGCAAAAAAAATCATCCAATTAAATGAATGTATTTTAACATATACTCTTTCACTTGGGGGGGGGGGGGATTTTTATCCGAGCAGCAAGAATGGGATGGTGCCTTCCCCTCATAAAAATGAAAAGACATTAAATTAAACTATATTGTTCAAAAAAATTACATAACATTACATTTAGCTGACGCTTTAATCCAAAGCAATTTACAACACACCATCGGGAGCCATTTTAGAGTTCAGTGTCTTGCTCAAGGACACTTAGGCATGTGGACAGGAGGAGCTGGGGATCGAACCACCAACCTTCAGATTAGTGTGCAACCCATTCTACCAACTGAGCTACAGCCTCCCAAAAATAAATAAACTCTTTTTTTTTTCTTCTTTTTTTTAATGGTAGCGTAGCATTTCTACAGTGTCCAGTTACCTGAAATATAAAAACAGTAATGCAAAAAAAATAAGTAGCCTAGAGAAAGATAATATTGCCAAAAAATGTGGCAAGCTGCCTTAAAAATACAACACTATCTTTTGAACTCTCATCCAGGTTCCTTCCTTCACGTGTTTTTGTCATATTGTCTGACTCTGAAAGTCTTCAGATGTAGTTGGCTGTGTGTGTTCACACAGGTCGAACCGCTGCATGTTGACAGGCTGAACGGTAACGTCAGCAGAAGCTACCAATTTTACGAGCTATTCGCATAAACAGCTAATGTTAGTATTTGTGAACGTTGTGTGTGTGTGGAGCATCGCTGCAACAGATGCAGCTGTCAGTTCACAAACAGTACTGTGCACCATTTTCACAACATTTTAGGTTGTAAACATTGTGACGTGTTGTTGACATAAAGATAACAACTGAAACTCTCGGTTTGAATTCTGTGTGAAGATCCAGATGTCCTTCTTTGAGCTGCACGGTTATGTCGAAGGTGTTTCCTCCGTTCGTTCCAAATGCTCTGTGGCACCGTTTGCATTCTGGCTTTTGGTCGTCTATAACTTGTCCCTGATCATCAGACTCAAACTCTAAACATTTCCATACATGAATAAGTGTTGTTGTTGTTGTTTTCCTCATGTCACAGTAGACCTGTTGATGCAGCTGCACTTTCCGCTGCCGTTTGACTTGTTTATTATTATTATTGTTGTTGTTGTTGTTGTTGTTGCAGGACCTACAGTATGATCGGTTCTTTTGGAACCATAGACAACCAATAGTCTCGCTTTCAGATTTTTGTTATTGACTTGGTTCTGAAGTATTGGTTCTCGTCACATGACCAGTGTGTAGAAGTATTAAGTGTCATTTATGAGGCTGTAGTACTGAATTCTATTACGTTATCCCGAAAATGTTTTCTAATATTCCTTGCACTCATTGACATAAATGTGTGCAACAAAGACCGAGGGCGTTGATAAACTGTTTAGTGTATATCCTAAAACTCTTTTGAGACCATCACTTATGTTAAAGGTATAGTTCCCGGGTTTTTAAAATGGGGTTGTACGAGGTGCATATCCATTGTTGGGGATTCGACCCCTGAGAGACTGGTGTAAAAATGAATATTGACCACTACAGGGAACACAGACATCTGATTGATCCACACGTTACTGTATGGAGTTTAGCATACAGTATTTTAACTTGGAGACAGATTGACAGATGGATGGGTTGACAGATAGATTTATCGACAGATGGAGTTTCTGAAATAAATACAGAAAGTGAATTACAGAACCGAATTATCACCAATAGTTCACCTTAACTAAGCATCAATACACACATTCACAGGAACACAGGCTCGCTAGCCAGATTAGCCACTTAGCTCAACGTTGGGCTATTATTCGAACGGCTAATTGCATAACAAACACTTACTAACACTAAATGCACTTAAGAATATAAGTACAGCTATAAACAGAACCGCTTTACTACGTAAATCCAAAGTTACAGTACTCTGACTTACCTCATCAATGACTCGATCTGACTAAACTGTCGGTCCTGCGGAGCATATACGATTAGCGCAACCGGAAGCGGAAACAGTTCGCGGCGTCAAAATAAAGTTTCAAAATAAGAGCGTCGTAACCGTATTGTCTCTGTCCGTGAAGAATTCGCAACATCCATAGTCTGGTTATTGTCTGCAGCAGATGGCTCTGAGTAGTCATCGTGCTGCAGTTAAATAAAATGTGCACAATTAGACAAAATACCATATAATCAAGAAAACATCACCAGTATAATAACAAATATGCTGCATTTCGAAACCACAACCAAGTAATGAAATGCGGCAGAGTTAACAGAAGACATCTGGAATGATATGAGAATACGTAAACATATTTAATCAAACTCAGATCTTTTTTTGCTCATTTTGCAACACCGCTTGCAGATGGTCGACTTCAAAAACTTCACAAGTCACAAATCACAACAACTAGTGTTTCTCAGCAGTTTAGAGTTCTATGGAACCAGTTACTTTGAAACATTTCCATTATAGTATCCACTGTTTGCAATATTTTTGTTGTGTTTACTGAATTTGCAGTGCATCTCTGTATTTAGTTATATATTTCTCCATTTGCATCACATTTCTGTATTTGGTTGAATTCTCTCACTTCACAGCATTTTTAGAAACGCTGCGTTTGTTATGAAATTGGTGATGTTTCTCAGTTTGTTGCAAATATTTTGTCTATTTTTACATGTTTTTCTTAAACTGCAGTGCATTGATTTGTCAGGGGAAAGCTCAACTTGTTTTCCTTGAATTTGACATTATTAAAATGTATATTCAACAACATTAATTATACTCACCACCTGACTTAATGTTGCATTCAGTTTAACTTTAAATATACAAAAGTGTTGTTGTTTTTTTTGTTGTTGTTTTTTTTTTTTACTTTATTTAAAAAAAAATTGTGAACGGTGGCAAGTTCAGTATCACTCGTTATATGCTGCTTCTTTCTGAAGCGCTGTTCGATAAACAGCATGGAGCTGAGAAAGGAAAAGAGCAGCAGCTTTTGCCCTCGCACGTGTGTGCGCTCTGATTTTCTTGGGGGTCCGCACAAAAACACAGTTTGTTTGAACTTTGCCTCGTCAATGTCAAGACAGCCACTTTCTTTGAGTTGAAGTTGGTCCATTTTATGGTCTAGCTCTAAAGATTAGCGATGATTTATATGCTTCCGTCTCGCGGTAGTGCACGTGGATTATAGTTGTCCTACTTTCTGCCTTGAACTTCTGCGTGTGGTGGCAGCAGTTTAACCGGCGCAAACTGAACCGCATGCCAATCACCAGACTTTAAGCTGCTAGATGAAACCGTTTGAACATGTCCAGTTGTCAAGACAGAAACCAAATGAAGTACAGTGGCAGTGTGTTTTAAAGACATTAACGCACACGTGGAGAAGAGGATGTAATTGAGTCGGCGTGTGTCTTGTAGTTGTTTCTTTGGATTGAGATCGCTGCAATCTTCCATTTTTCTCAGACTGGAATGTTTACTGAAGCAAAGGCAACAGCGATGGTCGGACATAATAGGCCGAGACTATTGGTAGATCTAAGAAATGTGTGTCAATACCCGATCATCTTCCAGGGAGCTATTTAGTTTGCTTGATCTCTGACGTTGACTGGAAAGCAGATGTCTAGTAGATGTTTCTGAACGTCAAATGGGTTACGTTTCACAGAAATGCCTTTTGGTTGGGTAATTCAAAATATCCTTTGATTGTAAACAACAGGGTTTCTCTCACTTTAGGTGCATCAGTAAGTAAGTAAGTACGTTGTGGCTGAGAGTCCACAAACCGACAGCTCAGGAACTAAATAGGTGTTTCCCACTCATGAGATGAATACCTTTTATTTGCTTTTGAAACATAACTTGATATTTTTGCCCAGGTCTTTGTGTTCTGATGGCATATTGGATTTTGTTTCTGACTTGCTTTTGCAATTTGAGAAAAATTTTACGATACAATTTTTAACTGTTTTCTTTAATAATCAAAATCTATCATTCATCATGTATCCATTTTGACTTGTTCAGAACCCCTCTCCTCCCTCCCCAAATATGTAGTTAATTACCTTAAACTGTGCAATCTCGCGTTTATTTTACATTTATACTGCATCCCTATGTCACAGTAAGTCGTTCAGTTTCCTGTTTAAATTACAGAGTTTTCGTTCTCGTCTTGATTAACTGCTTTCAGGATCTCTGAGGCTGGACGTCTGTGAGCTTGGTCCGAAGTCGTAGTTATCTGTTCCTGCACAGCTTTGTTACATTTTAAAATGTCTTGGGCCTCTTTCACTGTTGTTCCTGTGAATGGCATTAATCTCGGGGTCAATGTTGATAGTTAACTCGGTAGTTAAATCTCACGTTTTACAACTCTGTATTTGTTTATTTATTTTTTGTAAGTAGTGCAGAAGTCCTACGTTTTTGAAGCCGTTGCCCACCTTTTTTTTTATTTTTTTTTATTTAATTCTCAGTTTGACTGTTGTAACTCTAGATCCTGTTAATATAAAATGCTTCAGGCCGACTGCTCTGGAGGATTAGGGAGGGGAAACATTTTACACCCATCTTGGCCATTCACTTCCTGTAAATTTTAGGCTTAATTACAAGACTGTGTTGGTTCATTTCTTGGCACCCATGTGGCTTGCACCTGGTTAATGTATATTGCCAAGCTTTTAACCCCATCTGAACCTGAATGCACCGTCAAATGTACCAACAGGTTCAGAAACAGCTGTTCCTAAATTCAAACTTGTTCCAACAGTGTTAGAGTACACTGTGGAGTTTAGACTTAACTTTGAATGCTGAAATGGCTCCGATTGATTCCCAACTGTTTCTCTGTTGTTTTTCAATTTAATGGGTTTCTTTTTCTTTCTTTTTCTCCACGCTAAGTTTTTACTTTTTATATATTCAAACATTTATATATGTCATGTGCATTATTTTTTTTACTCATTTGTATGACTTATTGGCTTTGGCAAAGTCTGCATGGTATATTTACAAATGATCCTTGTAAATTACAGAAGAAAACAAACCTTTTTTTTCATTTGGAAAGTATTTATTCATGCCAATTAGTCAAGTCTACGAATGTTTATTTAATGTATTTATATTTTCATGGGGGAGGGGATTTTATGGAAGCTGGTGAACAATAAAGCTTGTTAAATATCTTTATAATTAATTCAATTCATTTAGTTTATAATGTCTCTTTATCTAATTAAATGAATCTGGTTGTTCTAACTAAAACCTGGCCTATCAGAGGAGTTGAGGGTTGTCAGAAAGGCAGTAAAAACATTGGACTTCATGGAGAAGTTTTATGGACCATTTTTATGCTGTTTTGTGGCGCTAAAAAGATGCTATGAAGTGACATTGTTCTGATTTACATGAAAGCAAATCTTTCTGCTCTGTGCCAAACCTGTGCCATAAAGAACAGTAGCTACTAATCCAGATACTTTGTAAAGGCTGTTGTGATTTAATATGGACTAATTTTAGATATAATTAATCTGATCCCCTTAGATTTTCATTTTGTTCCTTTCAAGTGATGGAACATTCTGAAAATCTAGCACTATCTAGGCTACCAACAGTGATTTAAAAAAAAAAAAAAAAACATATATATATACATAATAAAAAAAAATATATGTGTGTGTGTGTGTGTGTATATATGCATATATATTTTTATTTTTATTTTTTTTATTTTTTTTTTTTGCCTTCCCAGGTGTGGGTGCTGCCAGCTCGGGGAAACTGACTTTCATGGTCGGAGGAGCAGAGGAGGAATTTACTGCAGCCAAAGAACTGCTCAGCTGCATGGGAGTTAATGTGGTCTACTGCGGTCAAGTTGGAACAGGACAGGTGTGAGCAAATATCCCATATTCAGATTAACTTTCATGTACAGGGAAAGTAGCTGTTCAAGTCTTTATGTGCTTGTCACTTAAAATCGAATCTGAGTGATTGTTCGGGTATTTGGGGTATTAAATGCAAAAATATTGTCATCTTGTTCCAGGCTGCTAAAATCTGTAACAACATGCTTTTAGCTATTGGCATGATTGGGACTTCAGAGGCGATGAACTTGGGAATCAGGTGAAAACACTTTCTTGGTTAGAACAACAGGAAATATATATGTCTTTTTTTTTGCTTCTTTTTTTTTTTTTTTTTTTTTTTAATGATGACGATATGCAGCCGCAGTATAATTTCTGAATCATGGAATTTGTATTCGTTTACAGACTTGGTCTCGAGCCCAAACTTTTGGCCAAAATCCTAAACATGAGTTCAGGCCGGTGTTGGTCTAGTGACACCTACAACCCTGTGCCAGGAGTCATGGAGGGAGTCCCTTCAGGGAATAACTACCAGGGAGGATTTGGCACCCAGCTAATGGCTAAGGTCAGTTTATATACAGATATAAGTGGAAAAGCATGTTTTATGGGTGTAATAGTTATGTTTTCCAATGTAATACAAAATTTTTTATTTTTATTGAAGTGGATTTTCCTCATTCGCATATTTGTGTCGGTACTCATTTCTGTGTCATGTGTTGTGCGTCAGGGATTTCAGAGACAGCGTTTCAAAATACAGTTTCTTTCTGGGTCATAACACTTAAAATAATCCAGTGAACTGTTCAACAGTAGTTTACATCGCTTTAAAAAGGGATCAAGTCTGTATTATTCCAACAGAGCAAAATTCTCTGTGGTGTGTGGACCAGCGGTTTTGGTTTTCAAATTTAATTTTCAGCTCTGTCGGTTTTTCTAATGTATGTTTGCTTTCCTTTTTCAGGACTTGGGCCTCGCACAGAACACAGCCACCAACACGAAGACTTCTGTGCCGCTCGGCTCCTTAGCCCATCAGATATACCGTATGATGTGTGCACGCGGTTACGCTAATAAAGATTTCTCCTCCGTATTCCAGTTCCTCCGCGAGGAGGAGGGTCAGTAATGTCAGCCTCTACCCCGTCCACAGCCTTGCCATTGCCTGGCCCCGCACAGGACTAACATAGTGTAGTTAGGGTGCATTTCACCACAAGAACTTTGTCTTTCTTTTTTTTTCTTTTTCTTTTTTTTCAAAGATGTGAAGCGCAGAGAGCTCCAACACTGTGTGACGGATTATGTGAGCACTTGTATACTATTGGAAATCACGGCTCCTGTGTGACTTAGCCTTTTTTTTATAATAGAACACTCCTTTCAGTTCAAGCAAGTGACTTGTCAGGTATGCAGAGGAGGTTATACTCATTTCTCACTGTTTGTCAAGGCTAAACGACTGCAAATACAGTTCAGCCTCCACATATTTATCTATTGTTTGTGATAATTTCTTTATGCTGCTGTTTTTTTTTTTCTTTTCAGAGGTTATTTCTCTTTATATTGGAATTGTTACTTTGAGTGTTATATCATATCTGGTTAGAGAATAAAGACACATTTTCTTGTCTTAAATTCTGTGAACAATTAATGTACCACCTTCCTTATTATTAGTCCATCCTTTACTCATCTCTTGATTGAGATGTAATTGTGAATTAACTTCAATGATAATATAATGAGTTTCTAAAAAATAATCTCAGTAATTGCTGTAGATTTGTTTCAGCCATAAACTAATATTTTTTTACTATTTTTTTTTTTTTGAACAATTTATATAGATTTGTATCAGCCTGCCACAGTTTAAATAACCAAACAATCAAAATACTTTCATTTAAAAGCAGTCAAACCACCGAGAAAGAAAGATACTTCTTATCATGAGTAAAACGTCCATTTAAACTCTAAATGCATTGTCTGCTTCCGATTTGGACAAGCACTGCACAATTTTCTCTCCATGACTCCGAGCACATTGTAAGTTAAATAGCTCCCAAATGTTAGTTTGCCTCCGTGTTCGAGGGTTCATCGTGACTACTGAATCGGTAAGATAAACATCTACATCTGGGAGCTCGTCTGCAGAGCGGATAGGGTGGCGGGATGCGACGCGCCGGAGAAACATGACGGACCAGGATCGCATGAAGATTAAACATTGTTCCAAACTTAAAGGTCGATAACTAATAAAGATTTTCATATTTTCATACTGCCCTACAGTACAACGCCGTACAACGTAAACCCGCCTAATTAATTCGGAGATCTGTCCCTCTTCTTTTTTTTTTTCTTCTTTTTTGTATTTTTTTTTTTTTGTATCCACACTTAGACCAGACCAGGAGGGCGGCATGTTTCTGATCTAGTTTGCCAAGAACCACTGAGGGGCCAAGGTGCTATAGGTCATGCGATCACAAGACAAACCCATAAAAAGTCCATTAAGCACTGTAGGCCAAGAGCTGTACAGAACAGCACTTTGGTCTCAGGCCTCCAGCAGACTGTGACACTCGCCGTCTGACATCATCTGCTTGCACGCACGTCATCTGCAAGTTTTAATAAACCGTGCACACTGACGCTAAAACGCTGATGACACTATGTGCATTTCTGCATGTGATACACGGCATTATGCCGATTCAATTTAAGCGTCACACAAAAGACGTGCGTACTTTTTCACGCTGCATCTACAAGTTTGACTGAACGGCGAAAAGAACAGAATGTTTTCTCCTATCACTGATGATTTATCGCGTATTTTTGCTGTGCTCTTTTCTTCTTTCAAGTTGTCCTACGTCCACGTGCAGTCTGGTGCAAAAGGACAACGTTTTTACATTTTTGCTATACGACACTAGATCTGTTTTTCTAATCGATTTATTTTAATGATTTTTCACTTTCCAATGTGTTTTATCATTATAAAAAAAAGAAAGAATCCCAAATCATTCTTTTTTATCAACCAGCTCTGCAAAATTATTGACGCTAAACTCACCGTGCATATCAAAACATCAAAATATGCTATCAGCAATCTTTTTTGATTGACTGTTTAAGCGTCTAATGTCAAGAACTTGAAGTCCCTGGTTCAACAGGACAAAATAACTGTCATGTGTATTTCAGACTTTTTATATATTAGTTGTGAATCGATTTCATCAGAGCTTTGACTTTCACTGAAAACGAAGCTTTTTGCATGTGATTGTTGCATACTGTTTTCATTCGTGCATGCCTTCAGCCGCTGGTCATTTCATTTTTAGACAAAACGACACAAAGCACCTTCGTTTTGAATATGAATTACCTTGCGCGCACGGCTGTGTGTAAATTTATGTCGATGTAGCCTACTCAAATTTAAATTAAAAAGTATTCTTTAACTCAAAAACCATTTGCAATTCACACGCTGATCCTCTTTTTTCGTTTTATTGAATTAAGTGCTCATCTAGGCCCAACAAGCAGCTGCTATAGTCAGTATAGAAAGACAGCCGCCCTCTAATGTGTGAACAGCGTGGCTCAGATGATTCCTGTCGAGCCAGCTCTCCCTTATTGTAGCTCGGCCTCATGTGAAATTCAAGAAAGCATGCTTTTTTTTTTTTTTTTTTCTTCCTGTTCAAAATGCAGCGTTGTACGGTGTTAAATAAAAAGCAGATTTTAGGTCGTTTATCATGACAATGCAATAAAAACAAAAAGAAAAAATCAGACACGAACCGATAAAAAAAACATTATGCTTTTTTTTTTTTTTTTTTTTTTTTGTAGACCGGCTATGAACTTGGGCCATAAAGATTTACAGCCTCAAAAGGTGGGAAAAGTCTATTAAAAATGAAAAGGTGCTCACATTTAGTTGGGTTTACATTCTTCTGCGTCTGTGGTCTCAACTTGAAATAGCGACGTGAAACAAAGATGAATTCTGCGAGTTAAAACAGTGTTAACCCCTCACCTCTTTAGTCTATCACAACACTTCCTCGCAGCTCAATGTTAAGTGCCATATATAGGCTAAACTGTAAACAGCATTTTATTTTGAATCGTCCACTGCGGGCTTGTGTACAAGTACTTTTTTTACATGTGGGAAATGTGCCCCGATGCAGTACTGATTTTTAGCTGAGTTTTGCCAAGGAAAACAGGAACTACTTTTGTAAACATGTTGTTTTTCTATAAATCACTTTGAATGATAATATTTCTACTGCGTCCTTTTCTAAAAAAAATTAAAAATTAAAAAAAATTAAAAAAAAATTATGTGCAAAGTCTTGATTAAATAAACGGAACAAATTGAAGTAACTTGTCCTAAAAACGAGCACAATATGTCCATGCAATCTCCTCTTTGGCATTCAGCGCTGTTTTCTCTTCGGGTTTAAAGGGCCTATTTGGCTGAAGGCAACTTTCAACTTGACCTTGGCCTCCAGCCGCGTCTACCTCGAATGAGGAAGAGTGCAACCAAATATGCCAATGTCTACGGTATTTCGTGGAAATTAAACGTATGTTTACATTTACTCGTGGCCGTGCCAAATGTGTACATCATTTCTATATGAATGTTGCCATGACATGCATTTTAAATGGAGCCATAAGAGATTTGCATTTGTACAACTAGACTGTTAAAATTATGCTTTAAAAATTTCCATTCAAATCCAACCAATCGGTTCAGATGATAGAATATTATGGGGGTGGGGGGAGATTTGGTAAAAAATCTGCACTTTTGACTGAAAGCCAGAAACATGTCTAATGTTTACACACAAAACCTAAAACATTTTCAGTCCAGATATCCAAAATCGTTGTTTTGATTTGCCCTTTAAAGTTTACATTTTACTGGCACGCGTCACTGCACATCAATTCCGCTGAAAAAAAAAAAAAAAAAGATCACTAAAGCGTTTTCCTCACGCCATGTGCTATTACACACTCCATCAAAATAGTTGTTTTGCTGGCATCAGACAAATCTGCTTTTAGTTTCACTACAATTTACTCCAAATTCCAAAATCCTATAGATAAAAAGAAATACCTACGGGGCTCCTTGGCATTAATACATTGATATACTGTCTCCACAAGCATCCAGTCTGATCTGCATTATCTGATGTTTAGACGTTTATCATCTCCTTTGCATATCACGTGTTTGGCCCTGGCCAATAACCTTGCGATCTTTATGTACTCAGGCGTGTTGGTATCGTTACTCTGCCCGATTCCCTGTCTCTGCTCAGTCGAGGGGATTTTGAAAAAGAGTTGGTCGTCTCAATGTAGGGCATGCTATGACCGCCTCATTACTCCTCCATTCGCACTGGATTGACCCGGTGATGTTTCTCTACGACAACGCCTTGGATGAAAGAAGCAAGAACATGGAGGGATTTACTGGAGGCAATTTTGCTGCAAATCAGTGCAGGAATTTGTTAGCGCATCCAACCTCGCTGGCTCCCAGCACCACCTACACTGCGAGTGAGGTGCCAGTCTCTGGCATGGGGGAGCCTGGCAAACAATGCAGCCCCTGTTCTGCCACTCAGAGCTCGCCCAATGCATCTTTGCCCTATGGATATTTTGGCAGCAGCTATTACCCATGTAGGATGTCACACGGCAGCGTCAAGGCTTGCGCGCAGCCTTCTGGCTATGGCGATAAATACATGGACTCATCGGTCTCGGGTGAAGAGTTCTCCACTAGGGCGAAAGAATTTGCGTTTTATCAGGGCTATTCGTCGGGCCCGTATCAACCCAGCTACTTGGACGTCCCTGTCGTACCTGCGCTGAGTGCTCCAGCTGAGCCAAGGCATGAGTCTCTGTTGCCCATGGAGCCCTACCAACCGTGGGCCATCACCAATGGTTGGAGTGGTCAAGTTTACTGCACCAAGGAGCAGCCGCAGTCAAATCCTCTGTGGAAATCCTCGTTACAAGGTATTAATGGAGAGAAATATGCAGTGTGCAAAGGGGTGTGGAATTAAACTTACCAATACATGCATGTCTTATGTAATGTTCTTATATTAATTACGCTTGAAAGAAGAAAAAAATAGAGTTACATGTCTGTTTTACTGCCTGCAGATTCAAATGTGAAATTGCATTTTTTTTTTTTTTTTTTCCCCACAGACACTATATCTGGTGGAGACAGCTCTATCCGCCGTGGGAGAAAAAAGCGTGTGCCATACACCAAGGTGCAGCTCAAAGAACTGGAAAGAGAGTATGCCACCAATAAATTCATCACCAAGGACAAAAGGAGGAGGATATCCGCGCAGACAAATCTGACAGAGAGACAAGTGACAATCTGGTTTCAGAACAGGCGCGTAAAGGAGAAAAAGGTCGTCAATAAATTCAAGAGTTCCAGTTAGCTCTGGAGATATTAACAGGAAGTGAAAGGTGGACATGGACGCGCTTTCATCCCCAAAAACTGTGCTATAATTTATTACATTATGAACGGTCTCATCATCGCCACAACGGCTCTGCTTTGACCTCCACATTTCCTTCCTCACGTTTTTAATTGGAACCAGTCGATGCAGCCTGTTGGCAGAAGATCGGAAATGGTTTGGAACATGTTGACCAGGTGATTCTGCGTGGGATGCTTTAATATTCACCAAACGATAAGACATTCAGCCTGAAAGCACAAGACACCGTGTCCACGCGCTTACGCGCTTTTCTTCTGTTTAAACCAATACAGAATTTCAGGCTGAAACGCACGAAAGAACTTACTTTCGTTTTTTTTTTTTAGACAGTGATGCATTGGGAAATAATAAAAAAAAAAAGGTGTTACCTCCTGTCACATTGCAAACATGCAAACCAAATAAATAATGTAGGTCCAAAAATAATCAAATACATAAATTGATCACGAAAATTTAATTATTCAGATCATCTCTATCCCTGTTTGGAGTTTGCTCCCCACATTTCGACGACCTAATCTACCCAAACCCAAAACTCTGGATTTTAGTGGGTTGAATTCAAATGTGTCCACATCACTGTCTTTTTTTCTGAATAGGCTACCGTTTTTTATTTTATTATTATTTTCCTCAGAATAACTTTAGTAACGCTATCAACGCGCTCACAACCTATGCAAGTTCTGCCTGTCATTCAAGAATGAGTTTGCAGAAAATTACTGAACACGAAAAGATATTTAACAATGTAAATACTATGACTGCAACTATCTATCCTCCCTTTTTTGGTTGCAATAGCCACAAAATTTTGACAATAAATGTTTGAGAGATGCAATGGGATCTTGTCATTCCTCATGTTTAGTCCAAATCGGAGTTGGACGATCGAGCAAGAGGAGCCTTTGAAATTCCCTCTCATTGTAAAATATTTAGAAATGGCTGCGGGATGTTGTCTTTATGGATGAAGGTGTATGTAGGCCAACAGGCCTGCAGAAGAGCGCCTTCACTGAGCTCAGAGTCTGTGCCATTAAGAGTTTGTCGCCACCTAGTGGCAAATCTCTGTCAGCACGGCGCGTCTGCCCTTGCAGTCTAAGCATTGGTCTTTAAATCTGTAGAGAAAGAGAGAGAGAGAGAGAGAGAGAGAGGGAAAAATACCTGTTGCTTTACACCCGATGAACCTGCCTATTTTTAAAATGTGTCATATGTCAACTTTTACATTTAAAAAAGAGCTTAAAAACGTATTGCTGCAGTAACAATAACCATGTCCTCTTTTAGGATATTATGTAAATATGGCAGCACTACAAAAATACACTTTTGACAAATCTAAAATTATTATTGTTATTCTATATTATTATAATTATTATGATCTTAAATGCATTGTTGATATTTTGTGTACAAATGTTTTTATTTATACTTTGTCAGTATTAAAACAATCCGCTAGTCAACTTGATTTTTCTGTTAAAATATGAGAAAAGAATTGTAGTCATTTACGTCAGATTGTTCATGTTCACTTTATATTTCATTGATGCCTAATTTCTTTGTACAAGTTTACAAGTTGAAGCAACAATTTTAGAGGGCAATTTGAAAATTTGTTTCTAAAAAGAAAAACATAATAATAATATTCATTCCTAATTTCATATGATTATATTGAAACCCTAAGATTGTAAAAGATTCAGTAATATTTTGGCATGCATTTTTCTTCAAATGTCTTTTCATTTCAGTTTTGTGCTAAATAGAACAGCACTATTCTAAAATTGCACAGAAAAAAACTCGCTTACAAGCATGTAAATTAAAACCTTTTAAATGATCAAGTCTGAGTGTGTGTGAAATAATGGACCAACAACCTTTTAACTATTACAGATTGCCTTTCCTTACGTGCCCATAATGTAATATTATAATTAGAGTATGGTTTGTACGATCCACATTATTTAATCTCATTTACAATCAGTTCAGCTGATTGTTTGTGTAAATGCTAAAGGATTCAATCATATGATATTGGGAACTAAAAAACAAAATCTAGCCTACATAATATTAACAAATTTTTGTGAAATGTTAATATCAGACTAAATAGGAACCATGGCACTGACCTAAAAACTCGCCGTATTTAACTCTGGCTGCTTGGTTGCTCTCTTTTCTCCTAACCAGGCAGCACCCTGTGGTGAGTGTCACCCTCACTGCTCAATTACAATGTTAAAGTAGGCCGATTAACTAACAATGATGGGCACGTTTATCACTTTGCACGTGGCTTTGGATGGGCACTCTATCTCACTTTATAATAGAAGGATATTGAAATGCCTTTCTAAAGCATCTTGGCTGCTTTTACTGATTCCCTGCAATAATGGAAGTGTTGTTGGTGTAAATATTCCCCACTTCCTTCAGAGGCCTCCGTCTGTATGGTTGTAGATGCTCTTAAATTGCCGTGTCCTTTCTGGCTGATCTGTGTCATTGCTCCCCCTAACAGTCACGCAGGTAACTGCAGCTGACTCCAACATGTACTGCACGCGGTAGGCCTAAATTTTGCTTCTGTAGACTATTAATAATGGTGATAATAATATTAAAAACATAGGATGTAGGAATTAAAGTCGCATCAGTAACAGTGAAACTTTATTGCTGAATGTAAATGTTCACATTTGCCAAAAGAAAACTGAAGCCAGTAAAGATATAAAGTAACAAAGATGTAAAAACTCCAATAATAATAATAATAATAATAATGATAACTGGCTAAAGCTTAATTTATCGAGGTACTTTATTCAAAAAGATGGTTATAAATTCCTCTTGTTCATTACTACATATGTAGTAATGAACGTCTTTACCATTTTATGTTCAATGTGTTTGTGTGTTGGGGGATGGCGTTGAACGTTGTGTAATGAACTTCAGACAAAGACGAAAATATTTACTTGTTTATTTATTTTGCTGCAGTTGAAGCGAAAATGTCACGAAGGGAAATTTACAAATTTCTTCAAACAAGCAAATAAATGAATAAATAAATCAGTGTTTGAAAGAGAGACCAATGATTTCCCTTCAGCCAGACAAAAATCAGATTCAACATCAAATCCGCTTCACATCTATGACAGAGATGTGACACAACAGCTCTGCCAGTGGGACAACATCTGGACGAAAACAGCAGTACAAATTCATAAGACAGTCTTACAGGTTTGCCTGCCCCCTCCCCCCCTCCCCCCCCTGCCGGCTCGTCCATCTCTCTTTTTTTTTTTTCTTTTAGCTCGTTGCTCAGTTTCTTTACACCTTGATGACAACAAACATTCAAGCTTTAGTTTTCTTGTATTTCAGTCGATCTCTTTAAATGGTCTTTGCTTGCAGTACTCAGTCGTGGAAGGTTTGCGCATGTACAAATTCAAGGTACTTTTACTTGAGTATAATCCATGACATCTCAGACAAATGTAGTGAAGATTAAGCTTAGACGTTTCTTTCAGAATCAAAAGTTATTTTAGGCTACCCTGCTTGTCCAATGAACAAATTTGGTCATTTGGATTTTTCTGTTAAACTGAAGGATTATCTGTTCCTATATAGGCTGAGACAATTATCCTACTTTAATTCAGCTAAATAAAAGATACAAAACCCTCTTGAATCAGATGGAAAATGTCACTAAACTGAATAGGACTACTTTACTGAGTTCGCTGACTTTTTTTTTTTTTTTTTTTAGAGATACGTGGTTCTCACAGGACAGCTACAAACATTTGTTGATCCTATAATGATGCATCACTGCAGAATAAACTAAACAGGATATGAAGCATCTAAAATAATAATAAAGCAAAATAATATGCACACATTAGCTAATTGCAGCAGTAAGACGCAATGGAGCAGTAATTATAATGCAAAAACATAATGGTAAAACACTGCAGGGAGCATGTGTGTGAAGTGTAGCCTACTTCCTAGTCGTGATTAAAAAAAAAAGTTTTCTGATAATACTGACATACTTCTACTCAAGATTTTGCAGGACTTTATCTTTTAGTATTTTCTCAGTCTGGATCTGAATACTGTTTTCTCCACAGGTGGTACTTCGTGTATTACTTTAGAAATCGTGTGGTTGGCACATGATATCTCGCACAAAATAGTTTTAACCGATAGAAAACTGTCTTTCCTCAATAAATCTTTGGAGTAATGTTTGTTCCCGCTTGAAAACCCTTTGGTCTTTCCTAATAATTTTCATCCATTTTAAAATAGGCCTAAATGTTTTCTTCCGGGTAAGTTGTCATCAAGTCTCATTAAAATTAAATCTAACCTCTTGCAAATGAGGCAGTTTATATACCTCTTCTTAAAATCCCCATAAATATCAATAAAGTGGAGATAAAACTATTTTGATGTTTGGTTTCCTCTTGAAAAGTTTTCTTTGAAGGTACGTACCGTGATTCAAATGTAAACAAAGAGTCCCCTCAACACCGAGTTTCAAGACACAGGATTGAAACCTGCTGGTTCCCTCTGAATGATTTACAACTCCTTTAAGTCATAGACACACTGCATCTGAATTGTTTTCTTTGAATTGTTTGCACCAGTTATTTCAAACTTTGAAATAAATTAGCCATATATTCGATGGGTTGGGATGCACACAAAATGCTTTTTTTTTGTTTGTTCATCTATTACTCCAAATACACCTGTAATATAACTTCAAAGACAGATTGTGTCCTTTTTAAAGCGTAAATCTTAACCAGCACAAAATATTAAAACAATTTGTGAAATGAACCCAGGCACGCAGGAACCAGGAAAAGCAGGAGGCACATTTTTTTAAGGCACTATAAACTGAACCGCATTCGTCCATGAGTGACGACCGAAAATTCAGGGAAACCAAGAAACAGTTTATGTGTCAAAAATCTTTCTTTAGCCTCCTCCAAACATCAGCCGCCAAGGACTGCTGAAAGTAGTCTATTTTCTATTTTCTTTTTTTTATAAAAGTTAAGTTAATTATGTGATCTTCAGAAATTTCATGTTTAAGTTTTTTTTTTTTTTTTTTTTTTTTAATATATAAGCCTATTTCAACTTCCAAGGTGTCTCAAACATCAACCAGCTCATGTAAGGATATGAGCAATGTAAAAAGAAAATAATATCGTTTAATTATCTTTTTAAATTACAGAAGTACTGTACTTCCATATTTGAGGCATTATTATAATCGACTACATTTTTTGACTTTGCTAAATTCAGAATTTTGCACAAGTCCTATATATCTGGTTAACTTGCATTCATGGAAAAATATACATTTTCATTTTATTACGATATATTTTTGCACATCCTTTTTATGCCCGATGACCCGCTGGGGGTGCACTTTTGTTTACATGCAGCCACCACGCTCATTAATGAAGCATGTGTCACTGCTTTTACTGTATTAATGAACATTTATAGGCACCGGTTAAGCCGTGTTTAAATAAGGATGTTTAATGTGGCAAACAGCGCCTCTCTGCACCTTCGGCCTCAGTCCTGATGCTGCTGTATGGACGCTTGGCTGAATTATTCACAAAGGAATGGAAATTGTGATTATCATGAAATTTATTGTTCAAGACCTTTTTAATCACTCACTAAATTACAGTTTCTAATAACAGTCAATCCACTCAAGTCTAACAGCCAACCACTGAAGTAGAATGAAATATTACAGTCTCTTAATGCTTCCCTGCAGATGACAAATGCACAGGCTTTGATGTGCAAAAAGTAAATTTAGACTGAATTCTAAAATTGGCTGCATAACAGGTTTAGTGATATGTGACACATGTGCCCGCTCACTCCACAGTGATGACAAATGAAAATGGATTGGAGTGTGAGAAATAGCCCGTGTCCAAAGGTTTATATTGGGCGTTGCAAAGATTGCAGCCCCTTCTGCGAATGTCTCATTCATAGGTTCATGAGCAACAGTGTCTATGTATGCGTTAAAGGTCAAATGCAAGCGTTGTTGTGATGTCAGATGATGATCCTAATATGAACTTCATTCATGGCCTCCTTCTAATCGTATTCCAACGTTTTACTTTTAAATATTATTAATCTTTAAAGCACAAGTTACACTGCAAACGAGATATTCAAACACAGTTTAGAATAGAAACGTGTCAACGTTTACGCGTAAAACGGACAAAACCGGCATGCAATCAAACAGAATTTGGAAGGGACACGTCGTTTGTAACAGAATCGCGCTGGCATGCTTTAATATTCCTGCAAAAATGTGTGTCCAAACAAACACATACTGGTGCACCCACAAGGGAGATAGCCAAGCCTTTACAGTCTATTGTCTTTTTGTTCTCGGGTGCAAAACTGGACTGATGCCCAACAAAAGTGCAGCGTGACTCACATTGCCCGATCACTTGTGCACTAGATTGGTCTATATATAGCCAGAGAAGCTGTATTAAATCCACAGAGACGACAAACTCATATGCGAACCAGTGATTACGAGATAGAATAATTACGTGTAGTAAAGAGATTCTTAATTAACATAGATTCAAAACTAATTCACACATGCGTGGTGCAGCCCCAAATTAGGATTTGTCATATCAAATTTAAATCCGCTGATGTTGCTTAAATGTTGTAATGTGTGCCACAAAATCTGAGCCTTAATCATGCATAGAAAAGTCTAAAGCCTGCATGGTCGAAATATGTGATCTTCCTCTTTAAAAGCCCTGAGACGGCTCCTCGGAGGTTAAGGTTAGGGTTAAGGTGAGGGTTATGTTTAAAATTTAAAGTTAAAAATGAGCAGTTTAAGCATCTTGGCGCGAAACTGGGTATAATTCAAAGTTGTTGGTTTTTTTTTCCCCTTTGTAATGTAATAATTTAACAATAATACTCTGCAGCCATAGAAGTACCCGACAGAGGCTCTGCGATGAAAACCGATTTCTTTCTAACATGGCCAAAATGGTTGTGAGCAAAGTTCCCATTCAGTTTTCCGTTTCCATACAGCCAAAGCTCTACTTTATAAACTCTTTGACTCATATAGCCTACACGTTGAGACGTAGGCTATCTGTCATTTTGTGCCAGTGGTCACATGGCTTTGGCCCTCAGGAATGGATAGAGATGGATCCCCACGTCAGCTTGTACGTCTAAGGATTTCTGCTCCACTAGTCTGCCTCAAAGTGACTGGAGCGCTGCGTCGCGGAGGAACTATGCTCGGATTATTATAGGACGTTTTGAGCAGCAGAATATGGATTTTGATGAACGGATATCTGGCTCCAGTATGTATTTACCGAGCTGCACTTACTACGTCTCCGGAGCGGAGTTCTCGGGTCTCCCTCATTATTTAACCCAGAGCCAGTCCTCTTGCCCCATGACATACCCCTACCAGTCCTCAGCCCTGCCACAGGTCCCGTCCGTCAGAGATGTGGCTTTCAGAGACTATGGCATTGATACTTCAAGTAAATGGCACCACAGCAGGGGGAGCCTGTCACACTGCTATGCTGAGGACATCGTGCACAGGGACAGCTGGACGAGCTCGACCTCACGGGGGGGAGAGATCCTGGTGAAAGGTAGCTCCGGCGCCAGCCACCCCAGCTCCTCCAACCCGACGCCCGGCTTCTATGGCAGCGTTGGCAGGAACGGGGTCCTGCCCCAGGCGTTCGATCAGTTCTTCGACACCGCCTACGGGAGCGCAGAGAACAGCACAACGCCGACAGCACAGGCGGCAGACACGGACAGAGACGCCAAAGCGAGCCCCGCTCCTGCTCCGCCGGGCTCGGACTCGGCGGAGAGCTGCAGCCCCAAGTCGTCCTCTGGCCACAGCGAGGAGAAACCGGGCAAAAGCAGCAGTGAGTGAACCTGCTTAATGCAAGGAGAAAAATCTTACGCGTTGCTCTTAAAGCTTTTTATATGCAGTTTTATAAGCACGGAAGGTTTATGGAGGGCCTGCAGATTTACCCTATAACAAAACTATGTTATAAACGACAAGATCACGTGCTTGGGATTGAAATTGGCCGTGAAGACTTTGGCGTTAAGTTTGTCTTCAAGATTTCAAACAAAATCTTCACTTCTCTGCCTCCATGTGTGTGCATATATAGCCTCATATAGCTACCCTGTAAAACATTTATGTGCCAATTTTTTTTTTTTTTTTTTTAAAGTAAAATAGGCTACTACTGAAGTAACGTAACAGCAAAGTAAAAATTTCAAACACAACCCAGTTCTCACGTATTTGTATCTATGCGATTATAAATAATTTCTTAATCATATTGGTGTTTAACTTTTTTTTTTAAATATTTTTTAGTTTAGCATTTGGTTTATTTAATGCCAAGTGGATTGCTGGGGCATTCCAGTCTGACTTTGGACAAGCCTTTAGGTTTAACCCTTGCGTTTTAGGATAAATATTTACAAATTCACTGGATTTGCGAGGATTTAATCCACCAACTGCTTTCCATGACGGAATTTGCCTCGCTAAAGCTAAAATAACAGCTCTTTGCCCACGGTGAAATCAAAAGCGGACCCTAAAAGCTTATCAGATACATGATACTCCCATGTTTGGTTTAGGCCCATTCCCTTACTCTGAAAAACCTGCCAATGTGGTTTTACAGATTTCTGTAAGTTTTCACATGCAATCCTTCATGCCCAACATGTTCCATTATCAGACCCAGGCTTTGTTTACAAATCTGCGTCCTGTAGGCCTAAGAGGGGGGGGGAAACACTTGAACTCCAAAACTCGTGATGTTATAGACCACCAATGCTGCTTCCAAGCAACAAACAGACTGATGATTTCATGTTGCTGCAAAGTGTCTATAAAATGTGCTGAGGTGACCTTTGCCTTTTGTTGTGTTCCAGGTGGCCAGAGGACTCGCAAGAAGAGGTGTCCATACTCAAAGTATCAGATCAGGGAACTAGAGAGGGAATTCTTTTTCAGCGTTTACATCAACAAAGAGAAGCGCCTGCAGCTCTCGCGGATGCTCAATCTTACAGATCGCCAGGTCAAAATTTGGTTTCAAAACAGGAGGATGAAGGAGAAGAAACTGAACAGAGACCGTTTACAGTACTACACCACAAACCCCCTGCTATAAAAACTGAACAAAGACTCTGGCAATGCACCCCCTCATAGACTTCACATTTATATCATTACCTGGACTGGATGACGGGTTTTTAATGTGCCACACTCCATAAAGAATTCTACTATTTTGTCATCAAATTCAATGGCTATTATTATTATTATTATTATTATTATTATTATTATTATTATTATTATTATTATGCTTGCCAATAATTTTCAAATTTTGAAACTTAAACATGTTTTGGGTGCTTACGCAGAAAACCAAATGTGTCTGAATTCCCTTTATATTATTTAAGAAATACACACCGAGATTACTGTACTGCATTTTCAAAAACAATATGATTTTTTTCCTAAAAATTAAACTTTACTTTCCAATTTTGCACACGTACACGTATTCTCTTGCATTTTCAAAAAATATTGTTGTGTGTGCTTATAAATTGCAATTTACGCACACACACGCGCACATTTTGCAGCTAGATATTGTAACATCAAGCTTTTCCTCCTTTCTCTTCATCTTTTAATGTTATTGTGCAAAAACAACTACGCTGACTGGAAACCGTTTTGTGTGTTTTGGAGTTCTACAGACCTCATCTGACATTGTTGTCGGGGATCAGCTGTCCCAAAATGCTGGTCAGCAGCAGCGATGCATAGTTATAGGATGAGTTAAATTATAATTTGATACAAACTTGCTCGTCTCGTGCGTTTAAATCTGATATTCAGTGATATTTAACATGCGCTTGATCCTCGCTACATGCGCTTTGTTGAGCTCTTGGCCGTAAAGTGGGATTATTCTCCAACTTCATCCAAAGGGCAAACCGTTGATAAAGAGCACAACCCCCAAAAGAAACATAATCCCATATTTTTGTTTTATATGCCTGCACGTGGATCGTATCAGATGCATGATATGTAGGTCTGATGCTTTTTATTCCTCCATGGCTGGAAATAAGATCCGCTGCAGTTATATTTGATATCCATTACAAAGGGTTCATTCATTTATGGGGGGATGTGGAAGGCTGATTTTTGAACTAACATGCCTGTTAGAGCTGACTGAAACAATCTTGACACTTGTTTTAAAGCTAATACATCTAACAGACGCCTCCTCTCAAACAACATGAATCTATCTGTGTTATTATGCTCTCATGAGAGTAATTGTTGCTGGAACTAAAAGTCAGCTTGCTTGACCCATCCAGCAGTGGCACTGGTATAAATAAAGAGATTGATAAACCCCCAAATCCCTGTTATAATCACCACTAGCTGCATCATTATTTATTTATATCTGAAGTGGTTTAATCCAAAGACAGCAGTCTGTCACTACCTAAACATGCTATAAATATAAGTCTTGAAAATGTATGTAAACCTGCAAATGAAGGAAAGCGCACATAAAAGGATGGGTAAAAATTGGGTTCAGTTGGCTTTATATCCAGGCCGCTGCAAACAGCTTGAATGGCCTGTCATAAGCTAATAGGGGCCCTGGTGCCTTCCTTATACCGTGCATCCTGTGAGGCTCCCAGGAATTCCGCTTTGATTGCTGCACATCCTCCCAGTTGCTCCAGTAACTTGGCCATAAAACGCGGATTCGTCTGGAGCATTTGGAGTGTAGTGCAATAAAGCGTCTGAGACCAAGGTTATTAACTGTGACTAAGGGGCTGAAAAACAACGGCTGGGAGCATTGAAACTTGTGTTCACGGACCTTTCCGGCGTCATTTGTTTCATTCTTACCGTGGTAGGAATATTCTGTTTGTGTTGTGTTGCAGCGGGTAAAGGCTCTGCTGGCTTTGTCCACTGGGTGGCGCTAATCAGATCAATGTCATTGCCGTGAATTGAGATATAAAAGAAGTTTGCCTCACCGCTCAGCTGCTTTAGAATATGTCACCACCTCAGGATTTCACGAAGGTAGGCACGGAAATATTATCATGTGCTTTTTATGACAACAGGATTTTTTAAAACGTGATGTAAGAAAGTATATTTTCCACATGAACCCAGTTCATCTTATCTGAAAGTCACTAATCTGAAGGTTTCGGGTTTTTTTTTTTTAAATTTTAAGTTATAATGTAATGAAAGCATAACTGGAAAAATCCCGGAGGAAATTTTTTGCAACAAATAGTTTCTATTGACATTTAGGTCAGTGCAAGTGCTCCGGTTGCACTTTTGCAAAAGTTTTAGGCATGAAGTGGCTAATGCGCACAAAGAAATAAAATCACAAAGTTTATGATCCAAACATTTTGTGGCCCACTAATTTTCATAATCGCTGTAAAGTTTCAAATCGAATTTACGTATAATTTTCTAAATTTGATTTACGTTGAGTGGCTGACTATAGAAAAAGATAAAGAAATGGAAAATGGAAACTTTAGATTGTCTATAAACCATTTGCTCACTTTTGTACTGCTTGTTGCATTCACGTGCGTGTGCGTGCGGCAAAGACAGACACGAACAGGGACATTTTAATACTTGTATATTGATTCAGTTTCTAACTTTTCCATTAAATTAGATATTAAAAGATTTATTTTGAATACGAATGAAATAATAACATAAGGACAGCAGACGCACACTGAGACATGACAGGGAATAATCCAGTATGGTTAATGGTTCTTCTCATCCACTGCAGACTGCATGCTGCAGGTTTGACGCCATATAAAATGGCTGTACATAAACTGTAGCTCTGATTTCTAGACTTTATGGCTCCAGACTTAAAGGAAGATAGAAGCAGGCTAACCGATGTTGTATTTTAGGGTTAACCCCACCTTCACAGACGTTTTAGGATAACCTAAATCTGTAGGCCTCTGTTATGAACATGTCCGTCTGATAATGTTGCAGTTCAGGTTAATGATTTGTGTTCACTGGCTTTTTATTCGTGTGATGAGAAAGAGCTAATATTCTCTTTTTATTCACTTGTATTGCGCAATTGTTTCCGAAAATTATTCACGTCAGATTTTGGATATTGTTTATTTTAAACGAAGACTAAATTACTTCATGGAACAGCACGTTTTGTTTACAGTCAAATTGTATTGTATTTGATCGTGTTTGTTGTGGTATTCTAACTGAAATAGACGTAAAAATCATGAAAAGACAAGAAAACAGTGACGATCGTTCAAATATGAAAACAACTTTAAAGGGGCCAGAACATTTTCGTCATGGGTAAAATTAATAGATTCTGATTTGAGATTTAATTTAAAAACAGGTTAAAAGAATGGGGATTAGGCCTTGGAATAAGTGTGTACATTTCTCTTAAAATGTAGTTCGTAAATACGTGGGAAAAAAAACTGTAATTCCCCTGCACATTTTTAAAGACATAATAGCAAACTTATTTTGTTCTAAGTTCTATACTGTCATTCAATGACGAACACACTTCCTTGCAGTCTTGCCAGCATTACACTATCATTAAGCAAATGTAGCTCCAGAACATTGTTCAGCTGTAGCGCTTCTACTTCTTCAGTGTTGGTGCGGAATAAGGACGCAATCATGGCATTTGTAGCCACTATTAGATAAGCTTTTGTAATGGCACGACTAGCGATGCGACAAGTTAAACATTGTCCACTCAGCTATTGGAACGTCCATAAGGAATTTTAAAAAGTATAGTCCAATAATAAGCATTACAGCAGCACAGGAAAGGTTAAAAGTCCCTCGACCAAAGAGTCACACAGGACGTTTTGGATCTTTGATGCTCCCTGAGCTTCTCAGAGGCACCTCTAGAACCCTTCATTTTTACAGTGCTGTAAAACTGGCCATAAAGCTATGCATTGTACATAATTGTAAGGGACAGCTTTCAACAACCGAGTTGTCAAAAAGGGGTTTTTGTGGTTACATTTACATCCAGGCAGCTCCAGTTGAGGAAGATTTCAAGAGATCTAAGATTTCCTCTGATGCTCCACTTTCCCTGCATAGTTTTCTCTTTACTTAGCCTAAAACAAAATATATGACAGAGTGGAGTTGCCTGGTCGGACTGGGAGGAGTCTGTAGCCGCCTGGTGTTTTAATTGGCTGCAGGCTACAGTGAGAAGCGTGAGTATCAGTAATTATTCAGCAATGTTTTGCACAAGAAATGTCAGCCAGAAAGGGCTATCTTCATCCTCCGTCAAATTATACCACAACGATGTCATGCCCCAACAACCAAGCAGGAAATTCATTTTTTGTGGACTCCCTAATCAACGTGAGAACCGACAGTGGTTCATATTACCAAAGTAACAGCGTCTATTTGCCACCGGCGTCGGAATATTCATATGGACTCTCCGGTGGCTCTTGTTTCCCGGGGATCGGTAAACGCAACGAGCCAACGACCCAAAGCGTGATCCCTTCTTCTGCTCCGTATGTTCAAGGGATGGAAACGTGGCTGGAAACGTCGAGATCCTGCCGGGTGGATCAGCCCAGCGGCCAGCATATGGCTCAGTGTTCATTCTCGCCGAGTATAAAAGAGGAGAGCCCATATTGCCTTTATGAGTCTGACAAATGTCCTAAAGGAGCGACAGTAGATGACATCTCCTACTCGACCGCATCATGCCCCGTTACCGGCAGCACCGTGCCAGTCCCCGGCTACTTCCGCCTGTCTCAGACATACACGTCCTCCAGGCTTTATCATGGTGTCCAGCCAAACATGAATCACTTTTCTCTGCAACGACCTGCCCGCTTGGATAGCCAACCCTCCCAGCCGCCGGCAGCCTCTGCGGAGCCGGAGCACAGTGAGAGCCACGAGGAGGCGCCTGCCCCTGCGCCATGCGCCCCGGTCAGAGAGCAGAACAGCCGCCTCTCCTCGGAAAGCTCATCCTCCCCCGAACCCGCTGAGACATGCAGTGTGGAGTGTCCAGAAAAGACCGTGAAAGGTGACAGACATTCTTTGTAGAAATATGATCTAAACAAAATAGCAGATGCTGCTGAAGATTCGTGCCCATTTTTTTTTTAGGCGTCGATTGTTTTTGTAACCGATGATTTCTGCTCACAAAGAAATGCATCAGTGGTGCTTTAGGTCAACTGTCAGGAACACACGTCTGCGTTTATATTTACCGGTTTATCGGACATGAGGCAAAATTGAACGTGACCAATCAGAGTGGGGGTTAGAGCTATTGTGGCTGCTTAGAAAAATGGAAATAGGCTGCTGTCGCTTTGCTTTATAACAGTGCCATTTGAACAGGCCTCATTGATTTATTTTAACTGGCAAAAATATTATTTTTGATAGTTGAAAAGTACATTAATTATTTGTTTTTAGATGTTACCAGGGATTAATTATATATTCATTTAAAAGCCACTGCAGTCCGGTCTACTTGTCATGTACACGACTCTGATTTCATTTGCTCCCTCATCAAAGGCAAAAGGCCTTGTTGTAATTTCAGAAGACTGTTTTATGTCTTAATAAAGATTCAGTTTGCTGCTGTGGTTGTAACGCTGCTTAACTGGGATAATATCAGTTTCTGGGGAAATGCAGAATGGCACAGCATTTGGTCACGCGGGTATTTACCTGTGCGTAATATATTAGTAAAGACAAAACAGAACACAAATATCCAACAGTCTACGGGCCTATATACCTTACGGTTGAGGAGAAGCTGTCATATAACATTTATACATCAAACATATAGACTTATTAGACAGTTTGAGGTCCCTTTTTCATTGGGGAGGTTGGTTAGGTTTTATTTATCCTGGATTTTGAACGTTCTAACAAACACGAGAATCCTCATTTGATGGTGTTTGTCCCACCTGTTGCCTTACACTCTGCCTCAATTTCATTGCAGATGGGAAAATGGAAAGCACGGCCAACTGGCTCACAGCTAAGAGTGGTCGAAAGAAGCGCTGCCCCTACACCAAGCACCAGACTCTGGAGCTGGAGAAGGAGTTTCTCTTCAACATGTACTTGACTAGAGAGCGTCGTCTGGAGATCAGCCGCAGTGTGCACCTCACTGACAGGCAAGTCAAAATCTGGTTCCAAAACAGGAGGATGAAACTGAAAAAAATGAGCCGGGAGAACAGGATCCGAGAGCTCTCCAGCAACTTCAGCTTCTCGTGAGACTGTCTGCGGCTTTGGCGCCCTCCTCCATCCATGGCAAGGACGCCTGTGCAGAACCCCCACCCAACTGTGAGAATGTCCATGGAATATAAGACCCTACTGCTAACTTATTGATTGTTGCTCTTTTGACAAATTTGTTTTCATGTCTGGTTTATTTTGTCGTGGATTTGTATTTATAAATAGTTACATTTGTAACATTGATCCATTTAAGATGTTCAGAATGTGACCACAATGTTTCAGAGCTTCAGGCTTGTACATACTGTATAGTCAACCTGAGTGAACCATTGGAATTTGCATGCTGGACTAACCCTTGGGACACTTGTGTTACAGTTACATGTAGGCCGTTATGTGACAGCTGAAGAACCCAAGAGGTTTGTTGAATATTTGCACATTTTGCTGGTCAAATTAATAAAACCATCCCTGCAACTGCAGACTTCTGATTTAATTCGGTAAAACCGACTAGAAGCTGCGTGGTGTTTGAGTTGCGCACAGTAAATATTAATCATGTGAGTGATGTTTGTTATTTAAAGCGTGTAAGAGTTGTCTAGTTGTTGTGCACACGTCGCTGCTTTTTGTCCTTGACATCAGACTAAAAGAGTGGAGGAGCGGTGATTTCTTTCAATGTGATTTTTGAACTATTTCAAAGTGTGAATACATTGGTTCCTGTTGCAAAAACAAGCACTAATTAAACTTTTTAACCGTTAAAATGCGTAATTTAAATGTTTAAGCAATAATGCATCTGGAATATTTAGACTGAAACAGTCCAACATGTTATATGTAAACAGATTGACATTTTTTTACACACAATATTAGACTGTTGACTATTTGTAACTACATCATCGTCTTTTACACTTTTACAGATTTGTAAAATTGTTTCTAGTGGACTTGTTTCATCGATAAACTCCCTAATTTCCACACATTTAAAACACTAATTAAAAATCCTGAAGAGGAGAGCGGGCTGTTGAGTGGTTTAGGTAGTCTCATGTTGTTGGGCTAAATTATTTCTCCCACAACACGAAACTGCCTTGATTACCTCAGTAAAACTCGTCGCATCATGAAAAGTGAATCACTCTTAATTAGTGATTGCTTTTATTAATGATTTGGTGCAAACTGCTTCAAAGGCTTAAACAAATATTATTCCAACAAGTGCAATAACGTGTATTATTGTTGTGCGTAAAAGGACTGCATGGGAGAGTATTTGTCTTTCTGGTGGTTTTTAATTTTGAAATCAGGTTACTTTTATTTTCAGAAACGCAAAGTTTTCTCCATGTTTATAATTCGAGGCTACCCCTGTTTAGGATTTTGAGCGCATGTGTGTGTGATCTTAACAGCAGGGTGTAAAGACGCAGGCTGGGAAATGGAAGGATTAAGACTTGTCCAGGAGAGGAGGAAAGGACAGACAAGGCCTCGGTTATGATCATTGCAGTCTGCCAGTTGCCTCAAAATGCCGGATGGGTCTGCTTGCGCCAGAGAAAGGACACAAAGGCTGAGCTTTATTGGTGATATTTAGGCTTAGACAGCCAGGTTGTAACCTTAAGAAAAACAACCCAATTGCCCGTGATAAAAAGGACTGTTATATAGCACCAAAATAACCTCACCCCACTTTCCGTTTTAGATTGCCTTCAAAGTGGACCCACAAGCCTGCAGACACAACTATGTGCATCTTGGAAACTCTCCCTACACTTAGGTATTGTAAAATCCAATGATCCTTTATAACATCTTCGCTCCTTTTGTTTTCAAAAAATGAAATATTTTATATATCACTGACAAGGACCATTTTTTTCTGCCAAAGTACGAGTTTTATAGATGGAGGTCATTAAATTATCATAAGCGTTTTATTTTGGAGAACAAATAACCCCATTAAGTTTTTATGTTTATACAATTTGTAAGGGATTTGATGATTTCACAAATGGACGCTTTAAAGTAATATTGCCCCTGCCCCCATTCACAACTACGTTCGATTACACTAACACAAGATCTCTTGACAAAAATCATAACGTTTATTGCTTATAAAACGAAATATTTCCCAATAAAGGCGAGGGGATTTGCTATTAAAATATGGTGGGGAAAATGGTGGCCATTTAGCCGAGCAGTAGGCTGATTTATTATTTATTGTTCTGTCCCACGGTCACGTGTTTGTGGCGCCCTATAGAGTCTTGGGCAAGGTTCAATTTACTGGACGCATTGAGCTCGTAGCTGGTGCACGAAAGCAGCACCTTATCATGCAATGAATCCATTTTTTCTACACATTGCAGGACTGTAACGATCTGCTTTTTTTGCTTCACATTTTTTGCAATGTCGACGCTGGGAACTAGTTACTATGTTGACGCGCGCATTCTTCCCGAGCAGGAAGATATGGCACCGAGGTACTCATCAGCTGCAGAGGTGGAGCAGGCGGTGGTCACCGAATATGGCGGACAGGAGTCTTGTCCTTTGCAGGCGAAATCTTCTATTTTTGGTGGATCTTGGAGTACCTTTTCGGCCCACTCTCCAAACTCGGCCACTCCGACTTATATACATCACCATTACACAAGCGGGGACAGCGATGGTATGTTTACGCGCTCCTGGGCATTGGATCCGGTCTCTGCGTCCCTGTGTTTGACGGGATTACCATCGACAGCCATGCATTATGAGATAAAACCCGAGCCTCTGATTGGGAGTGCTGAATGTACGACTTTGGAGACGCACACACCTCTTTTGTCTGACATTGAAAACGGGGTGTCCCTGGCGGAGATTCCCTGCGAAACCTCATCCACGTCTAAAGGCACTGAAGAGAACCCACCAGCAGAGGAAAAGAGGAAGATAGATG
The DNA here is from genome assembly GCF_029030835.1 of Brachyistius frenatus. Lineage (NCBI taxonomy): Eukaryota > Metazoa > Chordata > Actinopteri > Embiotocidae > Brachyistius > Brachyistius frenatus. Next base: position 4,722,997 of record NW_027210619.1, on the reverse strand, counting down.
CAAGTAAGCAGCGTTTTCATTTAATTCTGGGCACTTCATGGACTAATTTAGAAGAAGTAAAAGAGCACTAATTGCCTGAGAATGTGAAGGAACTGCTTCGATTGTGCAGGCCTGACACTACAATAAGATTACTATAGAATGTTTTTAGCCCAAAGAGATCCTGTAGTCTTACAGCTGAATAACATGATCTGTAAAAAATAAGATATTCTCTCGAAGGTGATTGACACACTTTACTGTAAAAATTTACATTTATTTCATAGTAATATGGTCCTCAAATGGGTCAGTGCAGAGTGAAAATTAAACTAAATATGTTTCTTAATAGAAAATGATCCTGCCAGGAGTTGCTTGTCCTCAGCAAAATGCCTAGAATTGTTTTGAATCTTATTTTTTGAGAGCATTAATCGCATGTCTCCTGGTTTTGACTCCTTGTTTCCAGATAACCCGTCATCTAACTGGCTTCACGCAAAGCCCACCAGAAAAAAGCGTTGTCCATACTCAAAGTATCAAATCCTCGAACTGGAAAAGGAGTTTCTGTTTAACATGTACCTTCCCCGGGATCGTAGATACGAGGTAGCCAGACTCCTGAATTTGACCGAGAGACAGGTAAAAATCTGGTTTCAGAATCGCAGGATGAAGATGAAGAAGGAAAACAAAGACCAGCGGAGAGACAGTTAACGTGGTTTGGAAGGATGGTGGATTAGAGTCTGGAAGGGGAGGGTGGGGGGGGAGTCCTGTCTTTACTATTCCTAACCTGTAACACATGTTGTTGTACAGTTAATGTTGTTAAAACAATGCTGGAAGTTTTTTTCCCCCAATGATATCCAGTGTTTCATGTTCGTAGGAAGACAAAGTGTCTCGTCAGAATTTAGATGTGTTGTATTTGGCGCACATGGATAGTTAACCACGTAGGCCTCTTTGTTATTTGCATGAAATTATCCTCGATACCTGAATGTCCTTCAGCTACCTATTTGCAATGTTTAAGTTATTGTTTTTTGCAACTTTGGATGTTTTTTTTAACCATTATATTTTGATGCATTTCTGAAAACACTGCGCACACTTAAAATACCTCGTCGTTCTTGATTTCAACCAAAATAAAGTGTAGTTTGCATCGTAGAATAAAAATGATTATGTGGTTTTAATTTGTTATCATATTGCCTAATATTATAATATAATATTTCAATTTCAACAAAATATATAGCTACTATACATTCATAAAATAGTGCAACAGTATTTTTTAAATGTACTGCTCTGTTCATCCTGAAATGTTTAGAAATCGTTTCGACCGAGTTAGAAGTTTTACTTCTGTTATTAAAAATTAATTGAACTGAAAAAAACTGTTTTTATTACAGGAAAAACGATAGAAATAGACATTTACTACATCTTCTGGTTCGCAGCCATCGAGCTTTATGGTGCAAACAACCCCAATGAGCCACCAAAACTTCCTCAGGCCTGCCAAGTTTTTTTCTAAAAGGCTTCTGTCAAGTCTACTGGCCTGAAGTTGCCTTTCTAGCAATACTATATCCTATATATAAATATATTACAATAGTAGCTGTTATTGTTGGTGTGATAGGAATATTTAAGTGGCTGAAATATGGCCAACAACTTTTTATTATAATTTTTTTCGAAGCCTTTTCGAAGTCAAAGCCTACCTGTTCAAACAAATATTTATATAGAAAGTCTGGAAAATGGCAATGATTAATTACTTCCTTAATGTGGAATAAATAGAAAGCTTTTCCGGAAATGAAAGGAGCAGTGTAAATTTCAAAGAAATAACAAATTAAACCAGTCAGAGCAAGTTGAAGCCAAAACAAAACACATGCCAGAATTTCTAGATTATGTTGCACTTAAATATTGTCTGACTCGCAGCATTGCAGCCATTTGTGGGACATTTTCAGCCTTTGATCGCCCTACAAACTAGAATATATGCTCTCTGCTATGAACTACAATCACAGCCTCAGCTGTGTGACGGCAGTAAAGGAGCATTCCTGATGAGGCTCGAGCAAATAGTCGAATATGTAGCCTAATATCGCTGGAAGACAGGCCTGCAGCAGTGGGGCAACACAGAGGAGGGGTGGGGGGAGGGGGTGGTGTTAGCAGTGCAGATGGGTCTGTCCTAAAACGTCTAATTACTTTACAACCGTCTACCAACAATCAGATTGTCTCGGTGCAGAAACATCCGCTCGTTGTTTTGTCGCAAACAAAACAGTGAGCAGACACACACCAGCAAGACAACTCGTTTCACACCCTGAAATAAATTTTAAAAAATAAACATGTATTGTGAAAAGACATTACAGAAAAATTACAGTGGTTAAAAAAAAAGTAGTCTGACTAACTAGGTTAACTTTTAGACTGTTAAAATCAGAAGACTTTAGTTAGGACAAACACGACACCCCTAATGTTGGTGTTTCAGCGCCGAGTGTTGCTGCGCTCTTACCGCCAGCAGGTGGAGGCAGCGGCTCATCTGAAAAACAATGCTCAAACTGGATCATGCACTCAGGGCACACTGAGACAACTCCCCAACGACTGCAGGCCTTCACCAGTTATTTCCATCACATAGCCAATTATCTAATACTGCTTCATGTTCTGTTTGACTGCAGATTCATTTTATAGACATTTTATTTTGGCCTATACCATAGATTGCTCTTTCAAAACCCATATTTATTGAAAGCAAGGCCAGTTTGACCTGGGATTCTTTATATTTTGTTGAATTGGAGAAACAGACAAATATATAAATATATTTGTTAAATGACTATTCCTTATGCTTTTTTTTTTTTTTTTTAAAGAAAATTATTTACAGCAGTGGTAATCAAATGTGGCTGCATTTCATTTAACAAATACTATTCATTATTAAATACTTAACTATGTGACTCAGACAGATAATTTGGCCTAATATCCACCACTAATAATGATGACTGACACATTATCAAGTTTGTGCTCACACACTGTCATAAGCACCTCTGTATGTTTGCTGTAAGTGGATTGAGCTGATAAACCTAAAAGTCTGAGATAGCTCCAGACCTTCCCTTCCTGCTCTGTCCTTCCCCCCCCCCACACACACACACACACCTAAAAAGGTCATCCACATGTAGCTCATTAAGTCTCTTTTACCTTTGTGGGTGAAACTAAAGGGATATTTTCAGGAGAGCTGATATCCCCGTTTCCCCAAAACATGTAGGAGAATAATACCACTAGTAAAGTCTCCCTTGGGCTCTGTAGAAAACAATTATGTGTTGGATTGAATGCTTGGCTGAATATCTTCTGTGCAAACAACCATTTGCTGCAGAAAAACAGAAAGTTGCTAGGATGTTGTTTGCTGTGACCTTTCGTGACCCCTATACATCAAACCTCATGACATCACCAGTGACAGAAGAGGTCACAGCTCTGGAGGAAAAGTTTAGGGGAGTAGGCTATAGGAGTTTGTTTCTTTCACATATCTTTGCTGCCCATAGTCGGCTGTTTTGGATGAATCCAGGGTGTATATGTTGATAATGAGGTTACACCTCTGTAATATGAGTCTCTGTTGTTATATGCCTAAACATTTTGCAGATATAAAGGATTGGCCTCGTGTTGACTGTAACGCTTCAGATTAATGCAGGTTAAGGAGAAATAATTCGTTTTTTAAGGAGCTTGTTATTTAATGCTTATCAGCCATTTACAATCAACATTTCCCTGCATTATTATTTTCAATTAACCTCACATCAGTTTGTCAGGATGATATTTGCTTCAAATTCTTCCTTGAACCTTGTAAATTTCTGGCTTTGACTTCACCTGGGAAGCTGAGCAGAGACACAACAGAGAACTGACAGAAGGGCTGGCTGTCTCTTAAAAGTGGGTTATAGGTGGGTGTTATCTCACATGAAAGTATAGATCACATTGTTTAAACAGGAGAATTATCTATCACTGAGAAGAGTTTTATTCATGAATGCTATCTCTTCAATTGCTGTGATCTCCAAAATTGGATGTTCTGAGAGGTAAAAAAAAAAAGTGATGATTTCTGTAACTTTCTTTTTTTTGAGAAGTCATGATATTCCTGCACGTGTCGACTTGGAGATCTGTTTGATTTGCGGGCCTATAATGCGCCTGAACTATCTGTCAATCTTACCATGAATCCAGGCGGCTCAATAAATAAAACCGTAATGTGAAAAATCCTGTCGTGAACACACTGCTTTGTTTCCAGGACACACACACACACACACACACACACACACACACACACACACACACACACACACACACACACACACACACACACACACACACACACACACACACACACATAGGCTGGACGCTAAATGTGTTTTCCAGACTGACTACCCTGTGTCTTAAATGTGCTCCGATATTTTTACAACTACAGGGAGACTATAATGTGATGCAATGCAGAGTTCATTTCGAAAACAACATGCAGTAAACACTACAAACATTTGATTAAATATAGTTTCAAATTATTGTAGACTCTGGATTAATTCATCCTCTGGATTGTGCAAAACTTACGATAGATATTACAAATGTAATAAACTTTGCAGTTCAAATTATTTCATATTAAATGAGACATTTGTACACACATAAAAAACAACAACCAGACGCACACTGTAATTGCTCAGTTATTTATTGTTTCGTCAGTTTGAACATTTGCATCACATTCACCAAATGAAAAGAACATATGCGCCGGTAAATCGTAGCTGAAATATTTTCTCTTTAAAAACAATTCGTCGGTGGTCGCAGGTTCGGCCTATAGCTGCTTGCCTCCCAGATGTCTCGCGTAGTTCTCCGAACAGACGGGAAACGTGCCTCTGTGTTCACAGCTCATCCAGACACCGTCGTCTTGTCTCTATTCGTTCAAATCAAGCAGCAGCTAAATGTGGCTTCATATCAAGTCAAAGCTCTGACCAACAAGAACATAAATCCACATTTTTGTTGCAATTTGAAATGCAAAATATGTTCAAGCAGCATGCAGTGTTTATATTTTACTGTATCAAATATTGCAGGCGTTTATTTTTTTGGAGAAGGCTCTTTGTTCTTTCATTGTTTCCTTACTTAAATGTGCTAATGCAAATACATATTAAGATAAACTTTCATTTTACGCATATTGTAATGAAAAGAATGAACACAATAATGGTTATTTTATACAGTTATTTTCAGAAAAAAAGGATCAAATCTGAGGAGTTACAGACGGACGAAATTCTTTTAATTTCAGGTAAATACTTAAATGTATTTCTAAGTCATCAAAATGCAAGTTATTTTCCGTTTTTATAGCCTTATAAAGACTATATTGTGGTAATACTCTTTTACAAAACCTCTCTCATATTCAGCATGCATGCTTGCAAACAATAATTGTTAAACATGTACAATTAAATGCAGACAAATCAAGCAAGCAGCTGGATTATTTTAGAAGCTGAAGAGGCCAGAGAAAGACTTCAGGGAGTCAGACAGAGAGAAAGGTATGGCAGTGAATGGGATTTCTCCTGAATGCCAACACCCACTCACCTCAGTCAACAATTGATCCTATGAAAAAGCTGCTCCGTTCGTTTCTATACCTTTAACCCAGTCCAGTTCTCTCCTGTGTCCCTTTTTGTGCCAGTATTAGTCCTTTTTTTAGCATTCGAAAAACGACGAAAAATCCACGTAAAGAGTGTATTTACGTGGATTTCTCATGTATTAATCAAGTGATTGCGCAAAAAAAACAACATCTTTGCGCGGAAAATGGTGGTGCTTTTCATCCGTGCTTTCAAAGAAAAATCCCAAACTCTCAAAATTGAAAACTCATCCTACAGCCTACAGAGAGGTTCTCCTCTTCCTGGCCATGTATGATCTCGGGAAGTGTTAGATGGCTTAAATGTGTTCTTAGGGCAGGGAGCTGTCAGACCTTTTGGCGAGAAAGATTGATCACACACAGGCTACCAGGGCTCTTTGTTTAGAGCCTGAGCAATAAACAGTCATCAGATCCCCACCTTTCTTAAGCTTCACATTGCAGTGGCAAATCATCTCTACTCTCCGCTGTGCTAGAACCAATAATGCTGAAGCGTATGGATGATGGCTTAGGTCAACAGATCCCTGTTGGTGAGGTAAAATAAATGAAATTGGATGTAGGGCAGGGAGCTATAAACTGTAAAATGGTGACAAATGCCTGTTAAATAACGCAGCTGCTTTCTTACATTGACACAAAATATTGCTTGTACATCAGACTTCCTGATATTCAATGATTCAATGCTAAAACTGCCTATAAAAACACAATATATTTGACAGTTTAGATCATTTGGGAGCAAACTGTGCCAACATTTGATCAATGCAAAAATCACACTTAAAGCTACTAAAAATGTATCTCTGTCTCTATTGCTGTCTCTCTTTGCATGTTGTGTGTTTGGGGGAGGGGTGAATGCGTCTGGTGCAGCTTTCCTCTCCAATCATAAAAAAATCTCTCTCCAGATTAACGCCTTGGACCCTGATAACGACTGTGGGCGTCGAGGCATTATCACACTCAAATGTGACTGCTGACATGATTTGTGGAGAAATAAATGCACATAAGGAAATGCACGCGCGCCGCAGCTCACATAGCCAACGCGCGCACTCCCTTGGCACACTGCCGTGGACGCGCAAAAGAACAGGGCACGAGTTTTGGGTGCATTTTGAGACTGGGGGGAGTTGGAATGGTGGGCTGGGGTGTGGTAGTAGTAGTGTGTGTGTGTGTGTGTGTGTGTGTGTGTGTGTGTGTGTGTGTGTGTGTGTGTGTGTGTGTGTGTGTGTGTGTGTGTGTGTGTGTGTGTGTGTGTGTGTGTGTGTGTGTGTGTGTGTGTGTGTGTGTGTGATGGTGAACAAACTGACCCAAAAAAAAAGTGTAAATAAAGCAACCCCTACCCCCGGAATGAGGCGTTACCCCTCCGACTTTTTCGATCAATCACAGGGGACAGTGGCTTCTTTTGATAAAAACCCTAAATTGTCATTGGGCAGATGCAATCATGTGACAAGCAGCACGGTCTAATTCCGACCATGTCCTCATGAAAGCAATACTTTATGGCAGAGAGGTCTCCATACGACTATAAGCAGTTAAGTAGTTTATGAAAATAAACTGCTTATTAATTTGGATGATTTCTGCCTCCTCTGCATTAACTCAGAATCAGCGAGCTTTCAAGACAAGAAGGAGGAGATGAATTACGAATTTGGGCGAGAAAGTGGTTTTATCAACAGCCAGCCGTCGCTCGCTGAGTGCCTGACATCTTTCACTAACCCTGTCGGTGATGCATTTCAAAGTTCATCAATCAAGAGCTCAGCGCTTTCACAGTCGACACTGATTCCTCCTCCTTTTGAGCAGACCATCCCGGGCCTGAGCCCCTGCGTCCACCCACGCCACAGCCGCTCCAAGCAGGCTCTGAAAGGCTGCAGCCCGCCGCAGGTTGCGTCCCTACCCCCGGAGTACCCGTGGATGAAGGAGAAGAAAAGCATCAAGAGGAACCAGGCTGCTTCTGCTGCGACACCGACCGACTCCTCACCGCTCTACTTCTCCCCCCAAGGCAAGACATGATGATTAATAACCTCCATGCTAAAGGCTCCTCATTGTCTGAGGATTCCCTTCTGCAAGGAGCTGCATCCCGGGCCTTGTGCAACGTAGGCGTCCCTTCAAGCCAGTATAGGATTTTGATTTAAGCATGCTTAATCTCATCAAGTAACGCACTGACTTGTGATGCAGTGTAAGAGTGTTAATGTTTGACAGTAATGGAGAGTGATAGATTATTCTTACACGGGCCAGCAGCTGGCATGTTCATTAATCTTCACCCTACGTCCTGTCCTGTCCACGCAGACCCATCATATTCTGCCTAGGGCCCATAAATCTTCCCAGAGCCGGTGCTTGCTTGCCACAAGTTTCACCCAACAGAGCTAATTTTGCCCCACATTGAACAGTGTTACCATTTTTATTTTTGTTTGCCAGCCTTTCTGTGATTAAAAACAAATAATATTTGGTTTATTTTTTCAGGTTCACCAGAGGCAGCCGAGAGTGGTGTTGGCGGTGCAGGAGCATCCAGGAGGCTGAGGACTGCGTACACCAACACCCAACTTCTGGAGCTGGAGAAGGAGTTTCACTTTAACAAATACCTGTGCAGACCCAGGCGAGTGGAAATAGCTGCGTTGTTGGATTTAACCGAGAAGCAGGTGAAAGTGTGGTTTCAGAACAGGCGGATGAAGCACAAAAGGCAGACTCACTGCAAGGAGAACCGGGACAGTGAGGGGAAGTACGCGTGCCTGGACGACGGCCCGGAGGACGAGTTCGAGCAGGCGGCGGACAGCAGCGCCGCCGGGACGCTTCTGGAGAGGGAGAGGTATTTTAACCAAAATACCTTGACTTCACAACCGTGTCAGAACGGACACAATGGGGAGAACCAAAGCCCTTTGAGCAGCAATGAGAAAAATCTGAAACATTTTCCTAACCCGACACCCACTGCTCCTATCTGCGTGTCAACAATAGGCCCGGACAATGATAATTCCCCGGGCCTGGACGTCTCTTTGCAGGATTTCCACGTATTCTCATACCCGTCTTCTTTCTCACCGACTTTGTCAGATTTAACACAAAGTCCTCCGCCTTTAGCAGCCGAAACTTTCGACCTATTTTCAGAAACACTCACAACAATCGACCTGCAAAACCTAAGCTATTGAAACGCTTCGAAATGTTTTATTTTAATTCTTATTTCCAGTCTTTGTACTAAATTTTAGCGTGAAGGGAAAATTAATAGATCTCACAAATAAGGTAAGTTAAAGTGCAAAAAGCAAAGCTACTATTTTGCCTATAGGATGGACTGTTTACTGCAATAGGCTTCTAGAGGACATTACACATTTATTTTTATATGGATTTCAACTAAATTGAGCACAATATTTTTCTTGAAATAAAATTTTACATTGATTGGAATCAGCCGCGCTATTGTCTTATTTCACAAGAAGCAAGTTTGGAAAGCTCATTGATTTATACTTTAAAACATAAAAATACGCTTTAGAATATGAGGCATAAAGAAATTAATTATCTGAGAAGCCAAATAGTTTTTACGGTATCAAGATATGGAGAGTATGTGGTTTAATATAAACAAGATGCCCACTTTTATATTTAAACTATCCCAAACAATAATTATCCAAGGGATGCACAGAAAGCAGAAACACAACATGTGTATATATAATTACATCTCTTCGTTTTCATGGGTTTAGTTGACAGACTTTTCCAAACTGACCGTGGTTCTGGTTTAATCTTTATCAGGACAAAAAAAAAAAAAAAGAAAAAAAAAGGAGTGGGGATTCGTCACCTCTGCATGTTTAAACCAAGAGAACCAAAATTCACAAGTGAAAATTGCCTGCTATGAGTCCCAGGCCAAAAGCTATGACTTTCCTTGGCTTTCTAATTAAATTTTATTGCCAATAAAACTCACAGGACTGAGGGTGCTTGTTTATTGCGTGATCCGCAATGTAATACAACCTCTTTGAGTTAAGAATCGCGCCTTGGCCCCATTGTAGTTTTCAAAACTATTAATGATTTAAAATTATATGGGATTCACTTAAAGCAGCAGACGTGGGTCACTGTTTTCAAATCGACATTTATACAATTTTTTTAAATAACTGCCTTGTGGGCGAACTAATAGAAATCGACCATGGTCAGATATTAGTCAAACAGCAGGATGTATTTGTTTATTTGTTCCATTCATTTGAACTAAATCGTTATTAAATCTAGGTACATTTATATTAATCTGTAGCAAACGTGAGTTGTACCTTTTCTCCTTCCCATTTGCTGCTAAAGGAATTTTTCACACCGACCAGTTGATCCTCAGCTCGACACACAGACCGTTTAACACAATTCAACAGAAGTTGTTTTTATTTATGATGTATTAGGCTATTTAATGTTTACGGGAGAAGACTTGTGGAAAAACCAAAGCTGTTATTTCAGGAATCACAACATTAACAATCACACTGATGATTTATTCTGAACAGAGTCTGCAGCCATTTATCTCTGCACTCAGTGGTGGTGCATGTTCTCAGGGCTGGACTGCTGGGCTAAGAGCCTCACGGCAATAATTAAAAAAAAGAAAGTGAATTGAGGTGGTGAACTGCTGTTCCTACTGAAAATGGCTACAAGTGATGCATAATTTGAATTCAAGGCCATAGTAGCCTCATAGAAAATCCAACAGGCACAGAGACAGTCAGATTTTAGTTGAAACCAGTGAGGTCACTCTACTGGGACCACGCTGTGCCGGCAGTACTTTGAACCAGCCACATCTCCTCTTTTGGTCATTAAGAAAACAACAACAACAACAACACTGGTTTCCCATGCTTAATTAAATTTTCAATCTCACAAAATAAAGGAAAAATATCTGCTGCATCTTATTTTCTTCACTCAAAAAAATCCCTTCACTACAAAAAATAAATTATAAATTCAACTGCATTAATTAGATTATAATACGTTGCACTTTACGGGAAGCTAAGCAACACAGCATCAACATGCAGAAAGTGGATTACAAACCAATGAGTCTGATGAAGGGAGGTGTTTTTGAAGCAAGTAGATGAAGCTTTATTGGAAACTGAATACAACTCTACACCAGTAGATCCCTCCCACCACGCGCACACACACACACACACACACACACACACACACACACACACACACACACACACACACACACACACACACACACACACACACACACACACACACACACACACACACACACACACACACAGAGAGAGAGAGAGAGAGAGAGAGTTCACAGGTCAAGCTGGCTCTCCTCTCTGCCCCAAGCAGGGAAGAACTACTGCCAGGTCAGAAGGGGGTCAGGTTTTGAATGACTACAGAGCCTTGTGTCACATGAGGAATGTATTGGCCACTCAGATAAGGCTAAACAGGAAGTGACATCAGAAAATGTTTGCATGAAACAACCATGGAAGAGCAGACTATGATCTGAGGTTAAAATTTGCATTACTAGAAGTGATGAATGAGATTATATCACATAGTGACCTCAAGAAAATATTAGTATTAAAATCAGTGTGATTTTATGACAAATCCATAACATTTTAATGCGACAAAACAAAAGTAATGCCAAATGCATCACTGCATGCTTTGTATGATTTAGGCAATTATGTATCTTTGGATTAAAACCCATATTATCCTCATTGTTTAGGGACTGAAGTAATAAATAAAACATTCCTACACAGAGTCTTTGTGTCTGGCAGTCGATTGGACAAACATTGTCCAACACCTACGGCTACAGTAAAATCTGAAACTCTTCACAAAGCCCTGCCAGAGCTGCACTGACATTTCTGGCTCATTTGTCCACAACAACAGGCTGCACAGTTCAAAGGCTGTCTTTCAACCTGGATTGGGTAATACCGCTTGTCAAAAGATGACTAGTAAATGACTGACATCTTTGTAAACAATATGACAAAAAGCTATTTTCCTTCAATGCTCCAGGAGCCACAGGCTTCACTTCATGTAAGGAGTGAGGTGTACTCTTTCCAGCACTGGTTCATTTGTTGCATCGGATAAAATGAAATTTATTTTGCTAATACATGTGATTTAGGCAGCAGAAGCAGCACAGACTCTCCGAACCATCTTGACTGTAAAAAGATCTGGCAGAGAAACATGAGCAGTATTATATAATTGAGTTTTCAACTATTAATGATCCCTGTTTAGATTTACAGTGTTGACATATTCATAAACTGAAAGTGCTTACATCATTGTAAACAAAAGAGATCCCCCTAATGTGTCGAGTGAGTCAGTCAGAGCCAGCACACTGAAGTGCCAAAGAAACACTATGTGGAATCAATCAAAAAATATGATCATCGTGTCATGCTTTGGGCTTTATCATTCAATAAAGACCCGGAGCTCCATTAAAGCATCAACTCCCTGTCTTCAGTGGCAGTCAAAAACATAAAGACCAATAAACGTCAGCGTGGATGCTGAACAGCACGCGGGTTTGGCTGTCCTTCGGCGTAACTGTGTGCCCACTGCTAAATAATTGACAGATTAACTTCCGTATCTCTGAGCCTGAACTGCTTCCGTATCATGTGAAGTTTTGCCCTGCCGGACAGTCCATCGCTTCAGGCTACAAACTCTGAACACAATGCGTACGATCCCCGAGGAGTTGACGACGCTTGTTTCAGGTAAAACATCGACACTACGTGGTCTGTTTGTACACGCTGGTTGGTTTCCGTATTCTTTTAAAGGCTTTTTTTTTTTTTTTTTTTTTTTTTTTTTACTTAGTTCAGTTTCTAACAGACCGTTTTGTAAAAGAGGAAGCACAGACTCGACATGGATGCCGTTTCTTTCATTCGCATGTAAACAACACACTGCTTTGCTTTTATTTCATTCAAAAACTGCAGTTCACACCTGATACTATCAAACAATGAGTCTGAACGGATGTTTTGTGTTTACTGTTGTGCTTCGGAAATGCAGCAGGACCTCCACCACTGGGCCAGTATAGTCCGCCAAAAATAACCCTTCACTATCAGACTGTATGAATGTTTTACCTGATATTTTGTTCAGATCTGGAACATTATCTCTGCAATGGATTGAAAGGAGAAAGTTTAAGCAAGAAGGCTAAGGAGAAGAGGGAAATTTTCATCAAACGACTCAAAGAGGTCAAGCTAAGGTATGTATGTCTGTGCACATCTAACATTTCCTGTTTGGAAGTTTATAGATCTCATTTGTTTAAAATTCTATTTGCTGAAGCAAAACTTTAAAGCTGAATTTACTGTCTCCCCAACAGTTTCCCACATGATTTCAAGGACAAAAGTGAGTGTTTCTCTTTGATTAATGATCCTGCCGGTTATGTTTAAAACTGTTGCCCCCAGCTTGGGGGGGACAGGACCCGCACAAAAGGGTTACTGGAGGATTACAAATGTAGAAAGTAAAACATAACGCTGCACAAAATTCAGATTTTTTTTTTTTTTTTTTTTGGGGGGGGGGGCTTTTAAAACATGCAGACAGTGTTAAAAAGGGGAAAATCAGTCTTCAAAATAACTGTGCACACCTCCATAGATACACACAACAGGTGGGGGATCACTGTATTACACCATGGTTTGCACCATCACTACACAGCTCCCTCTGTTTACTCCAGTAGGCGGAGATGACTCTGACGATGAGGAGGAAGTTGACAGCAACAATGACGGTGGGTCGATTCAGTCAGAGCGCATGGACAAGGATGAAGAGACTTGTGAAGGTAAGCCACAAGCACTTAGCAGACGTCCAGATTTGACTCGCTAACTGCTCACAAGGCTGTGGATTAACGTATTAAAACCTGGGTCTTGGTAGGAAAATATCCAGATCTCTGCTCCTCGGAGAAAGTGACTTTGAGTGACACAATGAGGGAGAGATTCCTACTGTAACTTGGCAACACACTTGGGAAGCAATTTGGGGGCACAACTGCTACTCCCACCCCCTCCCTCACCCCACCCCTTTGACAGTTAGAGCATGCTTTATTGCTCTCAGCCACAGGCTGGGGACTGAAAATTACTGCCATGGCTGTAGTTTGTGGAGAGAAAAAAAACATTCCCCCAATGTACAGTAGCTTTAATCCAATCTCCTCCATCATGGCAATCTATGAAATATTTTGTATTTACATTTTTTAAAAATAGTATTAGGGAAGTCCTTGTGAAATGGTGATTAGGGGACTGGGGGTTTATGGGGTGTAAGCAGCTGCCAGTTTTATGGCTGCTCTTTCACACAAAGCAACTTTGACACAGCATTTGAACATTTACACTGAAGTTGCACGCTGCAAAGGAAACCTCCTCCAGTGAGAAGCCAAACATCTCCTTGTGGAGCCTTTATAGCTTTCGCTATCAATTTTGCTATCAATTAAACAAATATATGATGACAAAGCTTGTCCAGAAACCCACGTAGACATGTGTGCAAAGTCAAAACAATTTTAGAGGACACTGTGAGAATAATGATATGAGAACATTAAGGTTAATTTCTTTGGCTTTCCTTAACTCTTTTTGCAGGTGCCCAGCAGTCCCCACCCGTGGCGGCTCAGGACCTGTTGTCCGTCTTTAAAGCAGGATATCTTGAGAAACGCAGAAAGGGTTGGTACTTTACTAAATAAATACACATTACACTGTTTTTTTTTGGAGGCAGGGATCCCTAATTGAAAAAGAACTTACCTGCATCCTGAAATGTGAAAGTTGTCAAAAAAAACATGTTGATGCAGTGTTTGAACTTGCAAGGTCAAATTTGAACAAAAAGGAGGCTACTTATGTAGACATGGAATTACAGCTCTTTGGAGAAGCTTGCATGGTACTAAATAACACCCTAACTGCTAAATTGGTGATACATTACACATAAAATCAGGAATGTAGCCCATACAAGACATGTGATGCACATTTTGTCATCCACATACAATGTACAGTTGTATTAACCCTGAGAAATAGCCCCAAAAATCATCTAAACTCTTCTGGGTTTCTATTTGTTGTTTGGATTAACAGATCACAGCTTCTTTGGGACTGAGTGGCAGAAGAGATGGTGTGCTCTAAGCAATCAAATCTTCTACTATTATGGCAGTGAAAAAGGTAATTCTGTTTTTTTTTCTAATTTAACCCCAGTTTTTCAGTCAATAATGAATCACATACTGTCTGAGAAAACTTCAAAGTGAGTGGATTGTTTCACAGGTTTTGACAGTGTCTTTGCACTTGTTGTATATGAACCATTAATGATGATATTTAAATTTCCTTTAACCAGACAAGCAGCAGAAGGGCGAGTTCAGTATTGATGGGTACACTGTCAAAATGAACAACAGCTTACGGAAAGACTCAAAGAAAGACTGTTGCTTTGAAATTTCAGCTCCAGACAAGCGACTCTATCAGGTACACTTGTCTCTTGATGATGACTCGAGTGTCTTTGAGTCATTGCTGCGTTAAATGTACTTCCTAAATTGCCAAACAAATGTGAACTTGAGACCTGCCATTTTTTAAACCGTGGCTTGGTGTGCGTGTACTTTCACTTCAGTAAATCTTTATTTTTAAAACCTTTTCATTCATTTGACACTGCTGCCTTTGCAATGGCTCAACCTGACGCGCATATTTAAAAAGTCTAAATGAGTGTATTTAACATTCAGGCTCTTCCATGTGGAACATTTTACTATGCATAAATGCAGTATTATTTGTTTATGTTAATTAATATATGGAGACTGCTTATTGCACTGACTACAGTTTTCATTTCTCTCCCCTTTCATCACAGTTTTGTGCGTCATCGACGAGAGAGGCGGAGGAATGGGTGAAACAGATAGACTTTGTTTTGAGAGGTTTGAGCTTTTCCAATTATAAGAACACTTTATTCTATATAGAATATATATATTCTATATACTTCTATAATGTCAGTAGCACAGACTTTTGTTTCTTCATGACCAAAAAGGCAAATATGAACAAACGTCTCTTAATATTATCACTGAATAGTGTGTGTGTGTGTGTGTCTGTGAAAATATTCAAACACATCATCATTTAATGTGTATAGGTACGAGACCAACATCATATTCTCCCTTTTTGTAGATATGTCAGGTATCATCCCTGAAGATGAAGAGGAGGAACAGGGAATGTACGATGATGTTGGACATATAGGGGATGTACCTGAGTCCGAGCCGATCGATGAAGACATCTATGAAGAGCTCCCAGGTTCGACCACATATTGGTCAAATTGGATTACTATTAACCTCTGCCCTGCTACAGGACATGAACAAACTACCCTTTTGTCTTTGATGTGGTTTAGTGTTTTTTTTTTTTTTTTTTTTTCTCGTCTTTGCACCATTTGATATTTACAGTATCTGTCCACTACTTGGAGAGAGATCTGTAAGAACTTATCCATCAATATTGTCTTGTTTCTCCAGACGACGAAATTCCCACTCCAGCAAAGCCTCCTCCAAAGGTCGAGCCATCAAGCAAACCCACTCTTCCTGCTGCAGGTACCTAGGGCTGACATTTGTGTGTCGTTCAATTGTGTACTAATTAGTACTTTTTACTTTCACTGCAGATACATGAGCTATGAAGAGACTGTGATCAACAAATAATCATTCAGTCTTCTGTCACACTTTGTTTTTTTTGTCAACCCTCTAAACCCTATTTGAGAAGAAGAAGTGACATGTACAGAGGAAGTTACTGTGAATAAATGCAACTGAAACTTAACACAACATTGGAAATAACTTGAACCAAATTGGCCAACTTCCTTTTACGATAAATAGCATGTTACACTTTTTTAAGTGCAAAAATACTTGCCTGCAGAAATATCTATCTGGCTACTGTGTGTATGTAAACACTCTAACGATGAACAAAACTCAAAATGGCCCCTCTTCAAGTAACTAAATTGTGTGAAAAATGGACACACCAGCTACAAAGACAAAAGCTGTATCCTATTTACATGCTACAAAATAATTCTTTTGAGTATATTGCATATTAAATGTTTTTTTTTTTAAGGTCTTTTTTTTAGTTGTTTTTTTTAGGTATTTCACCACTGAACTATCCCTGTCCCTGGCCTCTCTATTTTTCTTTGTGCATTACTTTGTGTGAAAATAGTGTCAGCAGCACACTCGCATATGGTTTAGAATTAGTATTTAGTATGGAACTGGGACACAGCTACTGTTTTGCCTCCATCTAATGCTGCTGTCAGCTCTCCATTGCCTCCTGTTGGTTCTACTCCACACTCACATTCATTGGTGTGTCTGAACTGTGGACCTGCAGTCATTAGGCTCAGGAGAAAATAAAAAAACCTATCTGTTATCACCCTATTGCCCATTTTCTCCCTGCAGCTGATAAGAGCAAAGACTACCAGAACCACTACCAGGGCTTATGGGACTGTGCAGGGGACCACCCAGATGAGCTGTCCTTCAAACGTGGAGATGCCATCTACATCCTGAGCAAGGTATGGGGAGGGGAACCCTGGTTGTCAGAGGTAAAATGTTGATTTGTCCCTGTGTGAGTGCACTGATGCACTGTAAAGTCAGGATTCACTCAAACACAACTGTACTGCAAAGGTTTGAGATGACGTTTGCTGTCACAGTTGTTCGGCTGGTTTCAGACCACCTAAAGTGAATTATTTCTTGGCCCTTAGAGGAACTGACTATTCAGAGACTTTACTGGCAGTGCCTGGCCCACCGCCTGGAGGTGGATGGCTGATGGTAAGAGGCAGACTGGGCTAGGTTCTTTCTCTGGCACTCTGATGGGGATTAGTTGTGTCACAACGGAAACCGTTTTAGTGCTGTTGGCCGAGGCTGGGCTTCGCTGGCACACGGCGCCATTCCATCACTTCCATCTGGACTGTTTCAGCACGCTGTCGCTGCTGCCATGCCAGGCGGTGAGCAGCCCTCAGCCCACACACCTCTCAGACATCTCCCCTCACCTCGCCAAATAGGAATGTGTGTTCTCAGGAAACCCAGGCTTAGTCCGCCACTCCATTCAGAGCAGGTGAGGACGTGTAGTGGACGCACAATTTCCGAGGCTTTTCAGCTAGGCACGGGTGGGAGAACTGAGGGGCTGTTCTTTACCTTTATTATGTGACTAAACAGGAGCCCTTTTGTACTTAACTGGTTTATATGAACGCAGAATTGGATTTTGTTGTGATACATTTAACAAGCTTTTTTAACATCAGACAGAAAATAAGTTGTGGAATTTTTTTTTAAATTTTTTTTTTTTTTACAAATGCAGGTCTAAACCAATGGTTTACCAATTTTTTTTTTTAAAATGTGCTCCATGTAGACAGGCTGTATTTCCTGTCTGGCTTGGTTTCTATGGGGCATGGAGTCAACTGAAACAGAATGTTGCTATTTGGCCAAGTCCCTTTTCAAATTCAAGTCTGCCATCTAGTGGCACCTAAAAACAAAGAAGGTGCTCAGAACTGTTATGCCTACACTAAATTGGTCAGAGGTACACCAAGAAAATGCCTTCATTCTGCCACTTTATATTTATTTATATGCCCCTTAATTGTAATGTAAAAACTGAACTTCCTATTCATTTATTAACATTGGAAAAAAAACTGTCATTTTCATTATCACTTATTTCTGGATGTACTAAATGCAATAAAATAATGAATGCCTTCACAGAGGTGTCAGACATGACATCTTCACTTTTTGTACTACCAACAGTACAAAATCCAAATAGAAAGGCACCAGATTTTCACATTTGAGAGGCAGGAAGCAGCAAATATTTGATGACTCTGTTCAATAAATTAAATTAGAGAATAATGACTTCTCTCAATCGCTAATTTTCTGTTGGCCAATCAAATTATTGTTCCTTCAGCACTAATGACTAATGGAAAGACCCAAATGCACAAAGCAGACAGACCTATCAATACCCATTGACCAAATGCCGGTTTATTACTCCTCCTTGGTGTGTGGAAAAGGACCAAGACTCAAGTTGCCCTTTCACTTAGACTGGGAGTGCCATTAGCTGAAACCTTGGTGTTGGGGGTTGTGGCCTGCTGCGAGGGCAATGACCATAAAACCTGTCTGGACTACAGCAGCCAGCTGCAGCTAAAGGGACAGCCGACTCCTTCCACCCCCCCTCCCCCCACCCCCTCCATCACTCCCTCCTCCACCATTCTCCTTTCTCCGTCTTCCGTGCATCCCTCCCCCATTCCACAGCCCAGAAATAGCTGTAGTGTTACAGCTGTGAGACCCCCCAGTCAGGACCTGGGCGCTGATTATAAGGCCTGACTGAGGGAGAGTGTGTTGTCCGGATATGCTACACGCCCCCACACACTCCCCTCACACACGCACACACTCCCCTCACACACACACACACACACACACACACACACACACACACACACACACACACACACACACACACACACACACCCCCCCCCCGCTGCAGTGAAAAACTAATCGAAAGATGTAATGGTTTGACTTAAAAGATAATATAATGTTTCTGTAGGTTGTTTCACCGTATCGTTGTTTTACAGTTTACACCAGGAGCCTTTCATTTGGTTCATGTAATAAAACTACAGGAAAGTGGTTTCAGCCAGCTTAGACTATTTGTGTTAATGTGTGTGTTGTCACAGTGTGTGGTGTCATTAGTCATCCACAGTCCTGCATATGTGTTCTCATGTTGTGTCCAGCACTCACTCAAGCGTGACTTATTTGTCAGCCAGCCAACTACACAATGAGGTGTTGCTGCTTTCAAAGGCGAGCGGCAGGAAGTCATAATGTGCACACACACACACTCTTACACACATTACATGTCAGCCTGCTGTGTTATCCTCCAGGGGCCTGTGATGAAATGCCATTTTCATCATGTGACACGTTAAAAAACATGAATGTGTTTCTTGTAGTTGTATATATGATGTTTAATTTGCAATTCATAATTGAAATGTTTTAATAACTTTTCTTGTGTTGATATCATCTGGCTTTGGAGTTGTGACACTGCCAGTAAGTCAAGTGCCTCTTTATCTAACATGATGAATGGTCCATCACCAGACAACTGTCAATGTTTAGCCCTCTGTGCTATTATTTTTTTAATCTTCCTGTGTCTAATACTACCGTATGATTGCTTGCATCCATTACCCTGGCTTGGGAATAACTGGACACAGATGTGGCCCCTCTTTGTCCCTGAGTCCTGGCTCAAATTTAAAACATTGTGGAGGTCCGTCTTCCTTCAGCCTTGTCAGAACGTGATCTCCACCATTGATTCATGTCCTGGGAACACTTTGATGCGAGGTCAGGCTCTTGTCCAAAGAGAGAGAGAGAAGGAGAGGGAGAGGGTTACTCTTTTCTTGCCTCAGATCTCTCCTCACAGTGTCCTCCTTGCATTTCAGCATGCTGACAGCCATTTGGAGCTATTACTTGTCGTCCTGTGACAGATTTATGTGTGATGTGCTCTGTGCACACTGAGGTTTCTGTTTGGACTGGAGGGAAGTGTCTATGTAGTCTGGGAGATAACACCAGGTAGAGAGGCAGGCCACAAAACAGGTAGTGTAAAGTTGTAGATCAGACATAGTTGTTGTGGAGCAAACAGATTCAGATTTTATTAATGGATTTCAATGAAGAAAGTGATAAGTGTCAGATGTCCAGCTGGTTGTCTTTGGTAAATAATAACCCAAATATTGTTATTCTTTCCTTCTCTCTGCTTCTCTTGTGTCCAGGAGTACCAGAACTTTGGCTGGTGGGTTGGAGAGAAGAGTGGAGCTGTAGGTATTGTTCCCAAAGACTACCTGACAGAGCTGTACGCTCTGTAAACGGGCTGCACGTTTTGGTTTTTTCACTTGTTTGCTCAGTATAGAAATTCAGAAGCTAAAAATATACACTTGGAATAAATCCATTGTAATTTCTTTGGTACTCTGTATCATTTTCAGGAACATTCCCTCCTATATCCATTGTAAAAGATAAATAATTCAATGAACAGATTTTCATTTGACTGTATTACATTTGAGTATTTTTTTATAGTGTATCTGAACTTTGTGATGCTTGTTTGTATTTATTTCTGTTCAAGTTAAAAAATTTTACACCATTTCATAGACTGCTTTTGACTAATTTGATGTTTACAAATGGCAAATTTATTAAAGATATGTTGTATCATATAATTCTGTATTGGTTAATCTGTTAGTTAAACCACAAGGTGGCAATAGAGTCCCTTTAAAGGTCATAGATGACATCTGTGACAAAGATGCTGGAGGCAGGAATAACCACATGGCAATTTCTTTGCTGCTTTAGGACACAAATCTTGACCTGATGTTTACAGATCCAAACTAATGATGACAGCTATTATGAGATGAGAGGAAGAAGGTTAACAGCAGAAATTAATTTAGATATCACTTTGATGGATGTTCATCGTAGTTTTTAATGGGAAGAAACCTTTAAAATGCCTAGAAATAAGAAATTAGTGCATTTATCAATACGATTTTAGCTTGACTACTGAATCACATTATTTTCCTGCTCTGATGCAGAGCAGTTTGGCCACTGTGCATTTTAGAGTTATTAAAACCTATGTGGTCACTAAATGCATGTACATAACCTCCACATCAAATAGCTACAAATTAATTAATTTGTTTTCAAAAATGACTTTATTTATCTGGTCAGCACTTTTGTTTCAAGCTTCAAAGGGACACTTTTTTTTTTTTTTTATGGCACCTGAGAGACTTTGCTGGGCAGAGGATTGCAGCGTGGCAGATGGTTGGTTGTGCTGCATGCCTGAGTGAAACGGCTGAGGTGCACTAATAAGACAGCCACCCACACAGATAGCAGGGACGCTTATTGCCCTCCGAGGGGCTGTTTGACAGCAGGCGAGGTAGTGTTAGCTGGGCATATCACACTGAGGTTACATACATACTGTATGTATCTTTTTAGTCTCCTCAGTGAAATACCAACACTGTGATACAATTTTATATATCAGGATAGTGTGCTCATCTTTGGTTGGATACAGACAAAGTGGCCTCTTCAAGGTTTTTCAAGGTTGTGATAAAATGGGAAGGAAAAATGCACTCATTAACCAATAACTCACTGTATCTTTGTCTCCCTCATCCCTCTATTTTTTTTCTTGCTCCTGTCTCTCTGCTTTGTTCCTGTTGAGTGATGAGCTAGTCCTCTGTCCTCTGGGTGACATTCAAAGCCAACATAAATCCTGCTCTTTACGGTATAGTGCAGCGATAAAACTTCTCTACTAATTGGAGATGTAATGAATTACCATAATTAGTTATTGAATATACGGCATTGAATATAAAGAAGAAACGCTTTGTTTTAGGGCAGTGAAAGGATCTATACTGAGACAATGTGATATTTAGTCGAAGAGATGACATTAATGACTGTGTTCTTGGCCTGTGCAATTTTGATTATGAAACGCTTCAACATGTTTTGGGATTGGTTCAGAATTGTGGATTTTAGAACATAACACAAATATTTCTTTACTGCTGACATAGCCTGATATTTGCCCCCGAGAGCCCTCCTTTTAATGTTTGGCAATGGATTAGGTTGCCAAAGGCAAGTAAGGCTAAATATTGCCTCTCATTTTTATGTGCTAATAAAGGATTTCCTTAATGGATGTCAACTTCGCCCCCATCTCCTGTTGGATTTGGACAGCCATATCCTCAGAAAATACAGGTTCCTTTATTGCGATTTAACATCAAGATATAATGTTTCAAGGATAAATGCCACTGTGCCATTAATCACCCGAACACTAAATTACACTAATGATACCAGAATATCACTAATTAATACTTTCAACCATAAAGACACACTTTTACCCGGCAAATATATATAGATTGAGCTGCTGAGTAATAATAAATAAAACTGGATTTGCTGAGAAAGATGATGGAAATATAAAACAAATTCCCCCTCAGGACCAAACACATTTGTAGTCATTTTATTCTGATGGATTAGCGTTCAATAAATTAATTCTAACACAGACTGCCAACTGTAATATTTTTGATTTCCAATAAGCAATCCTTTGATGTTCATCCTCTGTCAATTCATGCTGTCTGCATGGAAAAATAACTTTCAGTACAATATCAGTACTCTTATATCCCTCTGTTCATCTTCACTGAGTATAATCATGTACCATTACCATTCCATACCATCACCCTTGGGCTTGGCGAGAAGGCTAAATGCTTGATCTATACCACTTTAGAGAGGTAATCTTGATCAAGTTGTCAGCTGTTTCTTCTGCTCTTTAACCCGGTCATTCAGCAATAGATCACAGTGGGGCTTCATAGAGAGTTTCTGTCAGGAATAACGCAGCCTTATTTATGTGGTATCCCCTGGCATTTTGCAGGAAATGTATTACCTCTCCAACTGGCCTTATGTCAGCATTCCATTAAAGCCTCTTCCCCTTCGTCTAAATCTTAAAATCTGAAATAGACACTTTTTAAATGCAAGTCACTCTTAATTGAGGTCAGTTTCTGTTAACATAACTCATGGCAGCTACCAAATTAAGATTTCCTCGGCTACGACATTGTGAGAAGACATGGTCGATTTAAAGTGAAAGCTAACAACAATCATGACAGGCTGGTCTGAAAATTAATATTTCTGGAATTTGAGGTTTCGAATTTTATTTATTTTCGTGATCCAATATCTAATGTGTAATATAACGAGCTGCAGACCAGGGTTAGTGGCAGGACAGTAAATATGTGTGTAGACCGGTCATTTATTATGAGCACCACGCCCACTTCCCTCGCATGTTACGGGGTCTGCTCTCAGCTTGTTAATGGCCTTCTGTGCGCTGCAGACAGTGATGTCGAGGGAAGACCTGTATATCTTTAGAGCAGGAGACACAAGTGGCTCCGGTGTCTAAAAGTCACGTTTTCTGGCCCCAAAAACAGCACCATCAACCACCTACAGGACACTGCCTTAAGCACCATTACGTCCTGGCTGATATTTAATACTAATGAAGTGGTTATTGCTGCTGGGAGACGCTTGTCATCTCTCTCGCACTGTACGCATCGCTGATACAAACTGGTTTCATGTTCCAGGGTGTGGGATTGGCAGTCCAGGCTGTCAAGGCAAGGTAGAGCTATGTGCTGACATGTCGCTCGAGATAAATCAGGTTTATCAAAGTGACAGGTGTTTGTCCGCCCACTATAAACATCTCCCACACTTCACTCCTGCTCTGTCTCCTCGCAGATTATTTATCTGAAGCCTCTGTAATCTAACCCTGTTTACTCTCTTGCTTTGGCTCTAATATCAGGTCAGTGCTTTGCTGCTGATTTACTATACTAGTTAGGGAAGTGAGTGATGACCCTGGATGGTTTGGGAGGGTAGTTTGTAATCAGGGGAGGTCAGAGATGCAAGTGATGCTCTAACTGTAATTACAACCCTCTAGACACCTCACACCCACATACACTGCAGCTGTCAAGTCAACTCTGTGCAAACTGATGACCCCTCTCTCTCCTTCTTATGTCCCAACATTCAGGCTGCTGTCCCATCTCAATGTCAGCTCTATATAGCAGCTTTTTGTGAAACTGCCCCCTGACAGAGGAAGTGGAAGTATGAGGGTTGAGTTACAAGAGCTTGCTCAGCTAACTGAGCCACTGGATAGCAGATTGTTGCCACCACTGTCATTAAGTGTTAGCGCTGGTATGTGTCCAAGCAGAGGTCCTGCCAAGCTAACCTGAGCTAATTTAGTGCTCTGGGTACACATGGAGCTGCTCATCAGTCCAAAGTGACATGACCACACCATCAGGTTAGAGGTCAGCACTGAGGACACCGTGGTAACGTCGTTATTGTTAAGCCTGATTCGGACTGAGTAATTTATTGTTTAATTATTAAATTGTATTGCTTTATTTCTTAATTTATATTGTATTATTTGGGGACAGCATTTAGACAATTGTGTAAGGAGATAAAATACATTGTATTAATATAAAATGTTCAGGTATGTCTGATTTCACTGTTTAAAACTTAAAAAGAGATGAGGAGACTGAAAGCTCACTACTTTACAATATACAGCATAAAGCACTTTGAATGTGCTCTGTGTTCATTTCCTTTGTGTTTTTCAATTTTCCCTAGTTTTCACAGTTCTGTTTCCTGATACTGCTGTATTTATACTACAATCAATTAAAAACCGGTTGACTGCGCACAAATGATCTTGATATCATTTGACTGCTGAAATCAATTGGCTGTACTAGTGTTGATTTGAAGGGGGTGAATACTTTACTTTATCCCTATATATACAAAAAAAGTGAATCTGCTTTTATTTAAAACAATAACTTTATGAAACAAAATAAATATGGAGATGTATGTGTAACCAGAATAATCTCAGGTCAAAGGTCCACTCACTAGCTTCATGTGCTTTCAACTGGAGAGCTTTCACACTTGGGTCACGTGATGCACCCAAACCAGCCCCTTCTGCTGAAGAAGACCAGAGGTAATAATCTCACAAAGCCAGTATAGAGTTTCGATTGAAGATTATGTTGCTTACTTATACTGTTACCAAAGGTCAGGAATAAAAGTCCATGCTCGAATGACTGTGGACTGAACAGCATGATCACGACTGAGAGTTTAAACATGTTAGGTAAAGATCTGTCCAGGACTGCAGGTCTCCCGGGTTTGGCAGTCCACATCATTATACGTGCATATTAATGAATTTAACATAGACCTATTAATGCACCATGAATAATAATCATGCGAATTTAGGATACTCATTACATATGTATTACATGAGTAGCAGGTGGGGTAATTTGAGTAATTTGTGCCTATATGCAGACGCTGGGATGATGGACGGTGTCTGGAGAAGACAAGCTGAGCCGGTCAGTGGATCTACTGCAGAGTAAGGAGAATTTAGACTCATCATAAAAAATTTCTCCTTGCCTCTTATTTCACTTGGACATTTTTATCTTTTTTTTATTTTCTACCTCATTGCAACCGTGAGCAGCCTGCTGATTTACACACACTGGCAGTGAAGCTTGGAGGCCCCCAAGAGATGGTGCCCTCTACCCCTCCATTCTTTCCCCCCTTGTTTCTCCACCCTCTGTCGTCCCCTCGCTGCCACCGCTGGCCGTCTCTCCCTTCACTGCGATGGTGTCTGACCAAAGAGATCCCCCTCCACTCGTTACACATCACTAACGAGACATATTGTAAGTCTGGAGGGGTTGTTATGTGCACATGATCTTGTGACACACAGAGGGCCGTGGTCCCCTGTGCTAAGACACAAATTCATATAAATATGAGCAAATATGTATTATATATGTATATCTTTATGTGGTATGTGTATATAGTGTATCTTACAAAGTTCTTTACAGCCATTAGGACACTTGTTTGTAAAATATGTTGCTCTATGTTTGTTTTTATGAGGAAATATTTTGAATACATATAAAAACATAACCACAGTAGGCATGTTATCTTAACACAAGGCCCTTCCTTCTCCATCTGTTTTGGGCTGTATATGCCACAGGAGACATATGTGATTTTACATACCGCATTATTTCAGAAAATTATGAAGAAGTGATCTCGACTTTCCTCTTTCCCCCCCTCAGGCCTACGTGTTCGAGGCAGAGGAGCTAGTTTCACGCCGATCAGCTCTGATTCCAGGAGATGGGAAGCTGTTGCTTGCCTTGGTACAGTGATCACGCCTGTTCCCAGTAATTGCTACATCCACACATCCACACACACGAGGCGACAGCATGTGGAGGGGAAATAGCAGCTACAGCTATGCATAACTGAGGAAAGGTACGGCTGCTGGGTTTGATGAATGATGGATAGGTCTTATGTCAGCTCATATCCATCTGTGACATTTGAGTGACGGAGAAAAATGTTTCAGCCTTGAGGAACATTTTTTTTTTTTTTTTTTTTTACCAGATTGAGGCAGGTGTTAGGATCGGAATACACACCACAGCCACAGGCACACACAGTTACAAGGACAGATGTGACATCTGAAAATCCAGTTTTGCCTGTCAAGTTGTAGAATTTTTGTGGCCCTCAGTAAATCAACGCTCTTTGTTTTGGCACAAAATGTGTGAGACCTTGAAAATGTTCAGTCGAGGAGTTTGTTATTAACACCGCAGATAATCCCAAGCTCCCAGATCAGTTACCTTGCTTCTTCATCTGCCCCTATAGTGAATGTGGTTACCTTGCTCTGTAACAAACTGCACATCAACATCACTAGCTTGTTCTATTATCATTTCACTGCTGTTGGTGTATGATTCTGGCATCATTTCTTTGGGCCTCATCCTCTATCTATTGGCAGTGCTGCTTGGTTTCTCTGATGTCGACTCATCCTGGTTCCACTGAGTTGCAGTCACAGAGATTTAATATCTCAAGTGGTGCTGAGCTCCTATTGCCACTAATGGATCTGTATAATGTGGCACTTAAAATGCATGAGCAGTCTCTGATTTATCTGTAATTTGCCTCCACTGAAGCATATCTCCTTCAATACTTCCATTTGTTTTTAGCTCTGTTTGGAACCCTGATTGGGATTTCATATTGTTACATGTTTGCCAATTTGGTTCTCTTCACACATAAAATGGATTTTTGCTCTTTGTGATTCTGTGTTAATTACACAACAGAGGGAATAGTAAGTCAGGCATGAGATCCTAGACATGAGGTGGGGTTTATTTAAGCTGTCGTGGCAGAAAGACATGCTGACTTGGTCTCAAGCAGATGGGCATCTCCCAGAGGGGCCATTTTCCTTTATCTGGTCTTCTACAGTTTTATGTGTCAAACAATAAGCATATTAATCAGATTAGCTAAAACATTTTACATTTTACTCTGGTTATCCAGTGAAAACCCACCATGAAAACAAAGTAATTTTCCTACTTCATACATGTTTTCACTCTTTCTGGCCTCTTTGAGGACACACAACATGGAGCAGGGAGCTGTTAGCAATTGATCTGATGGGTTTAAACTTGTCAGTGTTGTCATGGGAGCAGAGCTGCACTGACAGGATAGGCTACAGCGGTTCAAGGTTAACAGCCAGTGGACCAGAGTCACAGACCATTGAAAGAGAAGTCAATACTCCTGGACAGATCAGATGAAAAGCAACAAAGTAAATGTTTCAATCCACAGGACTGCAAGCAACAAACGAGGCTTCGCTGTTGCTGTTGTTAATTGTTAACCAGGGCGAAGCTTGAAAGCCCAACAAGTTTACCTCTTCCCTTGCACATTTTTAGCATGTTAAACAACCTAACAAATTAGCTTAGCCATGGATTCTAATCAGTCTCCCTGATACATCCCACATCACTCTTAAACGTTTGGAAAGAAACCAAAATTAAGGTGTTTAAAGTGTTTTAATTATATAAAATGTAAGTATTTTACTAATTAATGAAACTGTTCGTAAACATTCTCTTTTGAGGACAAAAAAAAATAGTCTCATTTAAACATACTGATTCTTCAAACACCGGAATTGGTTTCTAGAAAAAAAAAAAAATTTAGGTTTTAAACTTTTGAAGAATGAAAATTCTTCAGAAATTGAAAGACAACATGTAGGTGACATTACATAGCATTTTAAAATGGTTGTGTGTTTTTCCGGGTGACTGAAGACACTGAAGGAAACTGCAAAATAACCAAAAAATTAATTTATTAAAAAATATCAATGATTGAGAATTTGTAACAATATTATTAAACCAAAAAGCTGAGATAGGTATGCCTTTCCACGTAAATCCATTTATATAAAATGGCCTTGCTTCAACACCCTCTGTGTGTTTTTTGGCTCTATTAGAGGCATATACCTTCTCTGAATAGCCAGCTAAAGCAAACATCTGCTGCACTGACAGCCTCAGTGCCTGTGTTTGACAGTGCAGGATAATTTCACTTCAAGCACTGACAAAGATGACATGTGCATACACTACATTAGCATATGTAGATGCACGAACACACGTCTACACCCCACACATCTTCAGGAGAGACGTCCAACCCCCAGTTTGAGTTTGTAGGCTTTCTGCTTCTCAGAGCAGAGAGGGTCTGAGGTGACATCACCTCTCTGTTCTCCAAGCCTATTGTCTGTTCCTGTTCTGAATTTATAATGAATCAGTGAGACACTGCAGAGAGAAACAGCTAATCTAATTAGCTGTGCAGATATGTCAGTTTGCCTTCACTGTTTTGTGGTTATTACCTCTGCATAAGCATTGTGGTGCTCTCTGTGAGAGCACACATGCACAGACACTCTAAGAGAAGTGACTGTAGTGAACCAGCCCATACAAATACAAAGAAAACAGGCAGAAAGGGTGGCCTGTCAGTGCAGCTGGCATTTTGTTCAGCAGGGAGCAATGTAGCCTGTCTACTTGGTAACCCTCAGACAGGAGTGGGCCCGTCGGGATCCCACAGGACCTCCTACCAGCCACACACCTGACAGGGGGACTGTCTGAAAACTCTGCAGAGACCCTATTATAAATGTCATACTGCTAAGCACTGCAGTGGCCACCAGATGACAAGCATCTCACACCCTACACTTTGTTAGGAGTGGGACTCACAGAGAGAGGCATTAGGCTTGCACTGCTTAAAGTATTACATTGTTATCTGCACATATCTGACTACTTTCACAGTATGAATGACCAAAATTCAAGGTGCTTCTAAGTTTCTTTATGAAGCAAATGCAGACAGTTGACAGTGAATATACAAACGTATAGATGTTACAACACTGCCATCTTCAGGCAAATTTTTTGCTACAACTTTGCAGCTCTGCAAATAGTGGAACACTTAAAATACAAAATATAAAATAGGGACATTTTTTGGACTATTTACTATCCATATTTCAAACTGAAATGTCTCACTGACGACACAATAAGCTGTGACTTTTTAAAGCAATTTTTTTTATTTTTTTTATTTTTATATATATAAATGAAAAACCATTTATACCATGAACCATGAATCCAAATGTGCAGTATGGCAGAGTAAAGGGTAGATTTCTCCTTTGTATATCCAAATGCAACTCCAACATTGTGCCAATAAGATAGTGTTTTCATGTGGGAGCAGATGAGAAGCTTAGCATTTCCTCCTGGCTTGTTCCCATGAGATCAAGTGATGCTGTGCTCTCTGCTTTGTTTATTGCCAAATCTTTAATCCTGTGTTCTGGATCTCTGCACTCTGAGCTGGAACAACACAGACAAGAACGGAGGATTAGATTTATAATTTGGTGAATTAGGTAGAAGGAGCGCTCATAGATTCTGTCCTGGGAAATAAATCAGCGAGAGTATATTGAAAAGCTTTGCCTTACTGCTGACAAAACAAATGCAAAATTACCTCTATCCTAAATACCTCTTTCAACTCTACAGTTTTTGAAAAAGCAGATTTGAGGAGAAAGATTTCATCACAGGGACGAGTAACGCATAATATTACAATACCTATCTGAGTCAGAGTCACAGGACATGCTGAGGTCAGGTGCTCCTCTGAGTGGAATCTTCTCAGGCCGCAGCTGTGGACGGCCTGGGCCACAGAGTAGTGCGTCCTTCCACCAGCACAGGCGTCCATCTTGGACACGCTGAGCTGTGACTGGAGGAAGAGGTGCAGGCAGCTGTCGGACAGCAGCAGCGGGTTCTGAAGGATTCTGAATAAATAGGGTGATAAACACATTAGGGTGGGTTTATGCAGTATTTGCCATTGGATGTGAGAATGTCAATCATGTGGTCTGATGTTTGTGGAACCGCTGCATATCAGCTTTGTTATGTTTGTGTTGTAATATGTCAAAGTTCAAACATTTATTGATCTCTGAGGTCTTTCTTACTCTTCCAAAAACTTCTGGAGACCCTTCATGCGATCAGTGATCTGCTGGCTGTTGTTCAGACTGAAGAAAGGGTTTTTGGGGGGCAGCTGTGGTAGCTGTACCCTGCAAAAAAATAAGCAACAACAAAATATACAGGAAGCATTGAGCAGATTATTTTTTACATGAAAACAAAGTAAATGGCCCCTATTGTTTTCACTGAAATTATAATTTGAAATTGCACTGATATGACTTACATGAGCATTGAATTTGCCTGTAGTTTCTGTCTGAGCCATACAAACTCACTGTACCTCCTTCTCACTCTGGAGATCTTCTTGGTGAAGCACACGCTGTCTGTCTAAAACAGGACCATCAGTGTGACACATATTAGAGGAAGCTGCCGTAAAGGAATGTAGATATTTAAGTGACTATCATTTTACTTACATGTAAACAAATTTCATAGTCCATGTAGGCATGCCAAAAATCATTCTTTTGTATCCGCGGGTCCCGCACCCAGACACTGATGCCCTGCTGCATGGAGAAGGAAAGAGACACTGAAACTAAACGCTCTTATGAAAAAGTGGAAGGTTTTTATTGCCAGATAGAGGAAGTGCGATGAGCAACAAAACAAGAATCATGATGGGAAAATCCACCCGAGTATCCTTTCCTACTCAGTACAAAAACAGATTTAATTTTTAAGGCTATACCGCAATTTGAAGCTTCTGAATTTAACACATGGCTTCTTAAAAGGGCTATTATTATTAAAAAAAAATTAGATAAATAACATGAAAGTTATAGAATCAACTGTAGACCTACCTGACTCACAGTGTTGTCAGCTTCCTCTTTCATTATTCAGAACGTCACAGTAACCTCAAATCAGAAGCGTAATGATGTGCTTAGCACAGCACTTATGACTTTTCTTTCCCACTTTTATTGTCCCAGAGCAAAGGTTTCAAAATAAAGTCACAAGACAGAAATAAGCTCCTCCTCATAACTGTCTGATCAGACCACTAAACTCCCAAAAGAGGAGACAAAATGATATCAAATCCTTTACTAAACACTTTTAATAGCCTGTAATTTAGAATCAATCAAAAAACTTATTAGACGTACATGATTTTAAATGTACGGTCATCAACTTGGACTTGATCATTTGTTTGAGCGATGTGACAAATGTGATCACAAAGAAGAAACATGTCACAAAAGGTTTCTTTTATTCACAGACTTCACAGATCTATGGTCAACAGTTACAGTAGTTCAGTAGCAGATGTGTTTTAGGAGGTTTAAGGTTCAGCTGAGTGTCCCATAACAATCATGGGAGATATGTCGGGTTAGGACAGTGCCATCAGGATACAAGTGTCAAATACACAAAACTGTATGATTACAGTCAATTACAGACAATTCAGTGCATAAATGGACAGTCTTCTATCTAAAGTGCTACATTTAACAATTGACTTACCCATTGTAGGTGCACAAAGGTTATTTTTAATTGGTTCAAATCTCAATAGATTTTACTTTTTATTTAAGAAATAATGTGACCTTTTGAAAAATTTGACCAGGACTTCACTTTGGATAAAAGCACCAAATAGTTACATAATTTAAAAAAAGTTATAGTTCAATAAAGAGGAGAAGAAAACATGTGTTACATAGAAGCTGATTGAAAATATGGGCAATTTCTGGTGGGTAACATTGGTTTTTAAATCTGACATTAACTACAGGGGTCATACAGAGATACAGTATGACACGGTCAAATCTGTAGCTAGAAACACCTCACATGATACGAGTTCAAACAACAAGCGTTCGAACAACAGCTTTACAATCATTAGAGCTAAACAAACATGGACTGAAGATACAGCTTGGACAGCAGTTAGCTCACTGTGCCCGTTTAGTGCTAATGCTGTATAAAGCCCACACTGAACAACCAAACACGCCTCCCAGTTAAACATATTTGGAGCTATAAAAGGACTTCAAATACTAAATTACCCATAGAACAATATCTTAAAGACAAAACACGTCCACAGTGATTGAGTCTGCTACATGATGTCACAAGAAAACAGCTGCAACAGGTTAGTCTGACCTCAAATCAGCTGCTCTACACAAAAGGTTAGTTTCAGTCTCCATCGTGATCTCCTCAAAGCCACAGAGACCTTTTTGGGCACCACAGAGCAGAGAGCACTTCAAATCCATCTCTGCCGAGGATCTCGCACCTGCAGCGGGATGCGATTTCACACAGCGTGCCTCGAATGTCAGCTGAAGGAGGACACTCCATGGAGGTTAAACTAAACTTCGGGTGAGAGCGCAGCTGTTTATCGGTTCTCCTCTGCATACAACCCACACACACGGTTTACTGCTCCTCGTCTCCACAGTGCCAGGTCAGCTTCTGCTCGTAGAAGTCGATGACCACCTGGGGACATCTGGCGCTCGCTTCACGGGCCGGCAGCAGTGCCACGTCATCGGAGTTCTTCCTGTGGGGAAAAACACGGGAGAAGATGAGCATTGAAATGGCGTCCCACCTTTTAATGTAAGTAAAATGTTTGAAGACATTTCAAGACAGTTTAGTACGGGTCATTATCACACTTTATTAAAGTCAATTTCAGATCACTGTCGTTACAAAATATCCAATAAATATTCTATTTACAGGGGCACTAACACTATCTAGTATTGCATTTGCTTTTAGCTTTTTGTGTGGATCAAGCTCTAAAGACATAGATTTTAGTAGTGTGAATTTTGAATAAAAACAGCACTGCATTAGGAAAAATACCGAGGGCTGAGTCTGTTGCTTCAGGTACGAGTCAGTAATAGATCTATGGCTCTGAAGGCTAACCAACACTGCACAGCAGCACCTCTCCGAATGATTGCATTGACTTGCAGCACGAGTTCAGCCAGATTCAGTATTTTTGGAAGAACAACCTTGGGTTTGTTTTTCTTTTTTTTTTTTGCCGGAGCCGTCTGTGTTGACACCCTCAGAGCCGATGCAGTTGTTTTTCCTGCGGCGCTCTTGGCGGTCTGAACATCGCTGAGACCATCTATGCATCTTTCAAACTGCACACCTCCTGTTTGTTTAAAAAAATAAGCTTTCTATCAACAACAACAACAAAAAAATCATCGCTTCCAGGCCCAGTAACTTAAACAAACCTAACAAAGCCCCTTCAGCGACACAGAAGACTTCAACAAATCTTTTTTTTCAGACTATGTGGTAATCACTGTGACCAATAAAATCTGCAAAGTTCCCCTTTAAAGCGACCAATAGTCATTTAGAGATGAAAACATTGGTATTGTGTACAGCAACTCAAAGGCCACTTTATTAGGTACAGCTGTACAGTCGAGAGCAATTCAAAACAACAGTTCTGCCATCAAGTCACTGTAGTTATAAGGCAGCACTGAAGTTATTGTGCTGTTGTCCTGGACTGCATCATAATAAGAGCTGTTTGTGATATTTTGACCTCATGTTTATAAATTGGATATACAAAAATATGACAAACATCTCTATATGATACTAACCGTGACCTCATTAATGAACATAATCTTTGAATTTCCACATTCCTGACGGTGTCATCGAAATCTGAACATCATGAGCTTCAAACAGGTCCATGTTGGCAGAGCTGTTGTATTGGCAGAGCTGTTGTATTGGACTGTACAGGTGAACATAATAAAAGGTCCACTGAATGTACAGCTTTATGGTCGAGTGAAACGGTGACACCAAAGCACATCTGCTGTGGTTAGAGGTGCTCTCGACAATCTGTTACTAATCTGAGGAGTCGGGAGGTCAGTGGCGATGACGTCCAACTTTGTCGACCTAGTAAATGATCCATTCACATTAAACGTTCAGGAAGTCGAAGTTTGACTGCTTACGAGCAACAACAAAAGGATGACACACTCTCATAAATCTGACTGGATAATTTGTTTCATTTCATGTTGTTTTATGGCACTGTATTTTGAAAATGCAGATTGCAGCTTTAAATATGAACATTTGCCTTTTCTTTTCGACAAACGCTGGCATTCATTCGAGGACAGGGTAAAGAGGAAGCAGCGGAGTTACCATTTCACAAGGAACATGAGTTCTCCCTTTCTATCTGTGGAGCCGATGATGCATTCAGGCTCGAGGTAAGTGCTGAGGTTAGTGGGGCCGTCTGACTGCTCATCATCTGGCGGGAGGATGTGGTCCTCACTCTGCACTGCGTGAGCTTGTTGCTGGGACTGCATGCAGGACTGCAACAAAAAGTACAAGGATGAAAGACAGAGCATTTCGAAAAAGACAACATCCGCATTTGCAGAAGTGGTGCTTTTTACTGTACATGCCGACTGTGGGAGGAAAAACCGGAAAGTGAACTACTTTCACTTTCAGAGGTATTGCAAAACTCACCACCTTCACACACCATTTAGTTTCATATTCAGCTGTAAAAGTAGGACCAAAATCTGCCAATATGCTCAGAGTATTTTACTCAACTCCAGTGCAGTGTGTGTCTACTTCTAAAAAAGTCTAACTGTGAACCTAAAGTATAGTGCTCCATAAAAAAAGAAACTAATAATATGCTTTTTTTTTCTTCCTTTCTACAGATTTAGGTGCAGAAGTTCTGTGAATAACATGGAAACAACACATACTTGCAGACGTTCCACCGCTGCATTTGTCACAAACTCACAATTTCCGTCTCTTGCTCTGTCATTTCTTCTTTGGGAACAAACTCGTGCTCAGTTTGCGCCTCCTCCTGCGAGATGTGGGTGTTTCTCAGGAACTCCTCGATGAGTTCAGGACAGTCCAAATTGTCCTCAGGTTCCCACGTGTTTTCTGCACTGTGATTACATCAAAGAGAGGGGAAAATGCACTTTACAATCATAGATAAACAAAACGCTACTCAATATAGGCATGCATGTGACCGTTTCTGCAACCCCTCACTTACTCTGTGAAGCCTTTCCACTTCAGGAAGTATTCCACTCTTCCATTAAAGATTCTGCGTAGAATTATTTTCTCTACCACAAACTCCTGCACAACTGTAGTCTCCTCAGTCTTCCTCTGTTTGGCTGTCTGCTTCTTTCTCATTCTGCCACGATAATAAAAGGAGAAGGAAATGAACGAAGGCCGGGGGCGTTTACAAGAATATAAAAGAACAGAAAGTGGCACTGTGGAGTCAGAAACAAAACACTTGGATCGCCCGACTGCTGGAACAACGAGGTCAGTGCTCCGCTATGCCCTTCACACAACGATCCATACACTTATTATAGCGCTCCACCTGCTGTTTCTTTCGGGAGCGAAACACAGTTTCCTCAGTCCGAAACGCAACACGTTAGTATCTACACGAGTCGACAGTTTAGTTACGAGCGCATTTTGCAGACAGAATCCTAAAAACATGAGTGGAAACGTGCCCGAGTGACGCGAAACACGCTATTTAAGAACAATATGCACGTACGCTTTCGGTGTTTACTTAATTTCGACGGACAGCCGGCTGCGGTTGTCGCTCTGCTCCGCTCTGCTTTGTGCTTGTCGCTGGAAACTACACGCGCACAGCGCCGTCGACGCTGCTTGCACAAAGCAGCGCAAACGTGTCGGTCGGCGTGTTTAAATGAGCTAAACAACTTTTCATGAATGAGTTAAAATTAAAGATGGCCGTTGATGCTCGGAGGAAGTGGTTGCCAAGGGAAAAGGTCATGCCAGGAAAACCGGGAGGAGACGACGGGGACGCGCAACACCGCCGACCAATCAGAGAGCAGTCCGCTTGTCCGTCCCCGTCCAGTGGTCCGGAACAGTCCTGCCACCCATGGGCTTCAGCGGGGTATGGCAGGGGACTTCGTGCACTGTGTTGTAGGCTGTTTTACCGGGATTACACGCTGGTTTCCAAATTTGTATCATTCTATTATGAAGCAGATATGAAGTCCAATGCTTATTATGTATTAATCTATAATATAATATAATATAATATAATATAATATAATATAATATAATATATACATTTCAGGTACAGTGTGGAGGATATCACTTAATTTCTAGTTTATGTTACTTTGCACTGCTATTCCACTACATTTCAGAAGAAAATATAATTATTAATTACTTTTACTTTTCTCTACATTCATTTCACAAGTACTGGTAGGCTATAATATGTGACTTTACAGCGAAGGATTTTACTTATCAAACACGGCATCATCCAAGAATATCAAAAAGTCTTGCGTATTAAATGATACATCAGTACGTAGTTAGAATTAGTTCCACCTTAACAGCATTACAATGTAGTTTAATGCATCAAAAATAATAAATATGAAATATAGCCCACATATCTGATGCAAATAATTTTATGTTGCTTAGCGTGGCAGCATTGTTAATAATATTCAAAACGTTAATATTTGTAATACTTTACTTATATTTTGTTAATATTAGACTGCTTGATAAAATTCTAAATGCAAGACCTTTACTTGTAACTGACTATAGCTGATAAAGAGGTATAATTTAAGACCTCTATACTCCTGTAAACACAAGAGGTTTTCTCGGAGGAGGTCTTTCCTCCTCACTCTCTTAAACCGCACTGGTGAGATCACAGGAAAAACAGCCAACTAGAGATTTGATTGACAGCTCTCATTTAGCCAATGAGATATCCCAGGGCTCCTGATTGGTCAATAAGCACCACTAGCAGGGCCTTTCTACTTCACTAAATTTACCTTTTTTCCAGCAGTTATTCCATGGTGTTTTGCACAACACCACTAGGGGACGCTGCCTACCTATATTAGACTGCCAGGTTCAGAGGGCCCGTGTCAACGCTCCAGCACCTCAGTGAACTAATGCGAATGGACTCATGCTCGAAAGGACACACAGCAGGACAAATGCTTTTTACCGTTCACACTGGATCAACCTCCGATACACCGTTGTTACTGATACTGTTTCATCCTCCTGGCAGGATTATATAACACATTTGTTCATGAAATTTACTTGTATACTGGCACTACAACAGCACTACAATAATGTAAGTCATGTGCAAGGAGCCAATAGCCTACTAAGAATTCATACCTCAGTTTAATTTTCAATGAGAAAACATGGGGCAGCCTCTTGGAATGTAATTACAAATTGTTATTGTTTTCAAGTTTCAGTGAAAAGGCTGGCATACGCTTGCATGAATGATGAATGTGGTACATATTGGCTCCAGAAAGGGAGCTTATTGATCAAAGTCTCAGGAGGACAGGATACAGGTCTAATACAAGTTGCTAATCAATATTTGGTTGTTCGGGAGCCTGCACCTATGTCACATTTAACTCCCATGTGCAGTGGAAACTTCACGTAGGAGGAAGACTGTTATATATTCCTTAGAAATTGTGGGTTTTATATTGATAATAGGTGGTAAGCTGCTGTTTTCTTCTCTGATCAATTATTAACACTGTGTTGAAGATGCTCCGAACAACTTAGCACCATTTTCTTTCTTTGCTCTGAGCTAGTCCCCCCACAAATGGATATCTCTTTCCACACAAACATATAAAATACAAGAGAAACTTTCTCTGAAGTCTGTGAAACTAAAATCTGTGCATCAGTTTAATCCTTACACATTCTCAGCTGGACCAAAGCTCTAATTATGATGATAAGCCATTTTTTTTTTAAAATTTTTTTAATTTAAAGAGGCTTTGTAGTTTGTAACTAATGTGTTTATTAATAATTGATTATTAACTCAAGTTTTATAGATCACTTATAAGCAAATCAGGGAACAACTATTAAAGCACCCTTTTGGCTGGTGTTGATCTTTTATCAGCCATAAGGTTTGCAGTATAAGACATTAATTACAACCCCCCTTATATACTTTGCCTCATTAAAAAGTCATGCCATATTTTATTTGCAGTTTTCATAGTAGAGTAAGATCAACCTTACAACATCCTTTTCTGCATGGACCTGAAGTAAGAGTCGACCCAGAAACCAAGGCAAGACATGTGTTGGTTATCAGCCGTATGACCTGCTGTTGCCCTCTGACCCTTTCCTGTCTGCTCTTTTGGGGTTTTAGTACTAGTTGTCATAGTAACCGAGCAGCTAATAGGGTTGAGTTGTCGCTGCAGGCGCAGGAATGGCAGTAATGCATGCAATGAGGTCCTGTCAGGATTTACTGCTCTGCTACAGTATGGATCATTTTAGGTTCCCCGCTACCAACTGCACAAGAGTTGGTCATTTCAGCTTTAGAAGGCATTAAAGATCGTTGTATTTTCACCTTTTACCTGATGAACTAACAGTAAACATGGAGAGAGAGACAGGGAGTGCTGAAATTGAACCTAGGAACTTGCAGTTTTTTATTATGGGTCTTCAATGCCACCACAACTGACAATCTCTGTATACATCACAAATTCACCAAGATAAATTATTATCTGTTTTTAACTATCACAGAATATTTATAAAAAGTTGCATGTGTTTGCAACCCAAATAAACATAATATACCAACAGGCAATAATTAAGTGATTTGAGGCCTTTCTTGTGCCTAAAACCTAACTGACTCAACCCAAGATTGACCAGGGCAATAAAAATGAAATACAGATGTTGATGAAATGACATGCTATATAGGGTGTATAGGGTGAAAAGATATATCGTGTTATGCCGTCATCTCTTAAATCTACTGAGTTCCCTCCCAGACAAGCACATTCCTCACGCCCACTGTGAATGTAGCCCTAATACAGATGGGCCTTGAGAGTCACCCTCTCAGAGCAGAAATAAGTCCAGATGGCTGGATCCTGCTGTGAGGGGCTGTGGATGGAGTGAGTAGTGGTCTGTGTGGCTCAGGCCAAGCCTGACTGGAAGCTTTTCACATGGGGGGGCCCCTGACGTTCCCTCAGTTTCCCTCCGAGGCTCTCGGGTTACATCCAGGGCGAGGGAATTCACATTGGCCCTGTTATTCTTCTCAAGCATTAATCTGGTTGGATAAGGGGCAGTGAAACGCTATTGAAGGCTGAGCTGGTCAGACAGAGATTTACGCAAGATCATTATTGGCCAAATTATTGCTTGATTGATTGATTGGTTGACGGCATATTTATAAAGTACTTTCTTAGAGATCGTTCCCACATGTTATGCAGACACACACACACAAGAACAAAGTTGGGATAAGGGCAGCAGTATGAGAGCTCAGATGCTTGCCTATCACCAGCTCTGCCACCACCGCCCTCAGCACCTTTATCAGCTCCACAAATTGTCTTCAGATCATATTCACAGTCACATAGTAAATCAATCCGGGTCCTGTGCGACAGGCTCCAGTATAGTTTATCTTCTCTTTGTTTGTGCAGCAGTGGCTGAAAAAAGGGACTTTTCATGAGTAACAGTTGATGTGGGACAGCAGATCACCTGGATTAGCTTGCGGAAATCTGTCTCTTGTTTCAGAATATTTATGGAACCCGCAGATACTTCCCTTTGTGTTATTCTATACCTGGCATGATAGGGCGGGAGAGGGGTAATTGTAAGTGTCTGTAGAGTTATGAATGAATACACTAATGCATTTTTAAAGTATGTAGGCCTATTTCAATACTGGTTTTAAATGAGGCAAGAATATATCAAATTAGAATAAATTAGAATAAATGTATGCACTTAGATTACTAAAGTAATACATTTTCTTCTTGATTTGGGATTGTTTTTTCAATCTGCTATTCAGTGTGTGTTTATGTTTACATAGATACAGCAAGAAAACCTCAAATTACTAAAAGTAAAAAATAATGACCTCGCATGTTCGCAGATTGACCTCGCTGATAAACTCTATTTGCTGATGAAAAGTAAAGCGTAAAAAGTTCTCAAAGGAGCAATTTGGTTAACACAGTCATCAAATGAACAATAAATACCCCAAAAATGTTTGGCCAATCATTATCATCATCATCATCATCATCATCATCATCATCATCATCATCATCATCATCATCATCATCATCATATAAGAAAAGAACACAAAAAACAAAAACTAATGGACAGACACTACCACAATCACAACAAATAATAGGCTTGATTATGCTTGATTAAAAAACAAAACAAACAAACAAACCAAAAAAAACCTCTTGAAGTAGAAAGTGGCGGCGCTAGGCGGTATCTTGGGGTTCCTATAGCAACAACAAAATTTGGATTGGCAACAGTTTAACAACGTCACGGTTTTTGTATGAAAAAAAAAAAATAGAGACTATATAAGAAAAATATGTTTTAATTGTCCTGATCATTTTAATTATATTTTGGGAAATAATTTTGTATTTTTACTTTGGGCAAGTAAAACATGAACTGGGTGGTCAAGTCTCGCGAGAGTATATCCGGGGTCAGGGTTTGCATCGTAAGGCAGCAAAATCGGCGTAGTTAGCATGCCAGAGTGGGACAACATAGAGGAGCAGATCAACAATGAGGATCACGAGCATGTTCGCTCTTATGAGATCTGGGAGGGCTGGAATGATGAAGTACTTTGATTTAGACTGCTGATTGGTGTGTTGTTGTGATTGCAGATCATATTTGGTGCGCTGCTGCAAATGCCTGCACGCCTTACCTAGAATTAATTCTGTTTTAACCACTATCCAACCAGGTGGCTTTTGACTGTTTTGTGGAAGGTGATCGCGGTAGACATTGTGAAATTAAAGGTAGCTAGCTACAGTAAATTCTGAATTAAGCGTGCAGGCTTTTGCGGCAATGCACCAATGACATTACAGGTGCAGGCAGGTGTGGTGTTTGTGCACACTAAATCATGTCCCCGCTGTGTACATAAGGCCTTTAGGCTGTAGTAACGCTGTGTCTGTTGTATTGATAATGACAATATGAACAGGCTACTGTTGCTTGGGTTTCTAACTTAGTGGGGTTTTTTTTAATTTATTTTGAAATTTGACAAGCCACTGAGTGCTGGCATTTTGCAATAAATTTGCAGTAAATGACAAAATTCTGGCACTGAAGTAGAAAGTAGCTCAAAATGAGCACATGCAAGGTGCACTATGTGCCTCCTGGATAGGTTTGGAGTAAATGCTCAAATTTTCCTCATTCTGTAGATTCTGTAGTTGTTATCTTTTTTCTTTTTTTTCCACCATATGTGACTATTTGGAAAGTTAAGACATCAGCCATTTGCAAAGGAACTGGATGTATTGTTCTTACACTTGTTAAGTCTTAATGTCTGGTCAACATCTAAAATCCCTGATGTCCTCGAACTGGAGTCTTTTCTCTACCAGAGTGTGTTTGTGTAGAAGCTGGAGAAAGTCTGTAGTGCTAACTGCAACCAAACCAAAGAAGTTAATTCATCATATAAACCTACAAATCTTATCCAAACTGATAACTAATAACAAACTGGACCATTGTCACATGTTATAATTGTTGACTTATCTAAACAGAACAGTTTTTAGATAAACATTAAAGAAGTAAACAGTAGTGCTCTCAGTATCAAGAAGTGTTAACATAAGCTGACCTGAAGAAGACGTTTCAAAACTCGTCAGACAGTGGAGATGGTTTTGCTGCCAGAGTAAACAGGTGCTGACTTCATCCCATCATCCCATGTGCCCCTTGGCCATGGGTTTCCCCTCCACAATGTGGAGCCCATCGGATCCTGTAACCTCCTGATTGACAGGTGAATGGCACCAGTGACAAGCAACTCCCCTTCCCGCAGGGGCCAATGTGGCACAAAGTGAATGGATAAGACTATTTCCCCCACTCGTCTCTTACTTCTTTTCCCCCGGTCTCTCTGTGCGCCATTCTCCTCACTTTTTTTTCTTTTTAGTCTGCGCAGGTGTTTTGTTCTTCTGGGTTTTGTAGATGATGGAGTAAGTTGACTCCGGGCAATGTAAAATGTGAGAAAATTTGACTGAAGCACTTTCTGAAGAACACAGAGTGTTTTGTCACTCAGCTCACATGTCTGATTTTGTTGGAGTTTTGGAAAGTTTGACTCCTTTGAATATCGTGACACTGATGATGTTCAGCAACTGTGGCATCACCCCAAATTTAGATGCTTTTTTTGTTTTAGCTATAACTGTTGCTGAGAAATTAGACTCATGACCCAGATGCCTTTGTGTGAACCAAATTTCAGAGGAGACATTTTGAAATCTTCACATGCCGTCAAATGTCTTGAACAGTTCAATCTTGCTTTGATTCAAATGTAGCATTTTTGAATAGGGTACTATCATAATAATTAGATTTTCTGATGTAATTTGAGATTGCAAAGCAATGACTGCTCCTGTCTGCAGGGAGATTGTTTGCTTTCTTGCGGCCTGCTTTTGTCACACATCCCCTCATGTTTTCCGTTTCTCCAAATGTTAAGTGTTCCCTTTCACAGCTGTCCATCACCATCCAGTGAATCTAAACAGGGAACCTGGTCCTTTTCTTCTAGGCAGGGAGAGATTGAGACACAGAAAAAAGGAGAGTAAAATGGCTTATCTTGATGACAGGGGTTTCCTATACAAAGTAATCACTGGTGGCCACATTAAGTCAACGTTTGCTGGTGTTTTTTTTTTTAATGATATATTGCATTTTCTACAAGATTATATATATATCTCAATTGGCACACTGTGTATTCAATGTTTTTTTCACACAACTATGAAACAATGGCCAGACTGTTGGAACTCTTTTCAGCAAGTACACAGCTGAATAGTATCTTATCCTTGAGTGGTGAGAAGACCTTTGTCTTGGTAAATCTACTTGTCACTGTGCAGCTGCTGACTGTCTGCTCTCATCGAGTGCAGCTCCACAAACCACCGAATCCAGTCTGTTGACCTTTCACTCCTTCCTTCTCTCACAGCTGTACGCTTTGAACTTTAGGTCTACTCCACGTCCAATCAGGATCCAACCCCCTAGCGACCCCCCACCCCCACCCCCACCCCTTCTGGCTGCAGAAAACTGGCCCATTTGAAATCAAACCTCTCTTCTGGTCTGCATTGGTCTGGATGCAAGGCTTTTCCCTCAAATACAGACAATTTGCTTGCTGGGTCCTGGGAATCTAAAGCATTTCATCCTCAGCTAAAAGTTCTTTGACCGTTACACATTTTAGTTCAGTCAGGCAGCTCCTGGCTGAGATAAGCAGCTCTATGCCATCTGATGTGATGTTGCATTGGCTCCAGCAGAGCACATAGTGAGACCAACCAGCTCTTCAGCTGTGCTTGCTTGCCATCTGGAAAATTACAGCTTTAAGCAGGTCCTGCCAGCAATTACCCTGCAAATTCTGAATAAAGACACAGAAGACACGGTGGTGAAATCTGGGTAACTGACAGAGGCTACAGCAACTGATATTATATTCCAAGCAAAAAACATCCAGTTTTGGCTTCAGACACTTTATTCAGTTTTGAAAATTGGGGTTACAAATTTGCTATTTGCTATGGAGCACTTAGGGACAGTGGTTTGATTGGGGAGGACCAGAACCGTTACAACAGCTGAGATTAGCGGCATTAGCGTATTTTAACATTATTCTAATAGTTCGGAAAATATATCCAGGCATGTTGTGGCTGTGGTTGCAGATTTGCATATCACAGAAGAGTGGACGATTGGCCTCGGCGAGGTCTGCGCTCTCTGAGGGCCCTTCTAGTTTTTACATCTCCTGTCGAAGAGAAGATCCATAGCTGGTGGTTTAGGTTGAACCTTGATACTTCTGATGGCATTTATTTGGAGGTTAGTGTACTCTATGGCTTTTAGGTTTATATGATGGAACACATAGTCAGTGTTACATGGGAAGTATCACGGAGAAAGTTTGGCATTTTAGAATAAATGTTTTTTTATATTCTTGCATAGAGTTAGATGTGACGATGGATTGTGGTTTGACACCAGGGTTCGTGCAGGATTATTTCTTGGGCAGGCACGCTGAATTCCTGAAGTCCAAGGTAGTTGCTTGGCAACCATGCAGTGCTCATAATAAACATGTAAAATTAGTACATTTCAGAGGTACTGGTCAGATTTTGTTACCTTCTGACAATGCTGGGTGAGGTTTTTCCCTCTTTCCATTCTTTGTGCTAAGCTAAAGCCCCAGGTATGCTTCAACAGAGGTTCAATGGCTCCAATTTTCTTAATCTGACATTTCACACAGCAGTTAACCAATCACTTTGCAAGTGTGCAACACTTTGACTACCATCCACTAAAGATTGTTGAAAAGTTTTCCCCATGTTATCATCAGTTCTCATCCCTCTCCATGGCAACAGGCTTTTCACCCCACCTTTGGGCACTGCTCTTCTGAACAGCTATAAACACTTTTGCCCTCATCATAGTTGGATGACACGCTGTACAAACCAGTTATTTTTGACCACACCCCAGCCTTAACCCACCAGTTGTTTGTAAGTTCATTTTCCCTGTGCGGACATGAGAGTGGTATCTCTTTTTTTTTTTTTTTTATATCGCTCAAATGTCAAACCATATCTAGAATCATTCTGAATTCATGAGGAAAAAGCACGGTGTAACATTTGTTAGACATATGCTGCACACAAGTCTGAGTTGATTTAAATCACAGCCACCAGTGTTCGTGGGCAAGACAGCTCTTTCTCAAATAGACAGCTTTATACTTGCCATGAAATAGGTCCTGGGCGTGAAAATTTGTTTCCATGGCTTGCTTTCCACAACTTAGTATAGAGTGCTGAAAAACCACAATGACTTTTTTGGTTTGAACCACTGCCTTGGCCTGACAAAACTTGGAGCTGATTTACATTGTCCCTCTGCCAAAATGTCATTTTCAATATATTTCCTATCAGAGGCTAATCTGGAAACTGTTACTCAGCGTGTCTTGAGAAGAAATTGTTTGCAGCTGAAAGTTAAAAGTGGAGTGGGGGAGGATGAGTAGCCAAGTCCCGTTTGTGAAATGCCATGTTTAGGCTGATGCACAGGAAACAAGCTCTTACCAGCCAGGAAATGAAGTGGCAAGCTCAGGCCGGCTTGTATTTCCCCTCCTGTTTTCAGACGGGCCTTGTTAGTGCGGAGACACCAGGGCTCCAGCTTTTGTTCACACACAGCCAATAGTAAACAACGCTGCAGCGTTTTTAA
The DNA here is from genome assembly GCF_029030835.1 of Brachyistius frenatus. NCBI lineage: Eukaryota > Metazoa > Chordata > Actinopteri > Embiotocidae > Brachyistius > Brachyistius frenatus. The sequence goes on along the minus strand of NW_027210619.1, from coordinate 4,678,050 downwards.
GACGTTAAGTGCTTGTGATGGTTGAGTGGTATGCTGCCACGAGGTCTTGAGTTTCTCAGGCCTCCAGATCCTCCCCCCACCTCCAACTTCCGCAAACCCCCACCTCCAACCTCCCTCTGTCTCTGGGGCTGAGTGGGGTCAATGGCTGTGATGTGAAAAAGCTTAAAAATGTGCAAGCCAGGGAGATGAATTCCCTGAAATATGTTTCAAATGAAATTAGTGGCTGCATTTTAAGAGAAGTTGAAATAGATTTAGTCTTTTTGTCCCTATGTTCTAAATTGTTTGGATTTTCCTTCAATTATTGACTCCTTCAGTTTTTTTAAATCAATAAAGAAGAAAAATGCCTTTTACTGTGGTATTATAAATAACAAGCAGTATTTGGGAATGCTCACTTTTACCAATGGGAAACATTGGATAAGTACTGATAAAATCAATATTTTTTACAATGCATAACTCACTTTCATTAAGAAAAACAAAATAAGCAGGCAGTTGTCCCCATATTTCATAAAGCGCTCAAGCATGAGGACTGGTGTTAGACTGGGACCCTGACAGTGCGTTTCACCTTGAATCAGAGCGATGAATAAAGTGCCACAGCTGCCTGTAAAGAGAGAGCAAAAAAAAAAAAAAAAAAATTCTGAACAAGTACAGGCTGAACCTGAATTCATTAAGAGTTTGAGATACTGATGTCACCACTGATGAACCAAAGAAAAGTTATTAGACAAGAAGTTTGCCTCCACTCAAAAATTTGTTTTTGCTTTGTGCCATCTCACTGCGCTGAATGATATATTTGCAGAGTTTAACAGGGAGGCTACTGAAGAGGGAACGATTATCTGTGCTCACCTGAAAAATGAGTTTAATACGTCCAAGCATATTGACAGTTAGTTTGGAAGCCGGAAATGGTTCAGTACACAAGTATAATGTCAGAGGACGTGTGGGATATGAATACTCAACACATCCAGTTCAAATTTACTAACAATGGACTTTTTAGTGAAGTGTCGAGTTAAACTTTAAAATTAACAATATTTGTGTATCCAGAAGGAATACATCCAATTTTAAGAATTTGTGATGCAGCAATTTAACTTTTTTGTAGAAAAAAACACAAATAAACATTTGATCCACAAATGATTAGACGTAATGTATTTTTACATGTCTTAAAACTGGATGGTATCTTTAAAGTTTGCGGAATATCAATGCGTATATTATAAATATATTTTAGATCAATTTAGGGAAGGAAACTTTTTTTCCCTAAATTAATTAAAGCCATTTTTGTTTTCAGAACCAGTAGACACACTTTAATATAAATCCTTTTGAATATTTAAGCTCACACATTTGTACATAGTTTATCACCTCCTGTGCACATCCTTGGGCAGCATTATGTGCTTGTGCAAAAAGCATAATAAATCACAGGTAACAGCTGTGGGTCTCTGGTCTTTTGTGAGACAGTGCTATAACAAAGTGGAATTAAATGGACTTACCCAAAATACTTGGATAACCTATACTATATTCAAAATATCTAAGAGTAATATTTTAGTCAGACAGAAGAGAGGATGACAGGTGACTGAAGCTCATGTAGACACACATTTCCTGTTTGCGTTCACATGTTCGAAGGTCAGAGCTGGCTGCATGCCCACACAAACCCACCGCTGTCTCTGCGATGTGAAGGACCACCTCTGTGTGAAGGCCTGCTACGATGGTGGTGAGCGGTGATTCATGCCGTGGAGCTCAGACCTTAAGTTGAAGTCAGTATAAACAATTACAGTTGAGTTGATGTATTCTCTCTCTCTCTCTCTCTCTCTCTCTGTGTGTGTGTGTGTGTGTGTGTGTGTGTGTGTGTGTGTGTGTGTGTGTGTGTGTGTGTGTGTGTGTGTGTGTGTGTGTGTGTGTCAGAGGGATGTCGAGAGAAAAAAGTGAAATACTGCCCTCTGACTGATCTGGGATTTGAGCTCAGTCCGTGTTTGCAGTGTTTAAATTCTCTTCTCACAGGAAAACGATGATGATTCAGTGTTGCGAAGGCCTGAGCTGCTCCGCTTCGGCACTCATGTGTGGCCAGTCATGGAACACATAGTGATAATGGTGCGTTAAGGGGTTGCAATTCATGCGATTCGGGCTTAGACACTGCAGTAGTATGGGGGCTCCCAGAGACAGAATAGTCAGATAGAACCCTTTTTTCCCTTAACTTCTATCTTTTAAACTCTCTGATCCTTCTTCTAAAACTAAACAAAAAATCGACAAAACCAACCACACGTTTTTAGTCGATGCATAAAGGCAGTGAGGTAAAAACCAAAGCCTTGCTGAATAATGGAGCGATTGCCTGTAGGTGAGTCAACACAATAAAAACTCCCTGTGTTATAAGGGTATTCAGTTGTGGACTCCATATTGATCTCCTTCTGCGGACAAGGCCTGCATGTGTCTACATATAATGTTGTTCACAAGACTTTCTAAAAGTGTAGAGGTTAGTAAAAATGCCTGATTTAACTCACGACTATGCAGGATTCAAGTTTTTGCTTCTGTAGCTAGTAATTACCAGCTGACTCTGCATCACTTTTACACTCCTCCATCTCATCTCATGGTTGTTTCCATCTGCTTGGAGAGAGGTTAGAAGTTGACTGGCAGAGGTCCTGCTCTCTGAGAGTTAGCAGCTCGCTGGAAGGGGCTTGTTTTCTATCAGGAGTGAAACAGCCGCCCGTCCATCACACTGACAGAGCTGACAGCCATTCAGCCAAACCAGAGGAGTTCCTGCCAACAATCAAAGGGCTTTTCATTGAAAGAATCCAGCGCTGGTCTGTCATCAGGGAGAGGCGTTCCCAGCTGTCAGCAGGACAGAGGGATACGCAGGGTACCTCCTCTGGTTCTTTCTTCTTTTTTCTTTTTTTCAAAATCTCTGGTCAAATCCATGGCATTGGTCAAGAGCACATACTCTCTCTCTCTCTCTCTCTCTCTCTCTCTCTCTCTCTCTCTCTGTCTCTCTCTCTCCTCTTAAAGCCAACTTGTCATCTAATTGATCTATTGTCAGCATTGCAATTCAGCAGTGTTTTAGGGCATTTCATACCTTTGAACTTTTCCTATTTATATGTATGGCCTTTTATTTTAAATTTCCCAATTAATTTCCCATTTTTTTTATGCTGCCGTAACATAAAAAAATTCCCTCTGAGGGATTGATAAAGTATCTATCTATCTATCTATCTATCTATCTATCTATCTATCTATCTATCTATCTATCTATCTATCTATCTATCTATCTATCTATCTATCTATCTATCTATCTATCTATCTATCTATCTATCTATCTATCTATCTATCTATCTATCTATCTATCTATCTATCTATCTATCTATCTATCTATCTATCTATCTATCTATCTATCTATCTTCGAATCATAATGATGATAATGTTCAGTTGTTATTCAGTCTGACTGCACAAGCTCTTGATTCATTTTAATGGTCCTTTTGGAGGCTGTAATTTGTGGTGCGTTTAAACTGTACTGGTGTTCCTAATTATTGGTCAACAACACCATCTGAACAGTATAAACATTATGAAGGCAGCATTTACTGCTGGGATGTTGTTTTGCACTTCATGCTCCTCCTGCCAGTGGTTTAGATAGTAAGGCTGATTGTTGTACTGTTAGTGACAACAGCAGCTCACTTGGTTCTCAGTGATGTCAGTGCTCTTATTCACCACTTGAGGGAGGCAAAATTGTACAAAATGAAAAGTAGCAGCGCTGTTGAACCATCTATCCAGAAATGATGTGTTTACTCTTTTACACACTACTCTTGGCCATATTATGCAAGTATGTTAATGTATAAATTGCTTTGGTGTCCAGATTAAATTCTATACCCTCAAACGTGAAACTTTATAGTTTGATCTGGCTTCTTTTTTTTTTTTTTTTACTTTACAAACAAAAAGCTGGACTTTACACGTTTAAGTTTTAAAAATGTGATTATAATTTGAGGTGAAAATATTCGTGAACTTCATTGTCATCATTCTGACAATTGTTTTTTGATAACCTGATTATCTATGTGATCTATCAAACATTAGAAAATAGAGCCCAAAGTCTTCAAAAGTCCCAACAGTTTAAATCCCAAAGATGATTTTGTTTTATAATTTACATTTATCCAACCTTCACACGTGAGGAGCTGATATCTGCAATTGTTTCATATTTTTGCTTGAAAAGTATTCAATAGATTTTTGCTGAATAATATAGTTAGTTGACTGATTGATCAAGTAACCAATCATTTAAGCTCTAATGATTATCCTAGTACATAATTACGTTGACAAAAATCCAAAATTTATTGAATATAGATATGTTGTGAATTAAAAAAAAAAAAAACCTCTGAAGAGAAATGTGATTTTATGTTTTTGTTGCACGGGTAGATGGATGGATGGATAGATAGATAAACTGTTGTGTTCGGTCTTTATTTATCAAGTGTGATTTGTAATCACAGCAGCTTACAAATTCTGTTCACTTAAATACACTCACAGCAAATATCAACAAGCTGTTCATTTCTGTCTTTACTTGCAGCACTGTTTCAGACTAGAGTGCTCTCTGATGCTTCACTGGGTCTACTATTACATAACCAGTGAGCCGCCTGCATGAATCAATTATTCATCTCCATGTCATAACACTGAGGATGCTTTGATTGTGACAGACAACCAGACATGGCAGTGCAGTAAATGGCTAAGAGAAAACATGCACCGATCTCCACTGAGGCTGCATCATGTGACTGTTAAGGGAGAAAACCTTCAGATAATACGTATTTCTTCGCTGGACTCAAAGACCACAAGAAGGCTTTATTTAAAAAAAAAAAAAAAAAAAAAAAAACGGGAATCTACACAATTCCACACAAATGAACCTTTCAATGTGGGATTCACAATGAGCTGGTTAGTCCAGGGCAGAAGGAGGAGCGAAGATAGTGTTTTAGGCATGTGTCATTTCTTATAACCCTCATCAAACCAGGTGATGACTGAATAGTAGCTATAAAATCAAACCCAGACAGCTTGATCTGTGGTTGATCCTTATCTGGCCAATAGGAAATTATCTATTCACCAAGAAGTATCCAGGTACTAAAGTAAAAGTACTGATACCACACTGAAAATACTGCACTATCAGTAAAAATCCCTCACCATACTTAAGTAAAAGTATATGAGTGTTATCAGCTAAATTTACACAAAGTATGCAAAGTAAAAGTACACACTTTGCAGAAAATATATTCCTGCAGTGTTATACTATTATGTTTTGGATTAATATTACTGCTGCATTAATGTGTATTTTTCTGCTGTAATTAGTTAAAGTTGTGCTAATTTTATATACTAATGGTTAGTTTAATATAATCATATCCTAAAAGATCCTCATATTTTTGTAGCGCCGCTGTCTTCTGAGAATCACTTACTGTATCTATAAAAAGTAAACTTTTCATTATATGTGTTACAGGGCATTTTCCAGCAGATCAATGATGTTTTGAAATCTTTTTTTTTTTTTTTTTTTTTTTTTTTTTTTTTTTAGATTGAAGGTTCAGTGAGTAAAGTTTTGGAGGATCTATTGAAAAACTTTTATATAATATTCATTACAATTTTTTCATTAGTACATAATGAGCCCGAAGCTAAGAATTGTTCTGTTTTTATTGCATGAGAATGAGGCCTTCATATCTTCTACGGAGCGCGCCATGTTGCACTGCCATGTTTCTACAGCAGCCCAGAAGGACAAACCAAACACTGGTTCCGCAGCAGGCCTTTTACGAGTTTCATAGCCATTGTAGATCTTAATACACTCTTGGAAGGCAATGATGAGTTGTGTTCAGTCGGTAGCAGACTGCAAGCTCACCAGTTGATGCCACCAAATCCTACAAACTGCTCCTTTTAAGAATGTAGGAGAATTGCCTCGACTTATAAATGACCATTTAATCATCCAGTTTATCAGAAACATTTAGAAGCAATACATTTGGAGATATATGATTTTCACTGGACAGGAAGGGTATGAACAGTTGTATTCTGAAAACTAACTAGTAAAATAGATGTGGTGGAATAGAAGTATAAACTGACAAAAATGGAAATACTCAAGTACAAGTACCTCGAATTTGTACTTAAGTACAGCACTTAGACAAATATTCTTAGTAAACATATTTAGTAACATCCCAACACTGAAATACAGACAGAATTTGTTCACATACTATGGGACATTTATGGGCAAACAATCTTTGTATGAGCAACCACACAAGCAATTTAGTGACAGACATTGAATTTGTTTCAGTTTCTGTTTCCAAACCAACTCTGATCACCATTTTGCTAATATTAATATTAGAATTTAGGCAGCTGTGGCTCAGATCGTAAGGTTGAAGGTTCAATCTTTGCCTCCTTCAGTCCACATGTTGAACTGACTTTGGGCAAGACACTGAACCCTGATGGCAGGCAAGCACCTTGCATGGCAGCTCTGTTGCCACTGGTGTGTGTGTGTGTGTGTGTGTGTGTGTGTGTGTGTGTGTGTGTGTGTGTGTGTGTGTGTGTGTGTGTGTGTGTGGGATGCAATATGTGTTTGTAGACAGAATAAGTGCAGACCATTTACTATTTAATGTGGAAAATTCCCACTTTAAGGTTTGTTTGCATAATTATTAAAGACAGATTTTTACAGTAGATGTGAAACATGAGCAAGTCAATACATTAGTCTCTGCTTGATTATTTTACCTTCATAGATGTAAACAAGGAAAAGTAACTCATAGTGGTTTCATAATCATTCTAACTTCCTTAAAATTTCCTGTTGGTTGTGTTCAAACTTTAATCTTAATGATGTTCTGTTGAAAATGTGAGTATTGAAGCCATCACACTGATACATGCCAGCGCTATCTGTTCGAAAACTATAACAGTGTTCCAGTGTTGTATCATAAAAAATAAATGCACATAATAAAATAAATAATCATGAGGTGAACAAAGCTATTTCTAGTACATTGCCATTAGTATTGAGTGTGTATTAATATTCATAGTCTACTTCACACTATTACATTCGCATGGCAATCTAGTTTCTAAAAATGGATATAGGACATTTCCTCTAGATGGACAAAGTGGCAGTAAAGAGTGATCGCATTACTGTGATTATGTTTACACAATGACTGTTTTAAAACCTCGACTGTAACTCATTCTCAGAGGTTATCGCTGGTTGTTTGGTTTCTATTCTCAGCTTCCGTCTCATAAGAAATGACTTAGGATACAAACTTGGCAAAATGAATATCTTAGAGGTTATTAAACAATACACAGGTCTCTTCAGGGTGTTTGTATTTCCACTCAGACATTTATGCCCTGCATCGTTTTTGCCAATGTGTACCTATAGTACAGTATGTCAAACTGAATCGGACTGAAAGACATTGTTTCCGCATGTGAGTAAGATAAAACAGAAAAAAACAACAGAGAAGAGAAAGAGCGAGAGAGAGATCAAAGACTATGGTAGACCCAGGCCTGGTATCAAAAATGAGGTTGGAAGGCTCTCCCTCCTCTCTCCATCCGGTTCTCCCCTGATCATCGACCCTGAGGAGAATAAACTCAATCCATGTTAAATTATAGATTAAGGCCCAGCTCTGGCTATGGCTTGGCAGCTGGCGGCTGCATGCGCGTCGAGCTGAACTGAGTTTTACACACTTCTTCTGCTTCTACTGTTGCCTCACCTCGGCGCCTTATTAAAATTGACATCAAACACTCTCCACAGATGAATAACAGTATTTAAAAGAGACTGTATGAATATGTAAATATTCTCTCTACAATGTGCTCTCCATGAGGCTGAGGCTGTGTTTTGTTGCTTCATGGATGAGTTAACCTTTAGCACGGCTTTTCAGGTCACAAGTGTTTTTCTCGTTTGTCGTCTTTTGGTCTCGCTTTGCTCTCCAGCCTCGTGATGAGATGATTTGGGAACTGCCAGTTAACATGCTTATGAGTATTGTCTAATAAAAAGGATAAAAAAAGATTCCCTGCTCTACACTCTTTTCTTTAGCTATTCCAAGCAGACGGTGCAATCACAGGACTACAGGACATCAGAAATGCCAATTCGCATCTATTTTAGTCACAAAACTCTATAAATATTCATTTGCACAGAAAACAAGTTTGACAAAAATAGGTTGGCTCTGCATCAGTCTTAGTCTATATCATCTCAAAGTACAGCTGGCCAACAAACTTTGATGCTTTTATCAATATCAAAAATTACGATCGAAAAACGCCTTGTCATTCAATACCACATTTTGATACCATGGCAACATTCACACTAACACGCTGTCGTTTTAAAACACTTCTGCTATGTTTACACCGGAGTAAATCTCATCAATGTCAATTAGCCCCAGCGTTTCCCATAAAAAGGCTCTACTCAGCCAGTCTGCCCACACAAATTTAATCACAAGATTTCAACTTGGGTAAATCTTACATTTGAACACCTTATTTCCCACTTTTCAAACACATTTTTGGCCACATTATAGTCTGAGTTGTGTGAGCTGCAGTAACTGGAGGCTTCTTTGTGTTCAGTCAGCTAACTACCATCTACTGACAGCCTGTGAGGCGTGGGGAATGTCGGTAAATTGTAGCATCTAGTGATACCTTGCCTGTGAGGCATTTAAGTGATATTTGTAAATTGTAGCTACAGAAATTAACCTGGGTTACACTCTGCCCTCTAAAGTGCATGAAAATAAAGATTACGTTTTTATAAATTGGCATCCAAAAGAGTACTGTATATGAACCGGAATCAAAGTGAAGGTCTCAATACTGTTATAGAAGAATTTTAAATGATAACGAAACCCTATCTGAAAGACTTAAGAAAAAAAATTCAATTTGGGAGCATCACTAAATTGCAGATTTACTCACATCTAGTGTGCAGATGTTGACAATCATTTTAGATATCTTGTTGCTCACACCTTCAATCTGCACTTGTTTCTTCATCTTTCAAATGCACATCTGTGCGCCAGAGAATGAGTACATGAGCTTCATCCATGGTCACGTATGAAATAAGAGACTGTCAAACTGACATAATGAACAAAGCTTTGAAGGAATAACAATCGTCTTGTGAAGTTTAGTCGTGTCCATCTCCTTAAAAGGGTAGAATTTACTCCATCATCATATTGATTCATGTAGTTCATTTATTTTGTCAATAGCTTTGTGACAACGACAGCGTATTCACACCATGATGCATCGTCTCCCCGACGAAGCAGTTTGAGTATCACAGTTTTGTTAGTAAACTTAACTGTTATCTACTGTCTTCTCCAAATTATCAATTGTGAACAATAGCCATTATATGACTTTGGTTACATAAATGTAACAACAAAATGATCAGTTTCCATGCCATAGCATTTTATTCACAAAACCAGTGGAGACAGATTTCAAATTTTCCTCTCCCTTTTATCTAAATTGAAACACCCTTGTCTTCTCTAAGAATGTATTTTTAGGGGATACTTATAAATATAGAGCACGGTGTATGAAAAATAATGAATGTATAATTTTGGTAAAGTCTGTGATCGAAAATAGAAATCTTTATCTCCTCTCAACAATAATATTCTTACATAACGACATTTCCATTACAGCACTTTCATGCAAAGCAAATCTCATAGGGCAGTCAAAGGCATCAAGATAATGTCCAGTCTCAACATCGAACATGACACATGCAGTTTCAACATAATCAGCATGCATTTGCATACAAATGGATACATAAAGTATATACACATTCTGCTTTATGAAAGTGTTAAACTTATCTCAGATATTTTTACATACTGTATATACACAACACTGAAATATCCTAAAGGCATCGTTCAGTTTTCTGGGAGCGAGACAAAATCATGGATGTGCAGTTTACGGATATATTGAACTCTAAAATGAGGCCAACTTTGCTCAGTCAATGCCTATTGTATGGAGTCATCACCTACAAACTGAGGGTTTCTTAGCAACAACAATAAAAGAAGTTTGGCTCAAAGATTTGCAACAAGATGATTTGAAACTTACAACTACTTGCAATTCATCCATCCGCTACATCCTGAAACCTGCAAATTTACACCAAAGCATCCAAACAAGATGATGTAACATCTCCATAGCAACAACTCTCCGTATGTCTGTTTTTACTGCAGGCTTTTTCATAACTGCATATAATTTGCAGCGTCTTACACATGAATGTGTATAGTGATAGTGAGTTACATACAACACCTGTGTCATACAGACATGGCTGTTCCTCACTTTCTTTCCTTCAAAAGACTGCTATTTCTTTTCAGCTGACGGTCTGTAACTGTGACAAGCTGACTTTGGTACGATCTGATTGGCTGTTGAAAGAGGTGATGTGCCTTATGTTCTAAAACCGCCTACTTGTAACTTGACAAGCTGAACTGGGCTTAACAATTATCTTTAAGCGCAAGTAAAAATAAAATAGATAAACACTGAAGTCAACACGAATGGAGACATATATTCATGTATTCGTGTTACTCAGGGGAGTTACTTCAGTGTCTCGCCTGGGCTGATGGCTTTTGGACAGTGGTATGGGCCGCTCGGGGAATGGAGTTGGGTCGTTATCAAAGTCACTTGTGCTCTACCAAGGTCGACAAGCATGATTAGCAGCAGAGCTTCCAATGTCACTCTCGGCAGATTCGGGTTAAAAACTAAGACGTTTGGGGTCACTGTTTGTCCAGTAACAAAATTAATTTTGGGCTCATATTGCACTTTTATTTCTTAACTTAAGGAGTCGCTGTCGACATGTTGATTTCTTGTCTCGACTCCAGTGGGGGCTTAGCCCTACTCATCATGAGACACAGACAAAAGAGAGACATGGTACGACTGTTAATTACAGCACAACGTAGTAGAGACTCTCACACTGAGCTGAAGAGAAACTAATGCACAGAAGCTGAGTAGATAACACAATATCTGGCTTCTTAGAGGGAGGGCGAGATGCATCGTTGGGGAGTGGCCCAGCCCCCAAGACAATGGCCGGGGAACAACTGGATTTACGATATGTTGCAAAAACAATAAAGGTTCTGCTAGTCTCAAAACTAAACCATTCACTCACAGTAAGTTACTTTAAGACCCCCATAAGATGATTTCAAAACCATTTGTGTCATAATTTTTCAAGGAATTAGGTTATACACACACACACACACACACACACACACACACACACACACACACACACACACACACACACACACACACACACACACACACACACACACACACACACACACACACACACACACACACACACACACACACACACACACACGTTTGTCTCACTACCCCTTTGGATACAACTCATTAACAGAATGCTTTCTCTAACCCCTTACCCTAACCACCCCTCCTTAATGCCTAACCTTAACCCAAACCCTAACTAAACCTAATTCTAACCCTAGCTCTAAAACCAAGTCCTAACTCTCAAAAACTCATCTAACCATAGGGATCTCAATTTTTGTCCCCACAATTAAGAGTCCCTACGAGTTAGTGTGCATTCGGGTTAAAGTCCTCAGTAGGATATAACACCCCCCACACACGCACGCAACCAGCCCAGGGAGTTTGGATTTAATCAGGGCCCTTCCTTACAAAATCAGTGCAATAACTGCCTTATTCTTTTTTCATCAAAATGTAGCAGTGTGCTGTACATTACTCATATGGTACATGCATGCAAATCACAGAACAATTTGAAAGGCCAAACAGCTCAGTTAACCTACAAGCACAGAAAATAATGCCATGCAACCAAAGATGTGCAACTGAGGTAAAACGGCCAATCAGTGAATAACATTCCAGAACAAGATCATGCTCCAGTCTACATTCAATATGGCAATTTATGTGACATGTCACAGTGATTCCTTTTTGTTTTGTAAAGGCATTCCAATGGGCTTGTGACCTTTGAGACAGTTTCCAAAAAAAACATTACAATAAATAAGTGGCCCTCTTTGGTTTTAATAGTCTCTTGTCCTTATTCATTGAAGTGGTTAAAAGCGTTCATTAGATATATATATAATAGGGAAACTGCGTTTGAACAATGGGAATATACCCCACTCCTGAGTTTAACACAGTGATGCTTGGGAGAAGCAGTATACTGCATTTCATTTGCCAAGATAGTGCAGGGTAGTGCATGTGTTATAAATCACAGGGCATTGGAACAATCCTATGTGTACCATTTAATGCATAAACCTACCACTTTTAGCTTTCTTTTACTTCTCGTCAGCAGATGTTACGTTGCCAGCAGAGGCTGCTCTATCATTACCGGATTCCTTGCTTACCCTGCACCTTAGATCCTTACTACACTTAGACTTTGACTCAAGCTTGGTGTTTTCAACTGGCTTCACAGTTTCTGTAGAGTCTGGTCGTTCATTGGTTTCTGCATCTTCACTGGACTCAGTATTCTGACCTGGTTCAGGGCTTTGATTGGACACAATGGCTCTGTGCTGATAGGAAAAACAGAGGTCCTGCCACTTCTTTCGATTTGCATCTATCCCGTCCACCATTGGCTGTAACTTTCTGTTGAGTGTCAGCAGTGACTAAAGAAACAAAGAAGAGTAGAGAAAATGTTAAAAAATTTCAATGAGGATTATTTTTCTAAGACTTCAGTATATTGCTTAAACCAGCCATGCAGTATTTTTGTCTCCCCTTTCTGCCTGTAAGACTAATTAGAAAAACCCGGTCGACGTGTGCATAGGTCATAGGCTCTATCATTGACTACTCTGTGGTTGATGTTCTGGCTGGAAAACGGTGGATAAATTGAGGATAAATGAAATAAAAAGCATCACAACCGTCGCAAAATGACTCGTTTCACTGTCAGCATTTGAGTCATTTGCTCCGACAACATTAATAAAGTCTAGAAGAGACGTGATAGAATTGTTTTATTCCCATCCAAATTATCCTAAGGCTAAGCCAAAGGTTAGCCGGTTTGACTGGTGGAAGTATCTGATGCTGGTGCTCTGCCCATTGAACATTGCCAGTTTACATTCATCTGGCCAGCGTGGGAAATTTCACACCGAACAACAGATGTAAAAACTCAGTTTGCTGTGAATTACAGAGGGACTGGCAGTGTCAGGTTTAACCGGCATTGTATCAACTTGCTCAGCAAGGGCTTAAATTTAATGAACGCTTATTTACATGAAAAAGTACTGCACTATAGCTTTAAGTCATCAAGGGTTATCTACCTGGTAAAGGGGTTTACAGATCCCATCAATCCATTCCAGCTGTAAGGCTGGCAGTTCATCTTTGCGATTGCGGTCAAAGATGGCCTGCAGAGAGGAGACATTCTTCTGTTATCATGATTATTTGACACAAACCTGGTCACATTAAGGAAGTGGTCTGTGCCAGCATGCTGTTAACTCAGTGTGAGACAAAACATCCCAGTGAAAGATAAGACTTTGGAAGCTTTCTTACTTACTGCTGGGGTTAACTTGAGTTCAGACCTCTCCCGGTCACCTTGTTCAAAGAATTCACTCGTCACCAGCTCTGCAACCTTGGAACAAGAGCGGAAACAATTATTACCTAATTATTTTACTTAAAGAGCGTGGAAAGCAAATTCTGAGATTTGCTTTTAAATACATTATATATGTGTGAAATGAGTACCTTAAAGCATGTGCAAAGTTTGAAAACTTTGTCACACTGAATTGTGGAGTTAGACCGTTAAACTGTTTCTCATCCGTCTTCAGGTCAGGATTTTGTACGCAGTGATTAAAACTTCTCCCGTAACGTCACCGCACAGACGGTTTATAAAGCCCTCCGCATGGCCATGCCCCTCACATGGCGAAACGTTATAAAAGCCTGGAGCTCATTGCACTCAATCCTACTGGATTTCAGTTGCTACACCTGCCGAAGTCAGATTGTTATCTTACATCAGCTAGCTAGCTACAGGATATAACATTTTCAACAGTAAAACTTTGGCTCTAAGCAAGAAGATGTTATATTTTTTGGATAAATTTAGGTGATATAGCAAGGAAAATTCTGGTATTTTTCTAGTCTTACACTTTTAATTGTGCTAATTTTGATATGGGTCATGCTAACACCAACTTGCCTTTTATAGTTTCAGAAAACAACTGGTAAAGAAGTTGTTAAAAGCTGTGCAAACCTCTTTAGGCTTGGCAAATCAACTTCAGTTGTACATAAATCAAACATCTCCAACTGAAAATAAGAAAGAGGATTTGTAAACTAACCGGTATCTACTGGGCAACTCCCTTTCAAATGTCATTTAAGTTTATTTAGAAAGCTAAGAAAAATAAGTAATTCTGGCTTCTTTTAATTGGCTTTAATGAAATGTTATTTTTGTAGTTGAAAAGTCCCAAAGAAACCACAGCAGTGTTTTTGTCCTATCTCGTATGGATTTTTTTTATCAAGTCTATTGATCCACGTCATTCATGCATTTCGAGGACTCTCTCTTAATACATTTATGCTTCAGGGCCACAAGAAAGCAAGTCCATATCCCAACATGCATTGTGGGAAAGCAGGGAGAAACTTAGTGATAGGGATTCCAACCTGTTTTGATATCTTCCAAGGACGAGTGACAGCTCCCAGATCGCTGGCCGTCATCAGCATCGACCTGTTGACCACAGCAAAGCTCAGTTTTAGTTCCTTGTTTTGCTCTTCACAGTTAAAATGATTGTGTTCTATTCAGGACACATATAGAGACCTGAGAACTTCTCTTTGTCCTTCATCTGTCCAGCTGAATTCTCCAGACAGAACACACTGAAAGAACTTTGTTCTGCGCCTTTCAATTCAGAAAGACAGTCAAGGATACAAAAGATGTTAAGAGGCAAAAGAATACACTCAAAGACGGTTGTTTTTGCCCCAAAGGCACTTTGTAAATTTACATTTTTATTTATTACTTTCTAAATAATGCCTAGTAATCTGTCAGTTTTACCAATCATGAACTGCTTCAGCTCTGAATGTACAGAAAAGAGCACTTACTCAAAGTGCAAAGTAAGGTCTGTTGAGAGAATAGCCTGCTTCAATAGTTGCATCATGTTGCTGTACTCTTTAGAGCAGAGGTTTGCAAAGATATTGTGACCCTGTGAAAGAAAATACAATAGTATGCAGTAGGTACACACAGAAGAGCAGAAAAGGATGAGCAATAATGGCTAAAATGTCACCTTAAATCCAGTGCATTGGTAAAGTCATTGCTCACTGTCAAATGAAGCTCTCATTAGCAATGTTAATTAGCAATGTGTATGGACTTTCTCTGTCCTCAGTTGAAGGAAATCAATAGAGAACACAGTTCCTGATGATCAAACTGATCTAAACCTGAGACAAAGCAGCCTTTTGACGTCACTAGTGGTCACTTGTTCTGCCCAGGAGCAGTTTGTGTACAACAACGTAGAGTTGTGGAGTTCTGCTTTCCCTGTCCCCTACGGTCTCAGTACCATGTTAAAACATTTTTTAAAAGGGGATCAGTAATGCAATCAGGGATGACCAGTTGCTTTTTTTAGGCTTCTATGTTGTTTTTATTGTGCAATTGTGCGACATTTGTATGTGTTTTCCTGTTGGGCTGATCTATTTGGCCAATCTAGGGACAGACATTGCATACTAGCATGTGGCACTGATCCATAATTGCACAGATGATATGTTTATGTGTCATTTTCAAACTGCCTAATACAGCGAAATTGTGAGGGAAGAAAATCGTACAAAAACTCTCAATCTTATCTAGCTGCCACCATGTGACATTAAGGCTATTCAATATTGGTTTTGGTGCTTTTCTTTCAGTAATTACTTGGTATTCAAAATAACCATTTAAATGTCATTAAATAAGGAAACACAATTTTGTTTTATCTGTCTGAATTAAACACTAAATTTAAGCCCCTTTTCCACTTCATTTACCGACTCTACTCAACTTGACTTTACTGTTCTTTGGTACCAAGTACTTTTCTGCCTTCGTTTTTCACTGCAGATTGTTCTCCCTTAATACGGAATCATTACTATTGCAACTCCACATGAAACTGCTGTGGCGTTATCTTTAACGTGACGCACACACTCACTGGAAACTTTTGTTACCATCTAGACACCCAGTCAACTGACCACGACGTGGTTTTGCGAGGTGCTATTAATCGAGTAGTCCAGTGAATTAAAAAAATGCGGCAGTAGTAGTAGCTTGGCTGTGCAGGATGTCTCGTATCGCGTAAACAGTGACGAAGTGATTGTGACGATTCTCTCTGACCAATCAGTAGTCAGCAGTATTTTATTGTCAACCTTTTAGTATCGGCTCAGCTACCTTGGAAACTTGATGATACCTAAAATAGTACCAAGTATTATTTCACAACTTTTGCCCGATGGAAAATCAAAATGAAGCAAGCAGTCAAGCCGGGCTCGTACCAGCAGTGGAAAAGAGGCTTCAGACCACAAAAGGAAACCTCGACTAATATTGCTAATACAGTAAATGTAAGAATCGCTTGGACATAATGAAAATATTGACCTGACCTCACTTTGCAGGATCATGACTGCATGGTTGAAGTGATGGTGCTCCAGGGTGGCGGACGTCCCATAGAGCAGAGCCAGAGCAGAACCTGTCCTGCAGGTAAAACAGAGCAGTGACACTCTGCGGCACCAACAAAGACACCTGTCCTTTGTAACCTCCGGCCTCTATGCTTACTTGGCTTGAAACGCATTGTTGGTTCCTCTGTGGTCCAAGTCATGGCACAAACAGCCTACCATCAGTGCCAGTGTCTCTGCATCCGACAGGATATCCTGGAAGCTGGCCGTCTACACAGAGCAAAGCAGACAGCCATGGTCCAGTAGGTGAGTCACTCTTGTATTTACCCCAAATAGTCCTCTTTACAATTTTTCCCTAATGATGCTTCCCCCTGTGATGTCTTTTCCCATTGATGTTTTGTTTAGTCACAGATTACTAATTAGTTTACTGATATGTCCGCAAAGAGTTTCTTTTCTCACCACGGGGCTTTAAAAATAAACCGTTCACCTTATCCCAAATGAGGGTTTTGTTTTGAATAGTGTTTAATTTTACCTTCACTGTATAGACAGTTTGACAGCATAGAATGAAAGCGAAGAGAGACCAAAGCAGACAACATGTGACACAAGACACAAGAAATATGCCTCTAAGAAAGCTGAATCAATTTTAACTTTAGATTTAACTATTTATGGGCATCTACAGCTCCAATGCTCTAAATTAAGACATAAATCTGATCTATCTTTAAAACTTACTGTGATCATAACGAACATGCACTGCGACACGTTGAAAGCATGCCTCCAGTTGTGATATGCCACAGTTCGATAGTTCTTCCTCACAGTCAGAAGCCAGCGGCACAAAACCTAAGGACACAGACAGACAGGTGGCATGTATACTGTATATACTCTTTGGACTGATAAAACACTGATATCACAGGACATATTCCAAGGCCTCACCTCGTAGTCAATTTTAAACTTTTGTACGACACCAAGTTCCAGAAACATCCTGAGTGATGCAGTGATCATGGCATCATTGTCCAAAGAGAAGTCGTTGAAGTGAAACTCATCGATGCCCAACTCACTGCTCAGTGGGATCTTGGCAGCCTTAAGGGAGGAGAGGACAGGTCTGTAAGTCACACAGTGCCAGCAAAGGGTGGCAGGATGGCAATCAGCAAACAGCACTCTGATTATATTTCACCTTCAACCACTGACAGATTTCACACATTTCATAAAGTCAGTAGGCGTATGAATGGATGTTTTTTACATTCATTCACTCTGAGGATTACCTTAAGCCTGTCAACTTCTACTTTGGAGCAGGTAGCATGGTAGGACAACATCTGAAAAAAACGAACCAATGCAAAATAGTCAGATATAAGAAACTGATTCTGATAATGATGTAAGGCCACGAGGGGATGACCTAAACTAAATAAGATAAATTCTTTTAAAAAAACACACAAAAAAACACTCACTGTTACAGAAGATAATCAATATTTTCTATGGATTTCAATGTGTTCTGTTTCTCCTATTCTTACTGCACGTTATCAGGATCAAACAAAATCCATCTCTGCTTTTTAAAGCAATTTGTTGCTACATGTTGGTTCTAACAATAACAAAAAAATCCTTAAAGACAGAAAAGATTATGAGACAAAAACACATCAGTGTGTGTTGCTTTTGATGAGAGGCAGACTGTCACGTGTATTTATCATGAATTATTGAGAGCAGCTGAAATATTAATGGTCGAGTAGCAGAACCATGTTTTCTGAGTATAATGTGGCGGCTCAGGTTAGATAGCGGGCAGTGGAGCAGAACACAGATAGAGACACTAAATAAAGAAGCGCCTCCTCTCAGGTTAGCATTAATCAGTGACACCACATTCTTCTACAATTAATACATGTTCATACACAAAGTTGGAATACATTATAAGGGGTGTCAGAAATTAGATTATTTTACTTAAAACAATTGAGATTTTTTTTAAATTTAGTTTTGGTTAAACATTATAGAGAATTTCTCTACATTAGTTTATAAAATTCTTGTTTGTTTGTATGAAGATCCCCAGTTCACTTTAAAATGCAGCTTATACCATGTAGTTCAATAAAAAGGCAAACATGCTTGTAAAAGAAAACTTTGTTAAGCTTGTTTAATGCATATAAATGCTTGGATTAATATGTATCAAGGTTGATTTCTGTTTCCAATATAGTTTAACCATATATAAATTATATTCCATTAAATAATTTTTTTTTAATAATAATAATAATATTGCCAAACAATATATACTATATGGAAACATTTGGAATCTTGAAGAAATACTGGCAAATGATTAAAAAGTAATGGAGGAAAATTTATATATCTGTTCTTCATAGTGGTGCTGTGGCAGGTGAATAAAGATAACTTTTTTTTGGACAACACCTCTCACCCCCTCCATGAGACTGTAGGAGCTTTAAGCAGCTCCTTCAGTGGCAGACTGCTGCACCCTCAGTGTAGGAAAGAGCGCTGCCGCAGTTCGATTGTTCCAACTGTCAGACTGTACAACTCCACCCTATAATATCGTTGCGCTGTTCATCTCATTTCATTTCATTTCATAGCACCGATAATTTTTTTCCATTCAACTGTATTTATTTTTTTAAATTTTATTTTATTTGTCTGGTTTTTTAAAATTATTCTTTATCTATATTATTTTATTATGTATATTATTTATACGTATTTATACGTATTTGTAAATTTTTTCATATTGTGTGCACTTTTGGTTTTTTTCTTGCTGCTGTGATGACCGAATTTCCCCACTGTGGGATTAATAAAGTCAATCTTATTTTAACATGCTTACATCCAGAGCTACAGACTGTTTGGCCCACGTCTTCTTCACTTGATTGTACATCATAGTGTTGTTGATTCCAAGCCCACAGAATATCACGAATGCCTGCACACAAAGAATATGGCAAAGAGCACATTAAAAAGAGATTTAGGATTAAACATAGTGTTTGGTGGTCCAGCTGTGTGGAGAGTTTTAATCAGGTAACCTCAAACAGTCTCTGATCTGCATCGTTGAAAGTCTTCCTGTCCAGGCGGTTCAGAATTTGTGCGACCCCTGTAGGAAACACACAGAAATCATTGACTGTAGCATGAACACTGGTTTCCAGTAAGATAGAATTGATTATTTCTGGTCAACCTACCAATTATCTGATGAGTTCGATTCCAGATGGGGACACAGAGCACTGATCTGATATGAAACCCGGAGGCCTGATCTGCCTGTAAAAGGAAGAGGACATAATCATGCAATTTGTTTGTGGGACAAATTTATATTTATGCAATGACTAAAAAATGGGCCTGGGGCCTGTATTTCCATGTATGCTCTAAAAGGTTTGATAAATACACTGCTGTGTCCGCACCTCTGCATCAAAGCGTGGGTCCTGACACACATCACTGATGTTAACAGGCAGTCCTGTGGAAGCCACCAGCTCAGCAATGCTGTTATTGATCAGCCAGTCGGAACAGGATAACTTCTCCATGCTGGTGTGGCCAATAACACAAAGAGGAAACAAGAGTCATGTCCAGGCCCTTACATATCCAAATCAACAGCAGAACATACGCAGAGTAAATACTACTAAAAAAAACAGCAAAACAAATTTTGGAACACGTAAGCGTTGTTGTGTGAATGCTCATCACATCCATGTGTATCCATATAATGATTTGTGTTTTTGTTGTAGTATCATAGAATAGATGATCATCAGAGTCTTTTTTGTGATGTCTTTTTTTACCTGATGTCACAGTCCATGTTGCACAAGGGAGACATGAGCTCAAACGTCTTGGAGAACTTCACAACCTATGAGAAAGTCATGTGTCACCACAACCAGCAGAAATATCATTTAGCAACAATAATGAGAAAGTTTTGCACAAGTAACACATTAATGAAAAGGTTGAAATAACTTGGAGTAACTCGAGCAGAAAATGAATGTGAGGCAGTAAAAATGTAAAAGCTGATAAACTATATATTAAAGAAAATGTCTCACAGGTGAGTCGATGTCCTCTAGAAGAAGCACAGAGCAGCGCTCGCACTGCAGCAGCGTCAGCGCTCGCTGCATGATCTTCCTGACAATCTTCTCCAGGTCAGTCTGCTCCTCAAACAGGTCGTTAACGACCTCTAGCAAAGCCTGTGGCAACAACAATGAACAATATGACTTATATTCATTACACAAGCACAACATTTGTAAATTAATGATAGAATATCATGTTGTTGAATGTTAATCTATGTCCCACAGCAATGTAAAAATCCTCGTGTTAACCTTTTCATTAAACTACTCACTACAAAAAACTGTAAGGTAAACACACTGGATGTCTTTCTGTTTACAGTGAGTACTTAGTGATCAAAATTGTATTATAGGTAAGTTTCATGAAGCTTATGTAACCCATAATTCTGGCTTTAAAAGCATCAAGCATCTTTCATAAAGGCACATTTTATAGCTTCTCACCCGACTCCTTTCGTACTCCTTGCGAGACTCCGAAAACAACTTGGCGTTGGAAATTGATATTCCACAGAATGGTAGATACATCTGCAGCACCTGAGTAAAAGTGGAGAGGTTTGCATAATCTCTAGATGTTAGCCATGGGGATGCTAAACAAATCAGGCATAAAAATGGGTGAGAGGAACATAAAGTGGGTCTGGTGACGTGGGTAGAAAGTCATGACGGAGTCAGCTGCTTTTCAGCACAAATTTCTCTCAGATAGATTCCCTGTTAATGAAGTATTGATTTAAAGGCATCACGAGCTGTAAAATGTCTGGATTAAATGGCAGATCAGGTTATTATTTTTTTTATTTGCTTTTTTTTAAAAACTTTTTTCACTGTCTTTGTTGCTGGAGAATAGTTTCTTTGCACTAGCTATTTTTAGTGTATTGATTTAGATTTACACACACAAAAAAGACATTAAATGCAAATATCTACAAATTAGATTTGTCTGAAATTGAAGTGACAGCATGCTGTTTGTATTCACACTATATGAAGTTCCACAACTTTACTGTGCCACCTTGTGGACAAACTGTTCCTTCGCAGTGCAGTTGGACTCCTGCAGAGGTTTGTAAACATCATCATGTTACAAACCTCTGCAGGAGGTGACAGAATTATTTTTTTCAAAGTGTACACCAAGTGATTCAGATAAGCACTTTTGCCTTTTTATTGCCTGAGTACTCACTTAAACAAGAAGCCAACACTTTTCAGATCTGCAAGATGCCCAATAAATTATTTGCTCATCAGCAAACTTGGAGAATGAAATTGTATTCATAAGCTGTGGAACCGTAAATGAAGCCATAATACATGCACATTCTAGCAAACCCATTTCAAGCAGATAGCTCAGGGAGCAACTGAAAGTGTATGAACTCGAAATGTGTTTCCTAAGTGTGTGTATATATTCTACATCCAGACATATTTAATCCCCCACACTTGAGTAAAAGGTTGACCTCTTCTCTTCATTTTTCTGCTATTTTGCTTCCAGGGGAACACTTTGCCCCGCTCTACACAGCCATTAAGAAGATTCAAAGTACAAGCATTAGTTTGCAGGGAGTTGGTGTATGTGGTTGTAGTGGGGGTACACAATGCTCCAATCTAATTTTAACTCCATCTCTAAAATATCCTTAATGGTACAAACAACGACAATAATACTGAAGATGATAAATTGCCCAGATTGTATTGGATTTGAATCTAGGTTGAACGTTTTTTTTTTCTCACAATAATACAGTCTCACCTTCTCATCATCTTCAGTAAAGGGGGTGCCCATTGGATTTTTGTTGATTGCTTGCACAACACCTATGACTTCTCCATCGCTGTTGCAGATGGCCATACAGAGGATGGACTGAGTCTTGTAGCCCGTTAACTTGTCTATCTCATCACTGAAGCGGTGGTCCTGCAATTGTGGTCATATAAACACACATTACACATTACATATTGCATATTGCCACATAGCCAGATATGCACACCCCACAGTTGCCAGTAAATGACAGCACCTTTGACCTCGTAGCCCTACATAACTACGTCCCTTCAACATTTGGGTTTTTAGGTGCCTGTGTCACATACAATAAAGCATCCCCGACGCAATTGTCAGGTGTGATTCATGGTCATTTAAACGCAGGGAGAAAACTGAGATACCTCGGTGACACATATCTATACTATTGCAGTAATAGTCCGCAGGGAGATCCGCATCATCATTTTGCCATAGCTTCCTGAGCAGCCCAGGGCCATGATATAATGATGTGGTGCGCAACTGGTAGCGTGCAACACGAGATGTGGCTCGTGGGAATCTGCGAGAATTATAACGCTCGCTTTAGTGCTTTTTTATTTGACTACTATAGAGAGAGATTTGTTTTACTCGGACATAGTCGAGCTAATTACCCCAAGTCTCCTCTCCATTTCTTTGACTTGAGCGGTACTGCGTGCTTAAAGGTTTGCACTCTGAGGGGTGGGGCAATGTTGCAAGCGGCAAAGCAACTTTGTGTTGCAAACTTTTTCAGCATTTGTGGATACTGCTCATGGAGGAATGCCAAGGTGCACCCCCAACCTGAGGTTTATTCTCAATGCTGAAAAGCAAGTGTAATGCCCACGGCAGTCAGAGATTGATTATCAATAACTTCATTGATCGCAAATGTCTCTGAAATGTAGTCTGAGTAAAATTAGTAAATATGTAGACCTGTACCTCATATGCGTTGGAGATGTTGACTGTCTCCCCATGCTCTGCCACATAGCCAATGATCCCTTTTCCCCATGGCACTTGCACTTCATTGGAGTTTAAAGTGCTGGATGATGGTCTGACTGTGGTGCCTGAGTGCACATCGAAGAACTTGGACACCAGTGTCCTCTTATGAGCTGGTCCTTCAACGAGGAAAAGCGAACACCTGTCTGCATCCACAAGGATGCACACATTGATCAGGATCTTGTAACTCAGATTTGTCAGGTCCAAATCATTGGAGATATCCTTCACTAACTCCAAAAAAAATTCCCTCTCGTTGGTTTCTTTAAGTCTGTATTTGTAGTCAATAGCACTGGAGGCGTACTGGGGCACGTTGACCCGAGACTCCAGCAGGGCGCTCAGGATGTGCGCGGTCGTCGGAGGCAGCGAGCTGGCTTTACGCAGGAGCGCACGGCGCCTCATGCTGGACTGGGATTCGTGTTCGCTCAGGCTCACATGCTCGTCGTATGTCCGGTGCGCAGTGGTGGCTTTGGACCGGGCGAAGTTCCGCCGCAGCTCCATGTGGGACGATCTGCGCCGGAGCCCGTCAGTGTTACTCGGCCAGAGCGGGTCCATGGCAGCACCCCGCTTCTCCTCGGCTGTCGACACTTTCGACGGCTGATGCTCCTTCAACCACCTGCTAACCTGATCACATTTCGCTTTCCGAACGAGATACTCCTCGAATAAATCCGGATGGCAGTCCAAAAACGCCTCTATATCCGAGAAGTCAAACGCTGTCATGGTGAGAGCTGCTGTGAAGACCAAATGAGACGCTCAGATGTAAGAGAACAAGAGTAGATGACGGGGTGAGGCGGCTGCAGCCGAGCTTCTCTGAGAAGTGATGTCCTCTAAACATATAGCTATTTACTCCAGTTCATTGTATGCTCTTCCCTAAAATACTGGGAGTCGAAGTGGTCAAACAGATTCACTTTGACGCCGAATTGTTGACGCCAGAGAGACGAGCTACAGCTGTCATTTGAGAAATTGAGCTGTGTCTCTGGGGTTTTCTGTGGAATATGCAGAGGTGAAGAAAGACACGGCGCCTGTATAGATATTCTCCCTAGAAATTGAAGAAAAAAAAAAAAATCAACAACCAAGAAAAAAACAGGGCAGGCTGTTCACTCCGTGTCTTTATTATATACCACCAGAGACACTGTGCAGTGCTCCTATTAAAGCACTGATCGGATGTTTAATTTCCATTGAAAAAGCGCATGCAAAAAGCATTTTTTTACAGTGTACAGTAGGAATAATGAGCTTGTTTAAAAAGCACAGCTTAAGTCAACATGTAAGTTGTAACTGTGAAATATTCATAGTGGGATGAATTAGATAGATAGATAGATAGATAGATAGATAGATAGATAGATAGATAGATAGATAGATAGATAGATAGATAGATAGATAGATAGATAGATAGATAGATAGATAGATAGATAGATAGATAGATAGATAGATAGATAGATAGATAGATAGATAGATAGATAGATAGATAGACTGGCTGTAAAGGTATAAAAGCAGCTCTGACTATGTTACCTTATGACAGCACTGAATAACTCAAGGGCACTTGGCTTCCAGCTTTCAGAACCTGACTGAATAGATGGAGAAAGCATGTGAAAACACTCAAAGGAAATTGTTGTTTCGCCACATTTCTTTGCTCAAAGTTGCATGTAACTGGAAAAACACACTCTTGTAATAGATGTATTTTGCCTTAAAATATTTCCCATTGTAGAGAAAACACACCTTGGAGCCATACACATGCACACATGCACAGACACACACACATGCTAACACCCACACACTGTACCTCCGTGGTAGTGAAATGTGGTTGTTTTTTTTTATTTTTTTTTTAGAGAAATTAAATTAATGGAATATTCTCCAGAGCTGCGAGCTTTGAAGTGTAAGTTCACAGGTTCATCTTTTATTCTTTCATTCTCAGCTCACATGAAAGAAGCATCATGAATGTCTCCATAAACTCTTTCAGGAAGCTTGTAGTGCACCAACAAGGAAAGGACAGATTACCAACCTGGCAGTGCAGGCAGCTGCCCAGGGAGCCTCTGACCATCAGAGGTAGGATGAGGTGAATTGTTGCACATACAGAGTTTGACTTTGACTCTGTAGACCTATGCAACAGCCAATGTTGGTGTCTTTTAACCATCACCACAATCTTACCCTCACATTAAACAAGTGGCTTTACTTGGTCAAATGTAACTTAGCATTAATCATGTGTAGCAGATGATTAAATCCTGATATACAAGTCTAGTGGTTATGTAGGGTATTTTTGAAGGTACGGAGTAAGCACCCTGTCAAAATATAAACAAGACCTTTCTTGAATCAGTTTATATTATAATATGTTCTGTTTATTAAGCCTAGATGGTGATTATGTCTTAATAACAGTGAAGTTGCCAACTTCTGGCTGCTCAGAGAATACTCGTTGGTTTCAGGGGTAAGATGGGGTAGTTGATTCTTGACCAGTGGGGTTAATCAATGTCACATGTTTTTCCTCAAGAGAGAGGTGAATTAATTCCTTTCAGAGGTAACTACAGGAAGAGAATTAAGTTGGATTCCTGTTGGTGTGTGAAATCCTGTGGCGGATAGCCATCAGCTTGCAGCTGCACAATAACTTAATATTAGAGAAATCACTGCAGGCTGTGGCCCATTTGTAATGCAGCAGCAGGAAATGTAATCCGGAGAGCAGCGGCTCTGCTGGGGCAGAGCAGGGTAATTGGTTACTGGACGTAGCTTAGGCTGCTTGATAGGACTTGGGTGTTTTGCTGAGACTTTGGACAAGGTCTCTTGAGAATCCCAATTAAAAAGCAGAATGCAGAATATGAGTCTTTTGAACTAACAAACAAGGCAACGTTTGCTGCTTTGGAAAGCAGTCCATGTCATGTTCAAGGAGAGGCAACTGCATTGATTATGTGTGCTGATTGAAAACTGGTATTTAGATGCAGTTTTCAAGTTTCTGATGATTTATGGAACGGGGAGTAAATCAGGTGTGTGTCCTGTATTTTTTCTATTAGCTTCTTAATATCTGCAATGACCCTGCATGAAGATACTGGTGTCTGCAGAATTTAGAACAGGTATAGTTGCTTTACATGAGCGATATCTGCATTTATTTTTCTCTGCTCCTCACTCTAATTTGAAGTGAGCAGGGTTCTGTTTTTTATTTTATTTTAATGATGCCTTTTTAGTCATGCATATTAAATGTTATAGAGCAAAGCCAAGTTTTAATGGACTGTAATGTTGGGCTTTAATGTCAGCAATATGTACACATTTTCAATTTTGTAACAGGGAAAATGAAGGATTATTTCACTTTACTCATATTTTGCAAACTAATGTCTGACTCAGCAGGATGATGTATAAACATGGTCTAAATCAGTCCAAGCTTATTTAAAATGCCATCTCAGATTAATTTATTTAAAAAATAAAAAAAAAATCAACATTTCATCAAATAGGGTTTGAGAATAATCTGAGTCCTTTAACATTTAAAGATTTTGAAACTGTCCAAGAGAACTGACATACCTTTTTTCCAAATAGGTCAAATCATTGTGTCACAGTCTTTAATGTGAACCCTATCCATCAAGAAAGTAATGACAGAGTAGCAGCACCATGGACACATGGACAGCTCCCGCCGTCCACTTAATCCAAGAAGAGAATGTTCTACAAAATGATCACACACTTTCTAAATCACAATAAGAACAGGAAGATTTTCCTTCTTGACTCTGACTGATTCTGACTTTATTCAAATATGTTTTGTGGATTTTGCTGAAGCACATATGGCTCAATTGATCTCATTTGTTCTTTGTTGAATGGAGGCAATGAAATATGACTCCTGTAACCAAACACCAGTTGCACACAGCTTGTATCTGGTGTCAGCAGTCCTTGGTCAGAGCCAGCTTGATTTTCATTCCACCCCATGCTTAGTTGTATGAGTTCATCAAACTGTGAACGTGTAATATTATCAGATCCATGCTTGATGACTTGATGATGGGCATCCGGAGCAGTGATTACCCACTGCTGTAAAAACATTAGTGTAATGCATAATATCATCATATTTAGGTGCCTGCCTAACAGATAAAAAATTACTTTCAACTTCACAGTTGATATTCTACTGGTTGAAGCAAACATTATCAGACAGACATTATTTCGGTGTTTAGTTAGTCTTAAAAAAGGCTTTTTAAATGAGGCCTCTGCTACACTCTCTGTGGGCTGTATTGGATGTCACTCACACTGATCCTATTGTTCATTGTAACACCATCACTCTGACCGTCCCAGGAATTCAAACCCACTTCTCTGGTCACAAGCAAAGAGGAGGGAGTCCTGTTCGGTCAACAAAAAACATTTCCACTTTTATCTGGACTAGGACGACTGCCTATCTGTATCTGCAACAGGAGGATAAAATAAACCTCTGGATTTCCTCTGTACTGTCCAGGTGAGTGAGTGTGTCAGCATGTTTTGGTATAATAGTGTTTTACTGTATTTCATCATCATTGATGCAGTATGAATAACATAGGAGTGTTAATTCTCTCTAAGAAACCAGATGTGTTTGCTGTTTAATTTAATATTAAACTAAATTGATATTGACTTATATGTGTGTAAACATACTATTCATTCTTTAACCAGGCTGTTTGTGTGCCATTGAAGGACAAATGGCCTTGCCAGTAATGATAATTGGCTGTGAGTTGACACTCAAACAAAGAGACAAAAAACCATCACTGATTGTTAGACTTAGTTTTACTCAAAGATGTGTCTTGATTCTCTCTGTTTTTGTCCTTCTACGCTATTTCCTCCTCAGGGTTGTATCCTTCCTTCAATTTTCTTCTTTATGAGTCAGGTCTCCAGCAGCCACATGAAGCCGATGTCTTCACTAACCCACAGTATCCCGCCTGATTTAAATGCAAATTATCCCTGGGGTTATGGCAGAACCATACCTGAGTGAGTGTAGAGATGTTCTACATAAAAAGCCAGTTGCAAAATTAATAATGTGATATATTTTGCATAACTATATACTGGCTGTTTACCTTCACAGGCATATCACCAGTCAGCAATGTGTTAATACTGGCAGAAAGAAAAGTAATGTCCGTCTCAATGACCAACTGTGAGTAGTCAGTGGTTTACTTTAAGTGCAGCACCATGAACAAATCACTTAAATTATTTCAATAACAATCATCTGCAGTGAAACAATAACATTTGGTTTTTCTTTTGCCAGCATACCAAAACCAACTGACATAAATGTGGCGTGAGTGCTTTTACTGTCAGCACACGAACAAATAATATATGTATTTTTTCTGTAGAAAGCTCTGCATTCTTATTTACCTTTTTTTGTGTCTGTTTCAAACTTGACCTTTTATAGGGAGAAAATGATTAAGACCCCTACACCAAAAGAGCATCCCTTTTCATCCCACATTCCTCGGTTTGCAATGTTTCCATCCGTCCGCTCTCCAGATGATCCTGAAACTGGTGTCCGAGCTGCTTCCCAACCTTTCCTCAACCGCCTTATCCCAAACAGTGCACCAGACGTTACGCTGTGGAGCAAAGCTATAGGTAAGCGGGGACAGATTGTGATAAAAGGGGCAGTAGGATAGTTGTTTCTATGGAGCCATTACAGAAAAAACACAAGTTTCCCATATTTTTCACATAGGACACATGTGATTACATGTATGACACATGTTTATCACATGTTGCAACATATGATAACATGGGGAAAATAGGTGAAAAAGTTTCACACATGCTATAAAATTCTTCTAAAACCACGTTTCCCATGGGAAAAATACATATTTTACATGCACAATGTGTGGTCACATTTGATCACATGGGTTTTTAAACATGTAAAATCATGTGTTTTTTCTGTAAAACAGATTTGAAAAATATTTTTGTTTTTCCACGCACAGGTGGTCCATATAGACACGAGATCCTAGAAACCCCAGTGAAAACCAGGAAGAGGGCTGTTAGGTGGACAGGAGATCATGGCTTTTTGGATGTGAGTAATAAAATATAAATAGTTTCACACTCTCATTGAAGTTAAACAGAAAATAAAAATGTCTTACAACACCCTCCAGCAGCATGTAAAACCACTGAAGGGAGAGAAGGAAGTTTTCTACCCCACCCCTCCAAAGACAGTGCTGCCCAACCCGAAACTTCGTGACTGGGATTTGTCGCTTTCGGAGCGAACAAGCAACATGCTGAAAAACTTGGAGAAGACACTCTGGCTCACCACTTACCAAATCCACTACACAGGTAAGAAGCCAGAACACTATAAAAATACAGGATCCTAGAAAAAAATGAACACAGACTGTAGTTTTGCTGCTAGAAATTATGAAAGCTGGTGTGTAGAACCACTTTGCAAAGTCAAAAATAATGCAGTAATTATATTTTTGTGATGTTCAAGTTAATTATAAATAATCTGACACTCATGTTTTATGTTGTTTTAAGGATCGGGGCCAACAAATCCATTGCAAATAGATGATTTCAAGGAAAAAATTTGTAACCTCACTGGAATCCATGCACCACTGGTAAAATACACTGCACCTTTTTACAGTAAAATTTACATTGTGAAACACTAATAATCCAAATTATTTTCCCTACAGCGAGAAAGGTCCTATCCTGTGTTTGTTCCATCTAAACCAAAAGGATGTCGAAGAAGAGAGGGGAGCCATGTGGGGAGGAGCACCTGTAGTCCCACTGCAGCTGAACTCCCAAATACATCTCCAGCTCTAAACCAAAGCAGTTCATCAGCTACTGTAAACCAACATAGTCTGCATGAGATCACAGCTATGCATAATGAGGCACCAGGTCCAAACCACATGCGTTACAGTCAATCAGATTACAGCACTGGCTCCACAGAAGCACATCGCAGCGAGCCGTCCCAGGAGATCTTACACAAGCAACAAACTCAGGGCAAAAGCTGTGTGTGCGAGGGCAGAGAGAGAGAAAACCACAAAGTCCAGTTTGATGAAAGTCTCATGCGAAGATCCATGTCACAGAGCAGCCAAGAGGCTAACGTTGCCCAGATCTCAAACACAGAGCAAACCCTGGACCTGAACAACCACCCACATTCCCAGGGAGAGATAGAAGTCAGCAGCGTGACTGAGCTGTGTGTACCAAGTAGCAAAAAGAAGTATTTTAAAGTTGGAAGAAATCTACCTCAGCAAGCTGTAGCCAAAGACCAGATATTTATTGAATCACCCACTGAGTTATTATCACGGGCAGCTTCAGAGCAGGAGGGCCTGATAGAGGGCAGAGAGCCGCTACACAGTATCTCTAATCCCTGCATCCTGCCACGGCCTCCTGTCCTGCCAGTCATTCGCCCTGTGGACAGAGTTGGTGCTCTCAGCCTCCTGGACTTTCAAAATTCATTCAGCAAGTCTGAGGCCCATCGCAACTTCAACAGCTTAATCACACGAGCTGCTGTGAACCTGAGGGACAATGTAATCAGTGGGAAAAAACACGACTTCTTTGGGATCAACTGCTGCTACATCCGTGGATAAACTCATCAACATGAATTTTAACATCTCAGGGAAACAAATAACAGCTAAATTAAACACAACAAAATATAGAGTAAAGGCCTCCAAACTTTTTAGACCATGTACCCAACTAAATTTCCCAAGTACCACTTCTCACTGCAGATAACAACATTGTTTTGTTTTTGTCATGCATTAACCTCGGAAAGCCTAAATAAAAACAACATAAGGCACACCACTCACAATAATCCCTCTAAACCAGCAGAGGGAGGTCTTTAGAAACAACGGTTTGTGGCTTTCGGCTCTTTCTCTCTCTCTGACCCATCAGGTCCAGCAATGTCACTTTTCTCTGCACTGTTTCTGGGACTTTATAACCATTTTAATATTTCACTCATTCTGCTCGCTAAACTCAACAACTGAGCAGTCAGAATCCGACCTCATCAAGTTACATCAGCATTATGCAATGTCACTTGTTGTGACGTCACCTGACGTGGCAAAGTGCAGGCACATTTTTCTTCTAAAATATAAAAAATTATTAACAATTAATATTTACATCAGAGTCATGTTACATGACACTGAATGTAATATGTGTATGTAATAACAGTTGTCCGTAATGAAATAAAATTAAATGTCCATGATTTTTTGGACTTTTGGAATTGTAATCGTTAGGTCGAGCCTCACATACCACGAGTGGTATGCGTACCACAGTTTGTGAAACACTGATGTGGAGCTTTGAAATATTTTAATTTGAAAATAATCTAAAACAAATTTATGATGTTTGAATTTCCCAATTTGAAATGAAATTTCAGTACAATCATTTCCAAGATGTTTTAACTTCCATATTAACCGTTACAGGCATTTATTACAGGTTTTATTTAAATCAGATCAACTTTATTGGCCAGGTATGTACACATACAAGGAATTTGACCCCGGTTGTACTTGCACTCATTGTACATACACAGAAACAGACAATTAGACATATATGCATATATACAGTCAAAATACCATCAAACTTTGCACAATGCACATTTTTTTTAGTTGTGTGTATATATATATATGCAATTTTTTTTAGTAGTGTGTACTACTAAACTAAAAAAATGTGCATTGTGCAAATTTTGATGGTAACTGCATAGCGCAAACGGTACAGTGTTATTGCTGATAGATGGACACCTCGTGTCTAGGGCTATTGTTGAATACTCATCATTACTACTATGGCTTATTACTACATTTTCTATAACATCCACACTGAAGATTGTTTGGCACGAAACACGTATTGGCTTTCATGTCCTAGCTACAAACCATGCATCTTGTCCTGTGAGTCTCCTCGTATGATCACACTACAATCATTGGATCTATGAATGTATGTGACTCATTACTTCTTGCAGATCCAAACAACAAATTTAATCACAATTGTAAGCATAGTAATTTGCAAATATTGTTAATTTGATCTTTGGCTCCACACATTTCATTTGTAGTATTCATCAGAGCTCAGGATTTATTATACAATACTGGTCTCATGTAAGCTGTAGCTGACTGTAAGAGTGAAATGAAAAGAAACAGCCTTCAAAGCACACTTTTAAGTGAGTTCATCCTGCCTGCGCAGTGCTGCACACAGAAGGAATATTCAGCAGCACTGAATTCATAATGCTGCACCAATGAACACTGATCTTTATCATACCTTTTTCTAATTTTACAGAGGAAAACATCTGTATAAAGCTGATTTCTCCCCAAAATAATGCAACACACAGTGTACCACAGAGCATTGTGCAGCCTGTGTTATAGAAACCACCTCTAGGTGTTATAGGTGCCGCAGTAACCTTCTAGCTTGCCTCTATGAAAAGAAAAAAAAAGAAGCTCTTTTGCACGTAATCTGTTGCAGCCAGGCTGACTTGTGTGAAAGCTTTTTTTGTGACACGAAGTCCTTGAGCGACAAGCCTGCAGCCTTGAGTGGTATAACAGCCTCTCATTCAGACCAGAAAAAAATATATATATAATGGCTCACACAGCAAAATGGACACGAGCTATTGTCTCGTTGAATGTTGCAGACAGTGTCAATTTGTCAAGTAATTTT
The DNA here is from genome assembly GCF_029030835.1 of Brachyistius frenatus. NCBI lineage: Eukaryota > Metazoa > Chordata > Actinopteri > Embiotocidae > Brachyistius > Brachyistius frenatus. The sequence goes on along the minus strand of NW_027210619.1, from coordinate 4,645,458 downwards.
GTAACGAGCACTTTCTTAAAGACAACTAAGATAAAATTGGATTGTTGTTGGGTTATTTTGTTTTGTGTCTGCTTCTGTGCAACAGTCTCAGAATTGTAGACCTGCACTTATGTCACATTCAAGGTCTTAAATATATCACCTATATATAAACTAAAAACCTGCTTATTCATTCATTAGTTATATGCAGTAGGAATCCAGAGGGGGATGACATCCCCCTTGTTAACCTGCTGCAGCACCCCTTTCCATCCCCAAGAGAGTGTGCAGGGGCTGAAGGGTTGTTTATTTGAATATGTTTGTCTTGTTTGTTGGACTCATTGATCCTTTATCTGCCTGAGGTTTGTGCAGATTAGAATCTATAACCCCGACTATAGCGCTGAATTATCAGTAGCCTAACTGTGCTTTATATTGGTAAATCACATTGTGTTGACAAAAGCTCCCATTGACCATCCCTGCTGTTAAAAAAATTAAAAAAATCACCAACTGGTTATATGTTAGTATTTTACTGTCTCTGCAAATGTCTAATTTGTTTGAGCACATTTGCCTTGAACGCCACTGAAAAGTAGTAATGCAGCAGTTCATCCAGCAGGTGGCAGTATATCATAATTTTCTGCCATTTATCATTCTGACTTCCATTTCTTGGTTGTGATAACAGCTATCTGGTCGTTTTTGTGACGTTGACATCGTTTTTACAATCCAATGCAGTCAGTAAAACCTAGAAGAAAAAAAAAACACCCCTCATCTACAAATGGATTCGAGAAGATTCAAATACATCCGCTCTTACAAATGATATCAGAAATATATGACTCGCGTGCAGAGTGATAAATTGTCCTTGCTTTTGGGGTCCTCCACAATACGTCACGGAAAATGCTGTCAATGATACAAACCCCACCCCTTTAAGATGACGTAGGGCTCTGGTCTGCATTTTAATTGGAGTAGGGTGCTCTCGGTCACGCATCATAACCCCGCCTCCATACAGAGGTGGAGATGATGCTCTTAAGTGCGAGTGGTGCAAGTGTGTACATATTATAGTAAAGTCGGCACGTCGTTTGATCCAGGCTATAATTTGAACGTCCCCATTGGTTGTGCTCTCTCCTGCAGATAAATATCTGTTCACCGACCGACTGGTTCCACTCGTAGTTCGAGGTGAGTGCGTTTTTTTTTTCTGTTGCAGGAAAAGTCATTTTTATATTTTTTTATCAAAAACAAGACGTGTCAGTCCTTCTAGACATGAACATCAGGATCATGTTTAACTGAACAAATCAAGTGAACCACTGAAAACATTTACGAGTTCAAGAGAAAGCTGTAAAAAAATGTCAGAGTCCTTACTGTACAGCTTCCAACTTAAACAGTACAACAGTAAACTGTATTTATTGTAAAGGCAAGGGCAGTCAACCCCCGAGTTAAAGGCCTGCAGAGTCTTCCAAGCAGCGGAGAAGGTATGAACATTGTGATTCAAATAGTTAATACCAATCATTTTAGTTTCCCTGGTAACTCTGAGTCCCCTGCTCTTCCTCTAGACAAGTGAAAACAAGTTGTGGATGATAGTCTGTTTCCATATAAAGCCAACATACGGTAGAGCACAGCGATACCAGCACCTACCCTGAGTTACAAGCCACAAGTCAAAAGCCCAAATGATAAATATTGTGCATTTATGTTTATTTGGTTGAATCTCTCCTGCTGAGTGGATGTAGGTGTGTGTGATAGTGTGCGCAGGATCCAGATTTAATCAGGTTTTAAGCTCAACATCTCATGCTGATAGTGTTCAGAGCAGAAACAGGATTATGGAGGATTTGGCTGTTTCTGTCACTATGCAGATTTTAAACACAACAGAATCTGTATATTAGTGATCAGTGCACACCTGGGTTTCATTCAGTGTGAATCCAGCATGACGATAGTAACTGAAGTTATAATATAGTTATGGGACACAACTCCACAGTCAGATGTCTGTTTGAGTTAAAGCTGTTTTGTTTGGCTCTCATACAGAGTAGTGGTCATTTTACGACTTACACTGCGTCCTCTCTGCTTTCCTGGATGTTGTGTCAACAGTGCAAACAGAAGAGGCTTTTCAGGTCCTGCTTGAGCTGTGTGTTCACACATGTGAGAGGTTCAATAAGGGCTACTGAGAGTTTCTGTAAAAATGCCTGTCCCGAGGTGGAGTTGTAAAAAAGGTGCATAGTGTGCACGTCCTTCCACAGATCGGTGGGCAATGCAGGGGAAGGACAGAATCAAGGTCATACAGTAAAAATCAAGCTTGACAGTGGATTTTAGGGTCTGAACATATTGTTTGTCGTAACACTCAGTACTTGGGAGCTAGTAAGATTCACTACTTCTCTTTTCCCCTGTCACAGCTGTGTTCACTGGGGACTGTGGTTTGTGTGGTCGGAAATTTATGACTCTTGCAGCGCTGGAGCTGTTTCTGCTCGGATCACACCCAAATCAGTGATTGCAGTCAGACACAGGGAGACTGAGACCAAGGAATCAACAGAATCTGTGGAATGCAGCAGCAGGAAAGAAAAAGTATCGTTGTTGTGAAAGGCTGGTGGTTAAAACAGCAGAGGCACTGCGTCGCATGAGGTGACCTCCACAGTGATTTCACTGTATGTGTAAATGGCACAACCTGTAATCTAGGTTTCACATTTTCACAAACACTATTCATGTTTGTGATGATTCTTTACAATATTGGAGATCTCCTGACGTTGTGTTTTCCATTTCATGTATTGTCATATCGGAGAATATTGCACAGACAGTCACTTCAACACATTGATATTTACCAGTCAATAATTCCCTTGCACTTTAACACCACTGAGATAGTAGAGGATGTAGTACAGAGCAGTGAACATATGGTCACTCTCAATCACCTCAAACACACTATTATAAATCATACCCTGACCTGTGTAGCAGTGCTGCACGGTCTATGCTTTAAAGAACTTTTTTTAAATAGCCACAAACCAACAGGTGAATGATGAAGGGGGTGGGAGAAGAGGAGCAGAGAAGCAGCTGTTGGGAGCATGTGGCAGGTGTTGGTGCTCTTCCTGCGTGGGCAGTAGGCCTACATAAACAATTCATGTGGTTTCATATGTAAACAGGTAGATATGGTTTTAGGCCTGGAGTAGAGAAACTACGTTTATCGACCTTATCTGCATTTAAAAATTTAACTTGAAACATTTTTTTTGTTTGGTAACCACAATACAAGCTGCTTGTACTGTTTAAATAACACTATTAGAGTTATACCGGAAGAATAAGATCACTAACTGTTTTGCTGTTATGTAATTGTTTTCCAAATTTGTGCCATGATTTTTGAATGGCAGGTTGGTACTCTTGTCTTCAGCCTCCTCCAGGCAGAAGAGAGACTGAAGGAAGCTCGGAGGCTGATTTCATAACTCCCTCATAGACTGCCAGATATCAGCATGAAATTTTAACGAGGGCGGCACTAACAGATACTTTTAACTTAAAAACAATGGCACACTCCACGAGCAAAGACATGTTGTTATTGGACTCCTCCACACAGCCATGGTCATTCTCGTGCTTCATAGAATTGAATTATTCAAAATCTTCCTCATTTTAAAGAGCAGCACTTCCAATGTACTAAATAATGTAGGCTTGAAGTCATGAAATAATTTTTGATTCTTCCCATTTGGACAAAAGTCAGACAAGGCTTTGTCTTATTTACAATGAATGATTAGCGCCCCAAGAAATACCTACATAATGTTATAATATGACTGTCTCGTTTTATTGATCAAGTACAAAGGGGTTTTGTTCAATTTCATCTCTGGTCTTTTCAGTACCAGAATCATATCCATCACACTTTTTTTTGTCCTTCTTTCTATGTTTTTGTAGTTTCAGCCCAACTATTTAAATACCAGAGCTGTGTGAGTTTTAGGAGGTTTTCACATATAGCTCTATTCTCTAATGGAACCAAAGTTATTTCTCTTTGATTAAGAACATAATAACACTTTTGTGTCTGTCCAGAGACTTTAAGGGTCTTGGTTCTCAGGACTCAGGACTACTATCACAAATAATCCTACTTACTTTGGTAAACCCCTGACTTCTCCCGTACCTCCATCAACAAGTAACATTTTATTTTTTGATCAAGTACATGGAAAAGCAACAATATTCCTATCACTTTCAACTGTGCTCATCTGTGAACTTGTGTTCAGTGCTAATTAGTTCATCTTAGCATGCAAAGGACAATGACATATCACTGACATATAACCTGCCACACATCAGTATGGTAGCATGAGCAGGATATCATTTAGCTCATAGCTCCTCACTGTGCAGCCTCACAGAGCTGATGAGTGGCTGTGGACTCTTAGTCTTTCTGGTGTGCGTTGCACAAAAAGAAGATTTAAAGCATCAAAATGTCTTGTTTTATTAGCATATTTCACTCACAATATCAGTCCACTGTATTTTTAGATGATCTAGTTTATACTGTCAAGCATGAAAAAATTGTGATGTGTTTCTTGTTGGATCTCATGGGAAACATTAGAGTTGGATTATACATCCAATACAAAGTTATACAAATATGAATGCAATTTGTTTATCGGCGCCTTTCAAGGCACTCAAGGGACACCTCACAAACTCACTCAAAAACATAACAAGTAGCAAACAAGTAGCATCAATATACAATAATTAGGTAATATAATAAATACAGTAAATTAGGTCCATGATAATCTACACATAGGAAAAGTAGATCATCTTTAAAGGGTGGGTGGGTGAGATGTGATCCCACTACAACTTTAACAACACACTTCAAATATATTCTTCCAAAGCTCGACTGCCATCAAACCACAGAAACACAAGCTTTTCAGAGAATAAAACTCAGAGCTGCTTTGTGATGACTCCCCACCCTTTTTGTCACTTAAGGGTTGCTTCAGTTTGAGTCACCCTGTGGTGCTGTGACAGTCTATTTTCTATCAGAGAGTTATGGGCTCATCCACACTGAGTTAGGAAGACTTTACTGATGCAGTGTTCAGGCATGAAGTAAATCTCTCTTCTCAGTCAGACACTTCATCTCAGGCTGTCCATAAATGGAAGATAATGGAAGACGCTGCCATGTCTAAATATATCTCCACTCCAAGGACTTGGAGATTGCTTGCGGCAGTGCAGGTGTTGATTTCTTTTTTTTAGGTCTATTTTTTGTCCCCACGTATTCTTATTAGAGAGCATCCACATGCTAACATGTCAGAGTTAAGATGAGAATGGATGCTGCTGCCTCCCAGTCAGACTGTGATCTTTAATTGGGAAAGCAACAGCTGAATTGCCGGTCATGCAAGGTGCTACATGTGACACATAGTGAAGAGCACTTTGCACCCTGAAATTCAGCACATGCACTGTATGTTCCCCCCCCTCCCATAATCTTTAGCTAGTGAGTATTGAACAAAGCTACAGCTCTTCTCTGTGTCCTAATGAGCTAGTGTTGAGTTATGAGGCTGTCAGGCTCCCCCACACTGTGACTAAAACAAAGGAGAGGACCTCTGCCACATTCAGAGCAGACAACAGAAAGAGATAGAAGGTGGGGGTGTTGGAGGGGAGGTGGTGTGTCGAGGATGTGGTTGATTAACAGGATGCAGTGTGTCATTGGTGAGAGTGTATAATACATAGCTTGTCAAGTGTAAGACAGTTTTAGACATGAATAATAATAAAAAAAACTTATGCAGCAGGAAGTTATTGAGCAACTCTATCTGTCTCCCCCTCATTAGCATGACCATAACTCCACAACCTTTTTCTCCCAGGGAGAATATCATGGGCGAATAAAGCTTCAAACTCCATTTCCTGCTGCTGAAAATGTAAGATTTTGGATAGCGGAAAGAGCTGTGCGTACTTAAAGCTCAGCTGCATGAGCTGTTTTTTTGGAGAGGCTCCCTCTGGCCTTGGCAACCTTTCACCATAATGCCTTAAGCAGATCAGGAGCAGGCGTTACCATCTGTGCATCCCTTTTAGAAAAGGTGTGGCACCCACACACACACACACACACACACACACACACACACACACACACACACACACACACACACACACACACACACACACACACACACACAAGTGGGGTGGCAAACATTACCCTTCTTGGTCAAGAAATGTTTCAAATGAATAATGGATCTCATATTCAGGTGCAGACAGTTTTGTCTCGGACTCAGTCCTCTGGGATAATGGCTTGCTGGGTGCTGCCATGATGACCTGTGTTATTGTTTGAAGAATATATTTTGAGAAAGACTATATCCAGACATTTCTGTGCTGCCCTTATTCTGCAGATGGATTTCAGAAGAGAGACTCCTTACTCCAGAAAAGATAGATGACAGAAGTAATGCCTGGGGAAGAAGATTAATTACTGCACCTGATAAAAGTCAGAGTCCTTGATAGGGGAAAGAAAGAAACTTTCCTCTGTTTCCTGTGCAATTTGTTCATCTTCTACTCATTATAATAACTGAGACAGGAGTTGTTACCTCCGCCCTTTGACTGATTTCAACCTCTTGAAGGACCGGGCAGCGCTAATCACAGTTGTGAATGACATAATCTAAGAAATATTTCATTCAGATTTGAGTTACTTGTCTCCACTCCTGATGTCCCCAATAAAATCCCAGTTTTGTCGATGGTGTTATCATCATTTCATGAAGTACTATGAAGTACATAAATCACAGATATTCGCAAGATATGGAATTTTTTTTTAAATGAATTCATTAAACTAAACAAGTGGACAAATGTTCAGACCTTAATGACTTCTGAATAAAAAAAACTGGCAGTTGAAAGAGTGCTTGAATGTTTGAAATACCTTAAATTTTAAGGCCATTGATGGATATTTTTGGAGCATAGCACCGATTTGTTCAGGGTTAGATGAGCACATTGACATCTCTTTAAGGTTTGTACGCTTGATATGAAGCGACAGCCAGCAACAGGTTATTTTAGCATAAATACGTGTAAACAGCTAACCTGGTTTGGCCCAAATGTTCATTATTCAACCTATAAAATATCATGTCTGTCAAATTATAATGTGTACACCAAATCTTTGCTTTGTATGAGATTTAATTTTCATCTCAGATATTTTACATCAGATTTTACAGCTGTCAAAGTCAAGAAAAAAATGAGTAATGAAAGCCAGTCTGCATTGCCGTTTTAATTGACAGTACTTTCTGTGTCACAAATTATCTCACTTTTTATACACACCCTTTTTTTTGTTTCTTTTATGTCAGACTTTCTTGTCTTCTCCCAAGAAATAGCTGCTCTGCATTTTAATAATGAAATAACAAAGACTAAGTGGCATCATCCCAACAGGGTAATGCACAGTTGTAACTAGATTACTATTATTAAGGTGGTAACTTCGAGATGCTGCACACGAGAGCCCCGCGAGTCTCCTTCAGTGGGTAGCTATCAGAAAATATGTAATCACTGTGCAAAGCAAACAAGATGAATAATATGTGTGCTCATTACAAATCTGATTCTGATGAGTTTATCCTGCAGAGGAAAATAAAAGGTCACTTGGGGCAATGTTAAATCAAGACCGATTTATTTAGGTAATTCTGTTTCATCAAACCAACCCATCACACAACAAAACGGAATTTGTTTAGATCGAGTCACGCGGAAAGCCAATCCTTTTTATCTAATAAAATAAAAAATATATATATTTATAGTTTTTCCTGCAGCTTTGTTACTAATACATAAACATGGAGCTCATAACCATGTTTGCTTTTCATGGCTTCCCTTTGGAATATAATTGAACACTCACAGCTGGGTTTTGCATATAAAATGTTATTTAAGATATTATGCAAACCTCAATGTATTTAAAGGTTATCTAAATGTCATCTCATCGGCTTGGCAAAATTCAATATTCTATCTATATTTTAAAGATGACTCATTTTTCACATGGGCCCATGCCTTCCTCCACAGCAATTGCAGGCCCACTTCTCAGCTAATAATTACTGAAGCGTATCCTGCCCCTTCTAAAGTCACTTTCTACTTTCACTTCATATTTATTAGAATTGCCCAGCCCAACCGCACCCAACATCTTTGAATTGCTGTGCTACATCAGCTGCCAATAGGAGCTTACAGTAAGAGCTGTCATTTTTGCAAACATGACTCTATTTCCTAAACAAGCTGCATGGTGGGGGTTCAACCATGAGATGTTTATTCTGGTGAGTCACATCCTAATGATGCCTGAAAGCGTGTTATGCTTGTCAGCCCCTTTGGCAGACTCTGGAGACAGTGGAAGGACAGAGGAACATCTGCAACATGAACTGCACATGAGATGTAATAGAGGCCTTTCAGCTTCTGTCAATGTAGTTAGTGCAGCTTAAAAGGACATTAAGTCATCTATAACTTCAACTGACATCTGTAGCTGGGCATGGACTTGTTGACAGATCTCTGGTACGCCTTAATAGGGAGAGTTTGTGTTCTATGATGGCGCATATTGGCAGACATCTGGTGAGATGTGTTTTCGTCAAGCTCTTGCTATGGTTATTTGTGCAATTGGACAAAATAGTTTTACATAATAAATTTACATGATTCTCCTATATTTCTAAAATTATTGAGAAAAATTCTGCAAATCAATTATGTGACCATCTGCACAGGAATTGGTTGTTCAGTGAGGATTTAGAGCACAATAACACCACTTGTGAAAGTCAGCAATGATTTTATTGCCTCAGACAACGGACTCGTCTCCCTACTTGTCCTGCTAGATCTTAGTGCTTCATTTGAAACCAGTGATCACAACATTTTATTGCAGAGACTGGAACATGTGATTGGGACTAAAGAAAGTACATTAGGTTAGTTCTAATCATATTTGTTATATGTTTAATTTGTTCACATCAGTGATGACTCTGGACTTCCACAGGGTTATGTACTGTATATGGTCCAATTTTCTTCTCGTTATACATGCCTACATTAGGCAATAGTATTTGGAAGCACAACCTAATTTTTTTTTTTTTATTGCTATGCAGATGACACCCAGCTATATTTAAAGCTGCAGCTTCCTCTGCTGCTGCAGTTTGAAAATAGTTTATGTCGGGGGTCGATACTTTTCCACTATGTAGACGAGATGGCAACTGTCTAGTGTGGAAAGTGTCCAGCAATTCCCACTCAAGTTTTAGACCTTTTGGACCGAGTACACCACCCGGGTACTTATAGTGCACTGCATGTCACTGCATGCCATTTGCAACACAGCTCCTGTCTCAGCGTGATGCTGAACAATTATGCATTTGTTACTTCTAGGCAGGCCTATTGTAAATCCTTATGATCAGGATGGACCAATAATTCTCTTAAACGCCTCCAGTTGATCCAAAGTACTGCAGAAAGAGTAGTGACGAAAGTTGGCAAGAAAGATCATATTTCTCTTGGATTAGTTTCTCTTCATCGGCTCCTTATGAAATTAAAACTAATCCTTATCCTTACATAAAAAGCCATAAATGACCAAGGTCCATCATATCCTAAAAACCTCATAGTTCCATATTAGCCCAATAGGCTACTATTACTGTGCTCTCAGCGTGCAGGTTTACTCTCCTAGAGTTTCCACAGTAAAATGGGAGGCAGAGCCTTTAACTTTCAGGCCCTTCTTCCTGCTCCCAGTTTGGGATCAGGAGGCAGACACCCTCTCTACCTTTCAAGATTAGGCTTAAAACTTTTCTATTTCACAAAGCCTAAAGTTAGGGCTGGCTCAGGTATCCCTAAACCATCCCTACAGGACTATATTGCTGGGGGACCTCCTATGATGCACTGAGTACCCCTCTGTCTGCCACTATTGCATGTTGTTTCTTTAACACTGATGTTATATTGTGGTGTTTTAATATTATAATTTCATCCACTGTTGTATGTTGACATTTTGTTTTAAAGTGGTTGTTTTTCTCCTGTGCTTATTGTTTTTCTTCATTCATCATATGTTTTAGTCTTTGTGATTGTGAGTGTATTGGGACCAAACTGATTGGTGATTTTGGTGGTTTCTCCTTGTAGTATAGCACGATGATTAGTTGGTTGATGGAAAATTAATTAGCAAAGACTACGTATCATTGTTCAAGTAATTTTTCAAGCAATAATGCCAAATATATTTTAGTTTCAGCTGCCCAGTTGTGAGTCACTTCTTCACTTTAGCTTTTGTGACTGAGAATGTTAGCAAGACAAAACAAGCAATTTGAAGAAATGTTTCACTTATTTTTACACTGAATAGTTATTCAGATGAATAAATAATTAAATGAATTGTTGGTTACAGCCAAGGTTATGTCATCCCATCACTTCTCTCCCCCCTCATTTTGTCCCTGGTCTGTACTGCTTACCACCTAAAAGGACAAAAACACCCCTAAAATATATTTGAAACATGACTATCGCTTGTGTGAGGCTGGGTGAATAGGATGGGGGTTTTCTGGTTGTTTTCAGTGAGATGAAAATGCCAGTTTAAGTTCGAAGCTCCTACATCTGTCTCATCCAAATGTCATGCTGGTTTCTCATTATAGAGCAATTGTGGCTACCAGCCACCCACACTTTACTGGAATATTCAAGAGATGTCAGTCACCTCTTCGCACAAACGGTTTAGCCTTTTGTATGTGAGACACTTTAAAAAGAACCTCTGCCCAGAATTTGTTCTTATATAGTTTAAAATGCAGCCTGAAAATTGCTGGTGATGATGTACATGCATCCAGCAGTATAGATGAAATAAGACATATTACAAGTAATACCAGAGAATAAACTGGATATTTAAAAAAAAAAGAAATTTGAATTGTTTCCTGTTAAAACTTGCGATATCTACTTGCTTAATATATGAATATGAATTAGATTTATTTTTTTTTAGCTATTTTTCAGCTCATCAATGTTGAGAGATTTTGCTGTGATATATTTTCAGATTTTGTTCAGGCTGCTTGGTAGATATTTGATTTGGTGGGATGCATGAATCACAGTAATCATCGATTCAGATGCACAGGTCAGCAGTTCTTTTTCTGCAAAAGACAGCTCTTATTTTTCTATAGCTTTTTAGATTTTTATCTTCTCCAGGCCTTGACAAGACAATAAATATTTGCATTAAATTACACCTCCCACTTTCAGAACCATGCATCTGTTTGCACCTATTTGTAGTCATGTGTATGCACTGCACATGTTCTTTTTGTGCTCATGTATTCATATGTAAAAGAAAGGCTGTCTTGATGACAGTAGAACTTTCCCTGTGCCCTGTGTTTACCTTTTGTCCTCTGTGGTGGTCAGTGTTCATGTGATCCCCTGTTTCTTTGGCCCTAACACACTAGACAAACATATTCAGCATTCCCCTTTACCAAGCTGTGGTCACGGTGACTGTTCTGAAATGGAGCATGAACCACAACCATTTAGACTTAAATTGTTTTCATGCTTTTTCCTCAATTTTTGGGGGATAATTTGTGTGTTTGTAAATGACACCAACAACTGTCAAGTGAAGTAAGAATCCACACTGACTGTGCCCTTAACCCTTCACACGGCTACTGTGCAAATGAATAAAGTTTGGGTGAAATCACATAGTGTATTTCTTCTTCATGTGTTCTTCAGTGTGAAAGGATAATTACTGGAGCTCTGACATCTAATACTGCTGTCAACCCGATGAAAGCCCAAGAAGTGGTGTTGTATAAGATGAAAGGGTGCCCTGAAGGGCGACAGTGTTACAGACCTGCACATATAGCTGGTGTGATCAGTGGAAAGTGGATGAATAAATCATAGGAGATGGTGAGAGAGCTTTGGATAGACAGATAGATTACATTTAGTGTCTCATAAATCACGGCTGTCTGTAGCTTAGTCTGTTTCTGTTCTGGGGATAGTTAATAGCATTCAGCAATTATTGAGCTGCAAAATGCACAAGACATGCTCTCCTGCTGCTGGGGGCATCTCTTTGTGTGTCCATCCACTTTGATCCTTTGTTGTAGCTGCATTTTGGGCGCCTTTCTGTGTCGATGTAAACCACAGCCTGTGATCCGCAGACAGAGAGCTGGTGTAGGCTCGGCCAAAAGCACGAAGGTTTCAGATGTCCATGCTTTTGTCTGTCCAACACGAGAGGCTGTGGCCATTACACAGCACAAAACTAGTGGATGCAGAGCAGGTAATGTGATTAACCTTGCTGCTGCTTCCTACTAAACACGTAGTGTGTCTTATTCAGTCCAAGAGGCAATGTTTGCCATTAGTTTTCACTGGTAGTAAGGAAATGGTTCGACAAAAATAGTAAAGGGTCCACTTACTAGATATTTAAGAGGTTTCAATCACATGTTATGGTCATCATCAGCAAAGTTGCTCAGCTGTAATGTCAAATGTTGTTAAAAGGTCCCATATTTTAAACTTTTCTGGTGTTTTAATTGCAGTCCTGATATCCATAAGAAGATATCATTGATTCTTTAAGCACCAACAACCAAATCAATTTAGCTTTACATACAATACATACTCTCTTTAGCTGTTTGGTGTCTGTGTCTCTAAGGCCCATGGATATCAATGACTCTATCTTCTGATTTGCTGACTCGTTTGAGTAATGCACACCCAAGCCAAACACAGGTTTTGTAACTTTCTCGCTCCACTTCGGTAGCCACTTGGTGTTGCTACCCAATTTGGACCACACATGCGTGTGGCAGCATTATTGCTTAAAGATAAAGTAAAAATATCAGGGTAAGCCAATCAAAGGCAGAGTAGCGAAGGTCATGCTTTCACCATCCAGTAAAAAAATGCGTAAAAAATAAGGTTTCGGTACATATTGGCTAATGACACTTTGTTTTTCCCTGCATAAAAAGTTGGACAGTGAAACGTGCTGGGTGTTGGGACACATGACTTGATTGTACTAATCTAGTGCTAAATCAATAAGCTGATTAATTGGTTGGTCAGTTGACAGTGAATTAATTAACAATATTGATCGTACTATGTCCATAGGGTAATGTAAGGATTTGCTTCTCTTCTTTGTCATTATATATTAAATATCTTTTTGGGTTGTGAGATGTTTTTTGGATAAAATAAGCAATTTGCAGATGTCACCTTGAAACCAGCTGTCATATTAAAATGATCAGTCTTGTGTCTTTGACAGAATCTCACAGACAGTCACTTAATACAGCGATGAACTCTGGCCTAACGGTCCACAAAGTCAGTACTGCTGCGCACCCTCACTAAAGCTAAATGAATGACCTGCTGCTTGTTCCTGTGTGGACAATGAGATTTACACACTGTTCCTGGTTGTTGATCATTCGTCAACACTGTGACAAACTGCCCCTCACATTCCATTAGCAAAATGTGGTTTCATGTGCTCATGTGGTCAAACAGGCACTTAATGTTAATTAAATTGTGTGTTGTGTGGCAGGTGACTGAAGGTTGTCACTTTCTAAAGAAATAATTTTCACACTGTTACATTTCACTGATGATCTCACTGCATATGTGACATGTGACATGTACCTTTTAATTCCCCCATCACTGGGCTGTCTGTAGAGTCACAGCCAATACTCAGTACATCTTTCATGAGCTTGTTCTTTATTTGGGTATTTCCGATATTGTACTACTTTATAGATTTTAGAGGGAAATATAGTTTGAAGTCAATTTGCTAACAATTTTTTTAATTGATCAAATACTTGAAAATGGAAAAAGTCAAAATTGTTGTGCATTTCAGCTTTATGAATGACTTCATTGATTAATCTGTTTTAGCAATCAATTAATCAGTTAATTAAGATACTATAAAACAATTTAATTGTGCTTCTTCAGTGTATCTACCCTCATAGATATATAATACGTCTTCCAACACACCTATACTTCAAGAGGCTGCTTTAGATTTATAAGATCATTAAATGCTGACATTCCATCACTGACTGAAAGGGTAAGATATGAATTATTTAAACCTGTGGTCTCTTCAATAGCAACCCAATTTGTATCCTCCAGTCCTGCTTGCCAATTTAGTTTGCTGATGTTGAGAACATTACATGTCATTACATCCCATTTTTCTGCTTCATAACGGTGGAAAAACTGATCACTCCAAATAAGCTAATGTATTTTTCTGTAAGTGCGAAAAGGCTTTTAGAGAACTTGCCTATTGAAACCATCTTTCTCTCCCCCATTATACTCTTAGTGGAGGGATGTCCCTTGTCCTCCATCTGTAGCCTGCGCCGGCCGGTCTGCAGCGAGATGAGCTCAGAGGAGCGCAGCTCCGCCATGTCACAGAAGATCTCCTCCCTGTCACGAAGCAACAGCAGCTCCTCGTCCAAGCACGACAGCCGACAGGTAACACTCACGATACACTGACAGCTCACTACCCTAGTGTGTCGTACATGGAAGGGAAAAGGGTTGGAGTATATTTTTTTTGTGGTCATTATGCTGTTTCTGTATAGCTACTGCCAGTCCTGGCAGAGATTTGTCAGGAGGAACTTTAGGTGTTAACAACACAAATGTTTAATACATCCAACCACTATTTGCATTAGGCACTAAAAGCCACCAACTTGAAAGAGACATTTTCTATTTCTCATCCTCACATCATTTTCTCCAAATGTGGAAGATTTTAGAGCACTCTGAATCACTAAAATGCAATTTTGCAACAGATCAAAGCAAATTCTCCCACACAAATCATGGAGAAGAGTATGGACAAACTGTTTTTGCATTTGCCTTGAGCTTTTATCTTCAGGCTGCAGACTCATTAATTTTTCATTACTCGCAACAGCGTTTCCTATAGTAATAGAGTAATAGAGTTTCTCTCTAGTACTGCCCACAGGACAAACAGACTTCACTTAGGAGAAATAACAAATACAGATACTGAAAAAGCATTCTCATTAGCAAAGGACCTCTGAACAAACAAACAAATATTCTGTAATATCCTTTTGTGATAAATATCTGTTTCAAATATCATAATACTCAGATCTTAGTTTTGAATCTCCAAATAAATGAAGTCAAATGTTTAGTTTATAATCCAGCTTGAATGTCATGTCATTGTTCACTCTAATGAACTTAAATAGTCACTAATGTTTTGTTTCGTTGATGCTTACTGGCCTACACAGTGAGTTTGATATTTGGCAGAGAGTACATTTGTGAATTTTAGTGGATTTGATGAAATTACATAACAGTGGTATTGATCTTCTCATCTAACTCTTGGCAAGAATGCAAATCCTTAAATATCCCTAAATGTCAAACCATCCTTGAATATTTAATTTATTAAACGTTTTGAACATGGATCATAACACACTTGTTTTTGAAGGACAAGGCTCAGTCTCCACAGACAACCATCTTAAGGGTCCAGTACGATGTCCAGGATGTCAGACCAGTTTGAAAATATTCAGCGTCATTGCTTTCTTTCTGAAAGACTCTGTTGACCTTGAAGAAAAGAGGCCCAGCACTGTGTGACAGTGACTCACTGTATGACTGTGTCGCTATGATGAGCGCTCACGGAGAGTAGAGAGAGCAGCCCACAAGTCACGCCCTTGTCCATCCCCCTTCAGATATGAGGGTTTATTTTAGATGGCCTCACGTCCAGCATTCGGCCGCTCTGTCTGACTGAGTTTGTTTAAACCAGAACTGTTGCTGGAACAGTCAGGGACACACTGATAGTCGCCTCAAACCTCTGCCGAGAGCCCAAAGTCCCTGTGGACGGCTGTGACGTGAACTTCATTTGTGTTTTAGTTTTTGTCCCACTGAAGTTTCACAAAGGTTGAACTTAATGATTATTTGCATTTGTCTGTCAAATATTTTTTGATTTATTAATTACAAAGCCACAGTAATTAGTATAAAATGCCCATTATTATCTTCAAGAGCCCAAAGTGATGGCTCCTATTTGATTATTAATGTCTATTCAACAGTACAAAACAAAATTTTATTCAAACTGCAAACAGTGATATGTGGGCCCTCGTACGCTGCACGTCGGGGGTCCAGTGGATCAGGGCCGCCGGCTCCCCGACGTGCAGCACGCGAGGGTCGGCATATTCCCGCTTGCAGTTGTAATTGTTTTCTCAATCTCGTTCCTTATTCTTCTTTTTTTTTTTTAAAAAGGCTTTTTTTGGCGGCTCTAACATCTTCAAAAACTCATGAAAGTTGGTGCCTGACGCATGTGCAAAGTTTTGTGAGGTTTGGAGCATCGTTTGACCTTAAACATCAACTTCCTGTGTCACGGCGAAACATTAAACTTACCCGCATTGCCCTGGCTATACTATACAAAATGACTTTCGGTTCAGTTTTTGGCCATATGCTGTTTTCTTTATCACTTTTTGGATTATGACCTTTCTCTGAACTGACATTCATGCCTCAAGTGGGGATTGAACCCAGTTACTTCTCACTGAGGCAACTGCTCTAACCACCATACCACTGTGTCATACTATAGGATGTCGTCCCAAATGTGAAAAAAAAAAAAAGTCATACTATGTCGTCCGAAATCTACTATCCAAAGAATGTCTGCGGCAATTTTGGTCACGTTTGAATAAATATTTGTGGATGGTTGAGTTATAGGTTGCAGTGAGCCAAAGATTTGTCACAATGCAGACCATCTCCTGGGAACATTGGTGGTGCAATGGTTAGCACTGTTGCCTTTCAGCCTAAAATGTTTGGGGTTTGAGCCCCCCTTTTGTCATTACTTTAAAAAAATAAATCATACTGTAGTATGTCGTCCAAATTATGAAGAAAAAAAAAGTCATACTATAGCAAAAGGTGACCCAAAAGTCATTTTTGGGTCACCTTTTGTGCAACATGCTATAGAATGACTTTTGGGTCACTTTTTCAACGACATGCTCTAATATGACTTTTGGGTCACTTTTTGGCCGTCACGCTACGGGCACACCGATCGCCGAAAACAAATTCTTTTGATAACTTTTAATTCCAAACATGTTAAGAATGCACAGAAAAAATTTCAAGTTGGTCCAGTAAAATCTGTTAGGAGTTCGTTAAAATACAACGTGTGGATCACCAAAAATGGCGACAAAATTCAAAATGGCGGATTTCCTGTTGAGTTAACGTAATGGTGCATTGGAACTTTTTCGTACATCTCGGTGTGATACACATGTCTACCGAATTTCGTGCATGTAGGTAAATGTAGCCCCTGGGGAATCTGTTTAGGGGGCGCTAACGAGCCATTTGGCCACGCCCACTCATGACTCCACTAAAATAAGAAATTTTCACTGGGAGAGATGAAAAAACAACTTTTGTGAGTTTTTGAATATGATAAAGCCTCCAAAAATGCAGTTGTTTACGGAGAATAATAATAACACGGAATAATAATTCCTTGAAGAACAATAGGGCTTTCGCACCATCGGTGCTCGGGCCCTAAAAATGTATATACCCTTTTACAGCTCCATCTTAGCTAATTACTCTGTGGGAAAAGCCCTTTTGGGCCTGAAATACCAACTGTGGCTAGTGTGTCAAAGCTACCTCACAGTCCGGTGCTGCTCCATGGGGGTTATTCTCTCTGGATAAATGCCCATTATAGTTTTTATACAAGTTAAGAAGTAATGCTTCTGATGAGGAAACTGACATTTTTGTGTGAAATTGGTGTCCATTTAAATGATTCACCAAGTCAGTTGATTAATTAACTGTGTAAACATGTAATTGTTTCAGTACTAATACAAACTAAAAGTGATATGAACCGCACATGATGTAATAGTGTGTGTGTCCACAAAGATGTTACAAAACCCTCTGTTTATACTGTTTATCCTGACTTCCTGGAATTCTCACTGCTGAGGTACATAATACAGCTATCTGGATTAGTTCATGATGAAATATCATCTTAATCTGTCTATTTGCAGCGGATTTGGACTTGACCGTTCTAATCTCAGTCAGGAAATTATTCATGTGAAGAGTGAAATTAGACAGGTAAGCTAATTTTGTAAATGGAATCATGAGGTAGGAGTAGTCTGTAAAGCCCCACACAGGTCGCAGACCGTCAAAGTACTTCAGCAATGAAACTCTCATCTCCCTCATTCAGAGCCTCCCACTGACTGATTGACAGTAGATGGAGCAGCATCAATCATTATAAAACACTTTTAACTCTGATCTTGACTCCTGCTGTGTCAACGATTTATTCAATTTATGTTTATAAACCTCCCGTAAACTTTGATCCGCATGTGTCTGCATGACTGTTAACATCTGCCTTTCATGCCACAGTCCTCATAAACCATATGCACCCACAGGACAGCTGGGAAATAGTGGAAGGCCTGCGCGGAGGGTTCAGCAATGTTTTGGAGCCCCAGAAACAGGAAGGCTACATGCTGAAGAGGAGAAAGTGGCCCATGAAGGGCTGGCATAAGGTATAATAGAACACCTGCAGTGTCCTCAAGTGACCCATGTTACTTCACACTTACTCATCTCTCAGAGAGACCTCATGACATATTTTAAGCCCTGACAAGTGAGCTTCATTTTGATTTCCCGGTTTTACTCTACACTTTTCTGGCTCCCTTTAGGAATCTGCTGACATGACTCTTTTGTGTTTCAAACTAATTGAATGAGCTTTTGCAGGAGATGATTTCACTCTGAGAGGAGTTACATGTGACCTGGGTCAGTGCCTGTTTACACTCTGTCTAAAAGCTTTTCCTGGGATGATAATGCCTAGATATCTTTGTGCTCCTCTCTGATGCATTAGCTGATGGGCTTTTGGTTACTAGAGCTGTATACACTTAGTATTGACTTACAGTCAGAACTTTACGTGTGCTTTCAACAATCTCATTCTTGTGATGCACAGTAAGAGCTTCAAGAATTGCATTTACAAATAGAGTTTGGGAAAACGCTTGTAGCTGAGTGAGAGGAGGAGTGATGCAGGCAGACACATCCAAGACAAGAGCCTGGTATGACAAACATCTCTCTGCAGAGACATCAACAACATCCAGGACATAATCAAGAGGTTGACTCCATCAGGAACACAGAGTTATGACAGTGACTTCAGACTTGCTGTCGGAGGTGTTGCATATCATTCCCACTGCATCTAATTTGCCCGTCTTTCTCCCTGCAGAGATACTTTTTCCTGGACAAGGGTGTCCTCAAGTATGGCAAGTGCAGTGCTGATGTGAGTACAAAACACTGCTGGCTGTTTACTATGTTGGTTCACCAGTTACAGAAGATTACAAAAGACATTTTGTAATGTTCTTGACTGTTTAAACTGCCAACCATCTTGTCCCAGAATATCAATCTGTGCCTGTAGACACAAAGGTCCCTAATTCCCTCAATCTCTTTATCGCTGATAGGAATCACACTGTGAATTTTACCTGCCAATCACATAATTATGTATCAGCTATGCAGAAACTCAGCTTGGCAGAACCAGCAAAAGGACGATTATTTCATTTTAAAATTGAGCAGCATCCACTTTCTCTTGTATCAGGTCCAGTCCAATATATTCATAATACTGTGTGTTGCGTTTGTCCCGCAGATTGAGAAAGGGAAACTGCATGGTTGCATTGACGTGGGTCTCTCTGTCATGGCCATTAAGAAGAAAGCCAAGTGCATTGATCTTGATGCGGAGGAAAACATCTATCACCTGAAGGTAAACCGCAAGGCCAATGAATGTAAGGCATTCCCCACAGGCTCACAGGAAGTGGGGTAAAAATATGGATTACTCAGATTATTGCTTTTTTAAATTCCTGGAACAGATGCTAACATTAAAATGACCTTGTGTTGTGTATGTTTATGAGAGAGAATTACTCTGTACCTGTGTGTGTGTGTGTGTGTGTGTGTGTGTGTGCGTGCGTGTGTGTGTGTGTGTGTGTGTGTGTGTGTGTGTGTGTGTGTGTGTGTGTGTGTGTGTGTGTGTGTGTGTGTGTGTGTGTGTGTGTGTGTGCGTGTGTGTGCGTGCGTGTATGTGTGTTTCCACCAGCACACCACCTCCACCTTACTTGTCCTTGTGTTGATTTCTGACTGCATAATGTGCTCTGCAGATTAAATCACAGGAGCTGTTTGATGAATGGGTATCAAAGCTGCGTCACCATCGGCTCTATCGGCAAAATGAGATCGCCATGTATCCAAATGAGAAGTCCTTCTACTGTCCCCACTACCACTCCCCCAAATCCCCCAGCATGACTGAGGGTGCCTCTATTAGAAAGGTATACCTGTGCACTACACAGCATACTGTTAGTGAGGAACCATGTGGTCTGTTTAAAGTACAGACTCAATGTTTTTCATCATGAGCGCCTTTAAAATTTACTGACAGTGAGGGAAGAATATTGCTATTGGACTGACCTTTAAGTCTGTTTGCTTCTACAGTGCATGCCCATACGAAGGCAGTCCACTGTGCATTCTGCAGGAACCTTCCCGTTAAGCTCCAACAGTCAGGCAAAGGTAGCCGCCTGGCTCCAGTCATCTGACGACATGGACAAGTGCTCCAAAGGTGAGATATTAGAGCTGTCCCTCCTGATTTGTGGACCTTCTCACCACTTAGCAGCACCTGTCTGTCTGTTTCTGAGCAAAATATCAAAAAGTGAACTGATTTGGCTGAAATTTGGTGAGCACCGAGCTCTTAGACACTGCTTACATTTTGTTTGTAACTGCATGAGATAATTTGCACTTTTATTTAAGCTATTGGATGCATTCTTGTGCTCATGGATAAATTAGACATTTAGAAATTTTAAGCTTGGTACTAAACCCCTTCATGATCACTGTTTTGTTTAAAAATCAACCTCAGAAAAATAATGAACAAAGATAAGGCCATATGGATTCTGCAGCTTCCAAGTAGGAGAATTATTAAATGGTCCTGATGTTTTATGTTCTATTCAAAGCCTTCTGATGGCAGAGAGAGGCAGGAGGCTGAACTTCAAAACTTTCCAGTTTTTTAATTTACACCACATTTTATAATATTGTTTGTCAGATGCTTCTGCTACTTCCAATATCTATGTCTGCCTGCTGTCTTATTTGCAAGTTAGAGCAGACGGGCAGGGTGGTGTTGATGAAGAAAGGAAGCCATTGATTATTAATGCAGTGTTGGTCTCAGTTTACATTCATTAGGATTCTGATGATGACTTCGCCTAGCTGTTCAGTAGGAAGTTATGATTTTATAAAGCAGAAACTTATCATTTATCCAATAGCTCGATTGTGCATTGTGAAATTTCACTCAACTTGCTGTATAATGAGCTTTTTTTTTTTATAGAATTGGGTCAAATCGTGTGACTGTTCTGTTGGTCATCTGTTGTCCCTACAAACATCCAAGTCTTGGACAGTACAAGTGGATATTATCTGGTATTTCCTCTTTCGGAGGCAGACTGAGTCAGACATTGTTCTGGTTGTGGTACTGAGAGAAGTCTTGAGGCTTGGTTAGTATAGCGTTGCCATTGTCTTGCTACTTGAAAAGGATGTAAAAGAAGAGATCCTTATCTTGGCAGGAGATACAAACCTGTAAGCATGGCCATTTTAAGCCTAAGGAATCTATTTGAACTAACATACATGTTGTAACTCTAGTTCTATGAGCATGTGGAACCATCGACCTTTGCGCCTCCTTTTCTAACAATGAATGTTTTTCCTCCTCTGTACAGAATTGTCAGTGTGTGAGGCCTACCTGCTGGAGCTTAACCACCTGCTTCAGAGCATGGAAGTCCTTCACCGTACATATTCTGCTCCTTCTATCCAAGCACTACAGGTCAGCACTCCATTTCTGATTCCTTCCACCTCTACGTGCAGAACAGGTTTGGTCGTGATACAAGATTAAAAGAAAAATTCACCACTTCTTTTTGTGGATGTTCACTCAGTGATGATGATAAATATAATCAACTGAAGCAAAAACTTCCTCGGCGAAAGCAGATTTTTTTCTGAATTTTTCTGCTTGCAGGGCCTACATATACCAGGATGTTTTGCGTGTGAGCTTCTGATGTCAATTCCTTCAATTTCCTTGGCACACTCTCCGTAATGTTAGCAGCTATTGTAAACAACACGATGTGTTGAGAAAACCACATGTCCAATGTTGCCGTGTATCACCACTTCGCATACTTTGTTGTCCGAAGCACAATGTTAGGTGACAAAAATACTCGATGGTTGCCTGCCTTCTCGTCCCAGATGGTTTTAGTTGTCTTTTCCAGTTTATCTTCAGTATCCTGAGGAAGGTCTGCGGCACCCCTCTGTCCATGTGAGGAGAAAACTTTCATGCAATAGTAACACACACACGACTCTCTAAGTCGGCGTCGACGACAGCATCCAACTGCCCACACTGAAAATCATTGCAGTGATTCAATTTCTGTTGGCATCTGAGGGCAATTTTAGCAAAGGCACCAGCACTTGTTTGTTCTCTGCAGGTCAGTTTCTGGATGTTCCAGCAGGCCGCATCTTCTCGCCCAGCTAATACAGCCACAGTGTCAGTGTCTCTCTCTGCTGTATTTCTTTCAGGCGTAAACTCTGACTCAATTAAATATAGCCGAATATTGAAGTTAGCCTAAGCACTGTGAAATATATCCTCGTCCATGACATGCTCTGTACTATTTTTGGCTGACATTTATGCTGTTGGAAATGTAGCTAGTTGCAGTGCATGGGAAGAGAACAGCGTTTTGTAAAGCACCCCCTCGTCACCTAGACAGCTCATGTAGTTTTTCTGACCACTGTACACATCAAATAACAAAGTGGCTGCCGGAAGAACAACAGCTTTTGAAGTTGCATACCAGAGAAACAGGATTTATTGAGGAATTTCTTGCTTCAGTTGACAACTTTTTCCATCAACACTGATTTGACAGCCAGATGAATAGTGATAGAATCTCCTTTTTAGTCTTAGATACTATAAATCACATCCAAAATACCAGGTGACTTGGAATAATTATGCAAAGTAACTTGTCTTGTTTTGTCTTTTATCATTTCTCTCCACCAATGTTTGTTGGCCTCAAGTCATCTGCTCATTGCACTGCGAAAAGCCGTTCTTAAAAGAAAAAAGAAACACTCTCTGTCCTGATCATCAATATTTTCCCGTTTGTTCAGCAGGCGTCTACATTTGACAGCCCCAAAAAAGAAAAGAGACTTCCAAGGAAATGGTGCTCTAAAAACTACAATAAAGATGTAAAAACAACTCTGCAGGTAGATAACCTGACAATAAAGTGTGATCTTACTTATTCAAAATTTCTCAGTGTGAGTCTCTCCAGCTTCTGTTCCTCCTGCTCTGCTGTAGGTACCCAGCTGCATCTCCTCTGGCTTTATCCGCCTCCACGCCTCTAACCCCAACCTTTCCACCGCTGCACTCGGCAATGACAAAGCCGACCCTGAGTCCCTGGATTCTCCTTTTGAGTTGGCCAAGCTGCAGGAAGACTTCTGTCGTGTTGCCACCAGCTGTGAGTTAAAATGATTTAATAGTGTGATGAATTGTTTGAGGTAGACGACATTAAGGATTTTCAAGATAGAATTTACAAACTTAAAGTACACGTTTTTCTTATGCTTGAGACGCTGCCAATAAATCAGTCTGTCAGTCGTATTTGCATGTTAAATAAGGCTGACATGGTGTTGTTTGTAACATTTTGAAGTGCCAAAAATATTACAATGTCAGCTCTTATTAGTAAACAGCTTGTCTCAGATTTCATTCATTCTCATTAGGTGCCCAGACAACTTTTTTGTCAACAAAAGATTGACGTGTAGAAGTCTAATTTAGTTTTTTCTCTGTCCACATTCAAATGTATGTTCAGATACCTGACATTTGACATGGATTAATGATAATGAGTTGTGTTTTACATATTGACTTTATGGTTTTAAACTTACCCCTGGGAACAGCTGTCAATTCTGCGGGCATTTAAATTGCCAGATTTATGCACATTCAAAATTATGAAGCTAATGATGTGTGATGGGCTTAATCTAATACAATGATTCATTAATATTGCCATTGCTTTTCAATAATGTCGCCTGTAAAGCAGTGATAATGAAGTGATGAAGGTTGCAACTTGCTGAGCGATAGGATATAATCTGAATTTCACGCTTTTGGAATTTGGAAGCGTGGTGTGATGAACTGTCACTGGATGTTCTGTACTGAATCTACATTCTACGGAAATAAATACAAATTGGTTCTAAATCGAAGTTTCCCCTTTTTTCCTCTTGTTGCTGCAGTGCATACGACCATGAAGTCAGCACTGAGTTCACTAACGTCTGAGAGAGAGAGATTAAAGCAATACCTGGATCACGAAACGTGTCCTCCTACCTCACCACAAGCCGTCAATTTGAAGAACACACTGGCAGCGGTATGTGAAATAACACACACTCGTAAATGGGGCAAAGGGGATGCTTTCAGTCAGTAGATTTAGACTAGGTATTCCACCTTCTTTTCAACTTTTACACTTATCTCAGATGCCGTGTCCTCCCACACGGTTTGTCATTTCGTGACACATTGACGAGCCCTTTAGAGGGATTACTAGCTGCTGGTGTGATGTCAGCCCACCTGAATGAGACCACGTTCAACAGTCATGTTTCCTGTGGTTGCTGCCTCCCACCCAGGGGCCTTTTTCTATTTTTGGTCTTTGGTAAAAACACGTTTGTTTGCATGTAGTCAGAGAAGAAATGTGTTGACGTAGAGAGCGCACAAGTTCTAATGTGGCAAACAAAGTAATTTTGCCCTCTACGCCAACACATTACTTTCACTTTAAACTGGGTGTTTGCTTTTCTTTCTGATTACTTTGTGTCTACCTCACATCAAGGTGATACCACACGTCTTCAGTTTAAAGGTAAATGACATGTTTACAGTCTGATTTTTAGTAGAGAATAAGTCAGTTTCAGAAATAGAAATCAGGGCAATGGTGTTTGAAAACAAGAAATTTAGTTCAGCTTTCAGTGTTCAAAGGCCTTACTGGTTGGGTGTGTGCAATTAAAACTGTTTATCCTGGTTATTTTTTCAGGCTTTAGCTCAGAACTCTGAGCTGAGAGAGCGCCTGTGCAAGATTCACGCCGAGTCCCACATCATAGAGCCCACACTTATAAATCTTCCTGCCCCTGTGCAGGTGGGTGCAGGCATGCAGTGACTCGGTTTTCCCCACCATCACGATGGTTATTATTATCGCTGTCTTTATTTTCATCCCACGCAGTCTTGAAATTGGCAGCAGATTGAATGAGCTGTCTCTCATCCAGATTCAACAAATGTTACACCCCCACCACACCCCCACCCTCCATTCACTCCATTAAACAATGAGTTTAAAAAAGTCAACATAATTTTCTTGACTGTACCTTCATCTCCTCCTCAAGTCATAAACATTTAGATTTTTTTTCAATGACGAATGCCTCCTCTCAGTCCTGTCATTTTGTATACACACGTCTCACTATGACAGGGCTCAGACGCAGACTCTTCACGACCTGCCACATTATGGTCTTCTAAAGGAAGCTCCTCACTCCTTTAATCAGATTTGCTGACCAGACAGTGTGAGCTGATCTACTTAATTGTGTCCCTGGAAATTTGTTGAACACAGTGCGAAGCTAATGTGCCTCTGCTGAGATTATCCCCAAGTTAATTAATCAGCTTTGGCAATAACAAAGAAGAGGTGGGCGCACTCACTGTCCTTGTGTAACAAATAGTTCATGTTTGTAATTGTCTGGGTTTTTTTTTTTTTTTTTTTTTGTCAACATCTACATGTCGGGCAAAATGTTTGATTTTGCACAAGAGCAGGTGTGCGCACTTGTTGAAAACTTTCATTAATCAAACCTTAATTAAGAAGTAATTTATTGTTGCACAGTCTCTAGAAGTAAGTTTGATTGACACAAGTTATCTTGTAAAATTGGAGTTCACTTGTAGAAGTATCCCTCCCTTGCACAGATTTTCAGATTTCTTCAGCTCATCATTTGGCCAGACTTTTTGCACTATTTTTCATAATGTTTCAGCTCAGTTTACCATGAATGTATATATATACACTTCTGTATTTCATATGCAGTAAAGAAATATAGTGTACAGTTGAACTGATGTTTGCTGTTTAGGCTTACACTGTGATATACTGTATCATAAATGACTGTCTTTCAATATATTGCATATCAATGTGTGTGTTGTGATACTCGCACTTATCTTCACATTGTATTGTATTCTGAATGACACTGTGATTGCCACCCCTGTCTATAATTGTGGTACCCTTTTCTTTGTTCTTATAATAGCTGTGGTCCTTTTTTCTCTTAGAAAAGGGACTGTGGAGATGAATCCCGCCACCTTGTACACCAAGTTTCCAATGAGAGCAGAGCTTCAGTTGCAGATTCTTTGTCCGAGTTCTTTGACGCTCAGGAAGTTCTGTTGTCTGCTAGTTCGTCTGAAAATGAGGTGAGTGTGGGTGCTAAACTGGTACCAGACTCAGCACTGACGTTCATAACTGCATAATGGAGTTATCATTACTGTTAATGTTGGGAGTAATTTGTCTTGTCTGTGCAATCAAACTGTTGTTTGACAAGAAAAGCTGCGAGAAATTGAGAAAAATTCATCCTGACAATTCAATCTCAGAAAGTCAACACCAGTACGAGGAAGTTCTTAACTTTTTTGCTGCCTATCACTCAAGACTTCTTCATTTCTGTGTTAAACTTTTAAGCGCATCGTGGCATTTCAGTGGTGTTCTGTTGCAGAGATAAAAGGACACTGTGACACATCTTTGCCGTCACTGTGGGTTCTCTCAACACGAACGACAACACTTTAGGTCACAGTTCATAAAGGTCTTTATTTCCCACACAACCGCTATCTCACAGGACAGGGTGCTCTCCTGTCGAGTATACGCACACGCCACACGCCACACGCCACACGCCAGATGTCTGGTCTGCAGCCAGTCTGCTGCTCAGTGTCTCCAGGAGTGCCAACCGTCCGGTGTCCTGCTTGTGGCTTTATGGGGCGAGAGAGACAGCTAGTCATTGAACGCAGCTGGGCTAATTAAGCTTCTTCATTTCCTGAACCACTCCCCCAATCAGTCCCTCCTGCAGCTGAGCCAAACCATACCCCACCACCACACACACATTTTAACTTTATTCATCATTGGAGACTTTCTAAAATCTTAAATCCAAGTTTTTTTTATGACCCGTTACCTAAAACAAGTATGCCCTCTATTACGTCACTCTTCTCTTCCCTCAGTGTTCACGCAGCACGCCTGATGAGATAGCAGCTGGGGAAGAAGCAATAAGAAAATGGAAGTTAATTACTTTAATCTAAAAATACAGCAAGCCGAGGTGCAACTTTGTCACCAGGTCCCAAGAGACCGTTCAGTATTAGATCTTCACCTGACATGATGGGATGTTGAAAGAGACCTGTTCAGTTTCTTTCTGCAAGTGGAAATAAAAAAAATATCTATTATCTACAAGCTGTAGTTTGAATTTTTATTTTTAGGTGTCAGAGGATGACTCATACATCAGTGACATTAGTGACAACATTTCCATGGACAACTTCAGCAACGAGATCGAAAGTGAAAGACCAAACTCAGGTAATCTTAATAAAGTAAAAGATTCAGTCATTTTTGTGCACTGGCTTATTATAACTCAATCTTCATCTTTTCTAGTTCCTTTTTAGCACAGAAAGACTTTTTTCCTTTATGCCATCTGTTCCCAGGCTCTGTGGAAGAAAGCACTGTCCTTTGTCAGCGTAGATCCTGTCTGCCCACGCCCAGCCCGAATAACAGCACCATCAGCCTGTGGAACATCCTCAGGAACAACATAGGCAAAGACCTGTCCAAGGTGGCGATGCCTGTGCAACTTAATGAGCCCCTGAACACCCTGCAGAGACTGTGTGAGGAGCTGGAGTTCAGCGAGCTGTTAGACAGAGCTGCGAACACACAGGACCCTTTTGAACGTATGGTGAGATGGCAAATTCACTGTTCACTGTTTGAGTGTGTGGGCAGTGTTCCTTTTTGTGTTTACTTTCTAGTAGTGACGCTAGTGTGACAATCTCTGCATGTTTTAAGTAAGAGATGCTTGTCATTACCTAGCCACGCTCCACTGAGGATGGTTTTCCAGTCGTTGGAGCTTTCAACCAATCAGTATTGAGCACCACATACCATATGTTGTGCACCGAAACCCTACCACCGCCGTCGTTGTTGGAACGACTTCAACATCATCGCACTTAAACCCCCCCACTGCTTGCTGTTTGCTCCGGCCTTCAGTGTGTCCAGACTTAATGTGAGCAGTGTTTCCAGACTATAATCACAGTGAAGTCTAAAGCAGTGAGCAAATAGTCGGGTGGAGACAGGATATCCTTATATGGCCAAAGATGTATGTTGATTGTTTGCAGGTAGCGGTGAATGTTAACCATTCGTCACATCCCTGGCCAGCCTGGTTGGAGAGTTTGTTCTGTCTGTCCATGTAATGTGTCCAAAGAAGAAGAAAGGAGATATCACGGATTTCATAAAGATGGAGAAAACAATGATGTGCTTGGTTTCCTTATAATATTAAAAGAATAGTTCAACATTATATGTGATGATATATACTACCATCATATTTTTCCACTAAATTCAAAAAATTTCCCCTCGGGGATTAATAAAGTATATACCTACCTACCTACCTACCTACCTAAATATGAAGCTACATCCAGGTGACCATTAGCTTAGATGAGCATAAGGATTGGAAACAAAGAGAAACAGCTGGTTTGGCACAGTCCAAATTTAAGAAATAATTCTACTTCTAAAGTGCACCAATTAATATATCATATTGTTTGTTTAATCCCTCACAGGCACATTATATAAATGTTGGCCAGAGCCAGTGTACTGTAGCTGTTTATTCTTGTTTTGTTTTTTTTATGCTAAACTTAACTTGAGGCCTGTTGCCTCAACCTTTATATTCAGTGCATCTTCTCATCTAAGTTGCAAGAAAGCAAATATGTATGTTTCACAAAATTGGTTAACCATGCAATGTCTGAAGCAATGGCCATTAGTACAAAAGAGTGCTCTGTATGTGTTATAACCATATGTGTTATATGGTCAAGGGCAGGACAAGATAGATTTAAGTGACTGTTGGGTACATTTGTTGCTAGCTGTCATTCCTCTGGACCAGGGACTCCAGCAGTCTCCTGGCAGAGTTGTTGTCCAGTGTCAGAGTTTTTACCAGCCTTTGGCTTTATGTGCGAGAAACACCCTGATCCACATTTCAGGTTTTCACCATAAAGAGGACATGATTTTTCCCATTTTCCTTGTTTTCCTTTTACATTTTCATTGACTGACTTTGAAGTGATTTTATTGGTTGAAATTTGTTAATTTTTGTGTGGGAGATGTAGCGACACAGCCTGTGGAGTCGCACATAAATGAAAAGTATATAATTTAGAAAATCTGGAATGAGAAGCAGTTGATGTCGGCATCAATTCAGCACAAAAACAAACAATGTTATTAATCCCACAAGAGGAAATTTGTTGTAGAAAACACACACATACATAAATAATACAAATGCATTGAAAGTTGACCGGGGAGCTGTGTGTGCCATAAAAAAAAAAAAAATCCATAAATCAGCTCAATAAATATCCACATTCACAAACAATGCCAAACCTCACAGAGCAATTAGTTGTCAAATTGTGGAGGGAGTGAGAGCTCCAGTCTGTGGCCTCCCATTAGGAGGTGGGGTAATTACAGCACTCTCTTGGCTCAGTGCAACTATTGGAGGAGTATTCAGACAGTTACTCAGTGAAAAGGAGAGTAAATTAGAACTGATGACAATCAAAACTGGATTTGACATTCATTATGAGCCAATAATATGAGGTACTTATTAATATAAAAGGGTGACATGACTCAGATAGTTCAAGTCACTTGTCAGTCTGTAATAAGAGTTACAAATAAAGTACCGCTCACTTTGCTGGTGTTCTCCTTTTCTTTTTGTATAGATATACATGGCTACTTTTGTTATATCTGGCTATGCATCTAGCTACTACAGAACTGGAGGAAAGCCTTTCAATCCCATCCTAGGAGAGACGTATGAATGTGACCGGCCAGATAAAGGCTTTCGATTTGTTGCAGAGCAGGTATGCATGACTGGTGTTTGTTTTATCAGCAATTCAACAATCACAGCATTCCAGCTGATTGATATGATTGATTGCACACGATGAATTAACTACATGAAGGGCAACTTTTTTTTGAAACACCTTTTAAGAAACAGATACCTATATAATCAAAATGTGTGTTCCCCTTTTCAACGTCAGGTCAGCCATCACCCTCCTATCTCAGCTTGCCATGCAGAGTCTAAAAACTTCGTCTTCTGGCAAGGTACTGGAATATCGAGATTTATACTGGATCTATTCTCAGTGTCTGTAAATGTTAAAATAGTAGCTTGTTGTCCTGAATGAATGTTAATTTGTTGAATTGCTTTTGTAGATGTGAGGTGTAAGAACAAGTTCTGGGGAAAGTCGATGGAGATTGTTCCTGTGGGTACCACTCATGTAACTCTGCCAGGGTGAGTCTCTTAAGCCTCACTTCCATGAGCAGAGGACAGACAGACCCCCAGCCTCCTCCCACTACACAACCTTAAATAAAAAATATGACTCGATCAAATTTCTCCATTAACCTTCCTCTTTCTTTTTCTACGAGACTTCTAACAGTCACACAGCTTTGGTTTAGATTCAGTTAAATGATATTTGATTTATTTAGGTTCGTGGCTAAAATGTTCAAATTATTTTGTTGGCAGATAAATTTGTGGATATACAGTTTGTATAAGACGCATACAATAAATGTCAGTAGATAACAATTAAAATGTGGAAGAGAAAGGACATTTTCTAGTAACAAGGATGTCCACTTCTTGGTATAATCTTAAAACAGATATTCTAGTGACATAAACACTTACAGATCAAAATAAAGGCTTTGCATTATTGTACTCCAAATACATATTATACAGATAGTGTCGACTGGCATCAAGTAAAAATGAATTTTGTTTTGCTTCCTCACCTCAGATTTGGTGACCACTATGAGTGGAACAAGGTGACATCCTGCGTTCACAACATTCTCAGCGGGCAGCGCTGGATTGAGCACTACGGGGAGATCTCCATCAGGAACTCCAGCAGTGATGTTTGTCAGTGCAAGATCACTTTTGTTAAGGTGAGGCAAACAAGCACAAAATCTTACCAAGTATCTGTATGCAAGGGCTCTATCCACTCTAATGGCCTTCATTGCCAAAAACAACAACAACTTCTTACAATTAAAAATTCACTCTTTGAGTAACAGGCACAGTGACTATTTTGTCAAAGAATGAAGAAAGACAAAGATTCACTCAGTCAGGTGAAACTCTGGTAGTGCACTTAAAATCTGCTGTGCATTTTACTGTAACATTTGACAAAACAATTTTACACTCAACAGAAAACAGCAAAGAACATAAATTTGGTATTTAAATAATGGTGAGAGACATATAGTAATAAACTAACCACCCAGCGACATTAACCGTAGAACCTTTAAAACAGTTTAAAGTGGATTTTCTTTTGTTACAGTAGATGCTTTAAAGTGATTTAAACTTCGAGAAATGATGTGACATTTTTGCAATCCCAGATGGATTTTTAATGCGTTGTGAGTCAATGTCTTAATTGTCTCACGTTCCCAAAATAATCAGTGTTAGTAACAGTAGGAGTGAAGAGAAGATTTGCACTGAAGAATGTTTAATTTGTACAGAAAATGTAAGTTCTTCAACTTTCTCTACATGTTTTTACTGCGAGGAGAAGGTTAATTGCTTTAGTGTGAGCCACTTGAAAGACCTCCTGACGCTGCGCAGGACAGCAAGTCAAGACATGTCAGAGCTCATTATGTATCCTCATCTCTCACTGAACATGCTGGGAACAGGATTGTTTACGCAACAGCAACATCTGCGGAATGCAAGAGGGACACTCACGATCTCTGCATTGTGCATTCATACTCAACCGCTCTTTTTTTTTCCACAGGCCAAATACTGGAATTCAAGTGTGAACGATGTGGAGGGAACCATCACAGACAATAAAGGAAAGGTCATCCACAAACTCTTTGGAAAGTGGCATGAAGCAGTTTTCTGTGGAGACCCGCCTTCAGCTACATGCATATGGAGAGCAAGTATGACATGTCCTTCATCATTAGGCACAAAATGCTCATGTGTAACATGTGTCTTTCTTTCATAGAGTCTGATGTCGTTGGTGTTATTTTTGTACAATGTAGATCCTATGCCAGTAGAGCATGAGCAGTACTATGGTTTTACAAAGTTTGCGATAGAGCTGAACGAGTTGGACCCGTTGCTGAAACTGCTGCTACCAACGACAGACACGAGACTACGAGTGGACCAAAGGTAAGAGGAACAACTGGAAAAAATGTTTTTTTAAACTTTTGTTAACATGCACTCAAGCAGTCTGGTTATTGTCAGCTCTCTGCAATGATCTATTTTATAAAATGTAAATGAGAAAGACAATCATTAAATAGAGGTAAAAGGTTAAAACAAAGTTTTATAAAAGAAGCTAGATTTCTACCAGAGACTTCTAATATGAAATCAACACATTCCCAAGTGATTATCTGAGCCACACAGCTTTTACAACTCTGGCATATTTCTTATGATCAAAATAGCATAAAAATAGACACATCAATAGTCACGTTAACAATAGTAAACATGTGCAGGCACTTTAGCACTTTTTTTAGACTCATTTTAGCTCACAATATTTAAGGTTTAAAAGTCTGTAAATTACAAAACACTGCTTGAAGGCACCACAGAAAGAATGAAGAACTTATCTTTTTGCCATCAAAGTAAAAAAAAAAAAATGGCACTGCTTCTTGCCCTTCAGATCATAATTATTGTGTTTTTTTATTTGTTTTTATTTATCCAGAGTTATTTCATAATAATGACTCCTAGCAAAAAACACGAGTTAAGATCAAAATTTGAAATTGAAGATGAATGTTTTACCATGTTTGCATAATGAATGTGTTTGCTTCTCACTGGCAGACTGCTTGAGGAGGGGAACTTGGAGGCTGCAGAGGAGCAGAAGCAGAGGATTGAACAGCTGCAGCGGGAGAGACGGGGAGTCCTGGAGGAGAACAATGTTACACATCAACCTAAATTCTTCAGGTAGCCTAATGGTGGTTTCTCTCAAAGAAAGACACTGATGGGAAAGTGCTCGTGTCTCTGTTACATGCAGAGTGTCGCGGCAACAGCAGGCTGTCACAACTATGTCATAGTGTTCATTACTGTCTGCCATTTATTCTGTCTCCTCAGGAAGTCAAAGGACGATACGTGGGTGAGCAACAGCACATACTGGGAGCTGAGGAAGGACCCAGGCTTCATCCACATTGATTTCCCGACACTGTGGTGACCCCTGAGCAGCAGATCACACACTTGCACAGCCTCTACTGTGATCCAGGCTGGTTCTGGTGATGTCCCAGTCTTACCATCCTCATTCAGTACCGATACTATATACTGCAGTTTATAAAAGTTTTTGCCTTAATAACAAGTGCTTATCTAAGTTGCGTAAACATGTTTATGCAAGTATATTATAAGAATGTTGATCAATTTAGGCAATTTTTGCCCACATTTCAAACTATTATGTTCTACTGAACCTTTTAAACTGAGAAAAAGAAACCTACTTAGTATAAAGGATGGCAAATACTTTTTACGGTTTATCTACGCTACAGTTTGGCACCCCTGAATTTCAAGTATATAACTTGAGAAAATATATGCAAATTAACCAGTTCTGTAAACCACAATATTTTAATGAAATGCCAAATGTTATTAAACAAAAATTTAAAAAAAATGTGGAGTTAAATAATGCAAACTTAAAATGTACACTAGTTAGTTTTTGACAACCTTCACTAATATTTAGCTGTAAAACCTTTAACATCACTGATAGCCTTCAGATTTTCTTGTAGCCATCCAGAAGCTTCGTGCAGCAGTCTGCTGATCGTTTCTGACACTCACAAGCTCTTTTAAGTTTGCAGGAGTTGGTTGTTGTTGTTTTTTGCGATGGCAGATTTCAGTTCTTTTCAAAGATTTTCTCTCTGCTGGCCAGTTTTTAAAAAAAGTCCATCTTTTACTTTTCAACCGTTTCTTTGTGCTGCTGGATGTTTGCTGTGGGTCTCTGTCCTTCTGCAAGACAAGACCTTCACCTCAAACCTACTTTTCTGACACTCTGTGACACATTTCGCTTTAAAATGCCTCAATAATCTTGTGATTTCATTGTTCCTATCTTACATTCAGCGCCTACAGTACCAGAGGTAGCAAAGCAGCCCCACAGTGTGAAAGGACAATCTCTACCATGTTTTGCGGTTGGCCACCTCTAAATAAACAGATGCACTGCATTCACAAAGAGGTCTACTTTGGTTTCATCGATCCACAAAACATTATCCCAGTAAGACTGTGGCTCATCGATGAAACACTTCTTTCATTGAATTTGAAAGTGCCACGTCCTGGAAGCGTCTTAACTGTTTTATGAATGTGAAACTTCTTGATCACATTACGAACTGTTGAATTTCAAGACCTTTGCCGATTGCCTTGTACCCTTTGGGATTGTTGTGTTTTTTTGGTAATAGCCTTTCTGTGCCCACTTGTCTTCTCGATTGTGAAAAAGAAACTGGAAACAATCAATCCTTGTTCATGCAGTAAAAAGGATCCTTTTATTTGTGCCCATGGGGAAATTGGTTTGCAGCATAATCACATAAGCATTCCATCAACTCATCATACTCTGACACATATAGTGGCCCAGTCCCAATTCCCCCTCTTGGCCCCACCACTTTGCCCTAACCCTTCGTTTTGCATGTGTCCATGTATGGCAATGTGTCCCGTTTCTTTTAGGGATTGGAGGGGTAGTGGTCATCTAGCCCTCCAAACAGTGTTTTCAGAATCAGACTACAAACAGAGTGGTAGAAGACTGCTTTGCAAACTGAATCAACATAACATGAAAAATGGTCCATAACGTAAAAAACGCTAAAACACTTGCAATAAAAGCAAAGTAAAACATTTGGAGCATTTTCTCACTGATATTAAAAAGCAACAATTTCTTGAAAAAAAAAAAGTACATTCTTTGTCGTGTCTTAGAGCTTTTGAGGTCAGTCCACAAGTCCCATTTCAGCTTCTGGTAGAGTACGATGCTGAGGCACATCCAGTTAGTAACACATTTTGTTGGTTCCGTATTCATTGGCTAATTCAGGCCATGTAAACACAGAAAGTTACAAACAGGTAAGTTTAGTCTCATTTTTGTTTGAAGACACAATAACTGTGTCCAGCATACATTCTATTTTTTTTTCACTACATGAAAGCACTTTTTCTTATTGTTCAGTAACTTTGGACATTTTAGTAAATAATCTGGCCAGCCTAATTTGCATTCATTTGTGAATATAACTTCAGGGGTGCCAGTAATTTTCGACCTGAGCCGTAGCTTGAAATGTATTGAACAACTGGTCACTTTAGTTGGCGTCTTTTCATGGACATTCTCTACCTCTGAGATAAACTAGCCTTGACATGCCATTGATGAAGTGTACACATCCAATATTTTTTTCTGCATCTGCCTGATGCCTTATTGCTTGTACTCACATTGTTTAACTTATTTTTGTTGCATCTCTTTGATGTTTAAAAAAAAAAAATCGATGTTTTGTAAGGAATTCTTAAGAACAAATGAAAACTGTTCGTATGATCGTCAAATCCTTACTGAACTCATCTTTCTGTGTCATTACTGCTCTTTGCTATGACTGAGTGAATGATTGTGCAGCTATGAGCAGAAGTAGCAAATTAACAAGTCCAGCCATTATTTCATGTTATACATTGCACCATTGTCTATCCTGGATGCTGGGCTTTGGGACCAAAAGTGTCCAAAACTATGCTCCATGAGCGAAAATAAAACTTCTGATTCTTTCCTTATGTCGAGTCATTTGTGGCTGTTTGTTCAAAACACTGAAAGAAACTTGACCATTACCATCGCTTCCACTTCAGATGATGATTTGTCGGGCAGGTAATTCTATTATGAGTGTTAGTCTAATGAAAGAAAAAAACAACTGAATCATTTTTAAAGCGCACATTCAGAGCAGTTCTACTTCGCTGTGCCGTCACATTGTGACCAACAGAAATAACCCGTGTAAGTTATGTTAGCGCTGGTACTTTAGGAGGCCATGGAAAGCATTTGCTTAAAAACACTTGCTTAGTTCAGTAGCTTTGGGAACAATATCATCAAGATTTACTGCTGATGCGTGGCTTGTTACATAACTGTACACACTAATCATGTGATGTAAGAATAAGTCTCTTATCACCAGCTGAGTTCAGTTTGGGTGGGGGAGAGGGGTTAAAGAGCAGCTGTTAAATGATATAGCTCTTGCTCACGGCTGCAATCTTTGTGCTCCTCCAGTCATATTGATTTAATGGGTTCACATGTTCTCTTCTCTCAGCATGTCCCATATGCAAAACTTGACGTAATACTCAACTCTAAATAGCTCACAATGTACAGTTGGTACGAGGATGTGGGTGAACCGTTTACTGCCTCAAGTCACTATGAAAATTCATTAAATGCTGACACAGCTAACTGAATATTTTTAGTCATTCAATTAACAGCTTTGTGTGTTTGATGAAGATGTATATTTATGGTTTTGCTGTACAACAACCAGAACTCAAAGATAACAGGTCAATTCTTGAGCCTTGACACAAGTAAAGGGTGTCAGATAAGTAAAAAATATGACAGAAGCCACCAATAAATAATGATTGCAGTAATATGGACAACCATGTTACATGATGAAAAGAGTAAGATACAGCTACTGGCTCCTGCAATGTTCATGATATGCCACAACACAAAAGAGGGAACAAGTTCTGATGCTGATAATTTTGCCATCCTCAGAGCTACGGGGTAAGAAACTGTAGTTTGGCTGGAGAGTGATATTAAAGGAAAAACATGGTGTTATTAAATCAAAACAGCCTCTATAGTGGTGTAATTTTATAGCATGTGTATATAGAGTATGTATAGTGTAGTGTAATTTCAGAATAAAGTGCTGCTGTTGAAAATACTGTAGGTATGACAGTCCATGTCAGGTTAATCTTAAACAGCCACTAGGTGGCAACAAATAAATCTGAATGGTGCACAGTACATAGAACAGCGGGAAAGAAAAAAGGGGTCACCAGTGTGGTTAATTACAAGACACTCAATAACTGTTTTCACTTAAGCAAAAGTACAGAACAATTTCTAAACGTATTTACGTGTCAGCTTGTCTTAAGGAATTAAAGACATTAAATACATGTATGATAGTTTTGTAAAATCAAAATCTGCAAAACGCGTCTTATTTCTATTTTTTTAG
This sequence comes from Brachyistius frenatus, assembly GCF_029030835.1. Lineage (NCBI taxonomy): Eukaryota > Metazoa > Chordata > Actinopteri > Embiotocidae > Brachyistius > Brachyistius frenatus. The sequence goes on along the minus strand of NW_027210619.1, from coordinate 4,608,481 downwards.
CCCTACAAATATTTTTGAATAATTTTAATAATAATAATAATAATAATAATGTATTTTGATCTATTATTTTGACTCTTCAGAAGTCTTCAGAGGCTTACACTTCCTGGGAGGAGGGCGGCGCTTCTGCGGGTCTTTTGTCCAAAACACAGGAAACCACCACTGGAGAACCAAAGTCTGCTGTGGAGGAAACGTGTAGTCCTCCGAAAGTCTGAGACACAAACAGTTCGTTTCTTGTCCGGTTCATCACTAAAGAAAGGACTTCAGTAAAGCGGCGACAACACATGTAGCATTTGCATTTGTTTCTCTTAACGCTGCTATTCGTGCAAGCAGCTGACCGTCCAATTTCGATCACAACAAGGGTGAGTTTGTGGGTGCAAGTAACATAAAGCTGTTTTTTTTGTTGTTGTTTGTTTTATGACGTGGTTAAAGGAATACGAGGTGGGTTTTTTTTGTCTAATTAAAGTTCCGTGTATAGAAAGGAGGGAGCCAGCTATTTGTGCTGCAATAGTTTGTAGTCGCTTTCCAGCCTGGGGAGGAGCCCACACGCTCCTGTCTTCTCTTGTCTGATTATTACTAAACAACTCCCCATCTTTGTCTTCTGCAAACCTGACTCCATTGTCAGCCTCACAGGTTTTCTCCAGCTGAGGGATGTTTGCCGTAGCCACCAGAAACTTTGTAGAGGAGGTGGATCATGGAGGTTTACTGATCCCGGTGTCCAGTCTGAACGACGCTATTGCTCCTCTTACAGTGGTGTTGAAGCGCAAGCGGTTCTGGTTCTGGCAGAAACCCAAGTATCTTCCCACAGATTTTAATCTCAATGATATACTAACAGGAGACACGCCTATAAAGCCAGGTACACCTGTAACCTATCTATACTAGTAAATATGTCTGCTTTAATATCAGTTGTTCTATAACGTCACGGAAAGCTGACGTTTTTAATCGTTCACAGTCGTGGCAGAGACAGACTTCATCAAATACAGCGGGACATTTGGTGACAACATTCAGGGAGGCGTGGATGCAAATTTTGTCAACTCCAGCATCAGCCTGCAGGGTAAAGACTCCTCCAAACTCCAATCTTCTTTTGGCAGTTTAAAGAAAGAGGAGGTGGACCTACAGAGCCTGCTGCGAGACTCCAAAGACAGGTCAGTCTCCTCCACCTGTGTCCACAGCTCCAAAAATACAGAGGACAAACAACTGTAAACATAATCTGACATACATGCTGTTAAAGGTTTTGTGATGAGCAAAGGTGATCTCTGTCCAACCATAAAGTTTCACTCAGAACAGGAGGCCATGTCAAATATTAACCCTCGTGAAAAAATTAAGAGTTTTACAGGATTTGAGTGGTTTAGTTATATTTTTACATAATCTAAAATCTGTTCAAAACACATTACTTCCCAGTCTGCGTTAATTCTGTATTTACGATGTGTTTTTTTTATTCAGGGATTTGAATCAAACTTTCTAAGAATATTCACTGTGAAACGCAGCACTGATGTTCTGTAACATTTATTGTGTCAGGGTCCTGGACATGTCCCACTGTCTTATCCAGCAGACGAAGGAGAAGCACAGACGGATACTCGGGATTGTGAAGGAGCGTATCTTCACTGCTCAGCCCTGTTCAGTGATAGAGGACGTGCAGAAGGGAGGCGGGTGTGGAGGGATTCTGAACCCCTGCGGCCCCAGGGCCCTGAAGGTACAGTAACCCCATTGAAACGCTCATTCTTATGATTCTTATCATGTTTGTTTATGTTTCAGAGAGAAATTTGTCTTTTAGAAATGTCTGTCTGAGAATTCAGCCTCTCACTGTTATTCCAGGATTTTTTTTTGTGTGTGAAATAATTTCCCTTTTGTTAAGCTTACCTTGCAGCAAATAGACTTTGGCATTTCCCCTCCAGTCACTGGTATCCTACTGCCACCTAGAATGAGTTTCAGTTCTGCATGTGAAGAAAGTAGAACATCCTTTCAGGTTTAGAGGAAGTGGAATTTGTCCTCATTGTACGATAAAATCGTGCCCACTGTCAGTAGGGAAATTGTACTTCCTCTTGAATCATTTTGATCCTCTTTGTGTTACAGTCAATTTCTGTTGTGAACTGCTCATTCTGAAGAGAAATATTTGCTCTCTTCAAGACTGAAATCAAAACTGGGAATTCTTTGTTTATGTTCGAGATAGATATATGTAAAGGTTTTGTAGATTAAATTCCATCGTAGCCAGACAGGGAGACTCGATTTCACATCCTAAGGAATGAGACAGGTCCACAAATGATTTATTATCTTTGCCACACGCAGTATTAAATTGAGTGTCCTATTCCTTCAAAACAAGCTTACATTTGTGACCCAAGCTATTTTGTTGGAGTTTGTATTTTTCTTCTCACATGCAAACATTGTTGTTTCTTCAGCTTTCACTGAAGGAGAATGGGAGCTTAAGTAAGGACAGTAACATTACCATGGAGATTCCTGTCCATACCACCATTGCCTTTGGCGTTATAGAGCTGGAGATCAAACACAACGGGCACTATGGTGAGAAATCATTTCACAAGAACAGATGATTCAAGTGATTTCATTTAAAATATGGGTGTTAAACATGTATTTTACACAGAGCTGTGTGTGATATCGGACACCAACGGAGGTTTTGAAGTAGACGGCCCGAAGACAGGACTGTTGGGTGTCTCGGGAGCTCCTGTGCACTCTTCTGAAAATAGCCACCTTCGACAGGGTAAATTACGGTTTTCTCTTCTGGTTCTGTGTCTATGCAGGGAAAACAGAACTGAAGATGACGTGTTCAGAAATATATGTCAAGTCACAAAGGGCCTCCAGAGGTGGGAGGCCCTGCTCTGTCTTATCAGAAAGATGTGACTGTAAACATGTGCTTTTACCTGTCTCTTTAGGTCTCTTCAAACAAAAACAAAAAATGTATGCGAGCAGTTCATACAGTGCAGTTTACCGTTTAGTTTTCTATGCAAGTCATATACTGCAGAGAATGCACTATTGAATTTTTCATCAGGATTTAGCCTGTGGTAACTGTTTCGTATCGACACTGATAGTAAATAGCTGGTCACTGCAGGCATCCGTGTATTGATAAGGTGTTGAAGCAATATTAATAAATAATTCAGGCTGCAATCATGTATTTGTGAGGACACTGCTTTACGTTTGTTTATAGAGTCTATACATACACTCTTTTATTTGTTTTTTACTATTCGGTTAGTCAAGTTTAATTTTTTTATGGAGCACATTTATACACAGTAAAAGTTGTTCATAGGGCTTCAATTAAAACGGATCAAAAGGACCTGAAAACTATTGATAATTTTCTGTAATTTATAAATTAAAGATACATGTATATGCTCTACCTAGAGTATGATCGCCTGTTTTTTATGCCTTTTTTATTTGATATTTATTTATTTATTTTTTTCTAATTGTTAATTATCAAGTTGTGATATTTGTTTCCTTTTGTTAAATGTTTTGACTTAGGTTTTGCCTGTATTGTTGTTGAGGACCCCCTTGAAAACGAGATGGTACATCTCAAAGGGTTATTCTTAATAAAGAATTCCCATAAGTGATGAAAAGCAAATTGAGCAACAAAAAAAAAGCAATTGAACATTTTACAAAATTTTGAATAATATTAAGCCAAACAACATACGAGGATATCCATGAGAGGTAATCATTACTGAAATTAATTAATACTAAAAATGGAAATTAAAATCGGGCGTAATCTAGAAATGCCAGTGAGGTTAAATATGTAATTGTTAAAATGGTTTACTCCAGCATGTTTTATGCCCGGTGCCTGTTTTTGTTGTAGTTTCAGTTACTTCTTGAACTTGCTGCACGAGCATGTTTTGTCTTTAGAATTAAAATGTCTGCATTTTGTGTTTTTATTTTTCCATCTGCAGAACTGGAGCGACTGAGTGATCATTTCCAGGCACTCTCAGCTCTCTCTGCATCCACCAGATCCTCTCTGCTGCAGCACATCACTAAACTTATGCAGGACCCAGCAGCATTCAATGCGCTCCAGAATGTGGTGAGTGGGACAGCGAGGTCTGGGCCGTGCAGATGCACCAAGAAATGTGGAGTTAGCGTTAATGAATTTGAGTTTCCCTGTCTCAGCTGGAGCAGAAGAGGCTGGGTAAGACACCTGACGGAGGCGATGTTACAACAACCGCGCCTCAACAAAAGAACATCCGAGCAATTGTAGACCTTTTGGAGCTGTCGGGTCAAGCGGGTTCAACTCGGCAAGGCCAGTCCACATCTGTCCTCACAGCCCTCCACCTCATGACCAGCGCCCTGGATGGTGAGAAAAGTTTTACTCTGTGCAGCCTCTACTACTCAATGTCCTCCATCCGTTAAAAACTAAAAATCCGCCAAAAAGTTTTTTGTTTTTTTTCTTCATACTGTGTCTGGGCCTCTGTCTTTCAGAGATGACAAATGATTGTCTACCTGTCTTGGGAATGTCCTGCATCCCCACAGTGTTACAAACCCTGGAGCTACTGGTTAGTAAAGTCTGTCGTTACCTAATAAATACCACACAACACCACATGTCGTGTGGATATATTTCAAATGACATATTACACATTGATTAAGCTTCTTCCTGTTTCTCTCACCCGTTTCCAGGTGCAGTCTGTATTAGAAAATGGAGAATTGACTCTGAGCGGCGCAGCGCTGACAGACGACATGTATGAAAAGGCCGAACATCTGTTTGCCTCCTCCAAAGTGTCCCTGAAGAGAGACGAGGACGTGGTGAAGACAGAAATAAACCATCAGGCAGGAAATCTTCCTCTGGTCCTGTGCATCGCTGTCACAAGTCTGGCCTCATTGGTCCACGATGTTTGAACTGAAGACGCCTTTACATTCACCAGTACCACAGAGGAAAGACGTAAATGGTTCATCCTGATCAAATATTATTTATCTGTTGTTGTTGTTGTTGTTTTTTTTACTGTTTTTGGAAATGCTAGATCTTGTGTGTATTTTTGGTACAGGCATTTTCCACACAACTACTGGTGCTGCAAGACCAATAGGAAAGTCTAAAAATTGCTTGAACTGGAATCAAATTTATCATGACAACTAAAGCTTTAAAAAAAAATGTGACAATCCACATTTATTGTTAAGTGATTGTATAAATGTACAAACTTTAAAAAGCACAATATTTAACAGATCTTGGATTTTTGGGCTGTTCGCATTATATTTTGAACAAATTTTACCTCAAACAATCAGTAGCCATGTTGAAATGAAAAATAAGTATTCCCTGCACTTTGAAATGTACCATTATATGATCACGACTTAATTCAGATTCATGTGCAGTCCTCAAGGTAGGACATTGAGTCAAATTTTTTTTTTTTTTGACCTGACACCACTTTTCTTTGAACTTGAATTGCTTAATTCAAATAATTGCTTTAAAAATTGTATTTGAATTTGTTATATTTTAGTTGAATAATTGCTTTTAAAAACTGAATCTGAAGAACATAATCTGAAATTGAATTTCAAGAGCTGAATCTGAATTGTGTCAACTAAATGTGAGAGTCTACAGAGAGGTGAAGTTTCTGTGAGGTTCAAATACTCTTTTAGGGCAAATACAATTTTATAATATTAAATTCAATTTTCAGTTGATTAATATTCAGTTTTAAAATATTATATTTAATTTGCAATTATGCTAGATTCAAATTCAGTTCGTAGTGAGATATTTCTGCCCATAAACCTGCTTGTTCTCTGACAGAAGAATCTTGTTTTTAATGTTATAAAATAATAACTGACAACACCTCTTAAACTGAATATGTTCAATTCCATTCTTTGTGGCTTCAGATTGGTTAATATTTCTTTATCTTATATCCTCTTTAAAATGGTAAAATATTGTTTGTAAATTGTATGAATACCTCTTCACAACCACAACGTATTTCCTCCAAGTGGATTAATCTTTGAAACGTTTAAAAGCTGTTAAAAATCTGAAAACCTCATTCAGAACCACTTAAAGTGATTTCTGAGTATTTTAACTTTTCGTGGCGTTTCAGTGGGAAATTGTGTCAACTTGGTTTGTAACTATCATTTTTGTATGTTTATTACTGTGGTAGAAAAAAAAAAAACTGATCACCTCAGATTATTGTAATTGTTTGTGTTTGCTACCAGCTTTTAAACACGTTTGTACTGAAAGAACAAAGCCAAACTAAAGCGGATCATTAGAAAACACCAGTTATTTATTTGACACTTGAAAATACATCTTATCTGAAATCTTGTAAAATATACCTTTTCTAAGTAAATATGAACTTTCTTTAAAACGGTTAAGTTTTAGTAATATCACATCAAAAGGGATGGTTCACTGAGTTGCAGTACCCTGTTTAAGAGTCCTGTGGAAAGTTTTTCAGTCTTTCAAGCACAAACACAGCACCAAATCGACAGGTTGAACAGTCAGAAACACTTCCATGATCCAAATGTCTGACAAACAATCAACATAATTAATGTCACGTCTTTTGTGCGTGAGTGAGAGAAATAATGGATCATCCATCCATCCATCCATTCATTCATCCATCCATCCATCCATTCATTCATCCATCCATTCATTCTCTTCCGCTTATCCGGGGTCGGGTCGCGGTGGCAGCAGGCCAAGCAAGCCGGCCCAAACTTTCCTCTCCCCCGCAACATCTTCCAGCTCATCTTGGGGGATCCCGAGGCGTTCCCAGGCCAGATGGGAGATATAATCCCTCCAGCGTGTCCTGGGTCTTCCCCGGGGTCTCAAGCCAGTTGGGCGTGCCCGGAAAACCTCCAGAGGGAGGCGCCCAGGAGGCATCCTGATCAGATGACTGAACCACCTCGGCTGACTCCTTTCGACGCGAAGGAGTAGCGGTTCTACTCCGAGTTCCCTCCTGACGTCCGAGCTCCTTACCCTCTCTACCACCTCCAAGGCTGAGCCCGGCCACCCTACAGGGGAAACTCATTTCAGCCGATTGTAGCCGCGACCTCGTTCTTTCGGTCACGACCCAGAGCTCGTGACCATCGGTGAGGGTCGGAACGTGGGTCGACCGGTAAACTTTAAACCCTCTTCACCATCACGGTCCGGCGCAGCGCCCGTTGCGCTGCTGCAGCCGCACCGATCCGGCGGTCGATCTCCCGCTCCGTCCTCCCCTCACTGTGAACAAGACCCCGAGATACTTAAACCTCCTTCGCTTGGGGCGGGCACTCTGTCCCCACCTGGAGGGAGCAATCCACCGGTTTCAGGTTTGGAGGTGCCAACCCTCGTCCCCGCCGCTTCACACTCGGCTGCAAACCGCCCCGGTGAATGCCAGAGGTCGTGGAAGAGGCCAACAGGACCACATCATCTGCAAACAGCAGAGAGGCGATCCCAATGCTCCCTAAACCTGACATCCTCCTCCCCCCCCCGGCTGCGCCTAGATATCCTGTCCATGAAGGTCCCAAACAGGATCAGTGACAAAGGAGGCCAACACCCACCAGAAACGTGCCTGATACGAACACAGCTCCGTGCAGTTGTACAGATACCAGATGGCCCGGGTCAGATATACAGTAGTCTTCCTGTACAACATCATACAGTACATGCAGAACATTTTCCTTTCATGAGGTTCAACTGGAAAGACGTCGGGGCATAAAACGTTGTCTTCTACACCTTTTTCGGTCTCAAGAATATGACACTGCAACAAGTTTGTAGTGACAAAATGAGATGAAGTACTGGACACGTATTCACTGTAAACCTTGACTCTGAGGTATCGTCCTTTTCAATAAGCAAGCCCTCATTTTTGCAGAATAAATACACTTTCCCTATCTTACATACAGGTGTAAAATTGCAAGAGGACATGGCAAAAACCGCGTTTGCCTTCTAAAACAATCTGAAACAAGGTGGCAGTATTTTCTTCCAATCCATTTGAATACAAAATATTCTTTAAAAAAAAAAAGATTTGCCAATAAATAAGTACACTTCCTGTGTTGTGAGTTGCATAGTGTGCTAGAAAGGAATCTGGCAATTCAGATCGAGGGTACTCTGATGCAGGTTTGTGCGAGATCCAAATTCACACAGGGTTGATTTCCAACACTGTGCGTGTGCGTGTGTGTGTGTGTGTGTGTGTGTGTGTGTGTGTGTGTGTGTGTGTGTGTGTGTGTGTGTGTGTGTGTGTGTGTGTGTGTGTGTGTGTGTGCGTGTGTGTGTGTGCGTGTGTGTGTGTAGCACAGTGTTGAATACCCTTTCATCCCAGGCCTGGCTGCTCTCACGGCGGCGTCCGTGCGGCAGGGGGTAAAACATCAGTAGACCCAGCTGACTGGAACCCACTGTGGCTCTATGAATAATCGCTCGACCACCTCCTGCAGCGTGTCAAAGGCCTTGTCCAGATTGTCGTTGACAATTGTCAGGTCAAAGTAGTGGCTGTATGCCCGGCGGATCCTGGCACTCTCATCCACAGTTTTTTTTAAATCATTCTCCTGTTACAGAAAAAGGGCCCATTAGTATGACGGAAGCAGCAACCATTCATGAGAAAAGACCACTGAAACTCCCATCATCATTCATTAGTATTTAGGACACAAACCGTGAGTAGTTTGGTGGTAAGTCCAGCATCTACCACAGCTTTGTGCATAGCTCTGAGTGTGTCCAGTTCAGGAGCAGCAATGAACACCACAAACGGCATGAACTCAGCAGTCTTCAACACTTTTAGGGCCTGGAGAATAAAATGTAATGTCACAACCCAGGCTTTAAGAGAGACAGACCAAAATAATGAGCGTGTGTGCCTGTCAGTGACCTGAGGGTTGACGTCTAGGATGCAGGTACGACCAGCATTGACCACTTCGTGGATAGAGTCGATCTTGGTGCCGTAAAGGTTGCCATCATACTCGCCGTTCTCCAGGTACCGACTCTCCTTGATGTCCTTCTCCATCGCTTCCCGTGTCACGAAACAGTAATTATGTCCATCTTTCTCCTCCTCTCTGGGACGGCGGGACGTAACTGAAGGGAAAAGGTAAGAAATAAAGTGTTACGTCTACCGTGGCAAGTACAGATACCTGAATTGCCTCAAGGGACTGTCTCACACACTCACAGGGGACAGTGGTTCCATATCTCAAAGGATTCATGACAATAAGTCTGTTCTTCAGGCTCCGCCTCCCGACTCCTTGGGCTCCAATCAGAACCAGCGTTTTCCTCTGAAACGGGGGCATCCTGGCTACCTCTTCGTAGATCTGCAGCTCATACCGGTCAAACTCTGTTCAAGGTAGCAAACAGGCTGAATGAGCAGTTCAAATATAACCGGGACAAATGTGGACAAAATCTCAAGTGGGCAAATTAGAACCGCTGGTGACACACACCTGCATTCTTGGCAGTGAGGTACATCATTTTCTTCTTCTTCTTCTTGGTAGTTTGAGTTCCGCAGAGCATCCCTGAGCCCACATACACAAAATGTCAGGATACCACATGGTGGTGCTGAAGGCCAGAGATCTCTGCCTGTCAAGAAGACTGAACAAGAGTAGCTGGTGTGAAAGGGAGACCGTGATTTGTACCGACCTGTACCAGAAGTGTCCCAGTCTCTTCTCACAAAAGCTTTCCTCTTCTCCTCCAAGAACTGACTCGGAATGAGACCAGTGGCTCCACCAACAACTTTGCATGCCTGTATGGAAATCATAGTAGTTGTGGTTTAAATAATCCACAAGAAAAAGAATATGTTCTTCTGTCAGAAGCCTTTTCAAGCTCAACTTTAGCAAACCTTTGAAGCCTTTAAATAGCCGATATTTTAAGCCCACACTTAACTGGCTATACAATTTGCTGAGCAATATGTGCTTTCTCACCTGCCACCAGTTGGGGTCCTCCTTGTTGACGACATGAAGCACGTCTTCTTTGGAGAAGGCCAGACCTGCCTCTTTGCAGGGGATCAAGTTGTCTGTGGCCGGGTTATAGTTGAAGTGTGGCTTAAGATAAACCTGCAATTTCACACAATTAAATTATAGATAGGATTGAGCAAAAGCTTAAATCCCTGTACATAAATACAGGATGCTATTGAACAAATTTGAGTTTTTTTAACACGAGGCTGAACGAACTAATGTTTCTGATGAGTCATAAAAATTCTCAGCAAATATCGAACTTTTATGAGTGAATGTGAATTCCCTTTTTTATATATATATATATAAACCTCTTCTATTAACTTCTGTCCACTTTTATTTAGTGCTGCAATCTTCTGCTTTTTTTTTTTCATTGCACCACGGGATGATTCTTAAACGGCTCTTTCAGGACAAGGTTTTTATTTTCAGTTGATTTCATTCTCTGTAATTTGTAGCTCTTGCTGTGAATGTTTAAAGACAGAAGGCTGAACAAAGTGGACCATTCAAGTCAAGGGATCAGTGAGCAGTGAGGAAAACCCTTTACCATAACTGAGATACTAACGTCGCAAAACAGAAGAATGAGATCACCCCAGTACAAAAGGTCAGAGTATGACATAAGCTTACATACAGCTCCTCAGTGTCAGCTGAGTGTGCTGCGTGTGCCCGTTACAGTAAGGAGCAGAGGAGGTGCTCCTGTGAATGGAGCGCTGTATGTCCCAGTTAATGTGTGGAGTCTTATTAATAGATCCTCCGTGGGCTCCGTTTTCAAAAGCCTGGCATTCTGAGATCAGCCAGGTCAGGTAGCGCTCTCACCCAATCCCTGACAGGTACCCTACAAATACTCAACAGCCGCGATACACGGCCAAGCATCAATTAACCCCGTGAATAACAATCTTTGTGCGTCCACATCATACACAAATTGAAGCCACCCTTTTCCTTACCCGTGGTGGTGCCGGTGTGTCTCTGTAGCTCGGAAGGACCTTAAGCGTGACACTCCCGCTGCAGTCCCTCAGCAGCTCCTGGAGCTCGTGGGGGTTGCTGCCGACCTCGCGACCGTTCACCTCCTGGATTATGTCTCCGGTGTGCAGCATGCCCTGCCTGTCAATCGAGCTGCCGTGCAGGATCCGTGCGATCACCGTCTCTCCCTGCATCACACGGAACGTCACCCCCTGAAAAGAGAGTTGGAGTCATTAATATCCACACTTCATAAATGTCTATTTTATGAGTTGGTCTGTGTGGTGGCGGTAAAAGAACTCGTCTACGTAAGAATGAAAGAGGACATGTGTAAAGCACTTTACGGCCTGACAGGAGTGTCACACGTTCCCTCTGCAGACATGCACTGGATATAAATGCCTGGCTAACTTACCAGAGGTTCCCCGGCTTTCTTCTGGATACCAATCATCCTGACAGCGTCAGCTGGCATGAGTGAACTCGTCAAGAAGGAGTTGCTGTTAACTGCAGCATGGGGCGTTTCGTAGCACTTTGCCGCCACTTTGTCATGAGCCTCTATCAAAGACTAAAGAAAGAACAGGAGAGAAATACATTCAGAGAGATCTGGACCAGTCTGTGAAGTAAATTTCCAAGAATTTGTCTGATTCAGAGATGACACCGTGGTCCACGCAACACAATACTAAAACCAGTAACCAGCTCCCCAACATATGTTTTAAAAATGATTGTGACAGAGTGAATCCATAAATCACCTCGCTGTATACACGTTTCTTAAAAAAAGAAAAGAAAAAGACGCTTTCATGACTGCACTGACAAACAAATTGATAGAGACGATAAATCAATCTTGTTCTCACCCTTGCAGCCGCAACATAGTCAGCACTGGTTAGAGTCTACAAACTGCATCAGCAAATGTGAAGATTTAATGAAACAGTAGGTTACAGTCTTCTCCCCTGACTTCACCCACATAACTCAGCCCGCTATTGGCCCAAGGGAAGACACCCCCACTCTCGATGCTGCAGCACGCAAGTGGTTGAGAGTATAAAGGGTGTCAAGAGAGCAGAGCAACCACACGGGCACGCCAGTGAAACTTGGGCAATGGTTGGAGTCAAAAGCTCAGACACCCATTCCCACACGGGTAAAACACAAGCTTGACTATTTACTCCACAAATCTCTGGTCTAACTCCCCACTTCAGCCCCACTAAACCCAGTAACAATTGAGCGTGAGAGCAAGAAGACCTGAGATACCTTAAAGTGAGGCTCCTGAAGGATTCTGGTAAGCTCAGCTGTGGCAGCATCTTTGTCAGGCAGGTTGTTCAGGGAATCCAAGATTTCTGTGACCAACTGAACATTATCGTCTCGCACGGCTTGTAACTTAACTTCCTCAAGACGCTCATGGGCCTACACACACACACACACACACACACACACACACACACACACACACCAAAAAATTAGTGTCAGTGTGTAAACCTGTGCATTAAGGATGGGATGAATTAGGTTAGTTGCAAATCGTGATTTCATTGATGATTTTAGAAGTGCATTGGGGGAGCACAGAACAAGGCCAGGTATCCACTTTTCTTTGATACTGAAATTTGCAGTTTCAACTGCTATAGATGTCTGACTATTTGTATTTCCAAAACTATTAGAATGATTTCAAATCTCAGCTGTTTTTCCGCTTCCAGTTTTCCTCGATGAAATCACTGTCTCCAAGCGCTCCAATCCAGCTGCCCACTGTATTAAGTTTCAGCAAGTACATGTGCATCCCAAAAGATTACTGTTCCTGTGAATATGGATTATGATATTGAGTCATTGTTTTTCTAATCTTTTTTTTTTTTTTTTTTTACTTTTTAAAATCACTTGAATTGTATTGATATCTTTCCAAATCAAAATTTGATTTATATATTCATCACATCAAAACACAGGTAATCTCAGCACTTTACGGATCATACTTAAAAGAGAGAAACATAACACTTCAACCAAGTCCTCTTGAGCAGCATTTGGGGACAGTAAGGAGGAAAATCCTACTCCGGGCTCAGAGCTGTGCTTCCTTCCTACTGTCAGCCGTCTGACTGGCTTCCCGTCTGCACTGGACCTGCTGGAGGAGAGTTTTCAGGGGCAAAACCAGCACCGGGTGCTACTGGGGCCTGATTAACATCCTCAGCTAATGGGCTGTTTTCCATGTTGCAGAGCCACTGTTTCCAATTCAGTAATCCTCGCCTGCAATGGTGCAAAAACCCAACATTTATTACAGATATCCGTATCACTAAAGGAGGCTGAGGAAAAACTAAACATCTAACACACTGAGTGGGAGAAAGGAGAAGAAGCACGGGGGGGAGAAGTCATTACTAACTGCGAAGCTAGTTAACCTGAAAGAGGACGTAGAGTATAAATCGTGCAACAAATGTTGCAAGAGACTTTAGTGTTGGTGAGCTCAAATTTATGAGCAAAGATAAATCCATCAACGGCAGCACAACACAATGCGTTGGCAACAGCAGGTTAACAAAATACACTTACAGCGCTTAGTAGCCAAAATGTCCTTGTTCACAATGTTAATGGAGGTGAAAAATAAGTTGTGGATCCTCTCCGCGATTTGGATATACTCCAAAATCTAATGGTTTCCTCCTTGGCACATGCAACATCCTTCTACTAATTTTCATGAAAATCAAGCAGGTAGTTTTTCTAGTGTGGTTTTTCAAACCACAGCAAAAACATAAACTCTTTAGCAGGGGTAGTTCGCAAACAACACATTCAACTTTGTTGAGCGTGTGCCAAATCACAACCATGAATCTTTTCAACCGTGACTCTACAACCTACTTCATGACACAACGGTGGGTAATCAAATTAGACCCAACTTATTCTATTGCCTTTGTGGCTGGATTTTTTTTTTTTATTTTTACAATTTGGTGAATCATAAAATTATTTGCCAATTAACGATAATAAGAAAAACACTTCACGATTAATTATTTCACCAACTACAATGAGCACAAAGTGGTCTTTGGTGCCGTTTCAACAGACAAACAAGCAAGAGACAGAACCTGACAGGAAGGTGCAAAAAGTATTAAAAAAGGTTCTTCAATAGTAATTTGTGTATCTCAAAACAGAGTATATATAGTGTATAATACATTTCTGGAAACTCTTTTGTTGGTGGTACTTACTGAGAGGAATGCAGCTAGTTTAGTTTGATTACACTACATTTAGCTGACGCTTTTATCCAAAGCGACTTACAACATACCGATGGTACACCATCGGGAGCAATTTAGGGTTCAGTGTCTTGCTCAAGGACACTTAGGCATGTGGGCAGGAGGAGCTGGGGAGGTGCATGTTTTAGGATGTTGGGAGGAAGCTGGAGCACCCGGAGAACCCACGCAAGCACAGGGAGAACATGCAGACTCCGCACAGAAAGGCCCAGGACCGGATTTGAACCCGGAACCTTTTTGCTGTGAGGTGACAATGCTAACCACTGCGCCGCCTATGATCTATGATTAGATGGGGAAATTGACCATTCAATGAATCCTTAAATTATATAGCAAGTGTTGCTGTTATAACATTGTGTGTCACTGAAAGAAGTGAGACACCATTAAAATGTAACATCCTTGTTCATTTCATATGAAACATAAATGGCTTTTAAATTAATAGTTTTATATACAGTGTATTTATACACATTCAAGGCATTCTTTTAGAAATGACATACTTAGTATCTAGGTAAAACTGTAATCTGTTTGTTAGAAATGAGGACAAGAGCTTGTCTTTGTGGCTGGTTTTCTATTAAAAACCTTCTATTTATAGCTACACTAGTTGAACCTGATGACCTCAATCTGCACTGGAGATTTTTTTTTCCTGGATAATGTTATGTAAGCCATTTGCACGTCATGCTGTCAGCCTCTTTTAGTTGTGTGTAAAATTGATTTAACTGATGTTACCAGGTTTTCTGGCTACTTGAGCTTCTGAATAAACTTTGGGGGATGTTTTGTATTTTTTTTTTTTTTTTTTGCAACTATATGAAAATCACAAGAGTTGCGCTGTACAACCCTGCACAGAGTAAAACTCTACTTGTTTCACTCTGCTGATGACAGACAGTTATACCTCCCACTGGTATGGAGATCTCCTGTGCTTAAATAAAACCTCGATATTGGAAAAGTGGGCACCCAGCAAGAGGAGTTAGCGCAGTTTGTTTGTGTGTACACAAAGCATGTATTTCTGTTTTATTTTCTCTCTTCCTTTTTCTCGCCCAACTCAACACACAAATAAGCACTGGCTACTTGGTTGACATACAGAAGGTGGGTGTGCCCCCATTTTGTAGAAGAGTCAGGAAGAATTAAACATTTATAAAAAAATAAATTCTGGATCACACACACACACACACACACACACACACACACACACACACACACACACACACACACACACACACACACACACACACACACACACACACACACACACACACACACACACACACACACACACACACACACGAACATTTGCTACTCCTCTCAAGTGTAACTACACGACCAGCTAGTGAGATTATGATTAACAGCATGTGTGCATCACAAAAGAGTGCCCACTCATCAGTGAGTGTGCACATTACCTTGGCAAGGGAGCGGACAATGGGGCTCTCCATGATGCCTTTGAGGAAGATGAGGTCAATATCTTTAGCTCCTGTGCCTGATGGCAGGTCTTTCAGGTTGTCCAGTACCTGCTGCATTGCTGAAGAAGAAGAAGAAGAAGAAGAAGAAATACTACATCAAAGATTTGGCTCAAGGAATGCTCTTTACTCCTTTAGAGCCTGAAATTTACTGTTAAATCAAAGCAGGCAGACATGTTAGTGACAAACAAAGCTCATTACCAGCAGCGATGAATATAATTAATAAAGCAGGCAATAACAAACATTTCCCCATAACAAGAGTTTACAAGGCAAGAACAAGTGGACAGTGAATCAATGGGCCAATTCACAAAGTTCATTCCTCATGTCCATTGCAGCAGCAACAAGCATGCAGAGTCACAGAGGAGCTGTTCCACTAACAGATCTGTCTCACAGTGGCCAAAAGCACACGGCAAGAAAATGAGGCCAAATGAACCGTTTCTGGGGGGAAAAAAAAAAAAACTTAAAACATGCGGCTAGTAGTTAAGCTAGTAGTTAAATTAATGACCCAACATAACAAATTAAAAATAACATTATATCTTTCTGTGTTTCCCAGTAATTATCTTTCTATAAGGATAGACCTGTCATCCTTTCCCTTTTGTTATGAAGAGAATAAAGATTTGTGTTAGTTTGTTTGAAAATAGAAGTAAACACAAATTGAGGCCTGACAGGATCCAATCAGAGATAACATTAGCCACTATGAAAGAATGTAAAACATCTGGCTGTTTTACGAGTGTCTCATGCTTCAAAAAGTTTTTGTTTTTTTTCTCCTTTTGGCCACCTTCTCTACAAAGGCACAAAGGTAAATGTTCACAGAAAGCAACGGTCACACCCACATGACTGTCTCTGGGCCGTGAGCACACTGCCATTCAAATGGAAATTTATTTTGAAATTCGAAACACAACACTGCAACTGTGCAAAAGACGAGTTAAGACTTTGTTTTTGACGGCTTACCTGAGCCAGACTTTGCATTGGCCACAGTCATGGTTTTTTTTTATTCCTCAGCTCAGGACAGTGAAACTCTAAACACGGTCAAAAGCCACCAAACTGCCAGCTTACAGAAACCAGAGCAAATGGAGAGCTGGAGAATGTAGGAAACTCACGCAAGTCAGTACAGTGTACACTAAGATCACCTTAATGTACAAGCCATGCCATGACATGAATCAAGCTGACATTTATTGTACATGTGTTGCTGATGAAAACAAATGCAGCCACAGAAGGGAGACGCAAACTAGCAGAGAGAGAGACATTTGTTCATCTTGGTGTTTCATGCATATGTCAACACAAAGGCCACTTGAGGGAATGACAAAGAGGGCAATTGAATGACAAAGGATGAGTCTCTCATCCTTCTGGCTAAAGCTGTGCCAGCCACACACTGAGGCCCCTGGGGACTTTCTGTGCAAACATGCGCTCTAAACAGAGAGGTTAAAACAGATCTAGGGGGAAGAGGCAAAACACAACAGTAGGCTTTTTGAGCCCAGGCAGCTCTGTTTAACCATAATCTGTGAACTGTATAAATATCATGTGAAAATCTGTACACAAAATGTCAACAAAAACAACATGATGTTAGTCGTGCAAAGACAAAAGGAAACACTAAATGCAAGAACTTACCTACAAATTGTGCTCAATTCATCAGTGCAGCATTCCAACACGGAGCCCCATGTTTACTAAATAAACATCTCATCTGGAACCTCTGGATTAATAGAGACAATGTCAAATGTTAATATTTGTGTAAATTGTGCTAAGACACTCTAAAAATCCTTGTAGGTATTACAGAAATCAGACAATGCTGATAAACAAGCTACTCTCTACCTCAAGCATGCCTTCATTGTCCTGGCTTCCACTGCTCATTCAGTAGTATTGTAATGCAGCTGTTCTGATTGGCCAGGCCAAGTCACATGACCAGTGTCTATTTAAAAGACCAAAACTTTACATTTCTTAAAGCTCAGACAAAGTGAGACTGAGGTGATTGAATTCTGTATAATTAAAAGGAGGAAAAGTCAAACTTGTAACCAAAAGAAACTTTTCATTTGTGTAGAAAATTGTTTGTGGCATATTTCACTGAATTAACATTAAGATGCCCATCACTGCTAGGAATAGTACTAAAATTAATTAGTTAGAGTAAATAAAAAAAAAATTTAAAAACTGAGCAGTTTGAACAGATATTGGCCAGAGATCTTCAGGGCAGTTGTATTTGAATTTCACGTCACTTCTGCATATTGAGATACTGGATAGGAAACCTAACTGGAGGGCAGACATAATGTTACAAATGGGTCAAAGGAAAGGAAACTACAGTTTTAAGATATAAATAGGTGTACAAGGATGTTTGAGGACGGAGTGGTCCGACTTTTGAGAAAAGTATTCTGCTCGTTCGCCTCACAAAGCCTACTTGATCATTTAAAAGGCCAGCTGTGACACACACAAAACAACAACAACAACAACAGTTTCTTCAGTTTCCCCTGATAGTTACAGTGATAGTTTACAGTGATAGTTTACAGTGATAGTTGAAGTGATAGTTACAGTGATAGTTGCAGTGATAGTTGAAGTGATAGTTTACAGTGATAGTTGCAGTGATAGTTTGCAGTGATAGTTACAGTGATAGTTTACAGTGATAGTTAACAGTGATAGTTTACAGTGATAGTTGCAGTGATCGTTTACAGTGATAGTTGCAGTGATAGTTTAGTGATAGTTTACAGTGATAGTTACAGTGATAGTTACAGTGATAGTTGCAGTGACAGCTACAGTGATAGTTGAAGTGATAGTTGCAGTGATAGTTTAGTGATAGTTGAAGTGATAGTTGAAGTGATAGTTACAGTGATAGTTGCAGTGACAGCTACAGTGATAGTTGAAGTGATAGTTGCAGTGATAGTTGAAGTGATAGTTGAAGTGATAGTTGCAGTGATAGTTTACAGTGATAGTTACAGTGATCGTTGCAGTGACAGCTACAGTGATAGTTTACAATGATAGTTACAGTGATAGTTGCAGTGACAGCTACAGTGATAGTTTATAGTGATAGTTGACAGTGATAGTTTAGTGATAGTTTACAGTGATAGTTACAGTGATAGTTAGTGATAGTTGCAGTGATAGTTTACAGTGATAGTTAGTGATAGTTTAGTGATAGTTGAAGTGATAGTTGCAGTGACAGCTACAGTGATAGTTCACAGTGATAGTTGAAGTGATAGTTTACAGTGATAGTTGAAGTGATAGTTTACAGTGATAGTTACAGTGATAGTTTACAGTGATAGTTACAGTGTATGGCTGCACTGTTCATCATCTGCTGTCACGCTACACGCGCACTGGGCACGTGTAGCCACTTTCAACGTGAGCTAGCTTAGCTCGCAACGATAAAGTAGCACATTAGTAGCTCACGTTGACGTGAACGTACAACGACCAGATGTTATTTGAAACGGGTTAAAGTGAAACTACCCGTTGTCAGAGCCTGCTTAGGGGATTTGCTCCACCGGCGTCCGTGCCGTGTCCCCGGTCTCGTAGCTCATAATGCCAGCAAGTTAGCAGTGCTAATTGGTAGCAACGACTTGCGTGCACTGTTAAACTATCTTCCAGTTTGACCGATCACACCGTTATCACACACTAATGGACGACCGAGCAACATCAAACCAGACACCTTCATTTGTCAACGTTGTCTTAGCGGTAGCAGCAGCAGATAATGTTACAAGTCCCGCTACTACGCCAACTAGTTAGTCGCCGACGGTAATTTAAGCCTATCAGCTAAACATTAGCCGGCGGCACACTGAAACTACAGCGTCGTATCTGGTCTGAATGAATGAATGAATGAATGAATAAATGAATGAATGAATGATACTTCACCTCATTAAATCCGTATCCAGTCACGCTGTCATGGCCGCCTTCATGTCAGAGTTTCATAATTAGCCGATCACTTGAGCAATAGTGACTACTTAGTGCATTTCCAGTGTGCCGTCCTTCCTTCTCTCAGCTCTCCGTCCGCACGCACACACACACACACACACACACACACACACACACACACACACACACACACACACACACACACACACACACACACACACACACACGTTGAATGTCATTCAATGCCGTCCAAGTCAATTCTATCCCACTGGAATCCTGCACTGAACCCACTCATATCATTTATTGATCACTTTACTCTAAAATGAAAACAATATGCACTTGATGAAGTGCGCATGCGGGTAAACCGCCTCTATGGTTTCTTCAACTAGTTCCTCCGTCAAACGAATAATGGCTTTTGGTTGCCTTTGATTTTTAATTGTAAACGCACTGCTTCATTGTGAATATATGAAGTGAGTATATACGCAAATATACCATATCCCTTGGAATAGCTGTAGGGCTCAAAATCTGCGGTTCTGATGATGAAAATGTGCCAAAAATAGTTGGGGTGAAAAAAGACCCACTAAATATCTTTCCCCATTCATTGTTTATGACAGATTTATTTATCCTCTTACTCTGATATAAAAAAAATTAAAAAAAATTAAAAAAAAAACATGCACAATATCAGTAGATAATAATGTGTAGCAAACAACACATTTAAGAATTAAACTTTGAGGATACACTTACCCCAATAGGAACATACCGGGATACTGTCGATCTCGTTACCATTAATGGCTTCCGTAAAACTCTATCCCCACATCTGGCTGCAAATGATCTCATTTGTGCCAGCCATCAGCCGGGCAACATGAAGCACTAAACCAATATCCCATTCACCAAACCTTCAGAGAGATCCAGGTGTTAGCAATGCATATTTATATAGAGCCATAGGGTTACCTAATTTGCTTTTGATGTATTCAGGTCACTCGATAGGATTAAACTGTTAATCTGTTTTCTCTTAAAGTGCAAATACATCTCCGCAGGCTCGATATAACTGAAATAAGTTCAACACTGTGGTTTACTCAGTGCACCAAAAAAAAAAAAATTCTGTTTCTCCAAATAGGTCATTTGCAGCAGTATTGGTTTTAAGCTATTTGCCCCAGTTAAAAACATCTCAAGATGTTTAGATGGCACTTCACCAGAAGAGTGCACTGTTACTCCACTTGTGAATGAACATATCTGTACTGTAGGTAAGGACAGACAGATTACCACCTGCTGCTTGTCAACCCAAGTGATCCAAAGTGAGATAATAGCCGTGAGTGTCAAAAACATTTCCTAGTGTAGAACTGACAACAATACACACCAAAGTAGTTTCTTCGCACATTGTTTATTCCATGCAACACAAGTTAATTTCATGTCAGTGAAACAGACATGGCAGCAGCTTTAGGGTACAGTCAGCTCAGGCAGCTTCACCACAGTGGCAGCGCATCATACCTATAAAAATACAGAGAGAAGTCACAAGAAAATAATGTGTGTCTGACAAAATAAGATGTTTTTGTCAGACACAAAAACAAGATGTTTCCCTGTTCCTATTCACACACACCTGGGAGAAAGTTTATTGAACACATCTCTTAATAAAGTTCAATCCAATACCACTAACCTTAAAAAACACCATGAAGTACAATCAACACTTCTTTAACACAGTGTAAACATAAACTGAACATGATCAGCTTCACAAATATTGACTTACTGCATAGCTGTTATATAGAAGTACACTATTTATGGACAAATGTGTTTCCTATAATATAATTAAAAATTGTTTATCATGAATTTAGATTCCTGATATTGTATGGTAGAGGGATGATAGAATGGAATAATATAATATTATTCTTTACCTGATATAGTTGGACTCTGGAACGCTCTCTGCGCTCTCCCTCACCATCATGTCTGAAAATACAGTATCTGGAGTGCCTCTTTTTCCATACCTGTGTATAAAAAGAGACTGGAGTAACATATCAATACTTCTTTGCATGTAATGCAGTGATATTTCTAAATCTCCAGAATATTATAGAAGTTCAAGTACTGACCTCTGTCTTGTGATGAGGTTGATGTAGTGTCTAAGTGCAGAATAATATTTGGCAAATTCCTCAGGTGGTGCGCCTTCCCGGGGACTGGCAGGCTTGGCTGGATATGCATTTATGCCAGAGTGAATACAGACCAGCAGGCAGAGAGCCGGAATACTCAGCAACATCACAGCTTTAGAGCGTCTCCTAGAGATCACAGGGAAAATTCAGTCACACAGAGTAAAAAATAAGTATCCAACAGTATCACTCACGCCAGAATCAGAAATAAAAGCTCCATTACTGGATTGATACTCCTGTGATTCATGATCATGAGCCATAAAAGCTGTTAAATCTAGAACTGTCCATCTGACTTTAAATCAAGGGAGCCTATTAAATTAAAATGTGAGAAGGAAAAAAAAGAGCTTACTTGAAAATGCTGCTGTCGTCAGTTTTCTCCCTGTTCAAGGCACCTCTGTCAGATTCCCAACATTGCCTGTGTTTTATACAGTGTGTGCCGGATGGGGGGGAGGGTAATTTAATTCCATTTTAGGCTACTCACAACAAATATATGTTGCCTCTCACAAATGGTGATAGTAGTTGCATTATCGTGAAAAAACTAAACTAAACATGTAAGTGGTCAGCATCAGATTGATTAAAATGTTCATTATTTGATTAGATTTGATTTAATCACCTGCATTACAAACTAATGTGTTGTGAGTATTTAATTATTCCTACATTTTGTTACCACAAATTTGTGCTTTACAGCATGTTTAGCAAGCAAATGAACAAGTTCAATAATACACAGAGCCACAGGGGCCCATATATTTGACTAATGTCAGTTTGCAATGTAGTTATTGTTTCCTTAATTCCTTTTCTTTCCATAAAACACAGTAAAAGGTCATTGAATGGATGAAGGGTAGGAAAGAGTACGTCAGATTACAACAGATTTCCCTGTTGTTTAAAAAAAAGAAGTGAAGACAAAGTCTAAAATGTTAATTAGTTTAGGCAGTCCATTTAAGACCCCAACCAGCATGAGAAGCTTCAATAAAACTGATGATGTGTAAATTGGCTGATGATGGTCTGCAGTTTTCACATTAAATTGTAAAATGTCTGGATGCCCCCAGGTGTTTGGAGAGATTATCAGGTGATTTTGTAATCCTCTTAAATTACTTCTGTTGCATTTCAGTCTACATGAATGCAAAACAGTGGCACTACAACTCCACTTTTAACACTACTGACTAAAATGCAGTCGTCTTCAGACAATAAGTGCAGCAATTTTAGCCAAACCAGCGAGCATCACTCCAAATTACACCAAATAACCCAAGAAACTGCAGTAAATCACACAAATCCATAAATTTTCAATTCCAGCTGATTGAGGGCACAAAAAGCTTTCAGCCCCTTAAACGGTGAGACGATTTCATTGGCAACGTTTTTCTTTGAAGAGCACTCTGCTGAAATCTGACAGCAGATTGGTGCTGTTATTTTCTGGCAAAGTCACATTCCAGAACAACAGCACAGTCCTTGCAGGAAAAGTTCATAAAAACGAAGAGCTTTCACCCTTACACTGAATATTCAGATGCTGTTATGCCAGAATAAATTGCTTCTTTCAGGAAAGAGCGACACAATGATTTTTATAGAAATCACAAAGTATCAATCTCTAGCTGTCACGTTGTCAGTTAATGTGTAATCTGTCAGCGATAGAGCTCTAAAATGTATGGAGAACAAAGCAAGAAAACTATTTAAACTAGAATATATTGGTTAAATGAAGAATATAATTTCTCTTTATATTCCTCCACAGCTGTGACTCCTTAAGACACGAGGAGCCAAGAGATAGTTATAAATTTGCATGCTTGCTGTAACAAAAATGTGCAATTATATTTTCAATGTTATATACAGCTCATACATTATTTGAGAGTCACTCTGTGTTTTACTTGATAAAGAATCATTATTCACCTGAGAAATAACAGATGTGCTGTTCGGAGAATGGTCAGTAATAAATGGCTGGTTTACATATTTAGTCACAGCAGCCTGCAGGTACTTTGCTGACAAATGAGGACCAGGTGGATGAAGTACAGGGAGTCCTTCAATCATAATGTCTGATACAGTGGATGTGCTCTCTGGTAATACGCCTCATAAACAACCTCTACTGAGAGAAAACTGCAGCAAGGTGCTACCCACCTGCAGATTACAGGCTGATATCAGAGAACCTAAATCGTTGCTCTTTTTTTGTTTGTTTACACTCTATATACAATAGAAAGCTAACAGCCTGGAGGACAGGTGGGCTTTTATAGCAGAGGACTGAAGCTGAAAGTCTCGGTTGGGGGTTGTCGGAGATAAATGATTAATCCCCAGCCTGTTTCATACGGGGAAATAATGAGCAGCTGCTGATTAATAAACTCTCTCTCTCTGTGCCATACACATACACTATTCATTTGCATGTACACCTATGGTATAGGCTTTGTGATATATGTTAGATTTACTCATTTATGTGGAGACTAATACAATGAAAGGAGCAGTTTAATTCCGCCTGGTGTACCTTATACAGCAATAAATCATGCAAGGCAGACACTCTTCTGCTGCTGTTTGCAAAACCTAACTAATCGCCCAACATAATCTCCTCAGACAAAGAGGATAGTAACACCATGGCTCTTAATGGCCACGCAACAGTGGGTAAAATGGCTGTGCAGATAATGAGAACATTAGCAACAATAACGTTTGAGCAAAACAGTGAACAAATCAGTTTTCCCTCCAGAGCCATAGTGCTAAACCACTAGAAAGAAGTAAGTTGCTTTAATACAGTTTTTGGCACAAAGTAATAATTGGTATACTACAATACAGGCACAGTGCAATTTAAATAGTTATTTGACAGTCATTCTATAAACTATAAATATGTAATACAATCAACAACGTCCACCTATTGCATTTCAGTGGGTTTCTAATATGGAAACTACTGGAAACTCAGAAAGCTGTTCAAAGTCACTTTTCTCTTTTTCCATCTATTTGCACATTACTGTTATTTGCAGACCATGTAAGTACAAACAGCACAACCACAAGTCCCAAAAACATTTAAACACCAGGTCCTGTCAAGCTCTCTGCACGCATCTCCTGCTTCATTACATTTTTACATTTAGCTAATGTTCTGACAAGAAGTCAATGAATCGTAATGGTCGCTTGCCAGGAAGTTAGGAGGGCACAGTATGAGTATGTGTGCACTCATAAAATATCACTGCAGTGTATATCTTTGGTTTTACCTTCAGGCTGTGAATGTCCACCAGTATTTGGAGCTTTAAGACGGGTTTGCATGGTTTTAAGTTTCAAAGTGAAATTGTCAGTGTTTTTCAGTGTGCTATGATATCAGAAATGATCAAAAGTGATGGAAAAATCTTAACGTTTATCCACCAGTTACATTAGACAGTAGGATTATCGAGTACTGCTGCGACTGCTGATCTTTGGTCAGAGATTGTAGTAGCTGACTGTTAATTCTAATTTGCACAAGTGCTGCTGTCGGACTTATGTATATGGTGTCAATTCACCAGTGCTGAGTGAAAGCCCGTCACATGTTAGGCCTACAATTTCTCTTTTCCTGGAAGTAGCAATTTGCTTGTTTGATTTAAGCATCAACTTGAGTGACCTGTTTTGGTGACCTCACTCACAAATGTTCCTAAAACCTAGTCTATGCAGACATCAACGAGCCCAGTGAATTGGCCCCATAGGTGACAAGGTGCACTTACTATAGAAACATGCTCTTGTGCAACTTTGATGTCTGTCATTTAACTTAAATATTTCCATTTCATAAGACTTATTTAAAGACAAATATTTCAAAGAACTTTTAATAAAGGATATTGTTGCACACTTTAAACAAGTTTTTCATTTTTATGATAGCTGTTGAAGGATTCAAATGTTAACTGCAGTAACCATCTCAGTTATATGCCTCCGCCAACTTTTAAATTCATACATGTATTGAGAACGTTGAAGGAATTTGGCCAATAAAGCTGTTTCTGATAAAGCAAAGTTGTAGCCATGACAGTAGGCAACGCTTCAACTATGCTGCAAAGAAGCTACAAACCGTGGATGCTTCACACACATCTTCAACCCAACAGCACAGAAGATCTTTACAATAACCACAGTTTCAAGGCGGACTTCAAGATGTGAAATATGGTGACAGTCTCCTCTTCTGTTCCTGAGTTATGGCATTGAATAATGTACAGCAAAGGGTTTCTGCACAATATTATGATGTCACAGATGCATAAATAATTTCCCACTCATCAATCCGAGGCTGCAGGTGCTTGCAGGGAAAGAACTGCAATCATAACGCAGGAAATTCTTACTGTGTCCTTATAACAAGAAGTCACTATTCTAAACTGCAATGCAATTGCAAAACTGTGAATGAGTTCAGTTGGTTGGTCAAAACTGACAAAACCACCACTGAATGAACCCCAAATGGGGATTACATCCAAACATTAGAAGAAATGTAATTACTATAGGATTCCCAGTACATACAAAGAAAATGTGTTCAAAGTACTTAAGCCTTTTCGTAATTAACATTCTCCTACACAGCAAAAATGGCAAACATTTATTGAGCAGTAAATGCAGGGCGAGTAAAAACCCTGCCACAACTCAATAATAGTTACAGAATCTAGAATGGTATTAAAATAATTTATTTAGCCATCAAAATATGATTACACCTACATAAGTCTGGGCACAGCTTCCACGATCAGACTTTGATGTCGTCACTTTGTGACTTCAACATCAAACATGAAGTCCTCTGGCAGCATCTCAGCAGGGATGCTCTTCAGCTGCTCATCATAGGTGCGCAGAGTCCAAAGTTTCTCCAGTTCATACTTCTCTCTGGTCTCTGGCAGCATGAAGTGAACAACCATATTACCTGAAACAAAGAAAAATGGTTACGAGTAACCAATAATTGACAAACACCAGTTTACATAAAACGACACTATAAATTGAATAATTTACATACCAAAGTCAATACACATCCAATCCTCTGCATCCTTCCCTTCAATCTTGACATTTGAATCTTCGTCTTTTTTAAGAAACTTGTACTGGAGGAAAAATATTCTATATATGAAGAAATACAGGCTTCACATTTCAACATTTAACAAGGTAAATGAAGGTTACATACTACTTTGATGGCATAAAGAGCCATTGCTCGAAGGTGTCTCGGTGACACACCGTTGACGACAATGAAGTACTCTGTGTACTTGATCTGCTCTGGTACTTTAATCACGCAGAGGTCCACGGCATTTTCCTGACGCAGCAGAGACACAAGCACGTCAAGAGTGAAAGTCTCTGAGGATCCTGAACAAAAGGGAACAATCTGTTGGAAAATATGCAAGCAGGATGTGTGTCTCATTAGTGTGTGGGTGCTCCATCCGTTCAGTCATTGCATGGTAGTTTGGAAAATGCTATTTTGCGAAGACAATTACAGTGAGGCATTATGACAACTAACTACGACTGTCATTCTGAATTAGTCTGCTTATGGGTGTTGCATTAATCACCACATTGTTGGGTTTATAAAACATCAATCACAAACAACCACAATTTCTAGAAGTGATTGGTCAGTCAGTCCCATCATTTGCAAATATTTTGATTATTTATTCGAGTAACTTTAAGGAAAAATGCCAAACAACAAGGCTCAAGCTTCTCAAATGAGAAAATTAAGTTTTTTCTTTGTTTCATGTCAGTGAACAAAATATATCTTTGGATTTTAAAAGGCTGTTTGGGAGAAACAAACTATTTGAAAACATTACCTCGGGGTCGGGAAAATTGAGATTGGCCATTTTTAAACAATTTTTTGTTTATAGACACACACACACACAAAAATCTGTAAATTAGAAAAAAATAATCAGCAAATGAATTGACACCAAAAATAACTATTAGCTGCAACCCTGAAAAAGAGCCCAAAGAGATGTCGGCACATTAGCAGCTTTACAGTATATATTTAGGATTAGGCCTATATATTGGGATTAAGTGTAGAATTATTTTATGGTGTGAAGATCACTCTATCTATCTATCGAGCTATCTATCCATGTTCATTTTTATTTTCTTAAAGAATCCTGGTGGAACTTTTATTCGATTTTTTTTATTATTTGTTTTACTGATATAAGCATATGTTAATTTCTTTGCTCGGACTATTGGCCAAAAAAAAAAAAAAAAAGAAAAAGGTGATATGATACATTATAAACAGCCCTGTCCAGTTTATCATCTAATGTGGCGAAGAAAAAAAACAGGAAATTGTCACATTGCAGGGGCAGAAACCTGTCAAAAGTTACGTGAATGGTGAAGAGCGCGTTTGTGTGTGTGTGTGTGTACGCACACTTGGAGCAACTACTTACTTCCACCGCAGGAGCTGCCGTGACTGCTGCCGTCCTCCGTCTCATGCGATTCCTCTTCAAACACGCCGGAGCTCTCTGAATTGCTGCTCTCGCCGCTGTCTGAAAACCATCTTCTCGTGTCGAAGTAACAGCTGAATGACGCTACGTGACGCCGGTGTGGAGATGAGGCTGAAGCCGCTGTGAAATGTTGAGGCGGACGCGGGTCATGGCACCGAGCTTTGGGGACGGAGCAAACTGAACCGCTGCTTCTAAATACGCAGAATACAAGTTTCCTGGCGCGATTAACAGCGTTCATGATTTCTGCTCGCTGAACACAACAAACATATCACGCGTGACGTTATCCACGAGTTTACGAAGGGCTGAAACCCGGAAGGGATTCTCGTCCTTGGCTGTTGATTGGCCCGTGCGGCTTTCTTTGTTGGTGTCTGTGCTGTGCTCGACATAGATGAAGCGCTCCCCCTATCGATGAGAAAGGGTATTGTCCTCAGAAGCGAGGTTGATGATTTTGCGCTGCATTTCACAAGGCAGGATTATACTGTAAAGTGTCCTGCCATGACAAACTTGGCGTGACTGGTAATACCATTTAAACTGTGTGAAAACAAAGGCAGGCAAGTTAAGAGATCACATATCGTCGTGATGCCTGCAAGTGTTGGAAGAAGTACTCGCAGAATGTCCCATTTCAAAATAATATGCTGCAATATAATGATCGCGTAAACGTTGCACCCGCTAAAATAATTATTGTATATACGCAGGGAACCTTGTGAACATTCCACAGGGATTGTTTGAACTCAATTTATAATAATAATTCATGAGACTCACCAAAGTTATAAAATATACTGTATATTATGGAGTAAAAAGTAAAACATGAAAAACGAGTATAAATTAGGAAATAAGAGAAATACTCAAGTGGAGTATGTAAAAACTCTACCGAAAAACAGTACACAGTACAAACACTGGATATCTGCTAATAATAAAAGGAATCAGCCTATTTCCTATATTTAAGTCATCTTGCTATGCTTGGTGGTCACAATGTTTTGTAAATTGTTCCTGCGAGCAGCCGATTTCCTGCTGTGTAACCGTTTCAGACGGGCAATGCAGCTCATAACCGATGGGTCTAAACCAGGGGTGTCAAACATACGGCCCGTGGGCTGCATTCGGCCCGCCAGGGGGTCCAGCTCGGCCCACTGGATGACTTTGCTAAGTGTGAAAATTACAGAAAGACATAAATTGCATTTCCATGAGAATATGGAGGTTTACGAGTACAAATGTTTTGTAATTTTGTTTTAATCGATCCAGTAATTGCTTCAAAAACAGCGTAAATGCGATGTCTGCTCCGGAGGCAGAAGCGCTTGTTGCTAGGGAATCTGCAGAGGAGAGCCCAGATAAACAGTGGGCTGATGTCTGAGTTTTTGGTCTTTATGTTTCTAGTTTATTGTAGAAAGACCTTAAAATAGGGTTTATCATCCAAAAACCTTCACCAATGATTTAAACATAAGAGAAATATTGTCGTTATGTATGCTATGATTTTACTGGTCTGGCCCACTTGAGATCAAAGTGGGCAGTATGTGGCCCCCTAACTAAAATGAGTTTGACACCCCTGGTTTAAAGGCAAAATACACTTTTAACATTTTGCATTTATTTCTGTGGGAAAATTCTCATGGTGAAATATCCTAAAAATATAGTTATACAAAATAGATACCTCTAACCGCAACAACCCTTAGTGTAAAAAAAATTGTGTACTTTATAAAACTTCAATAAAGCCATATAAATTTCACCTGAGATCATTGGTCAGTACATAGTCATGGGAATTTAAAATAAAAATTCAAGTATGAAACCAAAACATTGATGTGTCTGTAGAGAGTAAAGCCGTGTACATTTTTGTACATTTTGCTCCCGGTGTTTGAACGAGTCGTCATTCATCAGCACAGTCGGAGTCCATTATTACATTCAGTCTCAAGCCCACAGGAATATGGTCTGTAAGGCCAGCCAGCTGGGTTATAAATGTCACCTCTTCAATTTCCTGGAGGGAAACAAGGAGTTTAGGTTTTTTTAATGCCTTAATTCTTCTCAGTGGAGGATAATGATAAAAACTGACTTTGTCAGTAGTTCTGACCTTTGCAAATGTTTTACAATTGAGAGGAAGGTGAGAACAGAATAGAGAGACGTAAAAACATTTAAAAAAAAATACCTACTGTTCGGCAGTGTTTCGAAATGGAGTTTTCACGGTACAGGATGTAGTCGATCCGACGTCCGATCCACGGCTGGCCAGTCTCAGGGTAAACGAGTGGAGAGCCTGCTGCAGGAACGGGAGGAGAGATGTACTGCTTTCTCAGCTCCTCTGTTTCCAAAGTCCTACAACGACACACAGAAGACAGAACCGGTTGTCGTGTCAT
Organism: Brachyistius frenatus; assembly: GCF_029030835.1. Taxonomy (NCBI): domain Eukaryota; kingdom Metazoa; phylum Chordata; class Actinopteri; family Embiotocidae; genus Brachyistius; species Brachyistius frenatus. The sequence continues at coordinate 4,578,483 of NW_027210619.1, read as the reverse complement.
TGTGGTGGACACACAGTGTGTAAGAAGGTCTGTTCTCATCATGTTAGTAGAGTAGAGCGGAGAGTACATTTGTAGATTTTCTGGGGTGTTGACGTCATCTTCATACAACGTGGGCTGCTCCAGCAGAGTACCTTCAGGACAAAACCACAGTAAGTAAATACGTATTTTCCAAATACTTTAACAATGTAGTGATTACTGCAGTTTACTGGGTTTAAATAATACAGTACAAACCAATAACCCAGGGCTTCTCTTTTCCAGGTCCTGCCCTGCAAGGGTCTCTGTATTCCTCAAACAGACAGTGATTCTGTTCAAGAGTGTCATCTACAGAAGGTAAACAGAAAGAACATGAATTAAAAACTTGTGATAAAGATGCATTTCGAAAAAATACAAAAGGATAACAAAGTGCACGAGACACAGACACACCAGGCGAGCAGTTGTCAAAGTTGAAATCACCACAGAGGACATCGAAAACCACATCCTCATCAGGCTGTCTGTTGGCAGCTTGAAAATCACCAATCCACTTGGTCATCATGTTCAACTGCTCACAGCGAATTTCCCCTTCACCTGAACACAGAAAAGACCATCATAAACTTGTCTTTGTTTACTAATTGTAAAGAAAGCAAAAAAATATCAGTTCCTCCGAGCAGACCGAATCAGAAAGTGTTACTTGCCCTCTGGTGCATGAAGATGTGTGCAGTTAAAATAGCCAACCACGTTCTTCTGTTTCTGGTTCTGCCCGATAAGCACCTGACAATTTCAAAAACATTCATTGAATAATATTTTCACCGTGTTCATATAGGAACAAAAGTATTTACAAGAGTATTTATCCTATTTTATATGAATTCTGCAACACAAAAGACAACAACTGCTAGCTGCGTCATATATGACATTACAGATCCACTTTAATTATGTTCGCAGTTATATAAAACACTTACACACACACACAGTGTAGTTTGTATCTGATATGGTTTTTCCATAAAAAAGTTCAATTAAATGGTTAGAAATTCTTCAAATGACATCTACGCCTCCTCCTTCATATTAAAATCGAGAATCTTAAGTTTAACAAAATGTCTCCTAATCAATATGATGTATATTCTCATTGTACTGTGTGAGCAATGCAGCCTTCAAGTTTCCACATCACACTTGTTTAGGTTCCCTATTGGACCAGAATCAGCTTCTAACCTAGTTGCAAAGTCACAAACTCGGACTTTAGGTGATCTGAAGGAAACTTTCCTCTGTCAGCACATAAACTCTGAACATACACAATTCTGTACAGTGAGGCTCAAACATCCAAGTTGCATTGACAAAAACACATTTTTGAGTGGGGCTGGACTTTAAAAAAGGCACCTTAGAAGAGAGGAGGCCCTTGGCAGCCAGAGCGTCTTCCCCTCGGCCGTTGGGAAAGCAGCGGTACTGGGCCTCGAGCACAGGGAATCGGCTGGCTAGGAACAGGCCACTGTTGAAGAACTTGAAAGAGGAACACCTGCACGGTGGCTGGCAGGCATACACACCGATGTCGTACAGGATGTGTCCAAACACAGGTTTTAGTGCATTGGTGAGCTTCTGTGCAGCCCTCCTATCAAACACCTCCTCCAGACACAGGATGTCAACGTTGGGTGGAAACAATGACAACACCTCCCACGGTACATCGTCCTGCTGGCGGAGCCCCTGAGACAGCAAAGCTCGGGGAGCACTCCGGTGACCCGATCGGCCCTGCCGGTTCGAGTTGTGATTGGAATTGAGGAGGGTAGAAGGCGGCTCAGTCAAAGGCTCCGCTGTATCATCACAGGGCACGCAAACCACACGACTGCTGGAGTTCGACATTGAACCATGTCTTTCTGCTGAGTCAGGATGGTGACTTACTGGAGGTAGTGCCTGTCTGTCGGTGGCCCCATATGTAGAGTTGGCGGTGGGGAGAATGCTGTTGGAGGGGCTGAGAGTACCACAGCTGCTGGGGGAGTCCACGAAGATGCGAATGTGGGGACGGCACACACCCTGTACGATGCGCTGACCGATGACAGACGCCCTGCGCTGAGTGTGCCCCAGGTTGTTGAAGCGAGCCAGGCTGTCAGGCAGCAGACACAGGTTGGCTGTGGCAAAACCAAATGATGCCTTTCCTACCAGCTCAAAGCCCCTGTGTGTCTCCTTCTCTGGTGAGGACGGTGTCTCTCTGTGGTAGTAAAACGGCCTGCGGCAGGCCTGAAGAGGTGCCCAGAGCAGAAAGCCCAGGAGAGCCAGGGGGGCTGTGGCGACGAATAGGAGGAAGAAGATAATGGAGCCGAAGAAGACCTTGAGGGGGTGGTAGTAGCATTCCTGCTCCAGTCGCTGGGTTCGCTCAAGGGTGGTGGACTTGCACAGCGCAATGAGGCGGTCAAGAAACCAGAAACAAGGCAGGATGAATGCCCATCCCACAGCATGGATGCCTGCAACAAACCCATTAGGAAAGGGAGACTCCTCCAGGGCCATGCCTCTGCGCCGTCGCTAAACAACGATCAGGATGAACAACATCTGGACTTCCTGTTCTGGCCTCATTCCTGTCCACAGTCTCTCCCTCACGAGCTCCAGCGGACACTAAAACAGGAGACGGAAATCAAAATGTTATGACATTGCTGTGCTCCTAACACACGTCAGCATTACAGTGTGGGTTCTCAGGAATGACTCAGAGACTTCATGCCCGTACATGCAGTTATGGAAAACATGAAGCAATGGACAACCGTAAAACCATAAACACGTCAGAGTGGGAACATCAGACTGGCTCTCTGCTTGCTTATGCACTGCATCATGATTTTAAAAGAAGCAAAGAGAAAACATGGTGTAAACAGCCAAGTGCACTTTAAGTCACGCACTACGATACTTTGTAATGCATAAAATATTCACAATGACATCAGTTCAAGGAGTCTGAATACTCTTTCAGGACGGTTGCTGTTTTAGTTTGCTGCAAGTAAGCAGCATATTTTACAGTGAAAACACAGACCACCATTGAAACACTGTTTAGAGGTGCAAGGATTAGGTGATTAATCAATTAGTAGATCTACAGAAAATGTATTTTAACCTATCTATGATAATCTATTTTGATTATCAATTAAGAATTTTTGTTTTAAAGAAAAAATGTTAAAAGTCAATTCACTTCGGATATTTCTGGTTCTTTTAGTCCTCTATGAAAACAAAGCAAAACAAAAGAGAAGATAATCGTCAATAAAAAATAAAAAAAATGATGGTTATTTGCAGCCCTAATTGTATTACTGTGGATCTGTCCTTCGACGTTAGTGCGATGCCTTCAAGTGTTCACTGTGATTCCTACTACAGTACTGATTGAGAAAAAGTAGTCATTCACAGGATACAACCATGAAGGTGGAACCCTCCATCACCCTGAATAAAAACACAAAGACCCCATTCAAAAAGCCACAAAGTATTTTTACAGTCAAAGACTGCGAGCTGTTGTAGTTGTGTGTTCAGTGGACACTCGTACAGGTACATTGATCTCCTCATACAGGTACATTGATCTCCTCATACAGGTAGATTGATCTCCTCGTACAGGTACATTGATCTCCTCATACAGGTACATTGATCTCCTCGTACAGGTACATTGATCTCCTCGTACAGGTACATTGATCTCCTCGTACAGGTACATTGATCTCCTCATACAGGTACATTGATCTCCTCATACAGGTACATTGATCTCCTCATACAGGTACATTGATCTCCTCATACAGGTGCATTGATCTCCTCATACAGGTACATTGATCTCCGTGTGAAGGTGCTCTCATCGGCAGGTACGCTTTTGCTCAACAGTTTCACTTCACGATTCACAAACACTTCATGTTTGTTTGATTGCATAACGTCATCGTATTTTTATCCCACGAGGTCAATGACTTCTAATGTCTTGTACGTGCTTCATATCATCGGAGCACAATTCAGTAGTTACAACTAAAAGCACCTGTCATGACGCGGAGCTAGCTAAAAAAAAAAAAAAACACACTTGAGCTAACGTTACAACCCAGATGGTCTTACCTTAGCGCGGAAACAACTGGGACAGTCCGTCTGATAAACCCGTGCAACGAGCCACCTGTTAATGTTCTTATTTTACCACGTTAATATATTGGGCTGCCACATGTAGGGTCTATCTCACACATAATTACACCCGTAGGTATCGTAGCCCTTTTGAACATAAAGCCCTCCGCGCTCCGAGCAGCTCGTGGCATTACTAAGCCACGCCCCAACTGGCGTTGTCATGGTGTCGGGCCCGGCTGGCACGTGACTTTACCTGAGGCGACCTGGAGAGCTGTATAGGCTAATTAGTAAATACTAAATCAATTTGCAGTGTTCATGTTTCATCTCTATGTGTTTTGTATTGATTCATATTTCTTGCTTAAAAACCCTAAATTAATAATTAACCTTTGTGATAACAAGAAAGGCCCTGCCCAATAAAGTACACTGTGGAGCAAGCTGCAGTGTAGCCAAAACTGATTTCTTAAACACAATGCTTCTGCAAAATGAAGTACAGTAATGGATAATAAGGGTTCCTTCTCATGCAGAATGAGAAATGTCCATAACAAACTCATTATTGTAGCTTTCCTTCAGGCAGTGAAGCATTGAAGGTCTGTAGTCTCGTTCAGGACCTCTGAGTCACAACCCACAGCTTTCATTTCAAACTGATTATCGGGCAAAGTGCATGACAAACTCTCTCATGCTGTATCTCACATGGAGCTTACAGTAGATTGTTTATGCTTAGTAGATGTCAGTAGGTTTAATGAATTATTTCTTTCCCACATTTGTGTATTAGGGCAGCACAGTGGTGCAGTGGTGAGCACTGTCACCTCACAGCAAGAAGGTTCTGGGTTCAACTTCTGGACCTTCTGTGTGGAGTTTGCATGTTCTCCCTGTGCCTGCGTGGGTTCTCTCCAGGTACTCCAGCTTCCTTCCACTAACCAAAGACATGCATGTCAGGTTAAGTGGTGGTTCTACAAATTGCTTTTAGGTGTGAATGAGAGCGCGAATGGTCTTTGTTTCTGTCTATCTCTATGTGTTGGCTCTGGGATACACTGGCAATCTGCCTTTGACCAAAGTGACCCCGTGAGCCTGTTAAGATAAAGTGGGTATAGATGATGGATGGATGGATTTGCTTATTACCTAAATTGGTTGAAATGTAAACCACTGTTAAATGGTCTTCAGTTCACTTCCTGTTTGTCTTTGAAACAATTTAGGAAACCCTGAATACTTCATGTTTTATAGCTTAAATAAAGTTGACAGTTTGTGGTTTACCACCTTATCATTTATTGGAGTTGATATCCATTTTAAGGATGGCATAATCTTCCTAAATGTTTGGCTTTGAATGCATCTCTGACTACCACAGAAGGAGTGGCCTTTTATCCTTCTGTGCCATGCTGCAGAGGCAGGCGAGCATGGCCACCAGGTCCGTCTGCAGTTTTCTTGGTGCAGTAGTCATTATCAGCCTTTTCAGAAATCCTGGATTTTTGAAGTCTATTTCCTGGGAGCTGTATTCACTGGGCCTTGCCTTCAGGATCCCATAGGTGTTGATAATAATCTCAGTGAAAAGAGGGTGAAGTGTTGCTTTATACCCGAGCTGGTGCAGCCTCTCCATGAGGTCTGCATATCTCTGTGTGAGATAAAGCCGATAGCCTTCATCTGCCTTCCCTGTCAGCGGGTGTGTGCTGACCTGCAAGACAGGGGGAAAAAAGGCTTGACACTTCCTTCTAAATCTTTCCTAGGGCAATTTAACAGACAGTATTTCTAAATGAGGTGGTATGGGAAGTTGTTGTACTTGAAAACTTTGTTAAGATATGATGTCTTATCTGTGCACTGCCTTATCAAAGAGGAATCCATTTCCTGAACATCTTGTTTCATAATACTTGAATTGAGGTCTTCAATAAATACAGATCTCTTACCTCAATGATCTTATCTGGTATATTGACCACTGTGAAGCCATAGAGCCTCTTCTGGCCCTTGAAGACATGGGACAGAATCCTCTGATCGAGTTGATAGGCAATCTCTCCGAACAGCCTGCTTAGACCTGCATTTTAAAAACTGAGAATTAATACCAAAAAGTAGCAATAACACTATTACTCTGAAATGTCTGCATGTCAGGTAACAGTCACCTTGCATGTCAAGATGAAGATCAGACTGGCCACTTTGAGACTCCTCCTTGTTTATGTCTGTGTGCGGAGAGCTTTGAAACAAAGACCTGACAGGAGATGATGTCCGATATTTATGTTTGAGTTTGGTTTGCTGCAAGGCTTTTTGGAATTGTCTCTCATCACAGGTGGTTTGGCAGTGACTGGATGACTTTGTTCTTGATGCTGAGGAAACTGATACAAACAAAGTTCTTGCCATTGATAGTACCGACACCGTTGATAAGCACAGAGACCATACATGTTTAAATGTTTCTATCTCCTTACACCTTGATTATTGTAACAGCCTCGTTACTCATCTGGATATAAAATACTCTGATATAGTACAAACTGTATAGATGGTAGTCAGACTAGAACTAAGAAATATCACCACATCATACCGGTTTTAGCCTTCATGGTTCCCAGCATGTTATAGAATCGATTTTAAGATGTTATTAATTATTTTAAAGGATCACTATGGCCCATGTCTATGCTATATTTCTGATCTTTTAGCTCCTAACAAGCCTGTGCATAGTTTGACATCCTTGAGCAGACATTTTTTATTATAATTACTATTTGTTTCAGGGCCTTGGGTAAAAACTAGAGGTGGAAGGATCTTCACAGTTAGGGCCTCCAGGGTGTGGACCAACCCACCCAAAGAAATAAATGTGGCTAAAACATTATTGTTAATCAAATCTCTCCTTAAATCATAGTTTTTAAACTTTTAACCTGATTTTACATGAATAATTTGTCTGTTTTTTACGTTATCGTATGTGAGGTTAATGTATTATATTCTGATCCAATATTTTAAAGTAACTTTTCAGTTCCCTGCTTGATAATACATTACGTTTGATTTATTTGTTGATTGTGCTGCTTTACGTGAGGGTCTGCATAACCTGGGTTCTGAATGCTCTGTAAACACCAGTGATAATAACTTTTTTGATTACACCTATAAAAACGTACATGGCACGATGATAGGTAATCAGAATACTTTTCTTTGGAACAGCGCTGCTCGAAAATCGCTTTGGTCAACTGTTATTATAAAATCCATATAAAGTTTGATCCATGAATACGTTTTATGTTTAACACAATGAAATAATGTGTGCATGCTTACATGTTACTGTTTCTCACAATGATAGCTTAACACCCGACCAAAGAAGTACAAAACATTACTCTGATTTAGAAACAAAGCCAACTAGACCAGCCCACTGACCTCTACTCATTAGGGTAGCATTTTTATTTATTTGTTTTACTCCCGATTCTAGTCCCCGTTTTATATTCAGTTAATACCTCCTTGCCACAAAACGTACATGTCTAAACTGAACCATGGCTGCCATCTAGTGGTACAGAAAAACACAATACCTGAAAACTCCTTCAGCGTGTCATTATTGAAGCTCTGCATCTTGGCTCTTAGCTGTACGTTTTCCTGGACTACAGAAAGCATTGACTTTAACTGATCATTCTCCTGCCTGAGTTGTTCATTTTCTAACCCCAATGCAGCAGCAGCAGCAGTTTGCTCCAGGTCCATTCTGGGGCTCCCAGTTTCACAACTGAGCCACAAACTCCTAAAACTTCCTGGACACCAACAAAATCACATCATTTCAAATAACAACAGAACTCTCTGAATGGAAGTGGTTTTAACAGGATTCATTTACTTCATACAAAGAACAGATTTACAAAAAAAAAAAAAAAAAAAAGGCTCCTTAGTAGTTGAAAGCACAAAAGTTAATTATTGACTGTAGAAATAGTTTAAGAAAGAAATTCCAACACAGTACACCAAGTAAAAACATGTTTAAAGCCTTACATCAGTGGATAAAGTTTGCTTAGTTGTCGCGGAGATGTATCAGTTGATATTTGAGTTTTTCAACTGTGATGAATACATCCACGTTCTGATTTTTTGTTTTTTACCCCTTTTCAGTCCTGGAGGCTTATTAACAACGAAAGCTCCCACTTGGCCCTGTAAATAGCAGTTTGAAAAAAACAATCCCATGATCCACTTACCAACTTTTTCCAGAACAACTTGTCTAGGTCTGACTAACACAGTCAAGAAGTCCTACAAGTGTAATGGATCAAAATCATTGCTGCTAATGAGCTTGCATGTCAACTGAACAACCTCCTGCTGATGAAAACTGTGGTACACTTGAAGGGAAACTGGAAACTTGGGGCTGATTTGTCAAATCCTTATACCGTTTGTCTTACAATTTTTTTTAAACCAAAACAGTTTTTGTACAATCGGTCATGTAACTCATAAAACTTTAATTATCTCCAAAACCGCAACTTAAACCATCTGTTTATAATCATACAAAAATAGCATTTACACTGGATCAAGCTCAAGCAGTCACTAAGTGATTAATAAACACTACAAAGCAAATCAAAATTCGTGAAGTGGAAAGTTTTCTGTCTGCATCGTTATGTGTTGCTCAGCCTCCCCTCGCTCTTCCAACGATGGCCAGAATATAGAGGAAGATGTTGATGATATCCGTGTACAGGTTGAGAGCAGCAAAAACATATTCCTCTGGACTCAGAGACAGTTCCTTGTTGCCAAGCAGCAGCTGCGTGTCCACCGCCAAGAACTGAAACAGACACAGAAATTCTCAATGGTCAAATATTTCAATACAATGTCCCTCACAAAGATATAGAAAAAAAAAAAAAATCTGTCAACATCTGGTTTCCAATAATGTGGTGTAAAATCAGCCTAAAAGGGCAGCTCACCTAAATTACAAAAATACAGATTTTTCAGTTACATTTCATTTAGTAGTATTCGGTTATCTAAATAGGTCATTTTTATTTGACCAGGTTTCAACATATCAGTCTCTGATATTTCTGCCTATATCACAATCCAGTACCCGTGGATTTATTCTGTAGTAAAAGGTAGATGAAATGAATACACTTCACATTAAAAACTAAACATATACTCATGAAAGACATACATGTGAATGTAGGCAACCAAGTAGATTGATCTGACCATTTAAATACAGTAAAACAGATTAATGCATAGGAAAACTGGATTTTTTTTTTTTTTTTTTTACACACGTTAAAGTTGGAACACTTTTAATACAGTCTGATAAAGTATTCTAGACACCAAGATCACAAAAAAACCAAAGGTTGCTTCAGCAACTTTTGTTTCAACTCTAAACTATAAGGTTTGAGCTGGAAGAGTTTTAGCAGGCTTATATAAAGTGAGTGGGTCAGGAAGGTATTGTGGAGTAAGACTGTAAAGCTGTAAGGACAAGAAGTAAAAATACAATTATGAAAATTGTGAAACTATCCAGCAGTCACTGCAGGGATCTGAGAGCAGCAGAGATCTGATCAAATGTGTTCTTCACTTGTTGGGAATCTGGCATTTTAGATCAGCTGACGTTTGACCTGAGTCTTTCTAGATAGACTGGTTCAACTGACTTTTTTCTGCCTGAGACAAGAAGCCTGGTAAATCGGCAAACAGCGACTCAGTTCAGAAAATATCCAGAGACACGATTTTAATCACATTTGTTGGTAATAGTGTCATGGAGGCTGACTACCTCAATTGTTTTTTGTTCCGTTACCCTGTAGAGACCGTTTGTCAAATGTATTGGTATACAATAAAGCCACAGTGGACAACAGCACTCCATAAGGTACCTTTAATGCATTTTAAGGTTTAAAATCCAAACTATATAAGCATCACTGTCCTTCAAATGTTCATTTAAATTGCAATGAATACTAAAAAAAAGACCAATGAGTGCAATTTGAAGCTGGATTTAAGCAGCAAGTTTTACAGGTGTAAACATTTCAGGCTTTTTAGTTCAAAACTTTGACCTTAAATAAGGTTAGGTTGCCAATTGCCACAAAACTGTGTTAAGAGGTTTCATACTTACCATGTAGATCATTTTGGACAAAACCAACCACTAATGTTGCAAACTGTTTGTTTCAGAACTTACACAGGTGAAGAGCAAAGCTCCCAGTCCAGCGTACACAATCTGCAAAATCCTGTTACGGATGATGATGCAGAGGAGGCTGAAGATAATCAGGACAATCAAACAGACGAAAAGCACGCCGTAACAGGAAGTGAAGTCGTACTTGGTCTGTGGGAGTAAAGCCGAGAGCAGTAATAAGGTTATTTCCATATCCGTGTGACAGTTGTTCATGACATGCATACAAAAAGCAGAAACGGACAGACACAAACCTGCAGAGAGAAGATGACCACTGTAAAGCACACAAATGATGTGATGCCCACGGCCATGATCACAGATTCAGTCTCATGGAAGCTGGCGATCATTCCCACCATGTAGGACATACTGAGAGTCAAGACGGACTGAAAAGAAGAAAGACAAATACAGTATTTGAGCACTGCTGACCTGGAATACAATTTTTTTTTAAATGAATACAAAATTGAAAATCACTTTTTTAGTTACAATAGAGATTTGTGAGGCTCAATCTGAACTTAATCTGTATAAATGTTTAAGAATAATTTCAGTTCAATTCAATTTGATCTTTATAGCGCAAAATCACAACATAAGTCATCTCAGGGCACTTTACAGAGCAAAGTTCTTACAACAGCAACAACATAGCGGGAAACCCTACAATTGCCACATGAGTGACAGCTGGAAGGAAAAACTCCCTTTTAACAGGAAGAAAACCTCAGACAGAACCAGACTCAGAGTTGGGAGGCCACTTGCCTCGACCGTATATGGTGAGGGGAGAGAGGGAAAAAAACAGCATAGAAAGTGCAAAAAAAGGACAGCGTGGAGATACAATACAATCAATACAATATCATACACAAATAATACCATGCAATACACACTGGGTAGATCTCTTGTTATAAAATATTGTGATCAATGGTGTCAAATACAGCACTGAGATCTAACAGGACAAGTATAGAGACGACTCCATTGGTAACATTCACTGGTGCGGTGTCTGTGCGACGGTGCACTGTAAAGCCCGACTGAACATCTTCAAACAAACCATGACTGTGTTAATGGTCACATAATAAGGAGGTCTGTTATTTTAACTATAGGATAAAAAACTTTAACATGAATTGAAAATGACAGCTTTTCAGCAAGAAAGCCGTCTGATCTCTCACTTTACTACATAAGAAGTTACCGTGTCGTCGTTGATCTGATTCATTGTTTAAAAGACAATAAAGTAAAAATGGGAAATGCATTTCTCCCAAGACAGCAATCACTGATAAACCAGCAGGCCTGTTCAATTAAATATCCTGTTATCCATTTTGGATAATCCTGACCACCCTCTCCACCACCTGCTGCAGGGACAGCGGAGCACTTTTTCCAAAAGACTCCTCCGGCTCCGCTGCCACAAGGACCGATACAGGAGATCATTCCTGCCCACCGCTATCAGACTATACAATAACTCACCTATGGTTAAATCCATCACCTAACCATAACACCGTTGGTTGTATGTTTGCTGCTTAAATCTTTGCACTATTGTTGAGTTAGTTCATTTAATATTATTCTACATATTGTGCATTTTCATATTTAATATTTTTTACTCTGTTATTTTTTTCCTCTACCTGTGACTATAATGCTGCTGTAGCGAAAAAAATTTCCCTTTGTGGGATCAATAAAGTATCTCTCTCTCTCTCTCTCTCTCTCTCTCTCTCTCTATCTATCTATCTATCTATCTATCTATCTATCTATCTATCTATCTATCTATCTATCTATCTATCTATGTCTCTATCTCTCTATCTCGCTATCTATCTCTATCCATCCGAAGAACAGTTGAGACACTGCTGAACTTCCTGAGCTGAAACCACCACTCCACCTCAATTTCCTCTTTACACAAAAACAAAACGAAGACTGAGCAGCCTTACCAATGCAATCAGGTTCCATGGGTGTCTTCGGCGAACACTTCCACAGCAGCTGATCACACATGCAGACACAAAGAACACAGCATAGGACAACATGTAGGTCCAGGTGTTCACCATGACAAACCTCTTCACCTCATCCACAAAGGTGAAAACAGCCACAAAGGCAAATGTCACCATCAGCTGAGCAGATAACACCAAGAATACCTGGAGGGAGAAGTGGAATATTAGGCAGCAGACAGAGATGAAATTTGTAAGCAAAGAAAGTCCATTTCTTAGGTGGATCTCAAGTTGCACAAAAGTACATTATTAACTCAACCAAGTAGGGGATGTTTGTTGTATTTAGGTTGTGTTTGTTTTCTGTGTGACAGTCTTGACTTCACAACTCGACTTCAGTTTAATTTGAGGGAAAGCACAGCCAGGCACAGCAAAATATCTAGGTTCAATTCATTAAAAACATTTTTTTTTAATTTTTTTTTAAATGTCAGTTTGAAACAATTTAGATCAAATTCTCCAGCTGAAAGGAACATTTTTTTTTCATCATCATATGCTGATTATTTTCTCAATTAATCAATGACTTTTTTGGTCTTTAAAATGTTACAAAATGGAGAAAAATGTCAACTAGTGTTTCCCAAAGCTGAAGGTGCAGCCTAAAATGTAGTTTTTTGTCCTGATCAACCAAAATATATTCAGTTTATTATCATGGAGGACAAAAGGAACCAGAAAATATTCACATTTAAGAAGCAAGAATTAAAAAAAAAAAATTCATTACAAAATATTCAATTGATTTTCAAAATAGTTGGCAACTGATTTTCTGGCAATCAACAAATTGACTAATTGTTGCCGCTCTATAAATGTATCTTACTGTAGTTGTATACATATATTGAAATATACTTCAATAATTGTTGCTAACAAACCCCACAAATGACTTCAAAGGTACTTCATATTTAAAAGATCCATTTGTGCCTCTGATTTGCAACACTATGTATGATGGACTTTTCCTCAAACGCTATGTCTTCTTACCTTTCGAATAAAGGCTCTTCTTATGCTCTTGTTATCAAGTCCAAAATCAAAGTCTTGATTCTCATGAAAGGGTGGCGGATCCTCCTCGTTGTGATAAACATCACCTGATGTGGCACCAACCAGAAACGTGAAATTGATTAAGTTACACTATTAATACCACCCCACACTAATTTTTTTTTAAAGAAATTAGATCACAATGTTAGAGATGCTAACCACTGAAGTTGCCATTGAAGCCCTGGTCTGGTGGAGAATATGGAAAGGAAGGGTTGGCATATCCTGAGCTTCCTTGGGGGTTCATGGCCACCCCAAAATCTCCAGGTGCAAAGGCAGTTGGTGGAGGGAAAGGGAGACCACCAGGTGCAGGACCCCCGAGCATATTTGGGCCTGGCATGTTCATGCCAAAGGCAGCGGGCAAGGCAGGCTGCCCGGGGAGAGAGGCAGGCTGCCCGGGGAGAGAGGCTGGAGAGGGTCCCACCTCCACGGGGATGTAGTCAGTCTTCTCGGTGGTCATCTCTGCCTTAGATCGGGAACGGACTGACAAGGCTATTAGGATCTTGAAATAACGCTGTAAAGTATGAAACATAAATGAAAATTCATATGAACAGCACTGCCCAGATAACAACGGTTTAGTATTTCACATAATACTTCCCAACAAGTCACCTGACTTCCGGTATATGTATTGTCGATAGGCATCGGCACCTTAACTAAACCATCATTTATGTGCACATATTTCCCACGTTTCCTCAAATAAAACTGCCATCACTCTGGCTCTTAAACGACGGGTTAAGTACCTGGTGCTGGTTTGATGCCGAGTTTCTCCGAGACTCGCGAGGTTTATGAAAATTAGGCCATTAATTTCACGTTCAGTTAAGACACGAGTTTTTCCGCCCACATAGTCTTACACTCCACAGTCACAAAGTAACATGAATAGATATAATTTGATATTTTGGGAAAGATCGAGTCAAGATGTTTTCCTTTAGTTGTCACAACCTAAAATGGCCATGTTTTACACAAGAAAAACAATCAGGTTAGCCAAACCGAAAGCCAGCAAATACCAACAAAGTTAGGACGTCTGAAGTCTTTAAATACTACTCACATGCTCTGCTTTCAAACTTTCAATCCCAGCTCGCTTCTTCTTAGATGGTTTTTCCGGAGAACTCTTGACTGCCAGAAAACGACAACCCCCTCACGGCCCCTGCGATGCGGACGGTGCCGCGTTCAGGCAACAAAGGATAGATGGGAGAGATGAGAACGGTACTGTTTCAGCAGTAGCTTGGGAGCATACCCTTCAGCGATCAATTTACAGTAGTGAGATGAAGTTGGTCATGCTACTTAAAATGTAGTACATTAACAATATAGTATTATAAGCACTATTTTTTTTTTGTTTGTGTTAAATTACAATTAACTTTCTGACTTTGGCCAGTTTAAGTCAAACACACAAGACCATGTTTGCTTTATTTTCAAGCACTTCCATGTTATTAAGAGTCAATTTGCAAATTAAACTTTCGTTGACTTTTCCAGTCGTATTTATCACCTGCGTGTTGGCATTTACCATTTTAAAAGTCTTACATAAATTGAAAACATGTAATTACGATACATTGGCGATGACATAAACGTACCACTTCTGTGGCTGGGAATTTTCAGATGGAGGCTGGCTCCGCCTGAAAGCGTCATAAAATCGGAAGTAAAGTGGTCAAAACCTGATGTGAACCAGCACCACAGAGAAACATAAACACAGAGCTTTGGATAACAAAAGTGATAGATAGACATTCACTCAAACATTGTTCCACTTCACTACATTTCAGAGGGACATTTCTTCAACACACCGTTGAAGACTAAACCAGTGGTTTCCAATCTTTTTGGCCTCTGACATTTGACAAAAAAGGAGTGTATTATGGATTGACCCCATATTTCAGATGCCTGTGAGTTGTTAAAAGACTCGGTTTTTTCCCCCTCTTTTCTTCTCCCAGTAATCATTCGACGAACCCTTAAATATATCTGCTGTATTAAAACTCTAAATCTATTAAGTAAGTCAAACTCGCTCCACCTTCAGCAGCTACAACAGTAACATGCTGCTTACACGCTGATGCTTCAATGTCAATAATCCAGTGATATGTTATAGGCCTGTATAATGATATGTGACAGTATTTGCAGTCAAATGTAGTTTTGCTGCAACTAGGCCTACTTATATGTACTTCTACTTCAGTAGCATTTTTCATGTAGGACTTGTAGCTAATTGAGTATTTTTTTTTTCTACATTGCTGTATTGGTACTTGAGGATCTAAATACCCTCTTGCACTGGCGAAGCTTGGCAACAGAGAGTGACCCACATTGACCAGCAGGTGTCAGGAGGTTACCACTTTGGTGAGGAAAAACCTAGAAGGCAACTGGGAAGAGTCACTTTTATTTCACTAGATTTAAATCGTTAAATACTAGATCATGCAGCTGCTCCTCATACAGTAGGTCACACCACGTATCACTCACACAGTTACTTAGAAGGTTTGTAAACAGGTAAACAGGGAGTGCTACGCATTTCAGCTGTTAATTTGGTCTGCAGCCACAAGAGAACCAACTGGAATAACGTTAACTGTAAAGTGATCAGGATTAAATTCAAAATATAATTATTGCCTTGTGGTTGCATATCTCCGCCAACCAGTGAGTTGCAGATTACATCCACGTCTGTCCAGACTCATTAAAATATATGTAGTGAAGACTTTGAAGGAAATTTTGCCAATATAGCTGATTCAGACGGACCAAAAAATTTGTAGTAATGACAGCAGACAATGCTTCCAATATGCATGTTGCTGCCAGGAAGCTACAAACTCTAAAACTCGGATGTTTCATGCACATCTTTAGCCTGACAGCACAGAAAATGTATTTGATCAGCAACAAGGTGTACACCCAAAATTAGTGTCACCAATTCACTATCTGACTAAATGTGGTCATAGTCTCTTCTGTGGTTGAGTTATGGTGTTAAATTATTGTATAGTGTTTTTGCAGAACATCATGATCTCACAGTGAGATTGACCTTTTACCATTTGGATATTTTGGATAAAATGTCATTTGAACGTTGACCACAAACTTTTAATCAGTTCATCCCGGAGTCGGAGTGTTTGTGCCACATTTGAAGAATCTCTTTCAAGGTGTACCTGAGATATCGTGTTCACAATAATGGGATGGACATATAACCTGAAAACATGATGTCTCCGGTGTGGAAGCATAAAAACACACAACTTGAGGTTGATAAAAAAGGTTGCAATTATTCCATTTTGTCAACATACACTTCCATGCAAACAGCTAATTTTTTTCAACGAATGATTGGATATTGTAGAAAGAGGGATTCGTGTTACACAAACATCTGCATGGATTTATAATATAGACAGCAGATAATTCTCAATAGGTTTCCCAAGTGCTGAGCAATCTATCAAAAATACAGTGAGTAAGCCATTGTTTATTAGTGGTTCAGCTCATCTGCGTGACACATATCTTGCCACTTTGGTTTTGAGCTCTGTTTGAAATTGGTAACAGAATTAAGGTCATTTCTTGCTGAGAGGTAAATAAACGTCAAACAGTTCATGTGACTATCACATAGCATTTTTGCATACTAACCAGCACTTAAAAGAACACAAAATGCATTATAGTGTGTTAGGCAGGTATCTAGATGTATACATGCATTATTTTGACCTCATCTACAGTTTTGTATTTTTTTGTCCACAGCAGTGTTCATCACGTGACATGCTTCTATTAAACAACTTAAAGGCTGTGAGCAAAACATACATTACAAAGAGAACACAGAAGCTTAAGGAACTTAAAGGCAAATTTCCATTTATTTCCCAAATTAAATATCTGCATTTTTTTCAAGTCATGCATTACAAGGTGAAATAGATGATGCCCTTGCAATTAGTAAACGTTTAAGGTCAAAAGACAGGAAATGTGATGAAATTAAAAAGTTAAATTGTCACACTGTCCTTTATCAAACTGGTCAAGTATAAAAAGCGGCATTAAAGAGTTAAGAAACTATTAGAGACGACAACATGAAATCTACAGAACATAGAAAAAGCTTTGGACTTATTGTTACTTTTCTACTTATTATTTGTTCTTTACACAGAGCACAGCGGTTTGTTAAGGTGAGTTTAAATATCCATCATGAGCTCTTGATCATGTGAAATGCAGCAGCACAATGTGGGCACATTCATACTAACACATGAAAACAAATAAAGGGTTTATTGCTGTAAGGCTCCATAATAAATACATAAATAGCATAATTTTAAAGGCACATAATGAAACACTTTATCAAAATGAAAGATTCACATTCAACAATGTTTCTTCCCCTTTTTGCTGAGCTTAGTTGAGGTGTAATTTGAAGGGAAGAAACGTGAGTGCTTTTACCAGCTTCAGCTGTAACCTCAGCATTTTTCTTACATTCTATAAAGAAAACACACTTTAAAGGGAACTACTTGAGAGTGTCTAATCTATCTCACTCCAAATGATTATATAAAAAAAAAAAGATAACAGTCCTAATAAAACACTGACTTCTCTATCAATGTCTGCATAGCTTCACCAAACAAAATAATGGTCCAAAACTATTAAATACTGAAAATTGCATGATGATGTAACATACCGTTCTCCTATGTATGCAAGTGTTTTGGTTGGTTTTCAAAGTAGTGTGGTAGAAACCTGATCATAAGACATGAATGCACTTGTTTGTTTTTTTTATACCAATTCCACTGCAACATATATACAAGATTCAGCAATGGTTGACATGAGGTCCAGTGAGTCTACTTCAGTTGACATGAATACTTTTACTGCTGAATAAATTATTAAATATTTATATAGGCTATATATATATATCCATAGTGACAAAATACTGATCTCACTTGAATAAAATATACAGTAATTCCTCATTTGTCTCCACACTTGCTCCAGGCTCTTTGGTAGAGGGTCTGCTAAATTAAAACTTGGGAGTGACAACCATCGATCAGCCTCTACTCTACCCCTTCAAACTTCACCCCCTCCTGAAGAGAGGAGGTGACCTTTCCCTTCATTCCTCCTTTAAGGTATCATCAAGGTGTTACTGCATGCGGTCTGTCTGGAGCTGCTGGGGTTGGTACTGGCTGAAGGCTGCAGCAGCAGCAGCAGCTCCTGGGGTGGCAGCAGCGGCGAGCGGCTGCTGGACAGTGTATCCGTACCCTGCTGTTGTCATGTAGCTTGTCGGTGCTGGTGAGGCCGCGTATGGATACTGCTCATAAGCGGCGGCGGCGGCAGCGGCAGTGGCAGCAGCGGCAGAGTACTGGGCATAAGCTGCTCCAGTATAGTCAAGGTACGGGGAAGTGGCGGCAGCAGCTGTTGCTGTAGCAGCAGAAGATTGTACATGAGGGATCATCATGCTGGGTTGGACAAAGGCTTGTGGGTAGACATAGTGGGCAGGGATCCTGTAGGACAAAATGACACACAGATTCAGAGCAGAGCCACAGTCGGTCATCTTTCCAACGCTAAAACTAAATTCTGGAAAACTGAAAAGCAGGCGCCAAATATGTCAATCCAGTCCTCAGAACACAGCAAATCCATTCATTAACAACTGAAAAACCCTACCTAGAAATGAAAAGTTAAAAAGCAGCAAAACCACAAAGAAACACAAGCACAGCTTTTAATTTAAAAAAAAAAAAAAAGCACCTGAATCTGAAATACAGTAAGGCATTAAAAGAAGACACAGCCAAGCTCTGCACCCAGTGTTTCACTGAAAACCAGATTGGACAAAATGCGAGCTTATCGCAGAACACCACAACATATCAATACAAGAAATGGACATTAATCTGTCCACATACTGCCACACCAACACCACACATACAGGCATGCCCACACATGTTAATAGGTCCTTAAACACAAACAAATAGGGGAAAAAAAATAGGCTTTCTGTGCCTTTAAAGAGCAGCAAAAAAAAAAAAATGCAATGAATTACAACGACGTGAACGTAGCTGTAGTTTTACCCTTACAGCGTGTTATCGAGTGGGTGCTCAGTGGTATTAAGCTCTGCAGAGGCCCTGTAGTGTTTATTAGTTTGAAAAAGAAATTCATGTTAACTTTTATAAAGAAAATAATTGTGTAAGAGTAGATAATCTCCATTTGAAGAGCAATATTCTTGTCACACATCAGGGTATGAACGGATAAATACAACCTATGTATCTGGGTAAACCTGTCCCCACTTTAAACTTGTGTTGAAGTCACCCTCAGTAAATATACTGAGGAGCAGGTGTGAAATATATCTGTCCACAGACAAGTGCCCCCTCCCCCGCTTACAGACATACACCCTCACACAAACATACACACGCCAACTTGACTGACAAGGGAGGCTGGAAGCTATTTTTGCTCCCCTTGTCATTTCCAAAGGACAAGCCGATCTTCTCCTTCAGTAACACATGGCAGAGTGCTCGTCAACTGGAACGACTGCCTTCGCTGCACTAATGTCTCGGTGACTTTCCTGAATTTACTTCTTTATTATCAGACTAGAGGCGTCACAGCAGATAAAAAAAAAAAAAATGTTGAGTGGGATTCAGACCATCTGCTCTAAACAGGAGCTGACTGTTTTTTTTTACTATTGCAGCAAAATGATCACAGAAAAAGTTTCAATTCTTGTTTTAAAAATTAACAAATCTAATTGTATATTTTTATTTTCTTTGTTTCACATCTTTGTTTTAATATCAACCGTTTAACATGCTAAAAGGGCATAGCTGATTTCAGCCCTCTCCACTGAAAGCAAGGGGATGAACATTTCGTCGTCCTGCAAGTTCAGAGCTAAATAAAGGTGCTTTGTAAATCACCAGGACACATGGGTAATCCCCAGCACATAACCACAAGGCTTCATGGGCGCATGGCTCGGCCCACCTGTTGTCCACAGCCGAGCAGCCCTGTCTGTGCCATACATTATTAACAGCGCTGCTGAGTGACTCCTATTTTCCAGCTGAATTTGAGAGGCCGTGCAGATCACTGTAGGCAACAGCTGCTGCACAAGAGACAGGCTAAGATCTCAGTCTCCAACCTATAGTGCAGTAACCATTTGAGTCTGTCTACATATAAAAAAATAAAAAAAAACTTTAAAAAAAATCTATTACAAAGTAAAACAATACATCTATAGTCACAAATAGAGTTATCTACCATCTAAATATTGTTTCATACAAACAGCTTTAACTCAGAGCCTTGATATTTTCAGTTTGCTTTCATCATCATTGTGTAGCTTTTCTATTAACATAGCAACACGGACAATCAAGCATAGTTGTGTGCTTTTATATGGCGAAAACACTGCTTTGTGTTTGTGTGTTTTCATTCCCCTGCACATTAAAATGTTGCTGTTGAATGACAGTCACTGGAGAGATGAGAAAAATACAAAACATCAGATGTTTTTGGTTTGTCAGAGGGGAAAATATTCTCATTATCGTGTACCTGTAGATGTAAGCTACAAGTGAAAGCAATAGGTTAATAAGAAAACACAGCATCAATGGTAAGGAAACAGAAAAGGAACTCCCACATGCAAGCTAGTGTTTGTTTTGTTGCAGGGGATCGATTTGGAAATTGACACACTGTGAGTGATCATCAGCCCCCCTTTGACAACAAAACACAATCATCTTAATGTTAACTGGAAACCATGAAAACAAAATGAAACCACAGGCTAAAGCACAATCATTAAAAAGGGAAAAGAATCAACACTCCATTGCAGAGTTATAACTCCCTAACAAAACTGATAAAGTCTGCACAAAAAAAAACTCCTGCACGCCCCACTTCCCCCACGCCCCACTTCCCCCACCGCAAGTAGAAATAAGCACACAGTTAAGCTGAACACCACATCATACTGAAAACAAGGCACACACACCAATCTATGTACTATAGAAAACCGGAAAATAAAAAAAAAAACAGCATAAGACTTCCATGCATCTAGTCACCATTTCAGTTCGTTTGTGTATGTCAGAGTATACAGGTAACACTTTAGTGCTCTGCCCAATGCAGACTCAGCTATTCCTCAAATCATCATGTCCCTTCATCAGCTATTTTAACCCGTTACCGAGCCTGTCAGATCAGAGAGAGATAGACAACATGAAGTCAAGTCCTGTTGAAGCTGGGGGACAAACGTTCACTTCCTTCACAGTCAACGCCAAGCAGAGGAGCACACATAAACACTCACATGTCCTCATTCAGGATGAAATAGGTGGAGGCAATAACAAATACATGTTTAAAACAATAAAAACATATGACATATGACATAAGATCGTAAAAGACAATGGCAGGTTTTTTTTTTTCCATTTTATACAGACAGATTTTGTGAAAGAAATTTAAGTTTTGTAGCTCGACATACCCATAAGGTCTTTGGATGAACGCTGGATGGATCTGAGGCACACCAAATGCAAA
The DNA here is from genome assembly GCF_029030835.1 of Brachyistius frenatus. NCBI lineage: Eukaryota > Metazoa > Chordata > Actinopteri > Embiotocidae > Brachyistius > Brachyistius frenatus. The sequence continues at coordinate 4,557,138 of NW_027210619.1, read as the reverse complement.
TCCTAGAATTAAGACAGACAGGTGTTAAACCTCTGTTTAAAATCCGGATGCTTTACTTGAGTGGGGGATGATTTTGAAGGCAGTGTTGTGATCACTTGTTAGACTGACTGTCTTTTCCAAAAAGAGAAGCATAAATACAATACATTTCAGTGGAGAAAGCTTTCATCCTCCAAATAACAAGATAAATAGCTGCTTATTCTCAACTATATCTTATAGTATAGCAAAAATACTTGTACTAACTTCATGCTACTGTCAGTCACCATTTGTAAATGAGCACAGTTGTTTTTGCTATTGTCTGTTTCCGCCTAGATAGAATCTGAAATAAAGCTGTGGTCAGGTCCCCCCCCCACACACCTGGCTGAATGACCCGAGGCTTGGCCCCCAGATAGGCCAGGTTGACGTTGGCCTTCCTTCCATCTATTATGGGGTTGGGGTCCTTGCAGGCTCGGTCAGCCGAGGCCCGGTCTGCCATGGTCACCTAAAAGACGACAACACATTTTCATGGACATACTGCTAAATGCTGATATGATATTCAAATGTGTTTCCACCAGCTGAGAAAAGTAAGGTAATGTTTCACTACAATTAATTAAGACTGGTTTAGTTTTTCCTCGCTGAAAAATATTTGAGATCAACTTCGATCCCGCTCCAGTAGCTCCAAGTCGTGTCTTTCCAAAAAAAATTTTTTACCAAACTATTCAACTCCAAATAGTCAATTTCGTCCCTTTCTGTTTCACAGAACAGGAAACAGTAGAGGCGACTCTTACTTTAACCTGGCTATGTGCCAGGTGTTCAATTCACTATACCCCCGACCGCGCACGTGGGCCATCAGCTTTAAAACGTCACTTCAAATAATATTAACTTACGAATCCATAACCTCTGGATTTGCCCGTCTGCCGGTCAGTGATAACAACAGCCTCCTCGATGTCTCCAAACACCTCGAAGTATTTTCTCAGACTTGAGTCCGTCGTGTGATAAGGAAGACCTCCCACAAAGATCTTGGTGAAGGTGGTGTCTTTCTGTGCCGAGTGCATCATTTGTCGTTTTGTGTATCAAAGTTTTAAATGTCGGATAAAGTAAAGAAGAGCGTTGAGTGTGCGGCGCGGACAGGAAGCCCCCCGGCAATGTGAGCGACTATGGGTCTGAAGGAGGAGGAGGAGGACACCTGTTAGTTTGTTGTGAAGCTTTCACAGTTGTCAGTGACACAGATACTTAACTCCACCCAGATCCAGACCTCAGCCTACCTACTGTCTCACAGCTGCTGCAACAGTGGCAGGGACACCGTGTAGAGAAGGCTAAAGCAGGCGGAAGGCTATTTGATTTGAAAAGCTACAAATTATTGTGCAAAGTTACTTCTCCAGAGTGTCTATCTTTTTTTTTTTTTTCTTTCATTTCACACATTCAGTGTAAAATCATGTCTACTTTGGGAATGCTACCTTACATGTTTGCCATTTTCTGGCCTGTATACAGGATTTTAACCCCACTCAAAATGTTGCTATAAATAATGTCTTCTTTTGTATACTGCAATTTAACGATTCAATTACTGTAAATATGTCCTGTGTATTTCATTTTCCAGCACAAAGATATAAATTCAGCTTAATAGCTTCCACATTGGCAGGATTCACAATAAATTTAGCCAAAAAAAATATATATATATATACCTCAGTTGACCTCAAGGGTTTATTTAGGTTAAATTAACTCCGGCACAGTGAGTGCTAAGAAGGATCATACATTTCATCAGTTTATTCCTGTTCAAAGAATCCCAGCTGTCACCACTGTACCAGGTACTTTACAAAGTAAGCTCTGGACCTTATTATGTAAATTGCCCTGAAATGACTTGTGTTGTGATTTGGCATTATATAAATAGAAATGTATTGAATTGCTGATACTACTCTGATTGGCACCACAAGTAGTGGGTCAAAATAGTAAACATTTAAGGAGGCGGTCAAAGATCAGCGTGCAGGGGCTTTCATCATTTACTGAGGGGGGGGTGGGGTGGGGGACAACATGTTTTCATGTTTGTATTGTTTACATCAGCCAGACATAAAAGTTCCAGGATACTATAATCTGCCAGTGGCAGGAGCCATTTTTGCCCAGTACTGTGAAAGTGGAGCAAACGCTACTGCTGACATCTCATCTCAGAGAAGACATGTTTGCTGATGTTGTGCAGAGTAGTTTAAAGCACCACACACCATGGTGACTGTTGAATATTTTCTACTAAAACACTCTCCCTTACAACGTCATTTTAGGCACGTTATTTTTGGCTAAATATATCAAACAGTTGTTCAATGACTAATAATACAATTTTAGCTGATTAACTCCCTATTTCTGTACACTTCAGATGCAGACATATTGTTATTAAGTTCCCTGCAGGGTATAAGAGATTTTCTGTTTTAGGAAAGTGAAGTAGGCCTACACTGTTGCTGTTTTATATTATTATTATTATTATTATTATTTTTAAATCAAAATTACATCTTGGACACTGTCTACCAAAATAAAGGTGAAAACTAAAAACACAAACAACTGACCTCAACCATGTTGTGCCTACATTATCATAACAAATTTTGAAATGGCCTATGAATACAATCTCCGTGTAAAAAAGGTAAAATCGGTGGAGATTTAAAAATGTCAGTCACATCAAGAAATTATGGAATTTCTTTTCCATGGCAGACATTGCTGTTAAAGGACATTTTTAGGCCTCTTTTCAGATATAGCAAATCTTGAATTTCAAATAAATGTCAAATTAATGAGTTTTGATCCCCTTTTGAAGCACAAGAAAATGAATGAATGCCATCTATACTGAATGGCTATAAACCAACATAATAACATATTGTCCAACACTGCAAAAACATACTGAAATATATAAACAAAGTCGGCTTGAACGAACCAAATGAAGAGTCAACACAGCCACTGATTGTAAATGTTCTATTCTAGAACATTTTGTGCCAATTAAAACAGGTCGAGATACATTATAAATACAATTCTGTACATTATAATAGTGTAAATACTATGTTCAAATACATTTCTATTTACAACTCCTTATTAGGGAGAGCAGCTTTGTTCTCTTCTTTAAAAGTAAGGTCTTGGGTTTCTTTCGTTTACTTGAAATTACAGATTGAATAGTTAACTATTTCTAATCAGTTCCACAGTTCACCACCATAAAATTATAAGGTCATAGGACAACTCTTCGCCATACCTAAACTAGTTTTGCACCATCTGCTCTAACCTGATCGTGTCCATCACCCATTCATCCATTCTTCCATGTGAAAAATTGCATAACTGAGTACCTTTCAACATGTGGAGTGACACCACAGTCAGTTAAAATATAAAACGCAGATGGACAATCAGTTAAAAAGGTATTCAATCAGTCAGCAAGGCAGGATGGCGTTTTGAACACCTCTGGGCATCCTGACGAACATACAGGTTTCAGGTCCATTACAGTTTGTTACTGTTTAGAACTCAGTGAACTCGACATGGAGGTCATCGAGCAGTCTCTGGGTTTATGTGCCTCTCTTTATGCAAACAGGGGAATAAGGCATCGGTATTTCCCAGGCCTCTGACAAAGCCTGGCTGCTTCGTCCAGCAGATTTTAGCGATGTCACGCAGTTCTTCAGTTACAAATATTTCATCAGTCCAATATGGAAGACAGTCGGCGAACTCTCCAAGAATCCTTTCCAGTGCAAGCGCTCAAACAGCAACAGTCTCATGCTGGATGGGGATTGTTTCCTCCACAGCGGTACAGTACATCAATAGGATCATTCATAACGGCAAACATGTTGCAGATTTGTCCTACGTTCAGGGTATGTGGCATTAATCCTAGAGATATGGCACTAAGCTTTACTTGGACACATTGCTTTATAGTGAATACCTCCATATACGTACATTAGAAAAATAACATATAACAGCAGATATGGAACCGTAGTTCTTTGGTTAGCCCTGACATATAATATTGATGTAAATATCAATGTTTATTAACAGTAGTACATTCTTAATCTTCATATCCCAGATTACTCCATTATGAGCCTCAGAGCGGGAGTGGAGGGGAGGGGTCCATTGTCTTACAAAAATATTATATATAATGTTCAGAACGGATGTAAGAAAATGTATGCGTGTAATATTCCTGAAGGACTCCCAGTTAAAATTTAAGTTCTCTATAAAAATACAACCGTAGAGAAAACTCAGATATGGGCATAGTGATTTTTCAGTGAACAGTAATTAGGATATACCTTCATTAAATGCACAAGTAAGATATGCTCCGACAGAATACATTAGCGCAGAGAGTGGAGTGATCAGAGGGATGGAAGGAGGGGAGCCATACTGAAGTTGGCCTCCGGTTATCCCACTGGATCTGAGGAGCACCCTGTGGTCCCTGTTGTTCCTCAGAAAAGTGGTCCTTCTCTAGGTCCTATCTGATGAGAGTCTGGGGCTCTGTGTCCATGGAGGGTGGTCCTCTGGTGAGACGAGATGGTTTCACAAACACGCCGTGGCCGGGGGGACAGCGGAAATAGACTCTGCCCTGGACAGTCCCATTGTGCTTACCTGTAGGAGGGTCAAGCATAATGAATTTCAGGGCATCTGGATGATTGGTAGTCAAATTAGTCACATTTACATTTTTCATACGCAGAAAAAAAACACCAAAAAAAACGTGTATGCATAAAAATTTGATTTGAACACGATATTAAGCACGTTGATTTTCTGTAGTTAAGCAAAATTTACATGATTTTGTATTGTTGTTCATTGTATGACTTTTGTTTTGAACTAATTATACTACTATTATTACTATCATAATATTATCAATATTAAATGTACAAAAATAGTGACGCTCAACCAAAGGGGTTAAGTGGGAAACTGTCCAGCACCTCTTATTTTTGTTAACTGTGTATTTTGTAATGAACCATGAGTCAGTCACTTGGTAACTAGGACACCACAAAACTAACATTAATAAAAGTATCTTTCTTCTGTATGTCTCACACTTGGACATTTACATGTATATCTGGCCACTTGGGGGCACCATAAACTGTGAACACAACTAGATGATCCCATTTTAAGTTTGAGCTGGAGAACAGAAATTCACAAAAAGTTACCTGTTTATACATCCAGCAGATGCAAATCAACATTACTATTCATTTAAAAATTACACTTGTGTCCACTTGATGAATTTAATTTCAGTATTCACTCTTTCTTTAACTCTGTTTTTGGGCTCCTCTAAGACCAGCCAGAAATAAAATCTCTTAAACTGTTAATTTTCAGCTTTTAAACTCTAACTTTGTCTGTCTGATGTTTGGTGGGCCGTTAGTGTACAGCGGGTTTAAGTGCTTGTTTGGTTGAAAACAGATGCCCGCTGCCACCAAAACCAAACCATATAAGGGCAGTTTTTATTTATATTTCTGTTGGTATTTGTTTTTAACCAAAACACACAGAACAAACGGATCCCTAAACTTGTGTTACTAGAAAATAAAGAAATGATATATACATGAAACATTAACAGTTAAAAAAAATAGTTCGTTAGTGCACACTCTGATACAAACTATAAGAAAACCACACTATCTCTAAATTACTTTAACCTTCATCAAGCTAACATGATCCCATAGCATACGTATATATGTATTTGGTTCCTCTAACAGTAAGTTCTTTGAAGGGACTCACCCACTGCCATGTCCAGTTTCACACCAATCCAGATCCCCTTAGCGAACTCCACCCCTCCTACATAGTGGACCATTCCTCTCCTCTTCCCCACCCACACCTGCTCCCCAGGTGCCATCCAGTCGGGAAGCTGAGCCACAGGGGTGCTCTCATCCCCGCTGGAGTCCCCGGAGGGCTCGGCGCTGCTTGGGTTCGGACTGGGACAGGGACTGCCATGGGGCAGATCTCCCTGGGCTGGCTCCTGGATTGGAGGTTCTCCTCCTGCTCGGGGAGCAGGGGCAGAGGACAGGGCTGTAGATGAGGGTGTGAGCAGGGATGGAGATGCTGGAGGTGGGGCTGATGCAGAGGGAGTTATTAGGGCTGGGGATGGAGCTTGGACTTTGTCAGTGGCAGAGATTGGCCCTCTGACTGAAGTGCAAACGACTGTTGTGTCAGGGCAGAACACAGCTACACTAACAGGGCTTTCATTATTAGGATATGTGCATATTGCACTTTCACGATTAGGTGTCTTGAGAACACCAGGGACGTCAGAGAAGAGCTGATTGTCACTGCCAATTGTTTCTATGATATCTGTTTCTTTCTGCTGGTTTGTAGAAAACTCCAACCCCTCTTGCTCCCAATCCTCCGTAAAATGCTCTAAATCACCCTCCGTAATACTGTCTTCAGCCCCTTTAAAGTCAGTGAACTCCTGGCTGGTGCTGAGGACACAGTTGTGAGGCAGAGGGAATGACTGCTGCTTCTCTGTACAGTTAGGAATACTAACTGGAGAAGAGGCTGAATGGATGAGCAGATCCTGAACCCCACCTGCTGAAAGAGGGGGCTGCTGGGTGTCACTCCCTGCAGAAACACCTTTGGTTTGGGTGCAGCCTCTTCCAGCAGGATAGCCAGGAGGGTCATGGGAATCTCTGGAGGTGCAGCTGAGGTGGTCAGAGCTCTCACTGGTACTGAAAGGCATGTCAGACAGGGTGGCATTGGAGGCACTGTGTGAAAAGTAGCCACTAGTGCAACTGCTGGCCGTGGGGCTTCGGGACACCTCTCTGTCTCCACTCCCTCCTCCGCACCGGTTTCCCTTCAAGTCAGAGCGAAACCCGTCCTGGTTCTCCAGATTGGCGTTGTAGATTTCAAAGTTTGCAAAGTCCTCTGGGACATAAGGCCGCAAGCCGCTTTGGTCCTGGGGGCCCCGATTTAGATTCAGATTCATGTCCACGTTCGTCTCCTCGTCTTCAGAGTCCTGCTGATCAAACCAACAGCAGCAGGACAAAAGATACATCCCACCAGACATGATGTCAGCTATAACCTGTATACGGCATTAGCTTGCAGAATATAAACACTTTTCTTAATGAGAATGGAGACAATGAAAATGATGTAAAGAGTGATGATGGAACATGAACATAGTGTAAGAATATTTTGGCACATTGCTTTTGTTTTAATAACTTTGCCTCAAGGTGTTTGGTGCTTTAACATGTACTTATGTGAGTCCTTCAGCCATCAAATTAAGAGTGAAAAACAGCAGTGCAGCACTATGCTACAACTTTTCAAACACTGCTGGAGCTGCTGACACAAAGCATTTCATTGAGGAATCAACCAAGAAAAGAGACAAACACAATGTAATGCACAACGGATTGTACTGTTCAATTTGCTCCAAACAGGTTAATGACCATTTTAATATGCAGCGGTCTCCAGTTGATTCTCTGTATTTGTTCTATGGTGTAATTTGTTTGGCAGTGGCCTGCAAAGCACTTTTAATTACACTAATCCAACTGACAGGTGCTATACAAATATAGTTGTATCTGATTTAATTTCAGTAGTACTACGCCAAGTACAAAACTATCACAAAAAGCAGCACTGGATGGAGCAACACAACGTGTTGGATTCTGTGCCAGACACAAATACCTAGTCAGTTAACCAGGGAGACAGCATCATTAACTATTTCATCTTTCACCTTTCTACAACCTCATTGCTGTTTGCCTACTGTTGTAACTTGTAAACAAATGACATTTGTTGCCAAGAAATCCACAGTATGCCAGAAGGTGTCTGACTCTCAGTGCAATGCTGCCATTTTATAGCATGACTCATGTACTGCTGGCACCAGCACAGATTCTGGTTGAAAACATGTGAAATGTTCAGAGCAAATTGTGTTTACGTGTACACTTATGAGTGTGATACTTACAACTTGTACAGCTTGTGTGTCAGCAAGTGTGTGTACGTGTAAATGTGTAAATCTCTCACAGTAACCCTCAGTGCCGGTGTGTGTAGCACTTACAGCAGTGCGTGGCAGAGTGCGGCTGAGCTGTCTGCTGGTGGGAGAGGAGGTGGGGGTGGAGGTGGAGGTGGAAGGCTTGCAGTGGCCCTCGCTGCCTGCCCTGGGTCGGCGCCAGGGGCAGGGAGAGGGGAGCAGTGCAGGGCTGTCCACACATGAGCGCATGCTCTGCTGATGAGTCAGAACAAACAGCACACACTTCACACTCACACACAGCATGCATGGAGCTGGGCAGGCCAGTTACAGTTAGTGCCATGCAGTTTGATATTTCACAAAAACAGTGCTTGAAGTGTCCTAAGTATGAGGAACAGAACTTTTTTATTGCAATAATGAGCAGTAGGTCCATCTGTTTCCAGTCTCTTGACCCTCAGTTACCCATGTTAACATGTTGACACTAGTATAACCTGCAGTAAACATAGCAATTTGTATCATTAAACATCTACATATTTACATTTTTATCTAGACTGCAGCTATTTAAGTGCCCTTACATTTATACATTCAGAACTTTTCCCCTCTCTTTTGATCCAACTGTGCTGCAAGATAAAGAGTTGTACCTCCCAACCACAATATTCCTGATAGCACCAAAGTACCTGAACCTCTTTTAGTCCACTTCAAGAAAACAAATATGCAAGGTTAGTTGAAATGGTCGGAACAGCCAGAAACTATCCGGAAAATCCAACTGTAGCAAGTTAAGTGCTGCGGCTGTCTCCTGCTGAAGTCATGCTCCTCTGAGTCATGCGCTTTCCACTCAACACTGACATGAATAAAGGGGATGATGTCACCACGCAAACTTCAGTAATTTTGGCAGTGTCGATATGTTTATCATGTTTGATTTGATAAATGGTAAAATGTAAAAAAACTGGAAGTGACAGAGGACTGACAAAACAACGATATGTGGGACAACATGGTAAAAACAAAGACATGAAAATTTCACTCTTAGAAACTTAGAAATTTAGTTTAATTCCGCACTCCTTACCTCTTGTCCCAGCAGTGGCCGGGCCTCCAGGGCTTTCTTTGCCTTGTTCTCCTCTTTGACAGGAAGCAGAGACTTGAGGAATTTGGGTGGCTGAGGGGAGAGGACTTTGAAGGGGCTGGAGCTGAAAAAAGTTGGACTGTCTGGAACTACGCCTGTAAGGGAACAGTCAGTGGTAACCCAGTTATAATGTTACAACACAAACACTTTTCTCTCACAAAAGAAAGTCAGGATAGGATGCAGCTGTTTCTGTGATTTACCTGGGTTCTCTTTGTTTTTGATGGGTGTGGTGCAAAGGGAGCCATCCTGGGGATTGCAGTTGGTGTTGTCCACATAATCACAGTGGTCCTAGACAGTGATAAGAAGTTTCAGTCAGTTTAATTACGTTTAAATAAACTTGAAACCAAAAGGCTTTCATATACTGTGGAACCCCTTTTTTTTTTTTTTTTTTTACACTACTTCAAGTACACTCATGGGAGCCAAGTGGGAAAAGATGAAAACATTGCTTTTAACTTTTACTATTAAGGTAACAATAATGACAAGCAGTGTCTCCTAAATTTTTTTATTTTGGCATGAGTATGATAATGATATCATAATCAGTTGATCTCTACAATTTTTACAGGAGCTTGCAATTTTGCAAAATATCCACGATTCATCCGCAGTCAAGCTACTTAATAGAAGCTCAGCTGAAGGCATTATGGCACAAAGTAACTTTCCAAACAACAAATTATTATTAACTCCTCATTTACAGTCAGCAGCTCTTCAACCTCTCATCATCATCAAATCAAACTACATGCCTGTTGACCGTAAAGATCCGCAAAACAGGAAGTGACAGGGTTTATGGGAAATGTTGTCTTATAATTACATTTTTGTCCATACATGTGTTGAATTAGTATTATTTGAAAGGCATTTAAAAAAATCTCTGTAATTTGTTAAACCACATCTGACGTACCTTACAGTCTTCATCCTCACAGCCAGTCAGGTCTGTTTTACTACCTGAAGACTGGAGAGTGAGAAAAAAGATGTTATCAGTTTTGGAAACTTTATCATTTTATGGTCAAACAATTATTTCCATACGGTCAGTGGGTAATGCAGCGAGTGATGTGTTAATTACATGCTGTACATTTGGTGTGCTGATACTCCTCCTTAAGTGTCTGCCCTTAGCAGCGAGTGCTTCCTTCACTGTCACGGCCTGCAGAGAATAAAAAGTATTTTTTATATGTCACCCCATAGATGGATGTTTTACTGTGCACCGGATCACATTTTATTACTACAAAAACCACAATTCAGTTGTTTTACAAGTTGATCGTGTTCCATGTCACGAGCATTACTGGGTACAATACCTGTCGCAGCCTCTCCAGACTCAGGATGTTCTCCACTTCCAAAACTCCTCGTGTGTATTTCTCAATGTAGGTTTCTCCATCCTGAGTCTCCTCGCTGTCCCCGCGAGCAGCCATGAGGGCCAAGGTTTCCCGCTCCTCTGGCTCCTCTGAGGCCTGACAGGAAAAAAAAAGAAGAAACTTAGAAAGGGCTGATAAAGATAAACTCCAAACTTAACAAAACATCAACCATTAGAAATAGGACCAGAACCACAGTCTTGCCTTTGGTATGTTGGAAACGATCTCATAAGTCACACCACAGGAGTAAAGCGTGTTCTTCAGGGACATTCTTCTCTTGAGACTCTGAGTGAAACTCTGTATAAATAAACCCAAACCATGTTGATCAGTAAACCACAATTCACTGTTATAAACCTCATATTTTCTGTAGACTAACCTCCTTTGATTACATCTAAATATTATTGTATTAACCTGTTTGTTGTAGATGTTGACAGCAATCCTCTTGCGGAGCACCAGCTCCATGGAGGCAGGGTGGCTGAGCTGCACCGTGGCTTTAATGATCAGGTAGATGCGTTCGTTAGGTGACGTAACCCGGTTGAGGTGCACAGAATCATGGATGGACGAGTCCCAGGAGCACACTGCAGACACCTGGTAGATTAGAAGAGCTGTGTTTTATTCATGTAGATTTACAGTCGCCTAAAGAGAGAGAATATCTGATCTAGTGGGCTCTAAGGGCACAGGCAGAGATTACAATGAAGTAGGTGGGCTGTGGCTTTGGGTCTGGCTAATTACCATTTCATGACACAGTTAAGAGCAGCAAAGTGGGTAGGGATTACTGCATGGTAAAAGCTGCTACTCAACATTAAACAAAAATAAATTATGATGAATGTTCTTGCTCTCATGTGTACTGCAACCCATGATTGTGTAATTATTCAATTCTGCACATAATTGTTAGAAAAAAGAGCCCTGAAATACGTGTGAGATACAACAATTTAAGTAGTAAAATGAACAGAATTCGGAATGGAGCCTTTGTTGAACCCCTGACAGAAAAACATGTATTTTTTAAATATTCTCCAAACAACTAAACAAACAATAGCGAGTAATTTACATCAAGTGTCACAAAGGATGACAAACCACAGACATCTCTGGAAATACAGCAAGTAGGGCTACACCATCTTAAAGTTCCAATGCCAAGTAACCCACACCGTTACACACACACACACACACACACAAGCCTTTCTTTAGTTATGTGCCATGTCTGCAGAAACAGAAATGCAGTAAACTATCTCCTCTTTTTTGTTTCCCAAGTTCTCTTTTTGGCCACAGGAGTGCAGTGAAGTCAAAGTCATTGCTCACCTCCTCATCACTGTGCCTGATGATGGGCAGATAGAAGAACTGGCTGCCATGCTCTTTGGGCAGGATGGAGTTAACGCCTGCAGCATGTGGGCTGGTCAGCTGCTCATTCACGGTCAGATTATCAGCTGGTGGCATAAAAGACAGTTAGCGTTTGCAGAACCAGAGAGGAACCTGTGAAATAAAGTATTTGTCTGCCTCACCATTTAAATCCAGGTAGAGTACAGGAATGTGAGCTTCCATCCCTGCAGGTGGAGTCCTATAAGCAGAAGAATATGAGGTTATTGGTAAAGCAAAGGGTCACAAATGAAATGAGTGTGATGTTTTGGGTGGAGTGTCTTTTTTTTACCAGTCTGCAGGAGCTCCCGGTATGCCACTTCCTGGTGCAGGTACCAGCACTGCATTTCTCTCTTCAGTCAGGCCAACCCACTGTTCCACCAGCCGAGCTTCACGCTCAATGTCCTCCTCTGACTTTTCTGTATCCAAACAGCGAGGGAGAGAGCGGTTTCACCACAACATAAAATACAAAAAAACTGTGAAAAAAAAAAAAAAAATCTATGGTCTGTCAGTTAGACAGGGTCTTGGACTCACCATGTTTGTTGATTATTTTCTTGATTTGTTCATCAAGATACGCCCGACGTTTGATCAGGGCATCTGACCAGCGCTCTCTAACGCAGTTGAGATCCTCTTCCTGGAACCAAACAGAGGCCAGAATCAATGCCAGGTGGCTCAGTGAGGCAGAGAATCTGCTGCAGGTCACAGTGAAGTGTTACCAGGACACGATGAATGTGCACAGGGCTGGTTTGCCTGACGGCTTACCATAACTACACCTTAAGCACTGAGAATATTTGGGAAAAGCTAAGTGAAAGCTAACCCTCATATTTGTTCCCAAAACCAAGATGTTATAAATCAAAGCCTTGGGGTCTGTAATTTTGTCTGAAAAATCTAATTTTGATGAAAGTTTCAAAACAGACACCAGCTTAAATCTCCCTTTAACCCCTTTGCAATTCACACACGTCATTCACACACGCTTGCATGCACATCCTCACGTGCAGCCACAGCCACCCAAAGTCCTACCTGAATGCTCGGCGGATCACTCTGTTAGAGAACCAGAGAGAGCAGATTCCCAGTCTGCAACATCCACAGTAATCAACAGACCTCAAAGCCAACCATATTACGCTTCTGACGTCAGCACACTTTCACCATGCAAAGCACTGTAAAGCATGCAGCCATGCGATACCCGTGTGATGAAGTGAGGCTTATTACTTCTGCAGCTCTTCAGTAGAGACAAACAAACAGTAGCATTAGTGTGCTGGACCTGACGCGAAAGGCAAGAGAGAGCGGGACAAGACCCTGGCAGACGTGCCCGCTGGCTCGGAGCTCAGCCACGGGTGGAGCTGTATTTTGCATCGAGTGCTGCCAAAGAATGGCTGGTGTGATCAGTGTAATTACAGCATCAGAAATCATCCAGATGTGCAGCTGCTGTTTAATAAAGCACTTCTTTTGTCGGTAGAGGCACAGCCCTCTGCCTCCTGCCTCACATGCCCTCAGCAAAAAGGCCTAGTCACAAACACACAATCGGTTTGGTTTCCTTCATGCTGCAGAGTGAACTACAGGGGGAGCAGCAGCAGGAGGAGACTTGGAAGGTACCTGATAACTATCCATATCGTCTTCCACCTCTCTCTGGCAGGAGAGAAGACACTCAGTCACATGAGCGGATCCAGTAAATGACACCTCGGAGCAAAACATCTACTGCTCTTGTATCATTCCAGGAATCTTGGCAATGTGAAAGATCTGTTTACGCCTATGTTTACATGCCATTTAGTAAACAAAGTAATAATAAGCCTGGCTTTCTTCTGTTAATCTTGTGAATGTAGACTATTCAGACTAAACAAACAGTCCCTTGCTGCAAAAATGGCCAGAACACAACATGTACATGTTAAAAGAAATAAGAGGACACTAATGAGTTTGTACTATATTTTACTTGGCCTCCTATAGACTCACAGCCAGTTACCCAGACGGGCCAGTCATGGCATGAAATCCGAGAAAGACTAAACATACTTTGGCTGAATCAGCATAATGTTGAATATCCTTGGCATGAAATGAGCATACTGTTCCCAAAACACTTTTCTGTTTTCATACAGAATCACTTCCATAAAAATCACCCTTTTAATGTCAGCCCCATATATTCAGAGTCTTAAGTGGCACGTGTGTGTAGTTCACAGACCTGGTAGCTGTCGAGTGGTCGCTGCAGTTTGGTGGAGCGAGCCGACACACAGCCAATAGAGACAGACAGCGCAGCCTCCACCAGAAGAGGCAGAGTGCCCGAGTTCTGGACCGGCTTCACACACACCTGCAGCCTCCTGGAGTGACCCTGCTCCGACAAGTCATAATTCACAATTAAATAGTTAGTTATGATGATGTAGGGCAGCCAGTCTGAACTAAAGGGAAACTTCTTCATAGTTTTTCTCTGACCTGTCGGAGTTGGAAGACTCCTCCCGTGCTGATGTCTTTTCCAGGATGCAGCTCCACAGACGAGTACTCTCCCTGCTCATTCAGCTCCTGGATGGAGGTCCACAGCTCGATCCTGCGAGACACCTCACTCCACCTTGAACACGCATCAGCCAGGATTAGTTACGTGTGAAATGTCAGTGTCAGTGCCAAAGTCACAGTGCAACATGTAGTGCAGCCAACCTGTCTCGGAGCGTTTGGGTTTTGGCCTCCAGTGCATCTAACTCCCAGAGAGAACGCCCGTTCCCAGCGCAGCGGTGCCCCCAAACTTCGATGGCCAACGCTCCATCTGATATAAACTCCAAAAAGTCATCCGTAACATGCACAACATAGTCCTGGACGAAGACAAGAGTTGGTGTAGTGAGGCCGATTTGAAAATAAAAGCAACCAACAAAAGTGATAAGAGCTTAAAATGCATGCAAAGTAAGGCATCTTACTTTGCAGTTATCAAACTGGACAGTGAACTGAGCATCTGGGCTGCGAGGGGGAGGTCTGTCTGGGCTGACCATGGGAGGAGCCACGGTGGGCTCACCATGCTCCCAGAAGGTGTACTGACAGAAGACAAAGTTGGACAGGTTGAGCGGCAGCCCTGTAGCCTCCCTGATCCGCACCTACAGCAAATGAGACAAGTAGACAAGATGAAGATTAGATTCTTTGGAGATCTCAGAGCTAAAGAACAATTTTGAAATCTCTGTCATGGATAAAATCCAGTAATAAGTGACCCTTACCCTGCAGGTAAGCCTCTTGGCCATGTGGACGATCTCTCCGTTGGTGTCCATGACCTCGTAGCAGCTGCTCTCACTGGAGTTCTCGGATGAGTCGTCTCCCCCAGACAGGCGCTCGGGTACAGCTCCACTAACTCTCATCAGCTCGACGTGCAACCTGCCTGCCACCTGTTCACGCAAGCAGAACAAAGGAATGATCACTTTAATTTAAAAGAGGATCCAAAAGCCCTGAAATATCTTAGATATAAAAATGTATTACATATATTTTAAAGTGAACTGTTTGTGTACAAAAAAAACTTTTGAGAATTTTACCATTTGTATTCATGATCATAAATATGATGTTATTCTTTCATATGAACTTTTAGTATTAATACTGACATTTATCCCAGCTGTAAAATGTTTATTGTACCCTTACCTCTCCCTGCTGGCTGATGATGGGCACAGCATAATGCAGTCTGACATCATGGAAAAGGCACTCTAGGAAAATGTTGGCCACTCCTATCAGGTTGTGGTTTTCTTGCGCTTCATAGAAAAGGTCGCAGTGCTTACTGTTTGCTTTGTTATCCTGGAAAAAAACAAAGGAACACACTCAATAATACAATGCTTTTTTTTCCAACTCTTTTCCTGTTTTTGTCTTCCGTTTCTCACCGTTTCTTCTGTGCCTTCTTTCCAGTCTCTGTAGTGATCTCTCATGTCTACCAGTTTGTTCTCCAGCTTCTCGATGGTCCATACCTGAGTCCCCTTCCCTTTCCTCCGCACCTGAATTGCCGGCTCGCTCACTATTGCTCCACGCTACATAAAAATGGATGAGACGCATTTCAGATCAGGGTACCAGATATTCACACTTTAAAAATTCTGTCTTAAAGCCTAAACAGATGATAATGCTAATGAAAGAGGATAATGAACAATATTATAGCCTTCGGCAGTGTGTTAAATTGGTGGGAGTTCAGAGGTCTGACCTTGCGGTTGGCGCTGAGGTTGGCTGCAGGAATCTGAAGGGTGACCTGATAGTCAGTCAGTTTGTTCATCTCCTCTGCCAAGAAGTTGGCCTCTCGCACCAAAGTGTTGGCTTTGACGACCTGCTCTCTGAGCCGAGAGAGACTCTGACGAAACAGCTCATCCCTGTCCCGCACACAAACACACAACACAACATCATTCATTTATGAAGATGACCTCTCCTCTTTTATGTGCATTCAGTGTGGATTTAAAGATCGTCTCAAGACATGTTCAAAGATAAATAACAAATATTTCCATTTCCATTTGTGACATGGTTTTCCAAAACACAATTCCCATTTAAAAAAATTAGAAAAGAATCAGGATCTACAAATATGTAAATATTTTTCTAATTGATACAAGATGTCTCCTACATCCCTGAAAGACCCCTCTGATAGTATGTGCAATGCAGGCTTCAGGTCTCCACATCACACTGGTGTAATATTTCCTATTTGCCAAACACAAACTTTAGTATTTTCAGATTAGTTTGAAAAAAAAATCTTTTCGTGTCAAACATGCTTTCAAGAGTAGTAACACGGACTAATGTAACTTCTCATCTGTATCTCAGATTTGGCTCTCTCTCTCTGGTATTTTCACAAAACACAGATTTTGCAACAAAATGTTCTCTAGAGTTTTGTATCTTTGTGTGTCTGTGTATGTGAGCACACCGCTCCACTGACCGCTCCTCTGTCCACAGCCGCAGTTTGCCGTGTGGTGTGTTCGTTGGGAACGTAAGCCGATCACTGCTGCTGCGGTGGTGCTGCGGGGTTTTCTCGGGAGACAGCTGTTGCCGTAGCGACTCCAGCTCTCGTTCATACATCATCCTCTGCTCCTCCAGAGCCGTCCGCTTCTCCTCCAGATACTGCTTCTCCAACACCTGGACCACATTCTGCATGGGGTCTACACACAGCATGTGAGAAACGACACATTTTACATTTCCACAAAAGACAACTGCAAACTGAGCGTCAAATTCAGCATTTAATTATCAAACAATTAATAGTTAATATCAATATCATAAGCAAATTGCTATTTTTTTAATGGACACTCAATGATTGAATTTACTGGGAGGATCACCAAACTCTTTCCTGAAGGTTTTGTTTGTGAGTGTTTGGTGACAAGTTAAAAATGGATTCAGAGCCTCTTTGATTAATACCATTTGAAGAAAATTTAGAGACAACAAATGTGACAATTACTTATTTTTAAACTAACATTTTCAAAATGAAACTTCTCTATGTTCCCAAATTTGAAATGTGCTGCTTTTTATTGTTTCATGTCATAATTATATCATTGAGTAATAAACTGAGTATATTTGGGTTCTTTTCTCTACATTTATAAACAAAGTATTGTTTTACAGTAATGATATTTCTAAAAGATGTTATCATACAGCCAGGGTGGCTGGAATTAGCTGGCGGTTCAGAAACTGGAATCCATACTGTACACAGCTACGGCCTAAAAGCCTAAGAAAATTGTGTGGATTGCAGAAGGCAGATTATCCTAATCATACCATTGTTTCCAAGAGTCTTCATTATGACCTCCATCTGGGCAAACTCATAGCTGTAATCTTGCTCAGAAGAGGCCTCGCTGGCCGTCTCCACATCTGCCTCAATGAAGCTCTCTCTGGGAGAAGCTCTCTCCAGCTCCTTCAAACGGTCCCGCCGCTTTCGCTTTGGCAGATTGATCCTAAAGAGCAATAGGATTTTTAATCTGTGACTTTTTAACTTCATAATCGTTTGCACGCCTTGAATGTGGCATCACAAACCTACCTGAAAAAGTGATTGTTTCCCCATAAGATACGGTCTCCATGCCACAAGTGTACTAGAGAATCGATCATTGTACCATTCACACAGGACCTAGAGAAAACAGAAATATAAAACTTAATCCATGAAGATGTAAAATGATTTTCAGCTTTAAAAAAGGAACACTGACTAATTGAGATTGAACAATCCTTTTGTCGCAGGAGGGAGCCATGGCTCCGATATCAAAGTGAGGAGCTCAGATCATAAGATTCCTGTACAGTGAGGTCATGTGAAACACTGAGGTTCAGTCATCCATGAAGGAGAGAGACAAAAGAGAAATACACAGAGACAGACAAATAGACAGAGTATGTTGGAAGTAGTTGTATAGTAGCTCACCTGGCATTCCCTATGGGCATCAGGGTGACATCACCGTCTGGGCAGAGCTCCAGGACGCAGTGTTCCGGCTGGATCCCGATCCCAAAGAGCTGAATGTCCTGAGATGTGTCTGCACCCACACGCGTGTGCTCCTACACACAGGTGGAGGACAGATTAAGGAAACTATAATGACAGATCTGATTGTAGTTACATCCAGCCTTCTTATCCGAACTTTTTGGTCAAAACCCGAAAACCTGCAACTGTTTATTTATTGAGGTGATTTGCACAAGAGCATTGCAAAAACTTCAAATGCAATAATTAATCTTCAACTTCAGGAAAATCAAAACTGAAATTAAAGCAAAATCAGGCCTAAGTGAAAAAACTTGTGTGTAGAGGGGGCGTTGTTAAACAAACATCCCAGCTTCCAGAGGATGTCCAACCCTGCAGCGAACTAACCCATTTCACATTACCATAGTCATTCCACACTGATATGCCAGGCTGGCCTGCAGAACCCAGACAAAGGCCTGTTGTTGTGTAAGCTGCAGAGACGGCTTTCTCGCCTGCCTTTGCTTTTACAGGTTCAACTGGATGGTTGGCTGTTACACTTCAAAGGCAAAGAATTGATCTAATCATTTATCTAAAACAATTAGCTCGCAACCTAATAAGCAAAATGTTCAATTTCTGCCAGTGACCACTAATGCTACCTAACATACAAATTGACAATAACTAGCTCACTAACATTATAGCTACATATATGGAAAATATTACATTTTGATAAAGGGCAACTAAAATGTTAACATGCACACACAACAATATTCCCTAATATTCCATGACTTGGCCCCCCCAAAAAATAACACTTCCACTGTCTGGAAAGGTTTTTTTTTATAATTCCCTGACATTCCCTGAAATTCCCTGACCTGTGGGAGCCCTGACTGTCTTACCTTCAGGTAGTAGACCAGTAGCTCATTTAAGGCAGGGTCAGCATTCAGATTGACCAGGAAACACTTGTCCTCGCCCACTTTAATCCCAGAAGTTTCCAAAGAGATGCCCATGCTCTCCAACTGCTTCTGACGCTCCTGTAAACATAGATAATGACAGTGTGGCTGCACATATAAATATGATTTAGAGTTGAGGTTTTAAGAGTTTTTCTGACTGATGTGCATACTGTAGCAATCTCCTCGGTCTTTCTTAGCTTCTCCTCCCAGGTGACGGTCATATCCTGGATGAGTTTCTCTGATTCCTGCAGTTTCTCCTTCAGCTCAGGAGCCTTCATGGACTGGCGGAAAAACAATTGAAATGAGAATCATGTGATTGGTGGTAAATCTGGCATGAATTTAATTAATAATCCGTCTGCCTCTGTGTCACATGTATCTTCTCACCTCAGCCTGAGAGAGCTGAACTTTAAGCTTCTCCACCTCTTCCCTGAGCTCTCTGATGATCCGCGCATTTGGGTCCTCGTTCACCACGGCGTGGTTGATGATCCTCTTCGCCCTGTCGGCATAACGTAGTGTGGACAAAGTCTCCTCGTAGTTGTCAGCAGATGGACTCACTGTGGCTATCATGGCTGTCTTGCTGTTTCCGCCAAGGTTGTCCTGAAGTCAAAACAACATATAGCAATAGTCTGCAGGCACGGTGCAAAGATTTCAGCAACACCTGGAGCTACCAACCAAAACAGAAGGCACTTATGTTTATGTGTAATTTGTGGCTCAAACCTTCAGTAGCCAAGTGAGGACAGAGTCTCTGTAAGGCACAAACTTGGCCTTCCCCTTTCCTGCAGACTGATCAGCCAGAGCAGAAATTACACAGCCTAATGTGGTGAGAGACCTGAAAACACACACAAAAATACATTTGAGAACTACCTGTGGTAACATGTCAAGTCATTAGAGTCCATTAATTTGTGTGCCTTTCATAAAAATAATAATAATAATGACAATACCCACTTGTTGATATTGCTGCCTTCTTTGAGTCTCTCCCCAGCAGCTCCCGTCTTGGACACTCGTTCACTTCCTGCCAGGTCAACCAGACTCAACTTGCTCACTTTCTCCCCTGAATTCTGTTTAAAATCACAGTGAGTGCAGTCAGACCCGAGACAAATACATATAAAAGGATAAATGTGTGTCTACATAAAATAAAAATAAAAATCAGACTCACTCCTGACTGCAGATCATAAAGTGTCTGCGTGACAATGATACTGAAGACAGCATGTGATCGACTGCTCTCCTCGTTCATGTTGGTGGCTGCAACTGTGCGAGATTTGTTTCCCTCTGACATTAACACCTCAATGTCCTTAAAATATAAAGAGGAAGGTAAGCAGAGAAAGAGACGACACTATTAGTCTGTTGTATTTCAATTTTTTTCCTGGTCTAAAAAAAAGATTTGGATTTGCTTCCAAATTGATTGATGGGACTACAGTAAAGGCAGGATTTATTCACACTTGTCTGTGTGCCTTTTGATTTAGCTGGGTCACAACTAACAGTGGGCCAAAGCTGTGGGAAATCTACTGGAGTAATATCAGGCAGAGCAGAGCACAGAGGAACAGGGCGGAGATGTTTAAACTTAATTAAGGAAGGACCTGCCAAGGCTTGGCATATAAAGTACATGAAACCCAATGACTGCATCCCACATCAGGAATATGTGTCATTAGAGTTTCTGCACTTAGGAGGATTTTAAGCTGAATGGTTATTCAGAACATAAATCAGTGGCTTGACAACTGGGGATATGATATAAAGGCATTTCTGCCGGATGCTCTAAATCATGTCTGTGTGTAAGTAAAATATGAGGCACTTTGGTGTGTGGTAGAGGGTGGATTTGGCCTCGTCTCTGGTCACAGCATGACGGCGGAAGGGGGGGAAAGACACACCTCAAAGCTGGTCACAGCCAGCTGAGACAGACCATCCACATATGGACCCAGGACTTTGTGTTCCCGGACTTTCAGGGACTGTCGGCTCCTTAAAAAACAGAAAAGGCAACACAATGAGTGAAAGATAGAGAAGAAGAAAGGGAGGAATATTATATATACTTCTGTGTATATATATACTTCCAATCAGGGACATAAAATTTTGTGCAAAAAGAAAGTAAAGGAACAAAGAGAATTCCGAACAAAGTATTAAAATGCTTATTTAACTTGATTTTCTTGTTTCTGAAGTCAATGTTTTGAACTAGTTCTCTCTTAAGAGAAGCCTAAAGCTTCACTGCTGACGAATGCTTCAGAGTTTTAAAAAGCTTGTATGACCAACCCTCCTGTTGGTGGTTTTTAGCAAACAAAACTCGTTATAGACGCTTCAAGGAATTTACCATTTATAGCAAATTGTTTACCATTAAGGTTTGGCAGAAAAGGCTCAGCAAGAAAAATTCTGTTAAGGGACCTAATCCCCCTTTTGAAACACACATGTCAACTTTAAATATTAATTATATCAACAAAATAAAATTCCACAGAAGGTTGAGGAGAAGGTTGTGACGGATGCAAACAGCATTTGGCATGAGTGTGACAGACTGCAAACTTTGCCATAGTGAGTATTTACAGTGGCAAGGGGGTGCATGTGGTATTTACTCAAAATGAACTCATTTATATGTATTTAATAGTTTATCAGTATTGTATCAATATCTTATCAGGCTGTGGCAAAACAGACAATAACTTATTAGTAGCATAAATCCTTTGGTAGGATAGACTGAACCTTACTCAGCACATTGTTTTTATGCAGTTGTTGTTTTTTATTATTAAAATGTGGCCGGGCTTTTCTTAATATGAAAAGCATGTAGCGTATGACAAACTTAAACTCGGATTAGTCAGGTGTTTCACAGGTGCAGGTTGGTAAACTGAAACTCATCATTATCAGTTAGGTGTTGAGAAGAAATCCTACAGATCAGTAAGAGTCACTGACTCCCTCTAAATGGTTACAGAAAAACTGATATTGGTAGAAACAAGGTTCTCTCTTTTAACTCTAGTGCCAAACAATCCAGAGCAGCAAACAAGAGAATATACCCACGAGAAAGGCCGTGGCCAGCTACCAACTCATGGTGGAACTCAGCGTCAAAGACCCTATTTACACTTCCTTTTATACAACATATCCCAATAGCTACTGTTTACTAGCAGCTAATGTTAATGTTCACAGAGGCAGTTAGGCGGGACGATCAAGCGAGTGTGAGGCTCACTGTGGACGCGAGAAAAAGCTGCCATCGAAATGAGTCTGGCTGCATCTTTGGACATCTGCAGCACACAGAGCGCTGCACTGTAGCCCCTCTCTGGAGCTTGGCTCGCAGGCGGCTCTGACGGCTCTCTTGCTCCCAGCTTCACTAACAGATCTCCCTGAAACATACCCATTCACAGCTCGGCCTTCCTAGCAGTCTGTCCGCTAACCCACATCACACCACAGAGGCGAAGAATGCAGCAGTGTCAGAGGATGATGCTGGCTGCTGTTCTGCAGGAAATGACCGAGTTCAGCTTCCTACTCACATCATTCTGTCGCCGTGCCCCCATTCAGGGCACTAGACACAACAGAGCTATAAACAGAGATGCAAACCAGCACAAAGCGGGAGCTGACGGACAGGTCCCTGCTTGCGCTGGAGTCGGGGCGAATGAAGACTATGAGAAAATTACACCACAGTTTGTGTAAGCAGCTGTGTCTGTCCCCCTGGGTCAAAAGCTTAACCAAAGCAGTCCAAATCATTAGCTCATTAAATTCAGTGAGCTGATACAAGTCACATGTGCAGAGACCACACATCACACTCACCCTTTGGGATCCAGCAGGTCACGGACCTTCTCATTGTAGATCTCCATGTAGGACACTTCCACCTTAAAAGTGTGGGCCTCGTTACCCTCTCTGTGGACCCTCTCAAACAGTGAGCAGCAGAGTCGAGGGATTAAACCTGGCTGCTCTCCATTCCCCATCATGGAAAAGGACTTGCCTGAACCTGGAGGCACAGCAGTCACACACAAGTGTGTCATAAAGACAGTTATACAGTAAAGGGTTTCGATAACGGTGAAACTTAATGTCATTCTTTGACTACAAATAGTCTTATTTCAGAATCTAATTGGCATCTTAACTCCTGAGCAGGAGAAAAATAGCCATCCTGGTCATACTGTAACAAATAAACAACTTCTCTACATGTTGTAGCATGTAGACAACCAGCCAGGCTCGCAGCTATGAGGCCACATTAGTGCTTTGGGCTAGATGCAAACATCAGCAAACTAAAGGATAATGTTCAAATACTGGTGTTTGGAGGCATCTATACTGTGTTCACCATCTTGGTTTAGTATCCTAGCATGCTAACATTTGCAAATTAGCACAAAAAACAAGTTAAAGCTGAAAGGAATATTGTTTGTTTTGCAACTAGGGCAGAAACATAAGTATTGGATAAACTGAAATTTTGACCTGATGGGCTGCGACAAAGTTTTGTGTTGAATTATTTCAGTCTGGACCAGGTCAGAAATACAAATTTTCCTGTTGTTTAAACTTTATAAGGACAAATCTGGAGACAACTCTGCCTGCAAATGTACTCAGAGACTTAATACTGAATAGAGGCAATTCATTATTTATTAATTCTGTAAAGACTGCATAAATTGATGGTTTGAGTTAGCACAGATTCTATCTGGATTTTCAGTTACCTGTTTGTCCATAGGCAAATATGCAGGCATTATATCCCTGGAATGCATTTTCAAGTATTCCCTCTCCAAGGCACTTGAAGACCACCTCTTGACCTTTTGCAGAAAAAAAAAAATCAGTCACCATGGAGATTATGGTAAACAGATAAACCATTCAGTTTTAGCACTATGACGTATGACAATCTGTCTGTCTTGCGAGTAAGGATAAATTGGTACAGAGCAATGTACTGATGAGGGCCACAAAACAATGAATAAGATTCATGGGAGGTGGCAGATTCCTGTCTGGCCGTGTGGAAAACGCAAAGCTGTGTAGAGAAATCTCTTGTGTTGCTCACAGTCGTGCCCCTGCTGAATGGGACAGCTGTTTAATGAGCTAAATAAAGCCTTGGCTCGGGCCCTTGAGGCAGCTCTTCACTGAACAGATTGCCTTGTCGCTTCAGCACAAAGCAGATGTAAGCATTACATTTCCATCTTACAAAGAGGAGGCTAAGATAAACAAAATATCTACAATGATTATGTTAATCTTCCTCGGACCGGCAGTAATAACCTCTCTTCTATAGATGTTACAAAAACTGTAGATGTGCCCTTTTCTGTACAGCCCTCATTAGGGGAATAAATGGTGACTGAAGAAACTGAAATGACCATATTATTGGGCACACAATATGAAATGCAGATGGGAACAACTGCAGTATCTGAGCTTATGTTGCACAAACCTGCATGAGGATTTTATTGTCGCAAGACAATATGAATACAGCAATCTTGATTATATATTTAAATGTATTCACCTAAAATGCAGATGATCATACATGCCCAAACCATGCTGTTTTTTGTGATACAAAAACAGGTCGGGAGTTTCCCTGGAAGCTCAGCAGATCTTTATATGGCAAATCACTTAAGCTCACTGGATGAGTGAAGGATCAGTTACAGCAACCACTTCTGACTCACCTGCATATTTGGGCATGTTGGACTCATCAATGGACCAGAAACAGTGGTCAAAAGCGAACACCTGCAGAGGAGACAGCACATGGAGCGTGTTGTACGTTACAACATAACCTGATCTGTCATAGTAGTGGTTTTCTTATGAGGTGTAAACAAAGGGTTATTGTGCAGTGCCATGCCACCCTGCTGTAAATCAACAGGACCGAGCTTGTCTGAGGGAGTAAAATTAAGCCTAACTGAGTATTGTTTGAGGTAATGCTCGTTAAGACTGCGCCGTGACTGTCTGCACAAATTCACTGTTAGCTGCCCCGTGTTTTGTCATAGTGGCTGGAGTTAAATGAATTCATAAATCAGGGTCAGCGCTCCCCAGAAGAAATTCCAGCACCCGGTGACCTTCATCTCCAAGGAAACGGGGCCATAGCTGTTCGCGGTGGTGCAGGCTGGCTCTTAGCCCTCAGCGCCGGGTCTCACAAAACTGACTTCAACAGCAGAAAAAGCCCTTGTGTCCCCCCGGCACCTGCATGAGCTCTGGATGGATGAAACACAGAGAGGATGCTCTCTGGGAAAAAGCAGTGGTCTCATTCGCCAAGGATCACAACTCCTCACAGACAGAACAGCTCCTGTTAATGAATATGTTGCATATTCACTTCAATCCTTAAGAATCCAATATGCCACTTAAATTTCCCCTTTAAGTAGCGATGAAAGTTTTCCCATTATATAGTTTCCATCTGCACAAATGTTGATCTGAATATTCAAATCCAGGTTACTCAAGCAAATCAGGGCCTAAATAAAGCTTATTTGGTTTTAACAACACCTGGCTGCACGATATACAATAATATGCCCAATTTAATAAGTTGTATGACAGATTTCTTTTGAGCAAAGTAATTCTTTACTTCTCTTTTTCTTCCTTGATGTTAGAAAAGTTGCTGCTGCTCTGTCATCCTGCAGTGCAAGGACAGGACTGCTGCACATGTTACTACTCCTGGCTTTCAGTGAGCGGCTGCTGTTCTGCCAAAACACTTTCCCCAACACAAATACCCCCCAAATAATTGAACTCCTTCTTAATCATAATAAGGGCTACTGGCCAGAGAACCAGTGGTTGCACAGTCAGCATGGGAAGCACTGAGATCACTGAGTGCTTTGAAAGCAAGACCTCCTCTTGTGACTTCAGACAAGTGAGTGGGTGCCATTCAAAGGAACAAAAGTGCCATCATTCTCAATTAGGGCTGGTTTGGTAACTGGGGCTTCAATCTGTTTCTGTCCTGCCTGAGGGTGTGACCTGCTCCTGATTGGACAATTACTATTAATCAGCAGTACAACTAATGATGAAGCTGAAAAGCATAAAGCACGTTGTCATTTCTAGGATGAAACCTGGTTAAACGTGATTGGACAGCAGCCGCTGCCGACCCTTTCCAATGCAGGGAGAATAATTTGAGTGCCACTGTTACTTAGCAGACTGCCACGTGCTCATCTAGCTGAAGAGTATTACAGGGTATCTCGGGTTCACAAGCCCTAGAGACCGTGCACGCCTGTGGCCCAGACTAGCGCTCCCCCAGTCCAGTCAGGGGCTGAGTCTACTGAGTACAAAGCACCGTCCCTGGTGTGTGAAACATCTCTGAGCTAGTCACCAGCGTGTTGTCAAGGGGGGATGTGGGGGTGCACTCCAACAATGCAGCTTTGAATGTGCACACACACTGCCCCAGTGTCCGCGCTCATCCCTCTCTCAATGTAGAGCCTTTGTGGGTGTTCACGAGATCTTAGAGCGCTGACACATTCACACGGACATCTATCCGGCTCCTGCTGACCAACCAAACTACTAAAACACCCTCAATCATGTCCCTAGAAACAATGTCACAACAGTACATCGTCCTGTGCTGGATGTTTCTCAGCCCCTCTGGGTAATAACGTTGCTTGTCCGGCATCCTGCCACTGAATGATTTCAGCATCTGCGAAGTCACTACAAATGGCTAATTGCAGCTCTGTTGATGTTAACCAGTTTTTTGTAGGAAAAAAACCCAGATAAAACATACATACCTTAGGTTGTTTCCTGTTGAAAGGACAATCCATCATAAACAGAAGAAACCGATGGGTGAATCAGGAATCGAGAAGCATAGAGAGGAAATAACATGGTTAGCATGACACAGTTTAACAGAAAAGGTTCACACTCAGCAGGAATCTTCGCAACTTCTGTCTTGACACAATCTTTAATGAAATGAGGTGCTCTGAATACACTATCACTTGATTTTTATGAAACCTCAGGCTCTTTTTCTAAATTTCGATACTTTAAAATTCCTATTGTGCCTTGTTCATTCACTCCTTCTCTCATTTATTCACTCACTCATTCACTTCCACCCAGTAGCATTTCCTGGTGGTAGGTGCTGCTGTGATTGGGTTCATAATTGGGGCAGTGGAGCGTGAGGAAGGGAAGAGATTTAGGATTCAATGTCCCACTGACTCTGTTGAGTAAATAGCTCTTATGCCTGTGGACTTAACACAGAGGCCAGTTTGGGGAAGCTGCCCTCAGCATTACCAGCTGCCGGAACTAAGGACAAAAGGGGAGTATAAATGGTCCCAAGTTATGTCAGATTGTTCACTTAACAGGAGAGGGAATTCCTCAAAAAAGTAGAACTATACCTTTAAGACCGAACAGCTCCTAAACATATGTTAGAGCCACTATTGTATGTGTCAAAGAATTAAGACATGCATGCATGCTAAAACACACAGATACACCACTACCCTACTGCTTCTTCATCTGCCACAGTCCTGTCCTTCAACTGGCAGCAGATGCTTCCTGCACACATCTCCTGGCACGGAGACAGAGGTGGACATCACCTTCACAGAGTAACTAATACGGGGCAGGGTGCTTCAGGAAGACAGAAACACTGCACCAAAGTGTCTCACAAACTGAGCTGAGTCACTAACAACAGCATGGCTACAGAGCTGCAGGACATTACCCCGACCCACTCAGAAAATAACCTTCTGCACTTCTCTTTTCAAATCTGTTGTGATGAAAGTGATGAAAATAATCAAAATTGCCATAAAACAAAAAAAATATATGATTTCCTTTGTGGACTATACTCATGTCATTAACTGTGCTCACACTTACAATAATGGAGGATAGAAAGAGAGTGAGTGGGTGGAGGAGTAAAAAAGAAGTGGGCCTCCTGTGGGTTCAGACCCTCAATCCAAATCTGGGCCATGGACAACGACTGAGACTGGATCTTAATCAGAGCACATAAAGACTGTAGCAGGACCTCATCCTCTGGTTTGTCCCTCCATATGGCAGAACGGTGAGGAGATGTCCAGGAAGAGCCACAGAATGAGATATGGATCAGCAGCAGACAGCTAGAGCTCAGATCTAAAGTCTAAGTCATGCTTTTCGCGTGTCTGAAATGGTATTTATAACGTAAATTTGGTCATTTGCCAAAGTCTGCAAGGGGCCGTGCGGTACAAAAGTGCAGGCTGCACCAAGAAACCAAATGGATGTTTACTTTGAGTGTGAGCATATTTGTTGTTCAACATAATTCATTATTAAAAGAATACAATGAGACACTGATGGCATTAAACTCCTGATGAAACCAATCTCCTTGAAAAGAACATCATCACCTTCACCACCATGGGCCCCTACATTGACGATTGTGAAGCAATAATGTGCATCACCTTGTAGCCATGAGAACAATGAGTCAGTCCATTTGTAATTGAGTTTGTAATAGTCGCTGTCGGACTTTGGATGTGCTTGGATGTGTACATGATTTCCATCAATGGCACCCAAACAAAGTAAGAGGTTACAAATTCTCCAGAAATCCTGTACTACGTCTGCCCATTTTGCTTGGGAACAAACTGCAGCTCGCATCTACAAAGCAGACCGATGCGTTCCCTAAAACGGTGGTATGAATTGAACCATGCGTGCGTCCATTAAAAGTCTCGTGTGAAGTCTGCATTGGTCAGCACACATGGATGCGGTAACCATGATTTGGCATTAAAACTTCACATGAGCAGACTAGCGGGACGACTGACCAGGTCCTAATGCATGTTAACTTGAAAGGTACAAAAAAAAAAAGTCAGCTTCTTCAAACATCAATGTTCCTCCAAAGTTGAGAAGTCAAAGACGAAACAAATACAGAGGAAAATTCAGATAACAAATAGACAGGAGGCAGCCTTGTAAAAAATGAGAAAGGGATACAGATGGATTGTTGAAGCATCAATATGAAGAACAAAAGGAACCATCAGAGGACTGGAGAGAGAGAGTCAGAGACAAACACTTAAGAATGAGGAGATGAAAGACATGCGGGTATGGAATAAATGGAGTCTGGACTTTATAGGATAATCTCTGCAGCCGAAACTAAGTGGTAAAGAGCTGCTGCAGTGGTTTGGGGACTCAGTCATCTACTGTATGTACAGTTAATGCATCCAGTTCTGGTATGCTGTGAACGTTGAACAATGGGAGGAACTGTTTCTAGCCGGCTAAATTTAGGATTTCATAGAGCTCTAACTTCCTCATAAACTCTCCTACGTAATACATTGATTTAATTCCGAAACAAAGACTTCATATTAAGACTTGTATTTATGTAGAGTCACTAACCTCCTCCCCCTATCACAATGTTAAGACCTCCTCCTCAATAAATTAAGGTACATTAGGCTCCAGTTCTCCACTCTGCTTTGGACATAATCCCTCTAATCTTCTCAGAAATCGGTGTCCTTCACATCTTTTTTGTGCCTTGCTTATAGAAACCATGTAAGCTCTGTCCTTACTGTTGGGGATTTTGTATTTGGTTGTATAAATACTTATATTATTTACAGCAACTTTTCACATAACACTTATTATATTGTGTGCCTCCATGTGTGTGTCATCAAGGGCATGCTCAGGCTCCCACGCCTCCAGCTACCTGATGCTAAGGCAGCCATAAATGATTTCAATTTAGCCAAGGGTGAGAACTGGCCTTTCACGCTCATATGAATTTCCCCCTGAGTGCATATTGTGTGGTGTGAGACCAACTAAAGGAGCAACTCTTGATCTTTTTCATTAAATTTATATTTTTTTACTCCAGCAAGAAATACCTCTTCAGCACCAGACTGTGACAGCACAATCTTTTTTTGAACTCTTTCATGAGGGTCAGATCATACATGAGTGACAGAGCATGTTCCTCAGCCTTCCAGTTCAGATTCATATTTGTGCTGGTGCCCAGAAGGAAGGTATAAAGACTGGGAGAGCAACAGTGGAAACCCCCCTGTGGTTATGGAGCAGGATTAAGGCCACTGGGTTATTATGCCACCGAAAACTGCACTCTTCTAGCCCAGTAGGCAACACACCAGATTAATCTACTGTATCGTCCACCCACTGAAGCATCCAACCACTCTTAAAAAAATGACATTGTATTGCCTAGCTCACAGAAGTATTAGACTGAATAGATATTTCCGATTTGTATGTGTTGTTTAATTGAATGTGCTCAACCCTGCACACCTTCCAGCTATTGGATCAGGAGCTTGCATGAACAATATATAATCAGATTCATCAGTGTGACTTTGCAGGCTTTGCAATAGTTTATGTTGACATAATCCTGCAGCTCAAATCACATGGAAGAGGTTCACCCGTCCCATCAAGATGCCACAGCTTTCATCTGTTCTGCGCACACACTCACGTACATACAACATATTTTGCTGGCACTCCCCTGTCACATATTTGAATCCCTCCTCTTGATCTTTTGCTCAAACTACACCTCCCCCACCCTTTTGACCTCAATTTAACCACACATATGACTTTTTAGCTGTCTACATGTTTTACGACAATTAGAACACAACACGCTACAGAGCCACTCACAATGTGTGTGTGTGTGTGTGTGTGTGTGTGTGTGTGTGTGTGTGTGTGTGTGTGTGTGTGTGTGTGTGTGTGTGTGTGTGTGTGTGTGTGTTGAGTTACAGAGCAGTTGCTCTCACAGGCTACAAGCTAACATTTCAAATAGCCTTCCAGTATGTTTAGAATAGAACACGGCAGTCCCCACCCACTCAAAGCAGAGGTCATTGTGCCACTCAGACACCAAGCAGAGTCACAGTAGAGGAGGGTGACAGGTGGGGGAGGTTGAGGGGGTGGGGGTCCCTTCTATGACCAATTACACTTAAGTTGGGTCCAAGGAAGCACAGAGCCTCATGCAAAACTTTTACAAGCACGAGTGATCCAAAAGTAAACGTGACAAGTGGTTGAAGTCGGACGTTTACATGTTGGACATTTCAAAATATTTCCGAGACAAGCACTGAAGCAGGTTTGTTGGTTGATGACAAAAACAGACCTTCACCATCAATCCAAGCTCCAGAGACAGCAAACGCCTCCAACACAAACAATTTCTGGAACTTCTTCAGCTTCATTACATCACAAGTCTACTGTAAATATGCAACATCTTACTACTAATTTTGCCTTACATTTAACATCCTACTTTAAATTTAAAATATAATATTAGAAGCTAAATTTACTATATATTAAAATTACTAATATGCAGAAAAAACATTTTAGGCAGAGTTTTGCTGTTGTATCAGTTGAGGTGGAGCTAATTTTAACTATTATATTTTTGTAATAAACTCCGGTGTTTTCCAAACTAGAGTTACATGATAAATGTGAAAGGTCGTGACATGATTGATGGGAGAGGAAAGAAGGAAAAAAGTCTGGCCTCATATTTTAGGGCTTTTCTCTAAGATTTGCCTTTTTGTGAAATACTAGATAATTTGAGCAGTCATTAAAACAAAACCATGAGTTATACAGAGGAAATCACTTGTCTGTAGAACAGCCAACAGCTCATAGTTGTTTGAAACATAACAAGGAGCTCCAGGCCAAAAGTGATGGAAACTACTGTGTTGATCTTGAACAATGCATTCTGGTTTGTCAACTTTTTATGTAAAACTTCACACTGTAAAGTGACTGCGAACTAAACCTGTCAATAAATGTGGTAAAGTTAAAGGTACAAAGTGGCAATAAAATAGAAATACCCATGTAAAGTGCAAGAGCCTGAACTGTGCAGAAAATGTAATTACTACTTAGTTACATTCAACTGCTTGGTTTTGGCCAATTAAGCATTTTTAAAACAAACGAGCCCACGGATCATTGTACCAAAAGCTAAAGTTTGTTTCCTATGAAAATATTTGGAGTGGCTGGGGGATATCACTCATTTGGTCATCAACATAACTCCAGGACTTTTCTGTATCTCGCGACTGCTGTCGCTAAGTAACGGTGATAAACATGGAGGCGAGGCAACCTACCAGGCTCATGAGTCAAAGTTCCAACATGAAAGCCAAAGTCAAAAACAGCCTTAATGAAGAGCGCTGCCACCAGCAGCACAAATGATGCTCATACCAAATTCTGCGCGGGACCACAAAGTTTCCATAACAAATGTTAACAACACAACATATGATGCAGGCACAGTCTAATTTAATCCTCTCTGGCATTTCTGACGCCACTGTGACAACCTGGGTCACCAGGCAGAGGGCCAAGTGTGTGTGTGTGTGTGTGTGTGTGTGTGTGTGTGTGTGTGTGTGTGTGTGTGTGTGTGTGTGTGTGTGTGCTAAATCATATAGAGAGTGATACTGACCACATCTGCGCCAAAGCCTTAAATCTGGTAAGTTTCAAAGGAGGTGAAGTTCATCAATTTGTCCATTACGGTACGGCTTCCTCCCCAGGGGAAATGAAGAGACACATTTACTACCAGGACACACCTCCTGTGACCCTGTTTGACTGCTGAATGTCAATTATCTGAATAGATCTGGCAAGTGGCTGCTACAGATAATAGGCAACAAAAGCCACCATAAGTATGCTCACTAAGTGCAAAACACATCATAAATGTCATTAAGAGACAGAGAGAAATGTATATTTACAGTACTTATGAGCTTCGACGTAATAAAATGTAATGAGCCGAACATTTCAGACAAGTTAAAATAAGCTTTTGTTAATGCTGAATGGCTCCACTTCCCCTGAATTATCTGAAAGTAAATTCATACAAACACAACAAGCCAGCTTCAAAACTTCGAAAAGGCCTCATCTGAGAGAATCGTGCAAGACAGAAAACCAAGAATCATTATGGCAGAAATGTGAGAGTGCATTTCAGATATGCTGCCCTCAGAATGAGAAGCCACATCTGAGATTAATGAGGCACAGGCTTCACAAAGAGGGAGGGCGCCATCTTTTCTCAATTCCGGATCAAGATGTAAACAATGTCCCACCCTCTAAACAAACAGAGAGCGGTCCACAAGGGAATTGTTTCATCAGCGTGCTTATGGCACTTCACCCTAATAAGAGAATAGCCTTAAAGAGACGTTGTGGGCTGATAAAATGCACTTTAGGCCAAATAACTCTGAGAACAAGATCTCCCTGAATGGAAAGGTTGATTATTGGCACACAGTGAGCAAAATGGAAAGACAAAGAGAACATTCCTGAGGCCAGTCACCGGACAAGGCAGCATTGTCATTTAGTAAAGGCTTGATTTGGAAAACATGGTGACACTGGGTCATGTGCGACTTGACAGAAAATGTGACAAACGTAGAAACCTTCAACAACATGGTAGACAGTCATATCGACGAAACACCTTTGTTTAATACAGGAAGCCCTGTCTTTAGCGTCACTAAGGGTTACCAAGTAAACAAACCGAAAACTTTAGATGCTCCAGGGCCTCACTGAAGCACGTGCTGGCTAAATTTAAAGGAGTACTTTCACACTTTGGAAAAGAGGAGATTGATCTCATGTCGTAAAAATGAAACTACTTCCAGCAGCTGGTTAGTCTAAATGCTGGTAACAGCTAGCCTGGCTGAGTCCAAAGGTTAGCTGACTCATGAATGAACGCCGTATTGTTTAATTTCATTTATAAAATTGTTGTTTTCCAGGATATTATGCAACACGCTGTTTCTTTGCAGACTCAGGCAACCAGGAAAGTGCTGCTCCCACTTGTGTTGCATTCTGCCACACAACCACCTGTCCAGCAGCAAATTGATGCTTTTACGTGTTGGTTTTTGGACAGATTAAAAACTGAAATAAACCTGGTGAGTTTAAGAGGTATCCGTAGGCTCATTTTGTTATATTTGGACAGAAACAGTCTGGATGTTTTCCTCTTGGTTGTTGCAAGATTGGATCAGCCAGAGGGATGCACGCATGCTGCTGAGATTGGTTGTTTTGATGTCAAAGAAGTGATGACACGGCAGACATTGGAAAAGCTTGCACAGCAGCTAAGTGCCGTCTTCGGTGATGTCAGATTGCAGTTGAAACATTCGACTGAAAACCTGCATTGCAACGTCAAGGATGCCCTGACGATGTCTTTACAGGATATTTCCCGAAGAAATCGCGGGCAGCTTTGTGGGATAAATTCCCATTTTTCAGTTAACAAACATACACAGGATTTAACTGTGTGAACGTACAGGTCAGTTGTGGATTTGGCTACTTCTTTAATATTTTGTCAAACTACTTAGCTGCTGCGGATTAACGCAAATACGTTTTTAACACCTCTGAATTGTGATTTTACAACCCTGGTTGAAAACAGTCTGTTTTCCCTGAAAGGAAACTACAGGCAACACAATGCGTTAATGGGCAGTATTGGTGCTCCATAGCCCAACAAGATCGTTTCAAAAAAAAAAAAAATTGGTCAGCAAAGTTTTTCAGATTGTGTCATGTTTGACATATGATTTTGAAAATCAGTCAGATACTGGTCATGCATGTTGCCTAACAATGTAATAACCAACCGCAGCAGAGCATCCCTCCTGCTGATCCAATCTAGCACCAATCATTTACCTGTTTCCAGTAAAAAAAAATTGTAGCAGCAGCTAGCTGTAGCTTTATATTAACTGCACAGACATGGAGAGTGGTATAAATCATCAAAAAGAAAGTAAGTATATTTTCCAAATGGTCAAACTATGCATTGGAAACACATTGAGGACCAAACTACTCAGCTATCTGAACATATTTTTTTTTTTAAATGTTTTGGTTCAAGATGACTCAAAGATGGGGAAGGACAGGACGAACAGCATCCTTCTCCTAGTGGAGGTCTCAATTGTTGCTTCTCTCCACACCCCACAGATTACAGTACCCAAGTAAGCAAGATAACAGGCTAGTGGAGATAAACCCAATTGAGCTCTTGTAACCATCAGTGATAAGAAGAGATTAGAGCGGAAATTACAGGCTTGGGTACAGACATTATCAGATAAAGACATACTTCTACTGTTGTTCATGTTGAAGGACAGGACTGCAGAAGTACAGTAATGATGAGAAAAGTCACAATTTCAACAAATATATGAAATAATACATTTCTAAAAGCTACACTGAAAGAGGACAACAGACAGCACCTTCCTCTGGCATAAACCAGACTGCATTCTAATGATCTAAAAAGTTTGTTGTGGTTAGTTTTTGGCTTTTGTGACAACTCGGTGTATCCAAACTGAAATACACAGAAAAGGGGGGTTTACATAGAGACGATTTTCCAACGCTTGATGGCCCTGCGTTCAGTTTTTTTGCACGGACACGTTGGGGCATGATAGATGTAATATGGCCCCATTGTGTGAGTCGAAGGGTATTTCCTTGTCATGATGCTCCACCACTCATCCCCCTGTGCAGACAGCAGCCTCAGGTATTTCTCTGCCTCTCCGCCCCCGCCTCGATTGTGTCTAAACGCCGAAGGAGAGCGGGCTGGCGCATGAAAGCGACACTACTTTCCCAGATTCCCGTTTCAAATATGCCATTTGTGCCAGCTTAACAGGCAGAAGAAAGATGAAACTTAGGAAACTTAACCTCTCGCCCTGAAGTCACAATCCATGTTTCATTTGCCTACCACTGAGATTATTGTTCATTTCTCAGGGAAATAGGAGATGAGGGTGGGAGTCACGAGTGGAGCCGTAATGCTCCTTGGTGCAAGGAATGAGGCTCAGTCATCAAAGGAAACCCCTTATATTTCTTCAAATTCTTTACGTGACTCGCATGCTTTAGAGGTGCTGGGCAGTCTTGATTAACCTGATTAAACACAATCTGTGAAGTTTTAAAGGTCGAATTAATGATCCAAGATGGAATTAGCGCTACGTTCACCCCACTACAGACTTTCTGTATTTCATCAGACTGAAGCCATATTTCACATTTTTAGGTATTGAGCAAAACCAAAAGCAGTTTCACTGCAATGCAGATGTTGTCATTTCCCCCCCCCCATTTTTAAATCCTGTTTTTCAAAATATACAGCGAAAGAGATTAACAAGAGTTCAATTTACCTAAGATGTGTCTACATAAAAATAACTGTCATGCCATTCCCCCTCTGAGGCTGTGCCTGAGCATTCCCATGAGAGAGAGCAAGTTCCCATGATCTTGGCCCTGCGGCCATATTTGGCATGCTAATACCCATTAAATCTGAAATATTTCCAGCACACAGGAACAGGTGTCTTTAAAACAAGGCTAAGTCTTAGTCAGGGTATCCCCCTTCTGCGACTCCACAAGCAGCAGAAAGGAAAATTATATGGTTTCAGAAAACCATGGCAGCCTAAACACAGAGACCCAAAACACACACAGCACTGAAATGCTAGCAAGTAATTATATGCCTGGACTGCACTATAGAATAGAAATGTGACATAATATAACCAAACTGCATCAGAGCTGCTCGTGGTCCTGGTCACGGTACAGCTACAGAATTACAACTAATAAAATTGCTGAAATTTTTGACATGGGTTTGGCACAATAGAAAATACACTACCAAGCAGAAGGAGAAACCTTTTATATCAGTGTGTAAGTCCATGAGTGACACAACATCTGAATCAGCTATGAAAACTCACTCATCGACAGGTGAGAGTGATTCAAATCACCTAACTGAGGAAATATTGCAGATGTAGCCACTCTGCATCTCAGTTACTGTCACTCCGCCGACCTCTCGCAACAGCCTTTTGTTCTGCTGTTATGCATCCTGCTTCCACATATGTTAGCTCTGAGCGTGATTTGTTTAATTGCCTGAAGCGCCGCCATTGTGTGGCAATTTCTGTTCTGATAATTACCTTAAATACAGGTTAATGCGTGGACCCAAGCCGCCGCGGGAGCCAGCTCATAATCATTTAATGCTGACTGTTGGTTACGTGGAGGAGCAGAGAAAGTGTTACACTTTAACAAGACTGGATGTGGGCCACGAGAAAAGCCTTGACTGTGCCATACCTTTGCCTCCTGTGACTTCATTTTCAGCATTCACAAACACTGTGGGCTTTTTTTTCTGTAGCCTAAAGAGCTGTTTGTTCATTTGAAATAATCAGGAAGGATATGAGACAAAAGACAAATCAAAGGAAAAAACAAAGTCTTGTTGTTGTTGTTGTTTTTTTTAAAAATCTAAACGAGCATCCTTTTATATGTATTTGCGCCTGTGAGTAATCAGGTCAGCTGCCTAATCATGTCTGACACCAACAGCAGAGAAGAACTAATGAACCAAACACAGAAATGTAGAGAAGCCTTCAACTATGATGGGTGAAATATAACATCTCTGACCATTGCTAACAGGCCTTAAATTCACCAGGATACGCTCATCACTGGCCTCCATGTTGTGTGACTCCAGACATTTCCTCATTACAGTCTGAAAGCAAGTTCTCAGATCACAAGGCAACACAAAGTGCAGCTTTTTTTTGGAGCCCTTCAGTTTGCAGCGAGAGTGCGACTCGTTCTGTCACTGTTGTGCCAGTATAACTCCAGATTAAGCGTGCAGCATCTCGCCACTTAAAAAAGCAACTGTGCGATCTAACGCCACTTTGAATGCGACGTAACATAAATTAGTTCTGACTCCAGAGATTTACAGCGATACCCCGAGGCTCGACATTAATCTGCTCGGTCTGGCAGACGTCTTCATGTGAAACAGGCTCGACCTCCGATCCTGGCCTTGAAATTCAACATGAGATATACGCAAAATATCGGGATGGTGTTATTATGCTGAGCTGATTGGTATTGGAAAGTTCACGTGAATTACATAACATAATATCATGTTGCAGGCAGGTGGGTGACAGACACCATGTCCTCTGCAGCAGCAGCAGCAGCAGTGCAGTATTCCTGTTACTACACTGCATTTATTTACTGGCATTAATGTTAAGAAATCATTTACCTCGAATTTAAAGATAGAAGTTTGTCATATGCATCTTTAATCCTCATGACTGTTTATCAGGCTCATGTGCATGCTGTCTTGTTTTAACGTGTTTTTCGATCTACATTTATGATGCAGGAGCTCACTGGATTATTAGTATTTTTGCAAATATCAAATGTTATTGTTGCTGTATTACAACCAGGCAGGGAGATAAGTCATCACAGTGAGAGTGCAGTCCTCCTGCTCTGCACTGCAAGACCTCTACTTAGATGCAGTCAAACTAGCCACACTAAGGCAAAAAAAAAAAACACACCAAAAAAAAGCCTTAATCCCACTGCACTATATTCCAGTCTGTAATGTAATGTGTTCGTATTCACTTGCACATACGAACTCCTGGCGGTGTTTCAGCTTTGTTTACCTGTTCTCTCCTTTTGCATTTGAGGGTGGTGGGTGTAGAACTGTTTGGTTGTCCTCCATTTCCACGACACATTTTGTGTTCAGTTCAATTTCTGCAGAGAGAAGTTTGTTTGGAAAGTAAAGCAGAATGCGGGGGTGTGAAGAGACAAATATGAGCTCCTCTGACCGTGTTTCAACGACACTCAAGTCTGACTTGAGGCTCATAACTCAAGACTGAAAGCAGCAATGGCGAAGAAAGCAAAACAACTTTGAGATCATTTAGCATGAATCCGAGAAGACAGAAAAGAGTTTGCAAAGCAGAAATCGTCGTTAGGACACTTACCCCTGCGGTTCATGGGCCGAACTCTCACTGCAACTTTTACCTTTGTATCCGACATTTTCGTCCACTTTTCACTCCCACCCTGTCTATGCGCCGAGCTATCGATGTATATAGTCTGTGAATCCCCGACAAGAAGCCCGGGTTTCTGCCAGAAAAAAAAAGAGGCAGCAGACTCTAGTTAAACAGCCCCGAAAGAGTCCAGAGCTCGAGGAGAAGAGATAGGAATATGTTCATTTTTTTTTCTTCTTCTTTATATCCATCCGGGTTCGCTTCTTGTGTAAATCCAGCGCTCTGCTCCAGCCCCAGACAGCATCCCCACCGCCATCTTCCACTGGGAGCACGACAGCTATCCTCTGGCAGACTGGAGAGGCTGTGCCAAAGAGGGGGAAAGGATTTACGCACCGCGCCGCTTATCTGGGGTAAACCAACACACGAGAAATGAGAGGCTGTGTGACAAGTTGATTTACATGCGTCAACAATAAGCATCTATCTGAGAGAGTGTCGAGGTGAGATGAAGTACACAAGTTAGTAAGTTTTAAACAGTCCTATAAAACCTGTCTGCTGGTGATCATCTTTCTCACACACACACACACACACACACACACACACACACACACACACACACACACACACACACACACACACACACACACACACACACACACACACACACACACACACACACACACACACACACACACACACACACACATTAAATTGTTTTATCCATTGTTTTTTGTAAAACAATAAAAAATAAAACTGAGGGGAGATAAATATTAATCATGAAAATAATAATAAATACCAACTGAGTTAGTTTCTTCTCCAACCTAAAATAGTCAAATTAACTCGGTTTTTAAAACCGGTGATCAAAAATAATTTTTGGTAATTTGGTATTTATGTATAACCCACTTTTCATATTTATATTCTAAATCAAGTTCAGGTTTTCCTATTTTCTCTTCATAACCTGAAAATAGTGCTCCCCCCCCCCCCTTCATTCTCACTGATGTATTGATGGACTGTATGAAGATGTGTTTATGTCAGTTGTCCCTACAGGTATAATAAGATTGAAAATGTTGTCAATATGAACTGTAGAAATTAAACTTAATCACAGAAGACTTAAACCTCCACTTGTTACCCATCAGTTTATAGCTTTGTGTAGACATGAGCTGTGAGCAGTTGAACCTCATAGTGTGTTTTCCTTCTCATTGTTTTCCTTCTTATCCCTTTAGTCAACTTGAGACTAGACTGAGATATACATTGAGCATCTTTGTGGGGCCCCAAGCATAGATTGGGAACCATTGCATACACTATAGTGTTATTAAATAATACAATTTTAAGCTCAGAAGCTGGGACAATAACAACAACACATAACAAAAAAAACATGTTTAATATGATTGCATGCTTAACACCACTGAAAAATGTTAACTACATTCATTTTACTATCAGAAAAAATAAAACATACAGTAAAACATTGGTTACTTGGGCTTTGTCATATAATACCAAAAAAAAAAAAAAAGTCAGATAAGATAAAACGTAATTAAACTCTTACTCAACTCTACTTCATACATAAGCTACATTGTCGGCCCAGTATGAGATTTAGCAGAGTAAATCTTCACTGTATGGTCTCCACTGTCCAGGATGACGAGCAGGTTGTTCAGTAACGCCAATCCAACTGGCCGGACAAGATTGTCTCCCACAAGAGGAGTTAGGACTGGATTGTTCAGGACCTTCCCCAAACTACAAATCATCCCCTGATTAGAGTCGGTCACAATCACATCTCCATCTCTGTCAAAGGCCACCCCGTACATGTTCAGCCTCCCTGAGGACTGCAGCATCAGGCTGAAACTGTCTGTCTGGTAAAGGAGGTGAAAGTCTTTTGTAAACACTTTAAGTTTTCTGTGCTGGTGCCTCTCTGTTGGATGTGTGACCTCGGGTAGGTGCTCCATCACTGCAGTGTTCCCAGTAGCCCAACAGTAGGCCACCACTTTGGGACAATGAAGGTCTGCAACGGCTATTTGATGTTCCAGAAGGACACTGTGACTGTAGTCCACTTTTAGCTGGGACAGTGTCCCGGCCTGAACATCTGAGACCAGGATGTGCCCACTGCTGTCTGTGTCCACACCCCAGGGCAGCTGGAAGGAGTCCTTGACCGTCAACACATGATTCCCCCTGGAGGTGAAAACCTTCACAGCGCCGTCCCCTGCATCTGTCACCACCACGTAACCACTGGGAGTTACTGCCACATCCACCGGGTAACAGATCTCCCCATTGGCTTTTCCTTTTCGACCAAAGGTGTTCAGCTTTTTTCCCTGCACATTGAACACCACCACCCTCTTCTCTCCATCATGCACCACCACTACTGCCCCCGAAGACCCCAAAACAGCTATGCCTGTGGGGTTGATGAGAGTCCCCCACCCACCAAACACAGAGTGGAGGTGCAGAGCTGTGCATGCCAGGCCTGTGGGCATGACAAAGCCTCCATTTGCCCGGCGAGGAGGAGAAGAGGATGTGGGGCTCCGGGACACCAGAAGCTCGTGCAGGTCACTCAGAGCCTGGCAGTGGGAGGTGCTGTCAACACTGCACAGCTGTCGACAGAACGGGCACTCCAGCTTCCTCAGGAGAGGGTGGGACAAAGCAGTGATGCATTCCTGACAGAGTACATGGCCACAGGAAAGGTTCTGTGGTCTTCGCTCCCTCTGCTGAGGACTGAACATCTCGAAGCAGACTTTGCACTCCAGTAAGTTGATCTGGATCTCTCTCAGTATCCTCTCAGGGCTCAGGCTGCCACGATGCGGGAGACCAGGACTCTTAGCCATGACTTAAATATCCTGATAATCTACTGAGACTGTTCAGTCAGCTGATGCTGCACAAGGCTCAGTAAACCAAAAGAACAAGACTAGGACAGAGAGAATGACAAAGAGAGGGATATGAAAGCACAGAACCACCACAATTTTTTTGTATGTACAGTCATGTCCCAGGCTTGTAGGCCCAGCCAGTCACGTGACATCTTGCACATAACTGAGGCTCTCTGCTGCCCTCCTTTGGAAATCAACTCACACAGGTTGTTATGCAGATATTTCAGAGCACATTCAGCGACAGCAGAGGCAAGTAAAATAAAAAATCCTTACATGCATATTCAATAAACAAATAGATATGTTTGCCTAAATTCAAAACTAGGACCCCGTTACAGTTTGCCTGAATACTCACAATT
Source organism: Brachyistius frenatus (assembly GCF_029030835.1). Taxonomy (NCBI): domain Eukaryota; kingdom Metazoa; phylum Chordata; class Actinopteri; family Embiotocidae; genus Brachyistius; species Brachyistius frenatus. Next base: position 4,515,698 of record NW_027210619.1, on the reverse strand, counting down.
GGAGAGTTTATCTTTCAGCAGGCTCTGAATTTCTAACTCAACCTCTGCTGCTGTTTAGGACCGTATGACATTTATTGCTGTCGTTTTCCAAGGAGACAGCAATTGTACCTTCAAATACATCTTATTACAGGTCAGCATGAGGCAGCTATTTCTGTCTCAGTTTCATGGTGTGCAGCCGGAGTGAAATCTGATCTGAGATGGGCAGTACTTGAGTCAGCCAATCCAGCCCTCCTTTGCTGCAGCAGGACGTTCTTTTGCGGCAGAGCAAGGTCATTCTATAATTGCTGTTGTTACTTTGGAGTAAACAAACAGCCTCCTACTGATATAAACATGGTAGCGAGTACAAAGAAAAAGTATTTGCTGAGAAATAAAGGAATTTGTTCTTGTAAAAATGGGTAAGCTGCTTAATGTCTACTTTAAAAACCAGGAGGGCCTTGAAGTAAGAAGTCACACCTTGTTTTAAGAGGAAATGTAAAACATTTTTTAATATGTTTCATTATTTCACAGTGAAAAAGAACAGCACAAGTAATTTTCAGCAGAATTTTTTTTTTTTTTGGCAAATTACATCTAAATCCAGAGACAATGTACCATTTATAGTGTGTACATGTAGCATAGGAGCCTGGTCCATTCCACAGAGGTCAACGTCTGGATTGTTGAGAATTATCAGGGATATATCTGTTCTGAGATGATACTGACAGAGCAAATGAAAATAAACTTTCAATAAAGCACTCAAGGCCAGAAGAATCAAACACAAAAGGCTCAGATTTAGTCTGAACACAAACTGAGACAAATTAGGGAATAAAAAAAAAAATAATAAAAAAGAACACGCAAACAGGCACGCAGGGGTGAATTAAACCATTAAAATGACATGAACATAACAACACTGGTGTCCTGCTGTGTGTTGTAATACAAAGATTCTTTGACTACTTTGTAACATTTTCCTACTAAAACACTTGATTTGATTTGACACAGCCATGCAAATGCAATATATGCAACAACAAGAAGGCCGATAGTAAAAGAAAATCACCCGCACACAGCCAGGAAGAACCTGACGAAACATGCAGGAGTCTGAAAAAACTACCCTCTCTTATCAGGACAGGAAAAAAACAAAAATAAAAACTATAGCAGCCACAGATGGACAGGGAGAGTAAAATCACTCAAGGTCACAATGATTCACAAAATACTCAAACATTACAAAATGTACAACATTTTTTTTCAAGAAAACATTCTGCAAAGTGCGTAAACTGTGTGCTTCGCTTAGTTACAGGTCAAAAACAAACCTCAGTTGATGATCCTACCTAGCTGAAGCTGTCTTGCATTGAAATCTGGCCCACATTCAAGTTAAAAACACCTAATAGTGAACATCTATGATGTAAATAGACAATCAATGACATACTTATAATTTAAAAAAAAAAAAAGACTAGCTTTTCTGTGCTATGACATAGAGGCTCCAATTAAAGTGATAAATTCGACAAAATGGCTTTTTTAACATTGAAATGTGTCGAACCAAGATAATTGAGGCTGGCTTAAACCAGTCTAATGTACATTAACCATCAGTGATACTGTATCATAGGATAAATGTTTGTAAATTATCGGCTACAATGATCATGCAGTCACATCTAGAATCGGCAGTTTTTAATTGCCCTTTCTCTTACACTCTCACACCTCATCTTTCTACCCCTCTTTCACACACAAAGAAACCAGTGATCAGTGCTGTAGGAGCTTTTGTGACTACAGCACACAGTTTAGTGTGCATCGCTGTAGTCAGAGCCACCATGCACTCCTAATAACACTGCATGGACCTGCTCATCCACTTTGTCTCTGTCGTCTCCACGCCCTCTGCTGTAGGTGGGGGGCTTTCCTAGACTTCAAATTACACCGGGAAGAGGTCGTATCTTTGCCCCCTTTTTTTTCAGCCTATAATCCTTCACGCTTGGCTCTTCGGAGTGAGTTCAGGAGTCACCCAGCAGCCTCTGGCTCCGGCTCCTACTGGCTGTCGAGGCCGTTGATGGATTTGTTTTTTCCTGAGCCTGTCCCTCTTCGTCTGGTTGTCGGGCTGTCGCTGTGTACATCTGTCTCTACTGACACATGAAGATCAAATATTTTTAAGTGAGTTCATTAAAATACCTAACTGAAATGTGCATATTTACAGTATAACTCTATTTCAAGCACTAGAGGTCAGTCTTTCACTGGATAATAGCTGAAGATTGATGTGTATTTTTGAGCCTGTGGTTCATAAAATACCGTTAAATTCCTCGAACACAGGATCAGCTGACTCTGTGTAATTACCGTCATCACATTCTGAGAAGCTCTGTGAGAGGAGAAAAGTGTAAATATACATCACACACGCACAACTTTAAAAGAACAGAGAACATATAACAGCTCACTGACTGATAAGAATCCTTAAAAGGGACACATCCTGAATGTTAATATTCACTGAGGGTCCTCAACAGTAAGACTTTTTGGACACAGAAAACGATTTGCTTTATTAGTTCGCAGACGACACAGCCTTTTGTCATTCAGACATGGGTATCAGTTTGTCACAGCTTTACTTAGACGTGACAGGACTAATATAGAAGGTCACTGGCTTCTGGGAAAGAGTCTGCCACTGCTGTTGAAAAGTAATGACGTCAAAGGAGAGCAACGTTTTTTTTATTCCCTCACAACCTGCAGCGGAGATGGATTTTAATAACATGTTTTGATGTATTCAATGAACCATCAAGAAATTTATAGGGAAAATTTCAATGTAATCTTGATAAACAAACAATACTTTTGTGTAAATTAAAATTGTCTTTGTAAATGATACAGAAATGTTACTAGGTCTGCAGTAGTTTGACATAAAAAAAACACTCCTAAAAGCTAAAGCAATAAACATACCTTTCCCCTCGGACCATATGTTTCTGCATACCACACCATGCCATATAGGCACAGGAATGTAATGAAGGCCTAAAAACAGATCAAAGGCAACAGAGACTCGTAAACGATTCTTGGAAAATCCTTAATCAATAATTTACAGCATTGAACATTTTTTTAATTGTAGATGTTGAAACAGACAAAATTACAGTGTGTTGGTGGTTAAGGTCTAAGCTTTCACATATTTGAAAGCATGATGGCAGAAAGGCACATAAACATGATCTTACCAAACACAACAGCCAAAGGATCACATAGAGGATCTGTGTTTTTGAGAACAAGTCCTGTCCAAACTTAATACATGCCAAGGCCTCCAGAAAGGCTATTGCCCTGTGAATAAAGAGAGAAAAAAAACCCCACATATAACTGAAACCTTTGACCTTCTCACATTAAACTTTCACTTTAACAGGAAAAAATAGAAGCTCTAAACAAATATGTTGGTTTGTGGTTTTTTTACCCGAGAGCTGTGGGAGGCTCACTGACCTGAATCTGTTTACATCAGCTCAATGAAACATATTCTTTTTGAATAACATTCCTGATGTGGGTCAACTGAATGACAATTTAGACCTTGAGTGAGGCAGCGAAATGCCGCAACAAATACTACTGCTCATACCACCTGGTAGATCAGTTAACATTCATCACAGCCAGCATCACTTCTTATCTGCCATCACTGCCTGAGGCCGTTATTATTATGTGTATACAGCAAACTACATTCTTCATACAAGGTGTAGTTCAACTGACTTTTGAGGATCTCATTTGTAACAATACACTCTAAATAAGGTTTTACTTACCCAAACACCCAACACTGAGTCCCCACTCTCTTGCACTGTGTGTCTGTGAGGTACGCATAATACTGCCTGAAGACAAAACAAATACAATGCAAACGTTAGCAGATTTCAAGTCAGTTTCTTGCCTAACCATAAACCTGTCTATAAAATTGACTAAACAATGAACGACACAGAAGCATGAACCAGACGTACCTTACTGTTGGAGCCGTGATGATACCAACGAACAGGATTCGACACCAGCTAAGAGCATGGCTCGCGGGGAAGATAAAAATGTGTTTGAGGAAGAATGTGTTCAACTCTGTGAGCTGCGAAAGAAACAGGAAACAACACAGATGATCATGGTAAAAATCTATATAAGCACTTATAGTATAGTCTGTAATTATTAGGACATTTCTGTTGTTGGCACCACATATAAACATAAAGGTTTAAAAAAAAAAGTTACAATGTGTTTTATATATAATCACAGAGAAAAAACAAAATAAACAATTATACCTTAATCTTTTGTAAATATCAATATTTAATATGAATGAAATGACTAGCAGAGGTAAATATCAACAGTATCTTTCCTCATGATTGGCTTTTCTTCAGTCATCTAATTAACATTATACATTTTAATTTCTGAACTGTTCAAATTCAAATAAAATGTGCTGGAGTAAATACAAAAGCTATTTTTCTAGGTTAGGCAGTGGTTTGTCATCGAGGAAAAGCACAGGTGTAAATAATACAATTTTATGTTCCCTGAAGCTGGTGAGTTTCTGTGTCTTGGTATTATGCATGATGGCTTCATGGATTACTGGGCCAACCGAATGAAATGAAGGTATCATTAGTATGATTAGTCAAAATGTGTGCTGTTAAAAAGGCCAAAGAAAAACATGTCAAAGTGTGCTTCTACTTATTAACATAACTGTACTACTCTTCCTTCGTTGTTACTAAATACTTAAAACAACATGCTCTATTTTACATGAGAATACAATATTATTTTAAGGGTGGACAGTAAATGTTGCTTGTAGATTAAAACCACATTTTCTCACAGCTGTGTATTTATGAACCCAGTTCATCAGTTTTATTCCAGTCTGAGAGCTAAGAAAATCTACCCTTAAAGTAGAGAATATTGTCATGAGCTCGAGTTTGTGGTCCACATAAATCTCGCACACAGCAGACATGCTGATGGCAGAGCAGGACAAGCACAGGTGTCGCAAATAACATTTCATGACAGCTTTGTTCCATTGCCAGTGAGACAGGAGGTGGTTTTGTCAATTTCAAGGATGTGTCCTTGAAAGGATGGGACCTTCCAAGCCAGGACCTTCAGAGGCGAGGCCATACTCTTTCTATGCACTCAGAGTACACATGATGAAACAGTCTAGCGAGTCTGAAAGTGTGCTTCATCCTTCTTCTTTGTTTAATGGCAAATTGGAGCCAGGCAGAAGATCATCACCACAACTGCTGTGTTATACAGACTTTATATTCCAGCTATGCGTCTTAGAAAAAGTTCCACCCTTGTATGTGCGTACAGAATTGTGGGTGCTTTAAGCAACCCAAAGATACACCAGATGCATCTCTGAAATTTCCCTTAATGTGGGACTTAACTGATCCGAGACATTGGAGCAGTCCTGTCAGGATTTGATGACATAACATCCAAGAAATTGTTTTGTTTTAATTCTGGTTGATGTTGTACAGCACTGTGTTTCAATGTGCTATATAAATAGATAATAGTGACTAGACTAAAACCTCTGCCTACCAAGGATGCATCCTTGAGATTGAGACACAGCCTGCGTGCATAAGAGCAGGACCCTGAAACTCGGATACATAAAAGGAATGCGGCCCCTCTTTATGTTATGATTACATCTGTGTTTGACAAATCAAAATCTGTGGTGTCAGTATGGAATTTTTTTTAATTTTATTGCAGGCAGATTCACTGAAAATGTCAATTAGTTCAGCCCGAACACAGACAGTAAAATTGTTTTCCCATTTTAAGTAATGATATCTGAATTCTATTATTACACCCAAGTCCTTTTCAGCAAAATAAATGTATAGATTTCTTTGGTTTCAGGGTGTTTATAATGACACTGGCACATACGGTATACCGATTATTTCACAAAAATGTAACACTTATGAAACCATTCGAGTTGAAGTTAGGACACTAACAAAGATTCTGTTACGATGCAAATCAGGCTTGGATAAACACGTTGGCAACAACAACAGCAGTGTATTTTAAAGGGGGGACTTTGTCCAAGTCCCGCTCATCCGCACTGGAAGATAATGAGAGGGAGGCCTGCTGCAGTGTTATTCATTCATTTGGCCAGAAGCTTGTGTGGTTGAACTCAATGAGGAGCAGCTAAACTGTCCCCACGCTGAGGAGAGGAGAGACATCCCACATCTCCTCAACTCATTTTTAATAACTGGTAATTACTATCTGAGGTCTCAAGAGAGTTGTCGATGGCCTGAGTGAAGGAGAGGGGTGGATGTTGCCGTTTCATCACCAAACAAAAAAACAGGAGAAACACCAGCCTTTAGCTTCCATCACCACGGCAGTCTGCGGCTAGAAATTTTGGCAGCCATAGTTGACTCTCTAGTGGAGAGCGACGGCGCTTACTCAGGTTCTCCATGCGTGGTTTTCTCATTACCATAAATTGCACCCAAGTAATCCAGTCCGCCTCACTCTTATGGGATTAGCTGTCAATATGCAGACAGCAGGACTCTCGTGCATTATTTGGATCCTTTTGGGACTGGTTTTAGATTTCAGCTGAATTAGATTAGCCAGGATTTAGCACACGGAGCACAACGGATGATCTCCAACTAGTCGGCACTTAGTCACCATGAGAGCGGATTTCTCACGGACCCACCTGCCAGATGATCATGAACAGATAGACGCCCATCACTCGCTGCAAGGAAGACTTCGGGTCGAGCCAGCGCACGTATGTCCAGCTCGCAGGGGTGAACTGCAGCGCGGCTCGTTTGATCTTTCCTGTGGTGGTGTGGATGTCCCTGGTTGGGAAGCACATAAACAGGATTACAAACACTTGCAGATAGATTTACAATAAGTGTTATGTTAGTGCAGAGAACAGATGAAAGCAATGCCACCACATAAATCATTCAGATCCACTCTGCCTTGATGAACATGTGGGATTATTTTTCAGAATAACAATTTATGCATCAGATGGTTTGCTAAAAAGAGTTGCTGGAGCGGAATAGGTTTTATCATAATGTTACAAAATCAAAGTAAATTAAATCCATTAGATAGTGTTTATTCATTATATTTGATGTATTCTGACATTAACATCTACATCTTGGGACTTTCAGATACATTGTATAATAAAATCACGGAAGAAAGTTTGATGAAATTTAAAGAAAAACTAAATATAAATTTCATTGGGTTGACAAACAAAATTTTCTTGAAATAATATAACAAAGCCTAAAAGCCCCAAAATAATAATAAACATAATCATTCTTTAGCTTGTGATATCATCCTCAGATGCTAGTTTTTATATTCGAGTTTGAATTGAGGTGACATAAACAGGCTGATGATGTATTACCGGCATTTTTTAAATCAGATGTAATATCATTAAAACATGGCTGATTTTATAAAATGTATGCACCAGTCTTCCAATATGAAGCCCCCTTCCATTTCCACACACTGTAAATGATTTAGAAAAGGCATCTGAAAATTCTGGGCATGTTAGTGCTGTTCAAACAGACTGAGGAGCAGCACAACACAGTTACAGCTGCATTTGTAGACCATAGAGTCATACTTAATACTGGCCCAGTGGTAGGTCCTCATCTCCAAAAAGCGGCAGACAGTCATGCCGAGCCAGATTCCCCCTCCGTTACACAGCAGGATATCCAGAATCACTTGGTCCCACCAGCACTCAGCAAAGTTAGGCAACAGATGCATGAAGAATAGCTATAGGTACAGGAGAAGGAAGCGCAAAACAATGGCTAAAACCCATCATACTCCACTGGATAAACCACCTGCTTAATACACCTTAAAATTCCTCCATTAGAGAGAGAGAGCGAGAGAGAGAGAGAGAGAGAGAGAGAGAGAGTGAGCGAGAGGCAGGCAGAAAGTGACAGGATGCTATGCGTTTGATGACTTGCACCAGTGTGTGCTTGCTTCTGTACCTCAGTGAGCTCCCAGGTAATACTGATGGTCCAGCACAGGCCATAGCTTCGAATGAGGAGGGCCTTCATACCCCAACCCCAGAAATGGCTGAATGCAAAAATGTCAAAATGGCTCAGGATTCTTTCCCAGGTGATGACATGGCAGTTCACAGCGTACTCCTGCAGGCAACAGCACAGATAGCCTCATTACACTGATTGATAATCCCCCCTGACGGTGAGCACAACTGGTGCATGCAAATCAACGGGTAAACTATTTTTGCAGTGAACCTCACCATTATGTCTGCCTCTCTCTTGGCATAGCGCAGGTTTGGATCCAGCCAAAACATCAGCTGCTTCACCTGCTGCCAGTTGAGGAAGATGATGAAAACCAGGAACAGGAAGTAGATGACACTCAGACCTTATGGCAGCAGAGATACATGATGGTGAGAGAGGAAAATCTGAGGTCCAGACAACGCCTGTTTTTAACCTGAAAGACTTTCAGCAAATACTCACCAAAAACTATACGCCATATTGCTGGGTGTGGTCTGGTGAATGGACCTGAAATGAGGTACATTAAGATACAAAAAAATATTTTCTTTATTTGTGTTACTTCACATATAGTTCTGGATTTGTTCCCTTCCTCATGCCTGCTAGTGGAGGTGATTTATGGCTTTTAGAGGGAACTAAAATACCTGACAAATGACACCACGCTGACAGAAGCAGTTCCCCTTAGGATTCAAATTCAGTTTATACAGTCTGTTCGTTTTTTTCCTTTCATAACGAGGTCCTTGTTGAAGTTCCTCTTTGTTCTAACTTGTGTAAAACAGTCTTTATTATTTACTTTGCTAAAATGTTTGGGACTCACCTTCAGGGCGACTGACTTCACCGTTTTTCACTAAACAATACCGCCTCTCTGCGGTTTACTCACCATTGGGAAATGCCAAAACACTGATGACAAGGAAGAAGGAGATGACGAGAATGAGTCCAATCCAGACATTACTGTCAGGATTTCCATCATCTCTGCAAATGGGACAAATACATATTTCCCAATGATCAGTTAATATTACCAGTGATTTGAAGAATATCCTGTGGTGGAAGACGTATTCAGGTCCTTTACATAAGTAAAAGTACTAATACATCACAGTGAAAATACTCCAGTACAAGTTACCGTCCTTACTTTACGTATTATGCGAAAAATGTATTTAAAGTATAAGTACACAATGAGTAGTAAGTGTTCCCTGATATTTTTGGATTCATATTACTGTTGCATTACAGTGCATTTTTACTGCTGCAGGTATTTAAGGTTGTATATTATATCATGTTGGTTAGTTGAATCTACAGCACTGCATCATATTCAATTCTGCTCTGTAAGAACTACGTATCTCTAAAAAGTCAACAAGCTCAGAAAATTATTTAGCATTATATATATATTCTAGATTATGTCGCTAATAAAGTTTTTTTTTTTTAATCCATAAAGGAACATCTAATCGTTCAGTTTATCAGAAAAAAAAAAAATCAAATTCAAAATCATCAGTGTGATTTTTACTAGACAGGAAAGGTACTGTAATTTGAAAAGTAACTAGTAACTAAAGCTGTCAGACAAATGTAGCGGAGTAAAGAGTACAATATTTACCTCAGAGATGTAAAGCAGAGTACAAATGTGAAGTTGCATAAAATTTAAATATTGAAGTTAAGTAAAAAAATAAATAAATAAATAAAATCTCAATTTAGTACAGTACTTGAATAAATGCACTTAGTTACATTCCTCCACTGGGTCTATCAAACAGCTCATTTTAAAAGGATGCTCCACATCCTTTCCACAGCCGCAGTGGTGTGGATGTGCCTCACATGTGTGAACATCTGGTCGACATCACGGTGCATCAGATTAGTTTTAGATTTTGTGAAGCAGAAACGAGAGTCAGTTTCATTTCTGGTTACACTGCCACACAGGAAACACCGTCCACCGCTGGATCGACGTTATATAACTTCACAAAAACGTTTCTTATTACGAACCGAAGCTGACGTTTAATGACAGTAAAAGGTTAAGAAAGTCGTCCCGGTTCTCGTGAGCGGGAGAAGCCCGCAAAGAGCCCGCGTACACCGGCGGCACCGTCCCGAGCATCCCCGCTCCCTGTTAGCCCGGGCTAAGCTAAGCCACGGGAGCTAGCCGACGTTAGCTGGGGAAGCGACTCACCTCGTAAAGGCGAAATACATCAAACTGAGCACCGTGCACGTCAGCAGCGTTATCGTGTGCGGCCGGTAGAAAAACTCGATGGTGATATCCTCGACTTGCTGCTCGTTGATCATTCGGAAATGCATCCTGTAATTCACATCATCCTTGCTCAAGGTGTGGGAGCCGCTGTACACAGACGCCATAGCTGGACTCGGCCGGCAGGGCGGCTGCTGCTGCTGCTGCTGCCGCGGAGGCGTGACAGTGGAAAAAAAAAAAAAAAAGCATCTACGACCACCGACACCGGACAGGATTCAGATACAAAAACAACAAAACAAAAAAGAAATGAAGTCATAAAACTGGCGAGCAGCAGGATTAAAAGAGGGGAAGGCAGTTTTTTTTTTTTTTTATTATTATTATTTTTTTTTTTAAGGGAAATTTGTTCAGTTTATATTTTGGATTGGTTTATATGTTTTGTTTGGGAGTGTCCCAGGGCGGAAGAGTTCATGTGCTTTTAAAGCGTGACTTCCCACGCGAGGACGTTTCGCCATAACTGATGAACAAGAGCCTGACTGCAAAACCTCGACTCACTTCATTGTCTGAACGATTCCAGCACGGAACAAGCAAAACAAGCCATTTGCATGTCAAATGAATGTGTTTCCTGCAATAAACTTGGCTGGTAGATTTCCTTGAATTTGTTTGGCTTGTGTCTGTCGCCCTTTTGCGGCCGCATCCAGTCATTAATAGCTGCACCGCAGCAGTTCTGTGGAGGACCGGACGTGCCAAAACGGAAATAAATAGATGACCCAATAAATACATTAATGTGCACTAAAAATCATGGTAAAAAAATAAATAATTGCAGGCACCAATTAATTGATTTAATGTAACATATATCAATATTTTTTTATTTTTTTTTAGTTTTCTTCTGTATTTATTAGCATTTGTATTGATACTGCTAATCATTTGCATTCACAATTAATTTTATATTTTATTTGTGAATGTATTTTTTTTTTCAAATCCATTTAGGTATATGCTTCTTTAGGCTATTTATTTCATTTTTCCCTTTCCCTTACATTTCTAAATGTAGTTACATTTTTGGTAGCTTTTGATATGTGTAGATCTGATACGTGTGGAATACATAATTACTCTGGTAACTTTCAGTAACTTTAAGTCTGCAAAGTAATTATTTATTGTTTGGCAGTAGGACACAACAATATATCTAAATTATTTAATTTGTACTTTTTTTTCTTACTGTAATCAAATATAAATTCCCTGCTTTTGCAGTATTTGCACCTATTGTTCTTTTTAAAAGAGGGCAAATTTTTTACAATTGTTATTATTATTATTATTATCATCACCTGTGCATTGGAGTATAGATAACTATTGTTTTTGCTCAATAAAAATGCCAATATTGTAGGATAGTTAACTTTATTTATATGTTCAAATCAAAATTGCAAAGTTATTCAACAAAAACATGGATACAAATTTATCAAAATTGATCTAAACTGCTGGCCGCTGAGAAATTACAGCTTTCTGCAAAAATCAAACGTAGCTCAGCAACCGTTTTCTTAGTTTGATATGAATGCTTGAATAGAATTATACAGAAATCCAATATAAACGGGTAGCTATGCAAAAACAAAAGTAATTGTTGATAATTGGCTGGCAGTGGATTTCAAATACAAGCAGCTCTAAATATTTTTCTGCTATTTCTGACAGAAACAAAAATGTCCTTCACAATTTTTGTTGCACGAGTCACGAAAATTGAGAGGCTGTTAAATGTTAAAGTACAGACTACATTTGGGTTTGCCGTTGGTTTGCATCAATCCTCGAAATTCAGTCTTCTTGTTTTAGCAGTATGGTGGGCTGCAAAATAAAAGAATAAAGACTATTATTATTCATAAAACATTTTATATCTATTCTGTGGAGCTGCCATGTGTGTAAAGAAAATTACATACCAGAGTGTTGAAATGTTGTCTGCATACAGCTTTACTGAACCAGTAGATCGAGAACAAGGTTATTAAATTTTCAACTACCAGCAGACCCATCATCAATCCATTGATTCCTTTGATCACCTGTAAAAAATGTTTTTTTTAAAAACAATGGCTTAAATACAAATCAACTGTTTGGTATATCAAAGGGAAATCTTTTACTCAGTCAAGTGTGATGGTGTTGTCGTGTACCTCGGTGGTGGTTTTGTTTTTCTCAAGAAACCGGACCGCGCAGAGAGAAAATGCCACAACTGACCAGAAGAAGCTGATAATGTTCAGAGAAAATGAGATCTTTGCCTGGAAGGTGAAAAAGACATTACATTATACACACACATCTATTTTGGCAGCAATGTTGGCATTGGTGTGTTGCTCAATTAAGACAAAGTCAGAACACAGTGCTGAATAATTGATGAATGACACAGACACCACACACACGCACACACCTTATTGATTATGAGTAAAATTAATCATATTAGTATGTATTAGAATACATTAAAAAAATTAAAAGAAACTAAACAGTCGTCAGAAACATTGAAGTAATTATATAACTTTATCTGGATCAATACAATAGTCAATATGCAGTGTGTCATCATTTTGAAGTCAAGTTGTGATAAATAATCAGCAGTAACTCCACCGCCATTTTGTGGGTTTTTTATATGCACACAAAATCCTCATTTTAAATTACATTACTCACCACATGAATGTTTGGATATTGTCCTGCAGCAAAGGACACCATACCAGTGATCACAAACTAAGATAATGATAAAGCATATTATTTATTTTAAACAGAAATATGATCATTTACAAGACATTTTAAGTGTTATCTATATTTGAAGTAGTTTTTACCAGAACACTTGGTAGAATGTACATCATGGCAGCGCTGTCTTTAGAAATTAGACCAATCATGTAAAGAAACACACCAGCCGTGACTTGGGCTGCCTGATAATAAAAAAAAAGGGGGAAACATGATAATAAACAGAACAGAAAATACTTTATGCATGCTTAAATTTTTGTCTGTAAATTAAAAAACAAGAAATATAAACTTCTATAGAGTCTGTTTGCATGGCACCACACCTTCCCATCTGCATATAAAACAGTGCAACTTACTCCGATAGGTTTAGGTTTTCCCTTAATAACAAGGACTTTGTAGAAATCCCTGAACACACAGTTGAATTTTTCTGGCATCAGCTGACCCTCTCGAGCATCCTTGAGACTTCCAATGGGAATAGTGATGATTATTGAGTCATCACATAGAAATGTCTTCCTCATTCTCCTCTGAAAAAGATCAAAGAGCTTTGCAGCAGCTTACTGTATATGACTGGTGACCAGGTGTAGCTTTTCAGTAAACAGCAGCAATACCTTTGCACTTTTTCTTTTCTTGGCTCGATTCAGACCTCAAATTCTTTGCTTTGTCGAACAAGTTTGACAAGGAAATGACCTGAAACACCAATCCTCTCTGACTTTCCTCCACCCCCCCCCCCTCTTTGCCACCCTTTCTCTCACACCGACAAAATGCGTGCATGCAGACTTTGTCTGAAAACTGCAAAGATCTAATATCTTAACTTATTTATGTTTTTTTTACAGTCTTAAAAGTTACAAAAGTGTTTTCATTGCAACGGAAATAACATAATATAAAACATATGACAATGAGGCACTAAAGCTTTAATACAATAATATTAAAGGCACTTTACTTGCAAAGTAAGGAAGTTAAAGTATGTGATGACCTCATCTCTCAGTATTAGCAGGGAAGTGAAAATCATGCCTTTAGAGTGCAACACATGTTTGAGACAGATACAGAGATACTGCTGAACCTGGTAAGAATCCTGAACCAAAGTCTGTTTTTGAACTGCACTGAAAATTGCTTTGTTAAACACATTTGCAATACGGAAGATTAATTTATGAGTATTTCAAAGTCTGTATATGCATGTCAATGTATTTGTGAGTTTCTTTGCATGTTAAATGTATTATCTGCTAAATGTGTCACAAAGTGTATGTAGAGGAGAGCTGCTGCTGTGTGACATTTGTGTCATATATGTATCATCATATTCGCTATCAAATAGCCTAAAGAAGAACAAGAAACATTATTAGGTCAAATAATTATGCTTGTTTAATGAATTTTTACACATTTGACTGCAAACGTAGGAATTTCACAACACCGAAAAATATAAATCTCCCAGTAATGAACTTCATAAAGAAATTTTTTTTTTATTGCATTGTCTTTTTGCATTTTTGGGGGGAAATCAAAAAGCCAACTATTCTCAGGACCAACTTCAATGAACACATATCAAACACACGGTGCAAACCACATGTCAAGAAAAATAGAAATACCAGAACAATGCACTTCTGCTTCCTGAGATGCAATAACCCTGAATAATCCCCTAGCATTGTCATCAACAGTTCAACAAATCATATTATTACATGGTTGTTTTGTGTTTTTTTTTTTTAATACCATGAATCTTATTATAAAACTTCTTATAATTTACAAGGACTTACATTTTTCAGCCTATTCTGTGTATTTTAAGGCCACTGCAGAATTTCTTCCGCGCTGAGGCAAAATGAATCACTTTTGACACGTTGAAAGAAACATCATGATTTTTAAATAAATATGCATTTAGACATTCATAAGGGAAACAACTATTCCTCTAGATCAGAGAAGCACCATGGCCTGTGCTGATATTGACATGGACATCCGTGCTGATGAGGAGCCGCACAGAGGTGGCCGGAGAGGAGCGCCAATGATCCAATATTACCAGGCTACAGAGATGATGCCAGATAACAGAAAGCCGCTGCACGACCTGCTGCAGAAACATCCAGCCGTGTTGGGGGTGAGAGTGTTTGAACAGCTCAGTACATACATAAAAAAGATGTAATGCCTTTGAAATAAGTAATACCTTTGTGAAGTTTAGTGTTGAGTAATGGCAGAAAGGTCAACTCTGAAGTTGCTTATGCAGACAGACATTCATGGCATACACAGCTAACTGGGAATTGTTAACGGTTTAGTTCAGCTTGTGCAGTGAGGAGGAACCAGGGATCAAACTCTAACAATTCAACTGGACAATCTCCTTTATAAAACTGAAATCAAAATCTAACGATCTAAACGACTTTCTCAAAAAGTGTCTAGTCAAAACAATTATTAACCATTATACGTTTTCTAAATGTCAGAAGGTTATTGATGGCAGGAATAATTGATCAAAACAGATTATATGTATGCCTCTGCACCGCCGACAGACTTGGCCACATGCATTATGTTTTCGGCTTGTCCATCCTTCCCATTCCTGCGAGCACAATTTAACAAGAACTTCTGAAAGGAATTTTTTCAAATCTGGTTCACTTGGACTCAAGGATGAATCGACTAGAATTTGGTGGTCAAAAGTCAGAGTTCAAGCTCGCAAATCACTTATGTGTCAAGAATTCATACACTAGTCATGACAAAAATTCAAACAAATGTCTAATCGAATCAAATTAAGTGGTGACATTTTACATCCAAGAGTTAAAGGTGCCATCATTGTGCGCTGCAAAAACACTTTATTTAGCCTTTGTTTAACTCCATAACTCAGGAGCAGAAGGAAAGATTGTGACTATATATTTCACATTTGGTCATAAACTGAATTAATGACACTAATTTTTAGTATCTTGAAATTGTGCTGATAATATAGATCTTTTGTGCTATTGGGTAGAAGATGTGTGCGAGGCATCCATGTTTTCCTGTTTGTAGTTTCTTTGCAGTAACAACATTGAAGCATTGTCTACTGTCATGGCCACAACTTTGTGCTTCATCAGAATCAGTATGTGAACACGTACTGATAAGGATTACTATAAATTCGTCACTACATATATTTTAAGTCTGGGAAGACATGGAAGTACACTGCAAACTGGTAGATGGAGGCATACACCTGCAAGGCAGTGCTTCTTTATGGTCAAATTTGATAATGAATTGTAATTAAGTCTTTACAGTACAAGTGTTTTATTTAGTGTGAGTTTGTTTCACATTTTGTAAGTCACAATGATTTTGTGCATATTCATAGACAAAAGGAACTAAGATTGTAGTTTTTTTTCCCCTCATCAGTATGTACAGTACATACTGTACATACCATAGGTTTTTTCACGTTACTAGAACAAATCACTTCCCCATTTCTCTGTGACTATGTTATTTATGATCTAAAAAGACATTTCATGTCAGAATCACCAGCAGATTAGCGATGTAGAAATAGCGGCAATAGCAGCAACAACAGGAAATGCTTGGTTAACACATTTGTGGCACTGCATTTCATAAGTGTAAAGACTAAAGTTTCTCATGAACTTAAATCTTGTAAATGTATGCAATATTCTACAGTTCAATTAACTTTTTTAAAGATATTATTTATTTGAGTTATTTATTTACAACTATTTATGTGGAAATTCTTTACAGTAAACACAGGAAGCGGAAAACTTGATCTTTTATTAATAATATTAATACAATAAAGTTGTTCAGTTCTATTCTATTCTATTTTAAAACACTGACTGATGTTTTAGAGCTATGTATACGTATGATTTTATGTTCTTCATAGTCTTCAGTTCAATGTTTGTTGCATTTTGGCATTCATGAGATAATGTTTATTCTTTTTATACATTCCTGCCACTTTAGCCTTTATGTTGAATACATTACATCCTTACCGTAGTGTTACCAAATAAACACAATTAATGAAATGCCACAAAAACAGCAACAAAAAAAACCATTTCCTGTCGCTGCTCCTCACATCTACATGAGGGAATGGATCCCTTTTTTTGTTGTTGTAATTTTTCATGGAAATGAAGCTGAGATTATAAATATAAAAAAATATATTCAATGCAAATATTAACAGAATTTAGTTTGTACACCTGAACACAACTATTTTCTATTTTGCATCATTAGTGATGTCTTAGTTACATGCAAGTTGTCTCTGTTCTTTTGTCAGTCTCTGCAGATAGTGAGCGGCCTCTTCAGTGTTGGAGTGGGAATTCTTTTTTCTGTTACCCAGAAGATGGAAAACTCCTTTTTCACTCTGTTCAGAGTATCCCAAATGACTGGGACACCTGTGAGTCTCAAGCAAAAACCAAACTATAAGAAACAATTCAGTGGTGAAGCACATGAAAACGTCTAACGTTCATTCTCCTCCTCTACAGCTTATAATAGCCGGACTTCTTTCCAACTTGTTGTTCAAGTATCCAGCATTACTATCAGTAAGTAAAACTTGATAAAATCCTGACAAATAATACATTTACAGAGGTGACTAATAGTTAAAAGATTACTGTGTTATGTTGTCACAGGTGTCCTTTGCAGTCAACTGTGGCTGCATTATTGTGGCTATGGCTGGAGCTTGTCTGATAAGTGTGGACCTGGCTTACTGGAATGACGAAAATGATCAGCATTTGAGGGTACGACCATGTTAAGAATATGACAAAGTGATTACTTCAGAGAAGGCCATATTTAGTAAAAGAAATTTATACATGTTTTCTAATAGAAAACCACTGAACATTTAATGATCTTTATGTTTCTGACAGATGGAGGTGATGGAACTTTGTCTGTTGGGGTTTGAGGTTTTCCTCTCTGTCATTCTCTGCTTCTGGTTCGTGAAAGAGAAACACCCAAAATCACCATGATCAAACTGCTGAAACTTTTTGAGAAAAAATTTGAAGATTGTATACTTTAAATTAACTGTTTGTATATAGAGGACCAGGCAATTTATGTTTTTTTTGTACATAATGTAGCTTTCTGCAACTTCTCTAAAATACCTATACTGGAGTTCAAACCCCAGCTGTAGAGGCTGAGCTGTGGTGTGCGGATGATGTTCGACTCGGACTGAGAACACAAGACTTGTGGTAAGGAAATGTCAGCGTTTCTCATGCGAAGAAAAAAAACCACCCTTCATCCTCCTCAACATCTACGTCTCTGTGTAACGGTAGTAGTGGATCTCATAGTGCACTTCTGTCTATCCATGTGCAATGTTCTCTGCATGTGTGGTTTTACATTCTATACTTGGTTATCAGTGGAAATATCTTGTTTGTTTTTAGCTGCATTCACACTTTCAGATGGTTTCACGCACAGAAAGCTTCAGAGAAAAATGAAGGGTTTGTTTGTCACGGTCCTGCTTTTTTTCTTCTTCTTCTTTTTTTTTTTTTTTTTAAACCAATGCAGTCATTAGTTAGGCGAGAATAAGTTCACAATAAACTTGTCTGTGGCAAAGAAATAAATACAATGACATGTTTAAAACATTTTAATCATCTGTACAACTGGCGACGAGAAATACGAACATTGTCTGAATTTATCTGCTATTTTTTGTTTTGTAAATTACATCTACAATATAAACACATACCTAAGTTCATTAAAACTTAATGTACAGACCTCTGACGTACCATCATAAGTGTATATTATGTGTCAATTTACAGTATCATAATGAAATGTCATGTAAGGGTTGAGCTTTAGCCATTAAAAGTCCTAAAGGCTTTGAAGTTTGACTCCTCTTTATTTTCCATCCACTTGTTGTGAAAAGCAAACTGCTAGGGTATTCAGCTTGAGGACATCACAGCTGCAAAGGAAGACAAAAAAAAAATGTAATATCTACAAATGCAATCAAAATAATTTTACTTGAGTAAGCATGCAATTTTAAGAATGCCAGTCAAGGAAAGAAGCCCAGTTAAAGCCCTTTTTATGAAGTAAAACAACATGGCAGAATTCTTTCAATATTCGTAGTCTCATTATTTGTCACCCTAAAATTCTCACTGCTCAAGTCCAGTCATCAGTGTTTCATACAAGATCAAGAACGTGACCAAAATGCAGCTCAAATTATAAATTTAAGGAAGACAACATCAACATAATCAATAAGTCAGGTCCATAACATTTATATAATGTTATACCGGATGTTTATGACTACATGTTTCCATAGGGTAGCCTTTAGCTGTTAACTTGTACCGAAATTAAAAAGCCTTTGAACTATTTGCTGAAACTTTGATCAAAATGTGTTTTTATTTCTGTAATATTTGAGCTGAAAATGTTTCGAACGTAGAGAGGCAATTGGATTTTGGACATTATAATGTTTCTTCTAGGCTAAAAGTAGATTTAATGCAATAATTTTGGAAAGAAATGATTACAACTAAGGGATTCATTGCCATTTAGGCCGTACAACAGAGGGTAACAGTTCTTATTTATCACACATGCTTTCAATATACTTAAACCTAACTACAGATGTAACAGTTCCCTCCATTCTCTACTGTCCCCTGGTTGTCCACTTTAATACTGCTTCCTGCTTTGCGACATTTTGTCTTTATCTTGGCTAAGGTGTGCTATCTGAAATATAATTTTCCCCCATCACATGCAATAAAGAAAACAATAACAAGTTCAAAAGTTTGTTCAAAACACAAAACTTAGGCATAAACAATGAATGCATTCCAAAGCACGAAATCAAAGGCTGTAATACAGCATGCACGTGTTCAAACATACATACTCTTGAGAACATGTGATATCATACATTTCACCCTCATGTCAAACGGATGCACAGAGGAAAATGAGAAGGATGAGGAAACCAAGAGAGAAAACAGGAAAAAAGAGTCACATGTTTACAAGACAAACCAGACGTCAGGAGGAGAGCCCACTAAACCCATCAGGACACACTGCCATGCAGCACACGACACGACACAGGCACCAAAAGCATTTCCACACAGATTAGTATTCAGGCCACGGGTACTTCCTCACAGTTGTTAATGAGGCTGTGAAGGGAACAACACAGATGTCCACTCTTGTGACACTGGTTACTTACTGAGCTAAAAACCCCTCAGCTCTGAGTCAGACCACTGTAGAGAGGCCTACTGCTATATGAGAGGTCGTGCTCTAGTAAAAACAAAAAGAGGTGGTGAGTGAAACTAAAGCTGCAACTATTCTCTACTACTTGTCTTTAAGTTCCCTGTCTGTTCTAAAAACATTGCTGATTATTTAAATCATTAGTTCCCCTGCACAGGTTAAAAATGAGGACTCCTTTCATAGATATACAGTAATGTGTGAGGGAAAAAATGTGGTCATGTAAACATTGACTTCTCTACATGAAGAACTGGATCAGGTTCAGATTTTTATAGATTCTAGTTAGATAAATAAATACAAGTTTAATATAACTGCCAAACTTTGACTGGTCTAAGGCTTTAATCAGGGTTTAATAATTTACATCCAAAACTCTCTTCAAACTCACAAATATTTTCCTGGCTTTAGATTTTTTTTTAAATTATGTACAAGTTTTCTGATCACTTGTCTGTCTAACCTTTGTTATCGCTGTTTGTCAATTAAAACAAATGCAAAAAATACTTCACACACACTATAAAATGATGAGAATATTTGAGCTTAGACTTTATTCACTGGCTGACATTCCTGTCATCACTGTCTTTACATTTAAAAAAAAAAAGTAAAATATTATGTTTTGCTTCCATGAAATCAGAGTAAACAAGGGTGATGAACATGAATATTTAAAATATTTGTAAAAAAAATAAACCCCAAACATAAATGCCCATAACACTGTGCCAGTTTATTGTTGCTGTATTACACTGCACTGCTTTTTGCAAAGCGTTCCTCATAAACTGGCAAACTTCCAAACTACTCATCGGGCTTACGAGGATGTAATATAAAGCAATACACTAACTAAGCTAAATTCTTATCAAAAGTTTGACATGAAAACTATCATAGGAGTAATGAAAAGGGGAAGTTACAAACATAAATACGGTACACAGCTTCTTTAAATGTAAAATTACGCAGTAATGTAATCAGAAAAATTATACAAAGACATGAAGAGAGTGAAAGAAATTCAGTAGTTAAGGTGGTTAGCCATCCTTGAACCTGCTCATATTTGACACATGGCCAATGAAAGAGCACAAATAGAAAAAAAAAATGAAGTGAAATGTGTTCATGTGTTCAGGCCTCTCTATAAAGGTCAGCTTGAGGGAAAACACATGACCACAGAGGGCCACCAAATATAACGAGTGTCGTTGTAGCCAATCTTTAAATAAATATTCCCAAAATACATTCATGAAACAGCATGATGTCTGCAATTACGTGACATTAGTTCATTTTAATGAGAGATCATAATAAGGAAGGTAATCAAACACTCACTGCTGTGATGAACTTGGTGCCCTGCGGCTGGAGGTCTTCATCTTTCTGGAATATTGAGGGAGATGCTATGGAGGAGGAAGGTGTGGAGGAGCAGAGGAAGGAGGAGTGCTCATTGTTGTTGTAGGAGTCCATAATGATGCTGGCATGCCCGGGTATGGTGAGGGGGCTCAGCCCTGTTACGCTGTCACTCGACGTGCACTGGGAGGATGTTTCTGAGCTCTCAGTGACTGTCACACAACACACAGAGAAATATAAGATACATTGTTAAAATAATACAGGATCAATAAACAAGGAACTGTCTTTACTAAATACTGAACCAAGAGTTTGAAATGTTTAGTCAGTCTGTGGGCAGCTACCAAGTTTGTGAAATATTTTATGTGTTTATAAATATACAGTATGTAAAATTTGAAATGATCACTTTCGCAGCTCCTAGTGGAGGCAGCAAACAGACACAGATGCACAGATTGCACTCCTTTACAAATGTTACACATAAAGGCTTTAAGGCTAATTGTATATGTTTTATGTACTTGCTTTGTTTGTTTTATTACAATCATTATTATCATGACATTATTTTTTTATGAATTTGATTGGTTTAAACTGTACAAATCATAAGGTTGTTGTGTTTCTCGCTTCAAGAGGACAGTGATGACAAATATTTAAATCAAATATAGTTCATTTCCAACATCGACACTTCAGAAAATGTGTCCATACATAAAAAACTGCAGAGAAAAATGATGGTAAGGCACAAATAAGTTGCTGATTTCTTTTTGCCAAAGTCCTTTCTTGTAAACAAAAAGACATCAAAGAAGTGAGCAACCAGTTATTTAAAAGAGCAGAGCATTTAGTGACATTTGGTGGTGAGGTTGCAGATTGCAACCAACTAAACACTCATCACCTCAACCTTCCCTCCCAAGCTCGTAAGAGAATTGACAGTGGTAACGAAACTTGCAAAAAAAACATGAAAGGCCCTCTAAAATGAATATTATATTCCACCTGCCAATAGATCCTCCTAAATCCTACACACAGAAAATGTTGTATACTATTATTTTTTGTCATCTGACATTTCATTGTTTTTTATTATTCAAAATCAACAGATACACTAAACAGAAAAGTATCCACTCACTCATGGAGGGCTGGCTCCCAGAGTCCTGCTCCAGCTCATCCTCCTCTATGCAGTCGTAGGGCCACTGGGCAAAAGAGGGAACGCTGCCTAATGAGTACGAATGTGTGTGTGGGTGAGAGGGTGAGGAGTACAGGTGGAGATTGAGCGAGCCCAGCAGGGAGGAGGACGACTGGCTGCTGGAGGAGGAGGTGCTGCTGTTGGAGATGGTGGAGTGAGGCCTCTTGAATGAGGTGGCGTGTTCAAATGAAGACACGGCAATGGACGCTCTGGTCCGAGACTCTGCAGGTGGAGACAAACAGTGTGAGCCGTTAGATAACAGGAGCAGTGTACAAGCCAAATGTATAAACATCCTGTGGTTGGTAATGATGATAATTAAGGGTTGAAAAGGAATTACTGCGTTTGTAATGACTTCTGCAAACATGAGCTGGGTTTTTGTGTATCTGAATTAAATAAGTAACCCATACATGCTCTTAGAAAGAAACTGGAGAGGAAATGGGGCAGAGAAGGTAGGAATAATAAATGCACAAGACCGGCTCACCTGACCCCTTCATGATATAATCAATGGCTCTGTCACTAATGGCTGCATCACTTGGCTTGATATCCATGAAAGGCTTGCTTCCAATTCCCATGGACACCATCTCCTGCATACGCAACTCTACAATCACAAAAATTAAAGATCTTTAATGGCATAATGTGTGCATAGAAATAACTGTATGTCATTGTATTGGTACTGAATGATGCAATGAATAGTTTGTGAAAAACTGTATAATCTGACAGAAAAACACACCTCTGTTCCTGAGCGCCTGCCTCCACAGGATCTTGCCAATAATAGCTGTCCACACTGCCTTGACCTCTGCAGAGCTGGCTTGGAGTATGAATGTGTCCTGTGACTTCCTTCGACGGAACCAGATTTCAAACCGAAGGCCGCTGTCGCCAACATTTTCAGTCATACCAATCTCTGCTGTCTGTGCAGAAAAAAATATAGAAGTGAAACTATGTTAAACAAACAATCTAGAAACTGCAAAAACTATCCTCCTCAAGCAATAAACTCTTACTTTGAAGGACTGTTTATAGATGTAAATGTCATATCCTCCCTCGATCTTCTTGGTCTTGCTGAAGAGAATGAGGTCTTCAAACAAGAAGACGTGGCGAAGGTATTTCCTGCGTCCACACCAGACTATGAACTCATCCTGGCAGCGGAGTTGACCCTGTTCTTTTAGGTTCACCTGGAGAGGAAACATGGCCGCTCACATGCGTCAGAGAGAACAATACAATTCCTGATGGGATTCTGACCTCACTTTACTGTTTACATAACAAGATGACCTCCATTTCAAAAATAGTTTTAATGACCTTTGTCCTGCCAGACTGTCTTATAATATTGTTGAGCAGTACTTGTACTTTGTGGCTGTGTGCCTGTGTATTACTGCTTACATCACAGCCCCGGATGGCATCCATTGCCAGCAGGTCGTTGCCATGGCGAAGCTGAAACTTGACCATCTCCTCTGCTGTGCGGAGGTCACTGAGCTCCTGCTCCTGGGACTGGCTGCACTCCTTTATCAGGTCTTTGAGCAACAGTGCATATTTACTCATCCTCTGAATGGGCTTCAGCAAGTACGACGCCAAGTCCATCTTGTCCCCGAGCTCCAGCTGCTTATTCTGGAGAGAGAAACAGACAAACAGGGAGGAGGATTAGTGTGCTATTATTACTCATGAAAATGGGACTACTTACAGTTGAGGCCATTGGCTAATTGATACCGATCCAATCCATCTGTGTTGAGTGTTAGACATGTAGTTTTTTGCCAACATGACTATTAGTATTATTAAATCTTAGAAAACATCCACTGATGTAATTTTCAACAGTTAAAAATCCTTTAAAGAATAATGACAAAGATAAGAACTGTGCGGCACATTCTACATTTGAAAACTAAACTTTTCAGTGCTCTCTAGTGGACTTGGTATATAATGGTGTACTTGTTTTGAAATCAACTCCAACATCTCTGTTCAAATCCTCAAACAGACAACACAGGGTTTATGATCTCGCCATTTATTTCCATGACAACTGGACACTTGCATCCACAGAGGCCCATGAGATGTATTTTTATTTTAGTTTTTAACAAATATTATTTCTAGTTTGTATTTTTTTGTCATATACCTCAACACCAATATACCAGTCATAATTTAAGCATCAAAGTGATTGGCTCTCATATGCATGTTATTGTTTGTGATCTACTTAGTGTAAGACCAAAACATCATGCATTTATGTTTTGAAAAGAAAGTAACCAGGACCAGAGTTTCCAGACACACCTTAAAGAATTCGTTCCCGTGGCTGCTGAGTAGAGTGTCTGACCGCGGCTTATTCTTGCTGTACAGAGCATACATTCCAAACTGATCCTCCTGCACACAAAATTAACAAGTTACAACACTGACTACAGCATAAAGTAAGTTGACATTTCAGCATGGTTTGTTTAACACAATGAACGATTCAGCTCCCAAGAGGCCAAAACTGTAAATATATGGGTTCAGCCACCAGCTTTGTTGCAGAGTTTGTTGCAGAGGTGACTTAAGTACATTGGTATAGAAACAATAATGAAACTATGGTATAGTGAAACTATAACACTCCACTGGAAACATGACACTAAGTTGCTGTTTAAAACTTCAGTAACTTTTTGTTAATGGGAGCTACTAGATCTAAGTGCTGTTTTTAGACTGACGCTAATGTCCTAAGTGAGGGCGCTCTTGACTGTCTGGACTCACGTGTCGGAGAAAACAGCTACTGATGGACAGCGGGGAGTGGGCGCACGCCTCCAGCTCTGTTAGGAAGTACTGAGTGTGGAAGTCCCACAGTTTCTCCACATTCCCAAAAATGATGCTGCGCTTCCCCCGCAGGTCCTGAGGCAGATCGAGGCGCTCCATCTCAGGGAAATAGTGTTCAATAATGTAGCTGAGCGAGCGAACGTACTCCCTCTCTGTGGAAATCATTTCATCCATGATGTGCTGCACTTTACTGGCAAACAGAAAGATGCAACAGCATAAGGCTAAGAGGGCATATTATTCAGAACAATATGATACCAAACGGTTTCAGATAATAAAAAAAAAAAAAGTAACTAGTAGTAGGGATTTTGATAACTGATTAATAATTTTACACTATTTATTAAAGAAAAATGCTAGAACCTGCTAATTGCAGCATCTCAAATGAAGATCTTTATTTCATTATGAATTGTTCGTTATAAAAAAGGAACAATTTCATCTTGGGCTGGGGAAAAAAGTGATGTAAATGTTTCAGTTTCCACATATAATAGTCAAAATATTTAATAAATCAATTGTAAAAGTAACCAAGAGATGAATCAATACTAAAGGCTATTGTTAGCTCCTACCATTAGCATAAAAACAACAATACACTGTATATATTATCACTATATTAAGGTAGGAATGTCTATGACTAATATAACAATAACTTTGACATATTAGGATGTGGGGTAGACAAAATAATAGAAACACCACAAGAGAAGATGTTTTTAACTTAAACCAAACCTAAACCACATTTGTAATAAGGCAAATTCCAAATTGTTTATAACAGATTAAAAACAGATGTATTCGTTTGTGAGATTTTAAAACACTTTCCTAATAAGCAACCACACTTCATTGAAGTCCTTATGACTGGCTGATCAGGACTGAGGCTTGTCTGAATGCCAAAATGTGGTTGTATCTTGTGGTTGGTCATTAAAATCATAGTACTAAGTGTTTCTAGTGTTTTGTCCATGTCCTATATATGGAGCATAAACTGGATTCACATAAAGTAATTCCCCAGTGTAAGCTTAGTATCACAGATTTACTTCCTCACCTGCTCTGTTTCTTGCCGTCTCCGTCACTGCGTCTGTTATGGATCCTGGAGGGCGTAGACATGCTGCGGCTGCGGCCCAATGCAGGGCTCAACACATCAGGTCTCTGCAGCTTCTTCTCTGCCGACACGTTATTGGCCACCTCCAACCCCTTAATGTACACACCTGTATAGCCATGAATGTGGCCAACATCCGAGTGACTGTTGTCTCTCGGGGTCAGCTCGTAACTCATGGTCTTCTTCATGATCTTCTTCATTGGCTGCTTGCGGAGCCGAGAGGCTCCAGAGTAGATGGGCTCGGAGTGGCAGGAGATGGTGGAGTCGATGGTGCAGTCGCTGTCCGTGTCTTCAAACATGGATGGACTCTGCCTCAGTTTGCTCTCACAGTCGGGGGGGAAGGTAAAGTGTGACGAAGATGAGATTGAACTGGAGGGGCTCTTGGAGAAAGGTCCAGCAGAGTGATTCTTGTTGTCCTCAAAAGTCAAAGACGTAATCGCCCCAGGTAAACACACACACCCATTAGCTACATGCTCCTCTGGGGTGACAGTCTGACTTTCTACAGTCTTTAAAGAATCCACCGCATCAACAGTCGTGGAGTTCGGCGCTTCCGTTATGGCTCGAGCCAAAGTTTCCTCAAGCTGCTGTTTGGTCTGCTGACATTTGTGCCACACAGAGTTCCACTGCTGCAGTTGCTGAGGACTCTCCAGTGAGAGCACCATGTCATTCAGCGTGCTAAAGTTGTCCATGGAGAACTTGGATGCCTCGTTGCAGTAATCCTGCAGGATCTGCACCACAGAAGGTGAAAACCTTACAGCTGTGCTGTCCAGACTCAGGTGACGGAAATAATCCTGACAGTGGTCCATCCACTGGTTTGCCTACAGACATAAAAGAGTGGTTTCTTTATACCAGAGATAGATACACAATATGGTTAAAAACAAATAGTTCCAGTTCCAATAGTTTGTCTTCTGTCTTCTCCTTCTAAAGCAGTCTGGATTAAAGAAGATGCTTAATTCGAAATGTTAAGATAAAATGTAACAATACTTTTTTTTACAGGATACAGACAGATTTTTTTTTTTTTTTCTTTCTTACCGAGTCATAGAACTCATACAGGTTGGTTAGGATGTCCAGCTTAGCCTTCCTCTTCTCAACTCTGCTTAACATGGAGCCCAGATGTTGTTTGAAGTCGAACAGAACCGAACCTGGGAGGGATTCCGGAGACTCTTTCACTAGCTGCAAACCATGCCTCTGCTGGTGCTGTCAGGATAACAATTACATCAAATTAGCAGCCAACAGCAGGCGCATTTAAAAGTTAATATGGAAAGGATTCTGTTCTGCTGCAATTTGTTTTTACCACCGACTCCTCCAGAAACTGGTTCAGGCTCTCTCTCATCTCCTTTATTTTGGCCACAGACAGAGTTAGTGATTCCAAAGGTGTGAGTTGCTTCTCTCCCGCGACATTGAACCAGACTTTGATCTGAGAAGAGAAAAGCATTGTTTACTGACTTAGGTTTCCTTTTCGTCAACAGAGATGAAAAAGAAACCGAAGATCTGCAAATCTGATGGAAATTAAATTCTAGGCCACCTGTTGTGTTTGCTCCTCGAACTTGTGCATCTCCAGCAGGCTCTCTAACTGTTTCTGTGACTTGTTGGAAAGGATCACAAGCTTATGAACCTCCTCATCCACTTGGTTGTACAGCGCATTCAGCATGTCAACAGTATTCCTGAAAAATTTAAGAAAATGCAATCAAACACGTTATGAAAAGTTGATTTTGTCGTCAATGGCACTACAAATTGTGACTGTCTTCAAGCTGTACCTGTAGTTCTCATTGTCACAGGCCTCTTCCTTCCTGATGCGGGCAAGTACAGTTCCTCCTTCTAGACGCAGCCTGTTAAGACGGGTGTCATCTAGTACACACTTCATGAGATGCCTCTGCTGTTCTATCACCTCACAAACCTCCTGTTTTAAGGATGCATTGTGGAAAATAAAATCAAACATTTCCAGACACAAATAAAGTTAGATATTTGCTTCATGTTGATTTCGAAACAAAATTCATAAAGGCTAACAAAAAACAACAACTCCTGAACTGTTTACTCCAGTTAAAAAGAAAAATACTGGCAGAAAACTATTATGTGTCAGTGGAGACACACAAATCAGAAGGGCAGACCGCCTGCAGGATTTAGGTCTGACCTTGGAGGTTCTCATGTCGCTGCTGGTGCTCAGTGTGCTGATAGACTCCTGAAGGGAGGTGATGGCTGCACTACAACTGCTGGCAAATGGTTCAATTTTCTGAGAGAGAGAAAGAGGACGACAGAGAAAAAAGATGGTGGGAGATTAGTAGCACTAACAATGTCTAAACAGTAATACTGCAATATATTAAAAAGATCATGTTTCAACTGGCTCAGAGATAATTTCCTGTAACTATTCGCAACTCTGGCAAAACAGCAATTAGAGCATCTGTCAATGTTAAGTGAAAATAAATACTCTTCAGAGGGTATCCTCACCCTCTCCAATCTCTTAAGGGACATTACAAATATGTTTATGATGTTGGTCACAGTCCAGTTGCCTCCGTCACACCCACCTGTCTGAAATGGATCCAGTGTTTGTGGTCATAGTGGAAGGTGCCCTCCAGGTCTCGTGTGAGCTGGGTTTGATCGATATGCTTCAGCAGGGCCTTCAGAGATGACAGTGTCTCAGTCTGTGCCAAAGAAAAGAAGAAATATAAACAAACGTCCAGGTTTCAGTCAAAGTGTGCCTCCTGTTCTGCCTCAAATCTACCGAAACTTTAGCTCTCCGCAGGCCAATTCATGCTCACCCCGAATCTCTGCCATCGTAGCTTGTAGTGATGAGATTACATAAGAATCCAACAAGCCTTAAATCCAGTAACAAACAGACTTGATGGATTTGAACTCTTGCGTATACCTCATTTGAGGCTAGACTCAAGTCAGCAACATGAACACGTCACTGGAAACACCTTTAGTCCACCTGATAATAATGGTCTTTATTTACCTGTACACTGATGTCTCTCTCAGGTTTGGCGGCTGCCTCCTTGTCCACTAGGAACAGAACTGAATAAAGTGCATTCGGTACCAAAGTCTGAGAAAAAACAAGCACAAGAAATGTTATATTCACTTAGAGACAATAAACTATATTGCATATAGATTTACATCATGAACTGCTAGATATTGTGAAACAGGCGTTTAAAGTGACTTCTGATGTATGTGTTATGGTTTGCAGAACTATCATCCTTATATCAGCAAGAAAGTAATTATCATAATATGATGATACGTCTCTTGTGAGTCGGTTGAAGTCATCCCACTCACAGTGTGTGGTTAAAAACAAACAAGTAAGGGCAGGCTTCTTCCCAAGAGCCCCGAGGGCAGCCTTTTTCAGAGAAATGTCTTGGAAGTACAGTCACTACAAATTTAAGGTGTGCCTCTTCAAAAAAAAAAACTCAAACTGTGCCAGAGACTGAGAGGCAGAACAATAGGAAACGTGTAACGAATGACAGAGTATAATAACTTTGATAGAGAGACATGGCATTACAGCTCAGAAGACTCTGACATTACAGCGCTGAGGACTCTTTGAGTGTGTTGGAGGGTAATTACATATTTTCCACTCACCTGAAATTCAGAAAGAGATGACAACAGAGCTGGAACAGGCTGTTGCCTTCTGCTGTCTATTACAACAGTCAGACCTTGATCACGCCTTTCCTTCCTAAAACCAGAGTATTAAAGTTAGTGCACTGTCTTTGTCAAACACCTGATTGCTTGCAATAACACAGAAATAGGCCCTGCCTATATGAGAAGACAGTAGTATACGATTACTTTGTGACATTTAAAATTGAGTTTAGACACAGTGAAAGTCCATTTTAATTCCACTGCTGTTGGATTTCAATGTAAAATATGTATTTTGTATAGCCATGACGAATGTAGGTATTACACTGCTTTACAAAAACACTGCAATGTTTAATTATAAATCTAATTGGGAACAGATATGCTCAAATAAGCCAACTGGAAAGACCCTGTCAGAATAATGAGTGTTTCAAGTTTACTGACAATACTCTGTATCTAAAAAGAGTGACATTTCTTCAAGAATGTTATTTGTCTATAAACTCTAAATAACAGCTGCAGTGTAGAGGACCACTGGAAAAGTGCTAGAATTGTTAAATGTATGAAACGTTTTTGATGGGACAGTAGGAGTTTCATCTCAGGAGAAATGACAGGTGTCAAAATGATCTCCTAACCCAGACAAAATAAACCGAAGCATGTGTGACTCACCGCAGAGTCGAGTAGTAGTAGCCCAGTAAACAGGTCAGGTCGTTGACTGTGCAAGTCTCACCGGCCCACACCTGAGCTCTCGTGCACACCTGCAGCACGGCTCTCCCACTGCGATCTCCGTTTCCTAGAGGAGAGAAGGTAGGGGGTCAACATTTAACACATGCACATCTACTATCTTTCTACAACAGGAATGTGTCAATGAAATATCAAACTAATGTTACTTAAAGCAAAAAGGTTCATGAATTTCTGTAAAATCGAAAATGAGGGGGAAAAACAATGGCCTAATAAAGGACTGCAAAATAATAAACCCCTATACTATCCAGAAATAAACAAATAAAATAAATTATGCAAAAACGAATTTGGGGATGATTGTCGTATATGCTACAGAAGGCCAGTTGTAATTTTTCAGCAGTGGATAAGAAGCACTGGACATGTGGGATATTATGATTTTACAGACATTTCTTGCAACTTTTTTAGATATTACAGATGAGTTATTTCATCGTTGAATTACTCTACATTGATCATAAATGATTGAGACTGAAAGACAAAGGTCAAAGTCCATCAAAAACTAATTTCTGTTGTCCATTTGAGCACGGTTCACTATTCATAAACTGAATGACGTTTTCCCACAATTATGTGTAATGTAAGAGATACTAGACTTGGAACGATTTGGCCAATATGTGAAAGATACCTGTAAGACAATACCTGATGGGCAGGAATGAAAGCTGATATGTCCCATTGCCTTGTCCCCTACCTGGCAATATCACAGCCCCTGATGTGAGCAGCTCTTGGTTGACCTCTGACACCAGTTTGGGAAAGGCTGAATCATCATCATAGGAGGAGCTTTGTACTGAAGCCGTTCTGATGGTCGTCCCGTTGGTAGCTTTAGGACTGTGTGGTTCTTCTCCACTACTTCTAAGCCGCCCGCTCTCACTGCTGATGCTGTCATCATGCTGTCCTGTAGAGATAAACATAAACAGTGAGAACAACTCTGAGTGTCTAAAAGATGTTCACTGAGCAACTAAAAATACAGTGTAACCAATACAAATTAGAATCTTTCAACACTGTACTTTCTCTTAGTAACTCCTTTTGAAACAAGTGTTCATTAGGCGTGCTTTATTCGTGAGTTCACCCTGAGTCATCATGGAGTCCAGGTGTTTAGTCAGCCTGAGTCACACACTCATATCTTCACCTCCTCCTATTCAGCCTTGCCTACCTCAAGGCTCTGTTTACAGGAATGATTTGCCTGACATTCTCAAGCGGTACCACAGTTTTTAGACTTGATCCTGTTCCTGAGGCGGCAAATCGGCATGCAAATATTCACACAATACAGTATCTGTATGCACTCTGCTTGATACTTCCCTGTGTCTTGGCCAAAGAAGAGTGTCAACGACAGGGATAAAATGGACATGCATAGTAAGAGCTGCAACAATTAGTCGATTAATCAAAGATTTGATTAACATAAAATGACTTGGATAATTCTTCCTTTCGTACTTTTTGAAGCAGAAATGCTAGAAGATTCTCTCAAATGGCAAATTTGCTGCTTTTTTCTTTTCTATTTGATAATAATCTGAACATATGGGTACTTTGGACTGTTGGTCAGACAAAGCATAATGCCATTGTGGGCTATAGGGAGCTTCTTTTTTTTTTTTTTTTTACTATTTTTGAATCTTTAAAACAAATTTTAAAACGATTACTGGATCAAAATCACCGGAAATGACTGGTAGATTATTTGATAATAAAAAAAAAAAAATAGCTGCAGCCCTAGTATAAGGATTCAAAAACATAGCTCCAGGTATTTTATTTGTTGTGCTCATGACAAAAATCATGACTGAAATGTAATAGTCACTATGTCTGCTGCTCACTCTTTGCACGCTTACAGCAGCTGCACAGGAAGGCAGCTCAAATGGCGGCATGGTCCACACCAGGTAATTCCCTTGGTTATAAAGCTGTACTATAGAAAATATTATCTCCTATTGTTGTCACAGTCTAACAGAACCAGGCTGAGACAAAAGTTGGCACAAACATTTAATGAGATCACTGAAAATGCCATCTAAAATTACACTATAACAGCCCTGACAGTTTTGAAAACTCAAGTCATCAAACTATTAACTGGCCTAAAACTGAACATTAAACAATTGCCCAGCCAACTCCGTGGGTAGATCTATAATTACTTAGCTGTGCTTGATGCTTGTTGAATTTGGTCTTTTTTAACAGTTTGAGGCCTCTTGTATTGTCCTGCTCTGTTCAGTGACGGTAAACCCTCCCAGCTCAGCCTCTATTGTCTTCGAACAGTTAGTGCATTTCCTGTGCGACTGTGTGACCAGGCTTGTGTTTGCTGCATGTTTCCTAAAATGCTTTGTTTTGAGAGGAAGTGACACATGTTGAGTAAAGCTGTCTGAGTATTGTTCTGTGTCAAAGTCTGTTTTTTTACATTTTAAAGCCACCAAAGAGGTGAATAAGCAGCAGCTGCTGGGGTTTTGACTTATTGATCACATAAATGACGGAGAGTGTGTTCTGATATTGCGGAGTAATTCATCTCTTCCGGATTATGTTTTTTTTTTTTTTTTAAACTGGTATGAGTCAGTGCAGGTTACGTCTCGTGTTTCTAGAGTTAATGGACTCTCCAAAGACACTAGCAAAGTTTGAAAGACTTTGTTTTTCCATGGATCCCCAGTGGCTGATTGGTTCACAAAGGAAACTTTTGTAAATGATGCAACCCATCTGGGATCAGTGCAGCCCCCAGCCCCAGTAACACTGCAGGGTCATCTCATTGTGGGATGCTGGGGTCCCTGTGTTC
This sequence comes from Brachyistius frenatus, assembly GCF_029030835.1. Taxonomy (NCBI): domain Eukaryota; kingdom Metazoa; phylum Chordata; class Actinopteri; family Embiotocidae; genus Brachyistius; species Brachyistius frenatus. The sequence continues at coordinate 4,482,599 of NW_027210619.1, read as the reverse complement.
GGTTTACAGGGTTTACAGGACCCTTTGTTGCCTTTGAAATGTCGCTGTGAGAAACCTGCTTCGCAAGAGCTGAAATACAATCCCCTCTGAGGTAATCTCACAAACGCAGCAGCGATGTGCTTTAACTACTGTATTTTTGCCGAGTGGTGTGCATTTAAAACATTTGCATTCACCTTTGAAAATCTTTTTTTTTTTTTTTTTTAATATTAACAAATATTGTCTGGTATTGTCCAAGGGTAGGATTCAGAGATTTTACTAAACTCAGTCACTTTTCACCTCACATTTCAATTGACGGAAGAAGCTGTACCTTCTAAAAACAGCATGACTCCCTAGGTGGTACTCTCACATCACTGCTTTCCTGAGCTACAGAGTTTAGAACAACACAACACAAAACAGACTGACAGCTGTAAAGAAAACACAGGGTTGTGACTAAAGTTCTGTTTCCAGGGTAGGGCCGTACCTGTCCCCTTATCGTGCCAAAAAAACCAGTGTGGGCTTTGAAAGGCAATCTGTCACCAACAAAAGCATTAATGCTTCAGAATTATGAGCTGTCGTTACTCCGACTCCGACTCCAGCCATCTGATGAACTGTTGTAACCAGTCCTGCTGCAGGGCATCATTGCACACCCTGGTGAAAACCCACCGTCTAGCTATTAAGAGGTTTTCATGACCTCAGGTTGTGTTTTTTGATAAGTGATAAATGACAGGTCATGGGCTCTCATTATGATTCAAGAAATGCTGGAGAAAGCCAAACTGTAGAAGTATTTGTTGAAGAGCACATTACTACTTCAAAATTGCTTGTACAAATACATATTACATTTTTGAAAAGGTTTATGCAATTCCCCAAAACAGCAGAACTCAGTCAGGGATAAATGGTACATTTATTGGGCACTGTTTTTGTCCATAGATTAATACATATTTTGGTACACTAGTGTATATTTATAACAGCAACACATTGTGAGTGGCGTCAACTCAAAATAAACCATCATGCTGTGGTGAAGGAACATGTCACCCAGTGTGGCTGATAGGTGCATTTTTAACTTTGGCTCCACAGGAGTTAAATTCATTGTTGGGTTTTCAGATTATTGTCAATAACAAAAATTGCTTTTATTCCTTCAGTAAAAGTTGGAAATCACATTGTGCTGATGTTAAATTAAAAGTATTACATTTTAAATTTACTTTGGTAAAAAACAGACGTATTCTGAGCAAAATGTACTTCAGGTATTTATGCAACATGGCCCATTCGGGGTGTTATGATAATGTACAGACTATTTCAAATGTAATCTCAGTGCACTGAGAGCATTAGGTTGAACATTAGTAAAGCAGGACATACCTGACTCCTCCTTGCTGCTTCTCCTCTCAGTGCCCAGAAATGCTGCCTCCACATCCAGCTTCCCAAAACGAAGAGCATAACCATTCATTAGCTTTTTGGGAGAGATTCCCGCTGAGCCACCAGATGAGGATCGTTCCCGGTGACCTTTAACCTGTCCTGCCTTGTTAGTCCTCTCCAGTGACTTGGAGCGCCTTTCTGCCCGTCTCTCAGCGCTCCTCAGCCCCCTCTGCAAGTAAAGCAAAGGTGTGCTGGGCCTTGAGTCATCACCACTGAGCCAGCCCCGGCTGCCCAACCTTCGAGATAAATGTTCTCTGGGAGAGGTGCGCGTGTCAGGGCTGCTGCCTGGTGTCACTGTTCTGTCTCTTACGCCAACACTGTGCTCCGGGCTTTCCTCCAGGATGGATTCAGAGCTCGACCCAAGGCTCATCGGGTTCTGCAGGGCCTCCATGTACGATTTTCTGAAAAGTCTCCTGCTTTCAAAGGCCACAGAATCTCTTGGGAGGCGGCGGCGAGCGCCTGGGTTACTGAGGTCTGTACTAAAAGAGAGCATCTTGGACCCTGGTCCTCTCTCTCTTTCACTACTGTCCTCATCCCCCTGTCCTATACCAAACTCCTCATTAGGCCTTTCGATTTTAATGATGGGTGTTGCAGGCTCAGTTGTGCTGACGTTGTGGTTGTCACTGCTGGAGTCCATGTGGTTTCTGTTTGGGGAGGTGGGCTCAGAGAAGATGGAGTCAGCTCCCTGAGAGTGCAGGGACTCTCTTGAGCTGCGGTGGCTGTCCAGAGTCCCTGTGGATCCGCTGGTGCTACAAGTGCTGAGGTGGCCACGGAAGCCACCTCTGCTGCAGTGTGCTTGCATGATGGCGTCCGCCGTGCTGCTGACGAATAACGGGTTGACCACGTTCTTCCACGGTGTCCTGTACACAGCCGTACCGGTGGTAAGCAGACAGTTCTGTAGTGGGTGCAGGTTTCTGTCACGTGTTACATTCTGCAAGAACTCAGCTGTGAAGACGCTGCCATACATGCTCTCTGAAATGGGGATTTCTGCAATGACCTGCCCACTGGCCGACAAACATTTTATCACTAGTTTGGCAGCCTTGCGGCCTAAAGGGACTATTTGTAAGTAGAAGTCTCCTTGCTTTAGTCGAACTTTATGCAGAGGGGCAAGCTGCAGGACGACTTTCTCGTGGATGCAGAGAGGCCATCCCTCATGATAGAACAGCAAGCCTCTGAACCTTACCTGAGAGAAAACAGAGAGGTCATTCAATACCCACTCCCATAAAACACTGTTATCATCTGTATGTCATGGTTCAGCTGTGGTACAACTTGCATCATTTCAACTGACATCTGCAAAGTGTGTGTTCAAACACACGTTTGGCTTTAATAGAGAGACAACATGTTTTCATGAGACGTAGCGGATGAATCACTGTCAGCGATCATTCGACTAAAGACAAGAACCTGTCTCATCAGGCCTGGTTTCGCAGCAACCGCAACACAAATCTTGGTTGTGACAGCATAAAAACAGATCCTAAGAGCAAAGACACGGTGCTCAAGTGTTGGCTTTTTTCATCCCTTATGAATGTCAAGGGAAAGGACTGAGGATGTGATCTTCCTCTGAAGCCTCTCATATTGCCTCTAGTACAAAGACTCTCATGCACAGCAAGCTGTTCTCAGGGGCTAGGCTTAGGTGAAACTATTGCTCTATGGCTATCGTCACAGTGTAATCACCAGAGAGATGAATACAGAGGAATAAAGTTTCAGTGCTTTGGTCCTAGAGCTCTAACCCACAGCAATCAAAGCTTGTGAAAGAGAATATTGAGTTTAACTTTGGATCCAAGAGTCCATGGCAGCCTCTCAAGCAAACCACAGTTTACCTCTGTTTTCCCTTGTCAGAGTAGGATGACGGCTTTTCAGCTCGTTTTCAGAACAATAATCAACTCCCTCTCACCGTCACTTTTCCCAATCAGCAGAAATACTTAGACTCAGCAGTACGCTCTTCTGGCACAACATTTTTTTTCTCATTATTTGAGCAAATTAGTTAATATGTCCTTACAGTGAAACATGTCCTAGTGGGGCTTTAAGTTTATTTTTTTCCTTTGTGTGTCCTCACTGCACCTTTCTTTAAATTTACTATTTCAAACACATCAAAGCCAAAGACAGAACTGAGTAAAGCATCTCCAACAGTCACGCAGGAAATTACAGAGGTTAGTACCAAGTAAATCTCTCACTGTGCTCTACCCCAAAAGAAATACTGCAACAAATCCCTAAAGGCATTCTTGGATTCCTTAATCTAATCTCAGGTAGCGCGTCTATCAAGTACTCACACAGGTTTCTTTTTGGATGATCTGCAGGATCCTCTTGGCAGGAAGCAGGAAGTCAATGAGACAGCGGAGGCCGTCACCACGATACTGCCTCTCCACCACGCTGAAGAGCTGCCAGAGGACGGTGGCAGCGGTGGCACTGAAGGGATGGTACAGGGCAGACAAGGTGTTTTGGATACAGTTGTCCAAAGACTCAGCGTCCTGAGGAAAAATTAGAGACATGTTTCGTCAGATAAATTGTGCAACAATAAATATGTTGTGATAACAACAATGCTCAGAGCCACGTCGGAAGCATTTCTTCTCAGGATAGAACAAAACATTACAATATGTAACGCAAGCATGCAATGTGTCATTTGTGGCCTTGGTGTGGGCACGTGCTGTGAGCAGGTCAGTTTGGTATGATGCCAAAGCATGTAAGACACCTGTCAATGAACTGGAGGACAGCTTGTCAATGTTTTGATTCATATAAACGCGAAAAGTACATGAATGTATGACCAGCCCACCAGCACGTTAACGAGGTCATGTGACAAAGTACAAACACTGATCAAGTCTGTGTGGATGTTGGGGTGGTTGGATAATTTCACTCAAATGACTGGTGTTCGATTCCGTAAGAAAGTGAAAGTCAATGTGGATTTACTTTACGTAAGCCCCAACCAAATAGTTTTGGTGCCAAACCCAAACCAAATTGCAACCATTTAACCTAACCACAAGGTTTTTGGTGACTAAACTTGAGACACTTTACTTTTCATGTCAAGGCGAGGCAAAATGTGACACCGATACGTGTATTAAAAGTTATGGCATGAAAAAGGGTTGAGCAGGTCAACCAAAGGCAGATTTTTTTTTCCTTCATGAGAGTTTCATTCAAAAGATTTTCAAATGTGTAAGGTATCCAGCTAAAGCGAGAGAAAAGTCTTTATCATCTTCTGACCTTGCAGATTCATTTGTGGGACTCCTGGTTGGGAACGTCTAGTCTAGACAGTTTGCATTGCAATCGATCAAATGTTGTACAACTATAATCAAATTAAAAGACATCTGTATACTGTACAATAATACAACTAGATAACCATACAGTTGTGTTTGCACATGATTCACTGTGCATGATCCCGCTTAGCTTGACAGTCAGGAAGTCTGAACATGACAGGGAATATCAGCCATCCCAGTGAGGGGAAACACCTGGTGAGAGTGACGCCACCGTCAGTGGACACAAACAGTCAAACTGGAAAGTCCATACTGGACTCCGGTTGTGTCCACGGTGGTGGAACATTACCCTATAATACCAACTGTGTCATCGCCGAATATTATCCGACCTCTGCATGACCTGTACCGCCAACACCGCCCATTCCCCAACAGAACAGATGACATGTCCAACACTGTTAGTTACAACTAGTCTAATGATAAAACAGGACATTTGGGATTAGCGCAGTCCTGGATGAGGTTGACCTGCAGCGGTAGGTATGCCCATGGTTCAGGCTATGACCTCCCTCCATGCAGCTGGAGCCAAGGCCAAACATCACTCTGCTATCTGTCCTTCCTGGATGGAACACAGCAGTGAAATAGAGACATCTGTCTCCAATGATAAGCACACAGATGAATAGCAATGCCAGGGAAAGTCTCACACTATAACAACTTTGTAGCATGTCGAAGAATGCAGAGTTTGAATATGCCGCACATCACGACTGTTTTGTTACTTTCACTTGAATGTACACATTTACATGACAATGAAAGTGCATAAAAACCGCTGGCGAGAAATCAAGAGATGGCCTGTACTGTTTGCCTGTCAGACAGCCCATGTTTTACCCTTTGTAGGATCTGTCCTGTTGATCTAAGCAGCTCAGCACCATCAATTAGAGGAGAGGCAGTACAGTTCAGCGCATTCGTACACATGCCACGACTCTACTACAAGGCGCTCATTGTGCACTCCGCCTCTCTAAGTGGTATGTGCTGTACAGTGTTGGTGCCCAGAAACAAAACACCCACTTCCATTAGCAGTCAGCTTGCTTTTAGTGAGACAAAAATGTCTCTGGGCATTAGTCACTGTTGCACCCAGGAGGAGAAGAATAACATGGTGTTTTATTGGAGGAAAGCTAACAATGGAAGGAAAGCCCTCGCCACATCGTTAGGACAGGCCAGCAAGTTTCTCTGCATGTTTCCAAAGCAGAAAAAAAAACACAGCGGTAGTGACAGGAGCAGTGTTCTGAAGAACAATTAGTCAACATAGCTGAGATTTGATCTCAATTACAATTCAAAAGCCAGTCATCGCCTTGCACAGGAGTGGCTGTCTATGTAATCCAAACTGAACAATAGCTGGATGTTTACATTTAGAGGTGTATACTACATCATCACCCTGTAGATCATATGAAAGTAAAACATATGTAGCTTTCCACTGTCCTGAAGCATTTGAAGCCTTTCATTAAGCGTCACCTGTCTAGTGCGAGACATATTTGCATGTCTCAGCAGAACGACTGAGCTTAGCCACCGGAGCCGAGCTTCCCATCCGCTCTGAGCCACACAGGAATGCAGTGTGTATAGTTGTGTATGTCTAGCTTCAGAGCTTCGGCCTGGACAGGAGCAAGTTGGGAAGTCCCACCCTTTCTGATGCTTTGTAAGCGGCTGCTTGTGTGTGACTGAGGTGGTAATTAATGGCCTTAAGCTCCAGGTGGGACACTTTTGTCTGTGCCGTTGGTAAACCAGCTGTTCAAGAGGGGAAGGCAGCGAGTAGGTAGGCTACACGATGGGGGTTTTGTCTCTCAATGAAACAGGCAAAGAGGATTGATTCTGTTGAAGTTTCAGTTGTTAAGTCCTGGTTAAGAAGACACTGAAAAAAACCTGAAATTTTTAGTTTCAGTTTAATTAGCGGAACCCTTTTTAAGTTGACCACATTAAATTCATCAAACATATCCCAGTCAAATGTCAAGTCTAAAATCACAGCATCCATTTCAATCATGTGTTAGAGAGCACAGTGGAAAAAGAAAGAATCAGAGTCAGGCGCAGAAATAAAAAGAGTGCATCACAAGAGAAAGAGACAGACAGAGAGAGTGAACATGAGGTGGTCACTGACACATTTAGTGGGTCAGGGACACAAAAGACGCTGCCTACCAGGCCTCCAGTGGAGCATGAAGCCACCAGGGGAGTGTAACAGGAGAGCCCTGGAGCCCCCATACAGGCTGCTCACTAACCAACCTGCTAACAGCCTCAAAGGCTGACAAAGGCCACAGGTTGCTCAGACCTGCCTTGCTGCCAGGTGCCAGGATGCCAACAAAAGACCCAAGTGAGACCTCCCCATTGAGCCTTCAGTTTGATTCAGCGTTTGATCTGTACCAATTTAAATCCTATATAAATGAGAGGGAGAGAGGGAAGGACAGGGGAAGGGACTCTACTGTACTCCTAATGAATTTAAGAGTAACCTTAGTCTTTAGTAGTCATGTCATGAAGAGATGACCAACTCAGTAAGGTTAGTTAAAGACAAAGATCTCCGTTACACCAAAACATTGAGTTCACGTAAGTCTCTTAACGCAAGAGCAGCTTAAGACACATTGTCGAGCACACAACATTAAATATACATCATATACAAAGAACCTCCATCTCTCTGTGAATGAAAAGCATTACATGGTAATGTGACATTGTAAAAAGACACGTTGTAAATCTTGTAATGTTATCTTGGCAGATAAACTTTAACCCACAGAGGGGCACAATGACTGTGTGACCAACACAGAAAAGTCTGCTTCGTGACAGACCAGGCCACCCACATGTCTACAGAAAAAGGCACTGTTTTGAATTTAACTTTATATTACACTTTTTATGGATTTACAGTAAGCCCCTCAATAAGAGGGATATTTTTGTTAATCAACAGGCCATTACAAGTTTACCTTTCCAACGTTGTTTTTATATATGGCTCATTAAAAAAAAAAAGATCAAAGTGACAGAGCTGTAGTGTTTTACAAATAAAACTACAGCTACCTAATGAAGCAGTGAGGGGACGTTTTTACAGATTCCCACATTAATTATCAGAAAGATTTGATTTATGTCATCAGCAGGGAGCTAAAGACTTTGTCCACAGGATTAAAAACAGCACTGACATGATATTCCTCCAGAGCGGCACCTCGCTGACGCCATAGATGGATGTTCACTGTATAAAAACACACGGATTCACATCAGTAATAATGCCTTTGCACAAGGAAAACCCAACAAAGAAGATAACAAGTAAATGGAGGTCCTCAGACCAATCAGAGTAGAGATGAGCATTGACAGCAGAGACAAAGGAGACTAACAAATTCTGTTGATACCTCTGCAGGGTAAATATAGAAGGAGTGCATTCCGAAACAAGTGGGAGGATGATAACACAACAACATATCAGAGAGGAAACAAACTTGTGTACTTCACTGACCCCTGATAAGTAGTCTGTTATTCAGTCCTGTTTACCTATCTGCCTACTGAAGAAATAAATACAAGCTTTGACTATTTATAAGCTTTGGTCTCCAAATCCTGTGTTTAGCTCATCTATCAAGACTGGACATCTAATTTGTCTTTGAGCACTGTGAGACTTTACTATTTTGAGTTGTAATTCAACACTTTACAAAGCAGTAGATGAGGAATTACACTCCCATTCACCTCGTTTTTTCTGAAAACACAAACTTGCTCCTTTCATGAAAAAAAATGAGAGAAAATAAAGGGATGTGTTCATATATTAAGGAATAACATGCTCCCAGCTCAGCACACATATTGCCCTCCCTTTTCACTCACATAATGCATGTATAAAAAGCTACTTGCTATGTTTTGACTACAGTGCAAGAAGTCAAAATAACAGCTGTCTCTGAGCTGTGACATTAAAATCATCCATTGCTGGAATGTGTATACTAACACATACAACACAGTCGTGGAACAACCAGGTTTGCATCCAAGACAGAGAAGAAAAAGGGAAATGTTTGTTAAAACACATGTAAAAACACACGCACAGAATCAGTAGCTTCCAAAAAGTTATAGTTAAACTGTGACAAATACATATTTCAAGCTCGTACCTTAATGCTCAGGTAGTTGTCACAACTCCGGGATTTTGCTCTGGAGTGCATTTTGCCTAGCGACAGCATTTAGGCACCAAAAAAACCCCTCAAAACTTCAATAAATAATGTGCAATATACTCCAAGCAACAGAATTAACAGTCCACACTGTGACTGCTGTAAGTCATTGCTGTGATATCAACAGGTCCAGCTCCATTTCTCTCCCCCATGTCTCTCTCTCTCTCTCTCTCTCTCTCTGCTACGGTGTTGGCAGCTGGAGCAGACTAAACTCCCGAGCGTGAGAGAGGCAGTGCGCGCTGCCTTCCCAGTCACTCACCCTCCCTTCCTCCAACCTAACCTCCCCCGCCCTGTTGCTGCTCTGCTACTGAAGCCTCTTCCAGCTGGATAAATGCACACTGCTGCAACTTCAGGCTCATCATTCAGAAAACAACACACACACACACACACACACACACACACACACACACACACACACACACACACACACACACACACACACACACACACACACACACACACACAACCTGACCTGCACCCCACCCGACCCCACCGCCACGAGCCCCAGCTCTCCACCCAGCAGGCATCGACTCTGACCAACTCCTCTCTGCCCCCCTGACCCTTTGCACCCCTACCTCCACCGGCAGCTCCCCTCTACCCCTCATGCCACAATGGTCTCTCTTTGTCCTGACAATACAAATGGACTAGGGTTTCAGCTTATTCTGCTGCTTTTCAAAAGGAAAAAGAAAGGAAGACATCAGCATAGGATTGGTTGCTCAGGTCACTCACTATAATAGTATTCCCCTTAAATATTGTCAGGGCAATGGCCAATCCTTTAACTGGCTCTTACAAACCACTGACATGTGGGACATCCTCTTGTTACAGAAGATAGATATGACATCTTTGAAACAGTTTGACTCTAAAGGACATACAAAATATTAAAAAAGGAGATTAATGGTCTTTAAAAAGCTTTTACCAACAGGCTGCCTTGGAGTTATAATGACATCCGACAGGCACTGCAACGAAACCCTTTTTGTGCAAGACACAGAAACATTCGAGAGGTGAGGATGTTTTTACAGCAGAAATGCAAAAAAGTGACAAGTTTGTGAGCTGTGAACAGTAAGTCCTTCCCATTTCTTCCTAAACACAAGAAATCCCTGTTTGAGAAAAAGCATGCTTCGTGAGAATAGACGCTCTGTGTGAAGATGTGAAGATCATATTAAGTCAGCCCGTGTAAACAGAGAAGGTAGTGAGAATAGGTAATTAGGTTGTCTTATATTTAGAGAGGCACTAGATTCTTGTCAGGCGTCATTAGAGTCAGACATCACAAAGACCTGAGAGAGACAAGGAGGCGCACTGTCACCAGCTGCAGTCACACAGCACACGTGGTCTCAACTCGAACACACTGTGGTCGCTGTCATGCTGACAATAGTATCCAGAAAACCTTACACTTTCATGTAGTACATTTCTATAAAAAGAGGAATCAGAAGTGACAATATGAATTACCACACATATTGTTATATATACATTGGATCTACATTTAGTCTTAGTCTTATATCTACTGTATAATCTGCTATATAAACAAAAGATGTACCTCACATACTGTATGCACTATGCAAATATACACTCCTCTCTCTCCAACTCGCTCACTGTTTGTGCCACGACTGAACCTATAATTTCTGCTGCCTTGGCCTTTTCCACTGGGCTGGTTTCACTGGGTGAGCAGGCAGATTGTCTCCTCCGGTCTCCCTTTTTTGCTCTTTTTAATTCCTACTTATCATATTGGTTTGAATTTACTTCACGTGGGCAACAAAACGGGTCAAGTTGAATTTTTTTTGGTCAAGTTTTATGTATTCCCAAGTCGACAGTAGAGAGATAACAGGAAATGACGTGCATCAGAGGATCGCTCAGACTCTCGTCCTGGGAGAGCAGCGGTGACCCAAGGCTACGCTAAATATGAACTACGCCAGAATGTGCTCCAAAATGTTACAAACTTTATAATCCATGCACAGTTTTTAGAGATTAGCCAAAAATGTTCAGATGTTAAAGTATTAAATTCAAATGAATGCAGCCTTGTTAGGTGGTGAATGGCTGTCACTGCAAATTTTTCACTAGTTATCAAGTGCTGAGTGACACAATAGGTCAATAGTTTAATTTATTTCAAGAAAGCTGGCCTTGGAGTAGTCAGCTGCTCTAATCTACTTGTGTCTTCAGCAGATCGGCGTCCTGATAGAATCTGTATAATTTAATACATCTTTTTATATGGGATGTCTCTGTTATATTTTATTAACAGGGCTGTATGCAGATATTTGAGCTAAACTGCACAGTTAAATTGAGGTTCTCAGCTGCCAGAGCATTAAGTATCCAATTCTGTGAATTATATGAAATTTAAAGTGATCACACACATTTTAGCTTATATTGTGATGAAAATAAAATATTGCACATTACTACACACATCACATATGCAGTGATATTTTTTTATTATTTAAAAAAATATATTTTTTTATGATTTGACACTCATTAAATGATTACAGGTGAAATATACTGTAATAATATTTTAAATAAATCCTCGGTTTAGATATTTTTTAAAGTTGTCTAGCAATGAAAAGAAAAAAATTAATTGACAACTGGGAGATTTTTTTAAATAAAAAAAGTAAATATATTCGACCATCTCACTCAGAACGGAGACTTGGTCATATAAGATACCTTCTGTCCACATTTTTCCCCTCTTTGTATGTCATTTTGTGAATGTGGACATGTGTCTCCTCTGTGGTCACAAGAGGAGGCATCAGTGTTTGTATTCCTGGTGATTTAGGTCATGAGCAGGCCCTGCGACACTGGGATAAAGAAAAAACACTAAATGTATCCTGGAGGGTGATTTATTCCACAGTGCCGATGTCCCTCTGCTAAAGGCAAAAATAAATGTGTAAATAAGTGTGTTTAGATTCAAACCAAGATAGCAGTGAAGCTCTGGACAGTAGAACATCAGCTCCATTTACACTGAAATGTTTGCACAGCTATGAGAATTAAACTTTTCCTGTTGTTTTTCCATAAGGTCTAAAATAGCCTTATTTATGCAGGCTTCTGGTAAACAATATTTATGTGATCTGAAAAAGCAGATAGGGCAGTCCCAAGGGTGGCACGCGATCTGATAAAGCTATCAAGGGAACAAATTAGTCAGATGACATGTGAGCTGCAGCTTCATCATTTTTCTTCATCATATCTTTTTTTTCTACAGATAAAAATACAATACAGATTTAAGGGGGAGGATGAACACAGCAGATGTTTGGATAAAGATTGAAAGACTTTTGCGGTTGGACATGCACACACTCACGCAGACAAACACACACAAACAAACATGTAGACACATACTTTCAAACTCTAGAATATGGAAGAATTAACGGGAGACATAACTGTATATTAAGTTTAAGGAAGGTTAGATAAAGTGCATGTTCTGTTGCAGATAGATGGGTGGTCATTGTAGAGGTGACACACACACACACACACACACACACACACACACACACACACACACACACACACACACACACACACACACACACACACACACACACACACCAAACTGTGGAATGTGACACCTTGATCCTACCTCACTTCATATCAACCCTACAGTGCCACACAGGCCACCAACAGTTGTGATGAAAACTTCCAACTCTAACCCTCACCCTTTTAAATCATTATAAACTCTAGTGTGATCATTTAAACATCAATATTTGATTTGTTCTTTGCAACACCTCAGATTGTTCATACCAACTAGAACTGCAAGTAATAATTATTTTTCATGAAATAGTACTCGCTACTATTTATCTAAAATTACAGCAATGTGACATCTTAAAATATCTTGCTTTGTCTGACCAAAAGTCTGAAAAACCCAAAATGTTATTTCACTATAATAAGATCAAGAAAAGCAGGCTTTAGAAAATAAAAATAAAACATACTCAATTCCAACAATTCCAAAGTCAAACTCTTGAGAAAGTCCCTGTTTACATAACTGCGAGACACTGGGTTAAACAATCCAAAAGGAAAATAACTGAATCTTGAAATAAATGTTATACTTACAGGTCCGTTTTGGACTGTGTGGCAAAGATGCGGAGTTCATTCTGTGTAGAGGACAACACGAATGAGTTATCACTCTGCTGCTGTTCACCTCACACAGCCATGAGAACTCACATCACATCTCCATCCAGGCTCACACAGCTTGAACTATGGCCCCCTCTGCCCCCTTCTCAACCAGTTCCAGCAGTTACTGGGAACTCTGAACTGAACCGGTCCTCCTTCTCGCAGACAGACTCAGTTCTGCTGTTGCACATTTCAGATTGATTAGCTCAGTACACACATGCACACAGCTACACAAACAGAAACACCCACACTGTACCCAGCCCCCGACTTCCCTCTGCCTTCCAAGCCTGCATGTAAACTGAGACCCAAATCCGCATGTAGACACGCATACATTGCACTAAAAAGAAATGCATCTTAAATCAAACGTCCCAGATGCTGTCTTTTTCTGATGTCTTTGTTTGGAATGAGATTTGCCCCCACCTCCATGGCAGTGTGGTGCGGCTGTTCTACCACAAGCACGACCATATTCATGCTCTTTATTGCGGGGAAACACAGGAAGAGTATGCCACCTGTCATAGCCCCCTAATGTACCTTAGCCCCCTTCTGTGCGGACGTCTCACTCCAACACAAAAGCCAGTGTTTTCTCTTAGCACGCGAGCACAGGTGGCTGGAGGAGGGCAGGTCGAGTTACAGCAGCAGCTTCCACAGTTCAAACCATCAAGAAGTCAAAGAGAACACACTAAGCCTGACAAAGTATTCATATACAACAAACGTACTGAGGACAATAAATATACTGAAGCATGACCTACTCTTTGTTCTTTATATGGATTGCAAGAATGTTTTAATAAGTAATCCCTGTTGTTTAACTACAGTAATCAAACTCGTAGAACGGTTTCCCTCCCTTTGCACTCTAATCTGTGCTGTAAGAAAGAAGAACAGGCAGACCACGTGGAAATACTTTCCTATATTAAACACACTGATGTTAGATTTTATCATCTTTGCACAGACCTGTCTGGGTCCCCACGCGCTCATAAATCTGTTTCAACAAGAATTCAAACCTTACATGAACTACATCAAATACATACATTGACTCGAGGTCTGCTAAAGCATGTTTTCTAGTTGTATTGCATTGCATTTATTTGATTTACCTTAAAATAATTCAAGCCCTAGGAGTATGGTTATAATGCAGTAATGTTAATTGATCATCTGCTCATTTGACAGGTTATTATACTATCCAAGAAGGTCAGCAACACCCTGCTGTTTAGTAGTTGAGCATAACATAATCAAAACTTTAAAGTTTAAACAACTTCAACACTACAAATTGATCTTCCTCCATCTAAAACACTGTGTAGAAACAATAGTGCTTCACTTTTCTCTTAGATGAACTGAAATTAACATGGCTACTGTTCAACTGGTCCCTTAAAGAAATCACATGCTACTTGGATTCTGAGAACAATCTTTAAAGCTATTGCTTTAAACATGACATTAGACAAACAAATAAAGATCATCTGTTTTTTACAAATGAGCAAAAAAAAAACCTGCACATAATAAATTAAAGAAATTGTTCTCCAAAGACAAAACAATGGCTCAGAGAATAGACAGAGGAGAATGAATTCCAAGGACCAACGGGTGCAACTTGACTCAACAACCAACTCTGAATGATAATTTAAAAAAAAACAAAAAAACAGGCTAACTGTTCAATTGTTTTGAAAATCAGCACTCACCTCACTCTGTTGTGTCGCTCTAAAGTCTCCAACACCACATGGAGGAGTGTACGGCTCTCTGGGCTCTCAGGGGCTGACAGCTGTCTAACCAGAGGAGAGGACCAGCCCCCAGATCCTGGAGAAACCTGACATGTTCTATCAAACGCACTGTTTTGTTGACTGAGTAGAATCACAATATTAAGGCTAGCCAGGCAGAAAGTTTCCCAGCCCCTCCAGGCATCCCAATTCCTCAGCGGGGCGTAACCCAGTCGTTTTATCTGCACCCATCTCCCTCCTGTGTGTACACTGTGAAGGGAACCGAGAGTGGAGCAACTCAACTGGCCTGCCATGTCAACAAAGTCTAGACAACTGCACTTTACCTGTGCTCTCTAGTCCCCAATGCTTATGGTATTTTCTATGTGCGCAAACATTTAGGTTATATTTATTTTCACAAAGCAGTTACAGAATTTTCTCACATGTTCTGCCACATTTAAAAAACGGATCATATTTAAACCTTTTAATCTGCAGGGACAAACCTAAAGGATTTACGTTAAATAATAACAATAAAGAGATCAACAGGGTTGCAGACCTGCTGATCCATAGAGACAATGCAGAGCTTGTCAGTGCAAACTGCCTCCAGTGCTTCTGAAGGCACCAGATGTCAGCCTGCATTGTTACATGGATTACTTGAGCCACTCAGCAAACACCTCCAGGTGTGCATTCCAAACCAGGAAGAGGCAAGGTGGGAGCCACTCCTCCGAATCAATAAAAAATGTGGACTTTTCTCTCTCTTGAACTGTGCGTCCCTGAGTGGAAGAAGGGGTGAGTGCTCATGGGGAGTCCCGAGAAGCTTCCCTGCTCTACAAATTGAACCCTGTCCCAGAGGTGGAGTATGGTGTAGGAGCAGAATGTTTATGTGGTCTCAGATGAAGGGAAGTATAATGGGTGGCTAATCTTTGGTCTGAACAGTACACCTGGTCTCCACAGGGTCTGTAATCTTTGGAGGAAGGAGCAGAAATTAGAGGCTGCTCCACTGCATCCCTTACATTGGACTAAACTAGCAAGGGAGTGTAAACATTCACCACAAATGAATCAGAGGCAGTCACAGCCAAAACATTGTGATGCAAGTCAAGCTGAAGAGTTTGTGGGGGATTAAGGTTTAGACAGCATGAAATATTTAGCAATATTAGAGCCTGTCTTACATCATGAGGACTTGAATGAATAAAAATACATATATCTCGTTGTATCTCTTACATTTGTTATATTTCCCGGAGCAGGACCATGAATGTAGAAACAATTAGTTAATTATTTGATCAGCCCTTTATGAAGTCATAATACAAACTATTTGATATTAAACCCTTCCAAAGTATGAGATTTTTCTTGGTTTATATCACTGTAAATTGAATGCTTTTGGGCTTTTTAGTAGTTGAATAAGCGAGTAACATATACAGTATACTATAAGAAACTTTTTACAAACAGGCAGAAAGTTGAAGGTCAACAAGATCAGATTTTGCAAAACCATCCACTGAATCTGCAGCTCGTTAATTACTTTCAGGCAGAAAAAAAAAAAGAAGCCATGTCCTCATTTCCAGTAAACCAAAGGACATAAGACACCGCGATAACCATCTCAAGACTCATTATGGCTACACTCAATGTCTGCACACCTGATAATTTGTACAAATAAATGCACATCTAAGGGAGGGAAGAACGAGAGACAAGAGGGTAGAGAGGGGGGGAAACGATAGGGAGGGTGAGGTGTTTCCTGTTTCCATAGCTCTAATTATACTCGTCTCTCGAGGATTAGACCTATCAGGAAGAGGAACTTTGTCACTGAGGAACTCCTCAATGAAAAAAATGAGGTTTTATACTTTGATCCATCTACTTTTACATGCCAGCTTCACATCAACTTTAACATAATTGAGAATAGCACAGAAAACACAATGAACTTTCAGATGAGGGAAAAAGTCATGTGTTTCCGCGCAAATCTACATGGGAAAATAATTGAGTCTAAGAACAAATTACAGCTGTTTTCTGACTGTTCTAGTTCTTCAAAATGACAGAAAGTTGCTGTAAATTTTTTTTCTAAAAAGACAAAATAATTCAAACAAACATTAATTTCAATGCTCATTACATTGTGTATTATGCTTATTATGTTGTGTGTATATTTGTCTCTTTTTGCAATTGAGAACGGCTGTTTTATATAAACTAAACACTCTATCTGTTTGTGAGTTGTTGTGAAACTAATGATTCCTTCCTGTTTAAAGATGCAGCAGTGATAGACTCCTGAAGTTTGGTGGCTTTTGAAAGATGCAGAGTCTGGGGCAAAGTGGTGGTGGTGGGCCCCAGAGACATTTCAGCAGCAGTTTATTGACTAGCACATAATAGCAAAAGTAGGTTTACTGCTCTGCTATTGGTTTTACAGCTTTTCAACACTTGCACACTGCCCTCCTCTAGTGGACTACACAAATATATAAATTAAAAAGACCTAACTTTTTTGCAATACAACCTTAATGATATATGCACATGATAAAACCTGTAGACTCTTTGTCAACTGTATTTCACAGTGAAAACTATACATGTAACAAAGATGAGAGATTAGAGTGAGTTCCCACAAACTGTCTCTGTAAACACAACCCAAAATGTATAATATTAATAATCAGTTTGACAACCCGGGTTTATAATGAGCCTTTGCTTCATCTATTAGTATGCAAATAAAGGAGAGGCAAGCTGAGAGGAGAGGTGGGGGGTAGCGAGGCAGAAAGAGACGGCGAGAGAAGCCTGCATGCAGGAGGAGAAAGAGCCATCTGAGCAGCACTCATCCAGCAGCTCAGATTGCCGGGCAACGTCACCACTACAGAGAGAATGTGTACAGTGGTCTGGAGGCTGCTTCTGCTTACGCTCACCAACAGAGATAATTGCTTGCAAATACTGGAAAAACAATTGTGAGAAATGATTGTCAAGGAGCTGCACTGTCTGATTTGCAAAAGAAAAAGCAGCAGCATTGAAAGGAGCAATAAAGAGACACTCACAGATGAGTTGTCAGAGCATTTTCCTGAATTGTTGCCATAAACCACTTTGGTGGCTTTCACACCAATCCCTGGAAACTAGTCTCCACCTCTGAGTAAACAGCCTCACAAATAATGTAAAAGCAGCTTAATTCATCTTTACACTTGCCATGATAATACATGCTTGCTAATGAACATCTGGTTCTGTCAGTTACAGTCTGAAGCGCAGCAGAAGTGACATTATGCTCTCATTGCGACAATCATTGCTCAGCAGTTAAAAACTTTTGGTCAGATACAAAGTGCATAGGAGATGTGTTTAGGCTATAAATAATGAAATGCAAGGTGCTTTAGAAGTTGCAAAAGTTTGCAAGTGATCTGGTTTGATCTGTCTATATTTATCAATATGATTTTTAACACAGCTGGTAAAACACTTGACAGCTTTTTGAACCTGACTGAAATTTGAACAGAAAACAGTTTTCCTTTTTATTGTCAAAGACTTGAGAGTCAGAATTAGTGAAGCGTTTTCCCTCCAGATTCAACTCCGCTCAGCTTAGGGCTTAATCAAGTGGAAATTTGGAAAAGGGGGTTGTGGGGGTGGTCAGGGTTGGGGTGCAGGATAGAATGGAGCAATTGTTCAGATAAAGGCCTCATGTTGGGTCAGCTTTGATGTCTCTCTGGGGGATGTGCTGGGATTTTACAGTAGCATTTCATTCCATGTGTTTTTGCTCACCCCTGGCCAAGACTGCAGGCTGCAAGATGATGCAAAGCGGGGCCCTGACATGCTTTAACAGTGCTACTTGTTTATATCTGATCTCATCTGATCCATTTAAATGGAAGAGCATTCAAATGCCAGTGGGACAATGTCACATTTGGGCATTTAGTATTTTTCAAAAATGTTGTCAAAAAGTTGCTGGACAGCCAACAACATCAACAGTCAACTGACATTCCCTTCAGTTTGCCCCACGTCTATAGAAGCAGACAGGCTCCCACTGATCTATTGTGCTGCAAAGCCTTTCTCATGCATGTCTTGAATGAAAGCCAGCGTATCGATGGTGTGAGGATAATCACGTTTTCCTGAGACACGCTTAGCCGCACTAAATAAGCCGCATAGAAAAAAAGGTGGGTCTAACAAAACTATTGTATATTGGGAGAAAAAAATCTGCAATAGGTTTCCCCTAGAAAGAAGAAATGAAAAGTAGTGCTGAGGAATTCAAAAAATGTGGACACTGTTGAATGTTGAAGCAAGAAAAGACGAAGAGGAGAGTTTAGGAGGTCATTTTGCACAACTAAGTCATGATGCACTTGTTGCACACTTTCCTACCTTCTTGCACACTTTCCTACCTTCTTGTTTTGTCCTTCACCAGGTGCACTTGGCACATTTCAGTGATGCTGCAGCAAACCGTCTCCTCACCGCCGGTTGGCACCAAGAAAGTTTCCCATTTGTGGCTGAATCAACGAAGCCTCCATCTATGGCACAACATGTATTTGTGCATATAAAACGATAATATGCCAAAATCTGGTCTTTTTTACGGCCCGCGTCCAAACTTCGAACTCACTTTGGGTGGAAGTTGGTTGTCAGTGTGCAGTGCAGGTTCTCCAAGGCGTACAAAGTGGATATTTGCATTAGGACGACCCTCCCCTCGCCTTTCATAGCTGCCATTGTTTGTCCCAGTCGGGGCTCGGATTCAGTCCTTCTCTAAATCCCTGACGAAGGGAGCAGGGAGCGCAGCTTTCTCTGAGCCGAGGCTGGCAATTAACAAGCGCCACAAAGAAACTATTATACCATCGGTTTTTATTCCAAATACATAAAATAACCGGTCGTTTAAATTAGAGGTGCAACATTGCCGAGGTTGTTCTTCAAGTTGAGCAATTTTTTTTTTGCAAGTTTTACTGAATTGACAGGTCTCCATGTGTTGCAGTTGGTCACGTGAAACAGACATGTTCAGTAAAAGTGACAGGCACACTTTGACCTCCTTTGGTGATGGGAACTGCGCATGGAAGAGGGGAGGGTGTCAACTCTCTCACATAATCACATTTGATATTATCATCTAATTTAAACCTGTTTTTTGGTGTGTCGTAAAATTTTGAAAAAAGTTGTCAAAACAACCTCACCATTTATTTTTCACTTGCTGATGAAGATAATTCGTTTTGAGTAAAACCTCCTAAACAGTTATAGACCTAGTGTTGAGATTGTTTAGTTTGTTAATAACGAGACGTAACTTTTACCTGGTTGTGCCTCAAAAACAGTCCTCCTGATTTAACAGTCAGTCCATGAGAAAGAGACAGCAGGTTCGTCTGTTTTCCTACTGGAGCAGATCTTTTGTTTAGGCTCAGACACTGTTCACTTTATGATTTCAACACATTTTATTTATCAAGGGGAAGACTACCAGCCAGGGAAATAATCTGTGCCTCTATATCATTGTGTCTTTAGGGATATTTTCTCATTCTTACATGAAGCTGAGTTTATTTCACACATTGTAGATACTTTTTGTTTTGTTTTAATCTGGTAGCTGGTGTGTGTGTGTGTGTGTGTGTGTGTGTGTGTGTGTGTGTGTGTGTGTGTGTGTGTGTGTGTGTGTGTGTGTGTGTGTGTGTGTGTGTGTGTGTGTGTGATCAGTACAACAGTAATACTTCTTATTTAAATGCAGGTGTAGTGAATTAGCTGGTGTGTATCATTATTACCAACTTTATGTATTTTGTGTGACTACTTATCGCCACCTAGTGGCTGACTGAGATTGATCTGAGCTGACCTGACCTGTGAGCTGCTTCAAAGGTTGCATCTACATTCGAATCCAATAAATCTTTTGACAAATCGGGCGAATATCTCCTCACAGTCAGCTTACTGTCTGTTCTGTGTGGGCGTTGAAAAAAAGAATCCAATCCGAAACAATCTGACTCCACCTTTAAAGCCACATTCAAAGGGAGATAGTTAGTTTGTGATCATTTGATCAGAAACACATCTGTTTGAGAAAATGTGCAATTAAAGCACAACATTTAATGAAATAACAGGGACATTGAGACATAGAGGACCTGTGTCAGAATGTTGTGTTCTTATTTCATTTGCATTGGTAAATACATTTGCGTTTCATAAAAGGACTACAAACTAACAAAAATGTCTGTTACAGTCACCATGCTGTAACTTTAAAAGCACCGAATTTGGCTATAGTGAGTAGAGGTGGTAGACAGTTGCAGCTGTTTTCACATCTTATTTACTATATGTAACAGACAGTAGGTAGGTAGGTAGGTAATTAAGAATATTTCATATGCTGAATCATGTGTGTGCTGGTTCTTTAAAGACCGACTTTAATTTCATTACGATAACACAAGACAATCACACAGAAAGAAGCTAATCATTTTGTGACCTGATTAAATTAAAGACTCTAAATCCAAGTTGTACAAGCTTCCTAATAACTACTGACCATCTGTATCATCAGATCATCATAATTATTTTAATGTTTAAGACTAAATTATATTTAAAAAAAAACACATGAAGTCCGTCAATTGTGATCAGCCTGTCATTCATGTTTTAAATGTTGTTGAATAAATCTATCTATCTATGATGAATGGTGTAATTGTTGTTCTGTTTCTATCCACACAGTGGCAGCAGAAACAACCTTATCAGGTGTGTTGTGAGGAAAAATAAACTGTCCCTGTAATAATATAAATGAACTATATAACGTTTATTAAAATATATAAAAGACAAAATACATATATGCATAATTATATCCATGATGAAATATGCATATAGAGTATAATAATTATACAGTAAAATGTGTTTACATATATAGATTTGTTTTTTTTTATACATATAGCAAGATATTTTTGCATTAAAACTGGCAGTGGTGATTTCATAGTCCCCCCCGCCCCCCCCAAAAAAAAAAAATTAAAAAAAAAAAAAAAATAGGAAACCCCTCACTCCACAGCAGGCCTCAAAGAGAGACGCCTGTGTGAAAAGCTTGAGAGCAGCAGCACCTTTACACCTGAGATCCATGTTTTGGAAAGGTCTCCTACAAAACAGCACAATTATTCTGACAAGTAGTTTCCAGGGACTTTAATCTTCAGCTTCAGAAGGGAGAGGGTGTTACGTCAGAAAACCATCTGATCTGTTCCTCTCTTATATTTGTACCTTTTATGAATGTGATTGAAGCCATCCCAGCAGAAAACCCTACACAAACAATAAAACTGTGCCACACATCTTTTGTTATTACACAATAACATCCTTCTGGTCCAGTATCATCTGCCATCACGCCACACGTTTGCTCAGTACATCTAATCTCAGGATATATCTGTATAGCTTGCAGGAGGAGAATAAAAAGATCCTGGACAGAGTGTGAGACATTAAGTCGTTCAGACTGGTGTGGTTGGTTGTGGTTGGTCCTGTACAGTTTCAGCCACTGCACACTGAGGGCGGTCATGTCTGGTGGTAATGGTGGTAGTGGTGGTGATGGTGGTGTTCGTGATGATGGTGGTGCTCGTGGCGTTGGACCATAGGAACCACAAATCCTGGGCTCCCAGGGGGGCCAGACGCCTGCTCCCTCTCCAGGCTCGGCAGTAAAGAGGGCACTGGGGGTTGCTGCTGAGGGTGGGACTGAGGCGGCAGAGGTGTTTTGGACGGGGACAGGGCCTCTCGAGCTCTGGCCCTCAGGCGTTTACTGTGATTGTATTGCAAAGGATGCTGGTGGTGGCCAGAGGGTGCTTGGTGTGGCAAGTGGTACACATCCTGACCTCCGTGGCCCGCAGCGCTGGCGCTATGCAGCATTGTTTGCAGAGGAGGGTGGTAGCCATGACATTTAGTGGATTTGCCACCTCCACTGCCTCCGTTATTCCCTCCGCCCCCCTTGGAGGTTCCTTTAGGGGATTTGAGGAACTGTGTACCCTTGCTTCGAGGCTCCGTTGGGTTGTAGCTATCGCTGATGACCTGTGAACGGCGGTGGTGAACAACTTGGGCTTCTGGCTCCTGGGAGCGTGAGCGGATCTGGCTTTGGGAGCTCCGACCATTCATTTCCTGAGGCGGGAAGACAGGGTTGGTTCCTGAGGGACAGGACAGAGACGGCAATTAAAACTGAATGCATATAAAATTACTGCCGTTTCTCCTGAGTATCCCTCAATTTGCAGCTTGTCATTGTAATATAATAAGAGGAATGTGGATATTGTACATTTTGTAAGATCACAACAACAGGCAAGATGAAAAGCAGAATAAAGTGACACTTACCTTCAAATCTGGAGGTGTAGTTCTCTATGCCAGCAAGGTCCAAGTAGTGATTCCTCCTCTCTGTGTTCTCATCCACACAGTAATGTTGACCCTCAGTGGCTGGTGGCTCATTACTTTGCCCTTTGCTGCTGTAAATCATCAAAATGAAAATGATGTAAACTCCAAAATGACTTTGCTCATTTATCTTCAAGAGCAAACACAATGTATACAGGGAATATTTTAAGCAAAGCTTCCTTTGTAGTATTGACCTGATGTAGGAGGACAGTCGCTTGTCAGCAGCACGACTCTCGTCCTGGTGACAGCGCTCTGGAGAGACAGAGAGACCGAGAGGTCAGGCCAGGAAGAAGTGTTCAGCAATGTACATACTTAATATGTTTTACACACAATCTACATACACCATAACTGTGTTGTACATTTGATAATGCTAGTATAAATACAGGATGAACCAGGTACTGTGAGCACCGAAACAAAGTTAACATAACAAAGAAAATATCACTTGTTGCCAAAACATGCGAACACCAAAGATGCAGCTATGCCACAGTATATTGGACTAAATAACACTAAATAAGTTATTGTGGTGTTTTCATTTTCGTTTACCTGCCCCAGTTTCTCTTCTGTGGCACCTCGGCTCTGGAGTGACAGTCAGTTTGACACGCAGAGTTTTGCTCTTGTTATGGCAAGAGTGATTCACAGAGGCGTCCACCACATCATAGATGGTGTGCATCAAACTTGACATGTCCTACAGAGACAAATAAAACACAGTTATTACAGTTTACAGTCCTACCTTTGACAATATAACAAACTATAAATGTTAAAGAAAAAGCATACAGTACATCTAGGGGCACAGACAGCACTACACAAAAAGGAGAGGCAAAAGTGAACACACCCACTTACCTCTTTAGTAACTTTCCCACTGTTGTCGAAGTCGTAAAGAGTGAAGATCCACTCCTGACGGTTGTCGTCCTCAACAGAAATGTCACACTCCAGGTCCTGAGAATACAAATTTGTACTTCTTTAAAACACATTAACAACTGGATGGTTTCAAGCTGCATATTTTTGCCGATCATCAGTACAGTAAAAGTACCTCCACAGTGTGTCAAAGATAAAACAGCAGCGAGTATAACAACAGGGCGCAGCAAAGTACAACTGATTGAATTTTTTATCAGCTTGATTCATTCATGTTTTCCAAATAACGTGTATTGTTTAGCGTTTAATATGTATGATAATCTATCAAAATCAGACTGTCCCCCCTTCAAAAAAGGGTAGAATGTCGCAAATTATTTATACCAAATTAAATTCTTGTTTGAAACAAGATCCTTTCGTTGTTTCTACCTTGTGCGTGCGTGTTTAACCATGATTCTCTGTTACAACACTTTGACAGTGACTTTGATTCAGATGTATCAACTAACACAGCCATAATTGTAAAAATAAACATCTGGAATATAGACCAAGCTGCAGGCACAGTGGAGGGCTGACACTGTCTCAAAAAGTGTGT
Source organism: Brachyistius frenatus (assembly GCF_029030835.1). Lineage (NCBI taxonomy): Eukaryota > Metazoa > Chordata > Actinopteri > Embiotocidae > Brachyistius > Brachyistius frenatus. The sequence goes on along the minus strand of NW_027210619.1, from coordinate 4,458,439 downwards.
GCGTTTACAAGGGAGGGGACCCCAGGGAGAAACGGGGCCCTTTATGGTTCTATAATATCACCTCAGCTCACATAACCAGCAGTGATCACCAAAGGGCGCATCTGAGCAGTTCTTTAAAACATGCAAGTCTAAACATTACAATTTATTCTATTTATTGCTCCCTAAATCCAATCAGGACATGGTCTGGAGCGATGTCAACATACAGACAGATGTTCTTGGGAAAGAGGTTACCCACCATCTATTTACTTTCAAACCCATGTTTAAATAACTTTCCCTCATTGAAACACAAAACAGTTTCAACACTCCTGAGACCTTTTCTGCCCTAAAAAAAAAAAAAAAAATCCTGTTACATGAAAAAAAACACCGGTATGTACTAATTTAAGTTGTATTTTGCTTAACCAGCACCTGTGCTCCTCTAAAGCATGTTAAACTAAATTCAAGCCTTGCAGGAACACTGCTATACATAATGCCTCCATGCTACCCATCTGTTGGTGAACTTCTGTGTTTTGTGAGTCTCACTGTAAATTGAATCACATCACAGCACTGAAATGTTTCCAGGTCCTTCTACTACATACGTTCAGGCTGATGCGTTTCTTCCCCGATGCTTTGCCGGCATCTCGAAGTGTCTCCCTCTCTCCGTCCTCAGAGTGCAGGTATTGCAGGTATCTTTCACAGCCTTCTGCCTTCTCTGGAGGAAGAACCACTGTTAACACAAGAGGACATGTTGAGGTTAAATACTGATTTCTGACGTAGAAACCAGGCAACATTTTGTGCAGTACAAAAAAATGACAGACTGAACTTTATTTAGGTATGCCTTTGACCTGACACCATATTCATTCCAAAGAAAACGGCTCATCAAACATTTATGCCTCTTTTGTATGTTAATGTCAATAATACATACACAATACAGCCGAATATCTTTCTAGTGGCATTTATGGCTTTTAATTGTTCAAACAGTAATTACAGAGAGATTTTTAAATGTGCGTGTAATGCTCAGGAATTGTTGTTAATAGCTTTACAGCAGTCTATTTTGTATTGCTGCTATCACTAGTCCAAAAGGCTCTCTATGCTCTTATCAAAGCTATTAATCGAAGGTAATAACGCACTGTATTGCACTTATGAATCAACCAGTGGACACGCCTTCAAATCTATAATTTTATGCTTGTCTTTCACACAACGTTACATCTGCTTTTTGCAGGATAAACCACTGAAGTACTGTTTTAGAGACATCATTCTCTACCTACCCTCTAGGGGACAGTGTTGATCTGTGAATTGTCCATCTTTCAGCTCAGCATTTGGAAACTCCTGGGACAAGGAAAGAAATGAGGAAAGAGAGGAGGAGGAGGAGGGGGGGATCAGAGATGTAAGTGAATCTACAGTTTAGACCACAGACACAGAGAAAACAAACAGTTCCAACTAAAGCATTTCCTACTCAGATGAGCGGGACAGGGCTGGAGGCTCCAGCGCGGTCAAACACTTTGAACATCTGCACGCTTATTGTGTTTCACTGTCTGGGACACAGCAAGCGCGGCCACAGCCAAGCTTTCAAGATTCTTCCAAGCCCTTCAAACAGATGCCTCACATCCATCAAAAACCCGATGCACTTCATCATCTGAGCTGTCTCTCTCAGCCAACCTGTTTATTCTCATCCTGCCTGACATGAGACCCACTGAGAAGTGTTTGATGGAAGTTTAGGAAAAAGTTTTGTTGTATTTCTTGCTTACAACTTCACTCTGAGAAGTTTGGCTTATGTAAAATAAACCTCACGATGAGGTCTCAGCAACATTTATTTTGAGTGGAGAATAATTGCCAGATGGAAATTTCCATGCAGATAGGATGGAACTGATTAAATACACTGTTCCACAGCCATAAAACAAAAGCAGGATGGAAAGGGAAAAAAGCTCCGCTGTCATTTGTGAATAATCTATTTTCTGTATAAAACAGAACCACAATGTATTCATGAGGCAACACACACACACACACACACACACACACACACACACACACACACACACACACACACACACACACACACACACACACACACACACACACACACACACACACACACACACACACACACACAGCCATACTTTAATTATTGGAGTGTGGAAACAATGAAAATTAAGTGCAGCACAGGCCCTAAACCACAAGTATTTAAACAACAAATGATTCATCTCATTTACGTCATTCTCGGTCCTCTAAGCTGCTCCACACACTTTGAAATAAAATCTCAGCAGATTGAATCAAGGAGGCCCACTGAAACGAGACAAATAAAAAACAGATAGATGCTAGAAAACAAAAGAACTCCATGTACCTTCAACAGAGCTGAGGCTCAAGCGAGAGTCTGAACATCTGCATGCGTTTAGGTGAATAAGCCCCCCTCCCCTCTTTCACCTCTTTCTCAGAGTAATCACAGCGCCAGGGCTTGTGGTTCTATTTAACAATCTCAAAGCCCGTGATTATTCCTCACTTCAGAGGATGATACCTCCAGCCTGTAATCTGGTCCTGACCTTCACAGATAAAAGCTGGGGGGGCAGCCAGTTAAAAGTCTCAGGGTCAAGGCTCGGATACCCCTTGCAAATTGGCCACCGGAGACATTGAGAGAAACCAGCAAAAGATTGGGAAAGGAAGGGAGAGGGGTAGGAAGTGAGCGGGAGGAAGAAATGGGAGGAAAAAAGAGGGCACAAAGGGGGAAAATGAGGGAAGGAAAGATAAGAGGAGCAAAAATGGAAGAGGAGAGAAGCAGATAAGAGTTGAGACAGAGGATGATGCGGTTTGTGAGATAGGGCCTATCTGTTGCTTACTCCAGTTTGTGGGAGCTCAGTGGGAGAGATGGAGGTGGGTTTTTAGAGGCTGTGGAAGGCTTCAGGGAGAGGTGGAGAAAACTGGTACCGCTCCTTAGGCCCCAAACAAGAAGCAGCCTTTAATCATCAAATATCAAATACACACTAACAAAAAGAGCATATGTGCATCCATACACAGAAAAATACACACAGTTCCCATCTTTTATGGTTTCTGCAGCCAAGTTGTTGTTTCCTTTCTGCACTGGATGCTTTCATCTCCCCTCTTTGTACTGCAGTAATGAAGGGCAGTATGTAAGGAAGAGGGAGTTCACACAGACACATTGTTCTGCAGCTCAGAGGAACATCAAAGACAACCATTGATTCTTCCCATCATCGTTCCCATGAGGGTACAGAGCAAGGTATAAGCACCTCTAAATGAAAGACAAGATTCAGCGTTAAATATGATGAAACGAATCAATCAGCCAACTGCTAAAAGCGAAGCTTGTCTCTAATTAAAATTGAGATATCAGGAGACGTCTCGCTGGGCGCACAATGAGGGCACCAGCAGGGCTTGTGTTGAACACATGGCTCCCTCCACCCCACCCCACCCCACCTACCACCACCACCTCCATGCTCATTACATCCATCGAGGGAGCTAATGAGAGAGCAGGTTCGCTCTGACCACAGTCTGCAGTTTAACGTCTAAACACATGGCATCTCCATCCACATCGCCCACGGTGTCGGGCTCAAATCTGCCCACCACATGTGTAATTAACTGCTTTCTGGCATCTAGCAGCTCTCATTCTTTCACTATCAGATCACAAACTGCTCTGCAGGCTACGCAAATCTGTTTGCATTTTGCAGCAAAGCGTTTCTTCTTTTTTTTGTGGTGTGCACCTGAAATCCTTGATATACACATCTATGTAGTGTGTCATATTAGGTGTAGCAAAGACATGTGTTGGATACACACTCAATAAGGTTTCAGATCTCCGTTGTCTTTAAAAAAAAAAAAAAAATGCACTGGAAATATGCACCGACAGTGTTCTGTGTAAACAAACTCGGTCTTCCAGACGCCTTGACATAAGAGACAGAAAGAAAGGTGTGTGATGTTTGTTCCTGTTTAATGCAGCAGTTCTGCCAAGCTTCCCTAAAGCCTCAGCCTACTGCCAGACTTTTATGTGGGATAGGGTAACCAGGGGAAGCTATCATAGCTCCCTACCAGGTGACATCAGACATCCCCCAGCAGTCTCTCTCTCTCTCTCTCTCTCTGCCTGCCTACCACCCATCCTCCCACTGGAAAACACTGAAAATCTTTGTTCTCACTTTGCCCCTCTCCAGCTCACCCCCGAAATATAAGTGCACACACTTGTTTTAGTTCATTCTTCAAACCATGTGACGCGCAACTGATTTTGAAAACTCGCATCTTCAAAACCAGGGCAGGCCAACATCAATATTGTTTACACAGTTCCTCTGGCCTTGGGGTATGAAATATGGCAACTTGATCAGATGTCTGGATGCGTATCCAAGTACAAACATATGCTGGAAAAATACCAAAACAGGATACTGTCTGCTTCCCCGTGCAATTTCAAAGTTGTGTGGTTTTTCAGATTGCATATTTTTAAGTTATAATTAGCTTAAAAATAACAGTTGGATATATACAGTACAGTGGGTGGGTGTATTGAATTGTCATGTTTGAGGCGCCTTTGTATTGTGCTGTGCAGTTCCTTATTCAAAGCAGGCCAACAACCTCAGTTATTTCCCTTAATTTGATGCAGAGAGCCCCTTGGGAGACAAATGCTGAGTGGCTAACAGTGGAAGTTCTCCAGGACGTACACAGTTTCTAGAAATACAAAGTCACCTGGAACTGACACTTAAGAGAGCACCACAGGAAAGCCTTGACGACCACCAGCCAACCAACATTCCTTCTCCCGCTGACCATTAATTGGAGATGATTGTGGGGTTCCCCACTAATGAAAAGGAGAACTGAGTAGTATCAACATAAAGAAAGGTACACCAGTTCGTAAACAAACTGCATACTCGTATGCATGCCGGAGAATGAAACTAGAGAGGGAGTGGGGCCATTGAGAAATAAAAGCCCTCCATTCCAGAAGAAACCAACCTGGCCTTGACTCAAAACCAGATGTGAGCAGTTACACTGAGGAGAGGCAGAGTAAAGGAGAGGAAGATGAGGGGTGGCGAGAGGGGGAAGAGGCTGTGCCGAAAATATGGGGAGCTAAAAAGACACGGTCAGTTGCATAACATTTGTCTCTTCTCTTGCAAGACAGTAAAAGAACAATGTGTTGCTCTCTTGATGGCTGAGCAGAAAGCCCCTTCTCCTTTTGGTTCATCAGACTTCAGCTTTCAGTTTAATCAGGATAATTATGCTGCTCCAAGTCAACAGAGTAGCAATATTCAAACAAACAGTACTCCATACACTTAATTGCTGAATTCAAGTGAGCCTGCCAAATAATGTTCATCATGATCACAATATAAACACAAGCTAAAGGCATGTTTTCACGATTCATTATATAACCATGCACCATTATCATAACTGAGTTAAAAAAGCCCTCATTAGGAGTGGCATTTTCCCATTTGGCTTGAAAATAACAACTCAACAGTTTGAATTGCAAGACAGCTAAAGTTTGCCATTGCCTACTAATTAGAGTATGTTATCAGTAACTGTGTGCCTTGACATGTTTTTCTATGAATGGAAATGAGATCAGAGCAGAATGCCATCCTGTCATCTGGACGAGCCCCATGTGGCGGAGATGGCCCAGATACAGCCCTGTCAGGGTAGCCGGACTCTCTCTGAGGTCAAACAGGAGGCAAAACCTCTCCCTTGGCAGGGCATGAATCACTGGGGTGAAGCCTCTTCGGTGCTAGTATAACAACAGCTGTGGTGAGAGATGAGCATGCCTGCCTGTCGATGTAACAGCAGCATGTAAACCTCTGAAAGTCACCCGCTCCTAAACTCTGCACACCCCGCCACACTTTTCTCACTTTCTTTCTCTCACTCTGATTACGACCTGCTGGACGGCATAAACAGAGATTAGCCTCACTGGCTGACCACCCTGCATCTGTCACCAGTGCTGTAATCAGTTTGCCTTCATTAAAGTGGGCTTTGACAGGAGTCTGATGAAACGGAGTGCCCTCCTCTCAGCTGTCACACAAGCAGCTACTGTAGGGACTTGGAAACCTGTGCTTCATACCAGTGACTGAATCAAACTCAAATCTGGGTTAGGCAAGTGTATTAAATTACAATGTATATACATCATAGATCATAACAAGTTTGTGTATTTGATCAATTACTAAAAAAAAGAAAGACACAAAGTGGCTGTCATGGATTTCTAAAACCCCAAAACCCAAAGTAAGTTACAAAACGTGGTGCCACAAACATTACGACTGCACCAGAGAGACCATGTTGCTTTAATTTATTGGTGACACAGCTTTACTGTTGCATTACACCACTATTGCATGGTGGAGCAATGCAATAGTCTCTCTGCACAGACTTTTATATGACCAAAACCATGTGTTACATGCACTCAAACATTTGATGATGTGCGCGAACAAAAATTGAGTCAAAGGGGTTCTTTTAATAGTCAGAAGTGATCCTCATATATTTTTTTTAAATGTTCTTCTTTGTTTCCAACAAGTAAAGACCTGAATGTTTTGTTTCAACTTCAACTCAAGGGGGAAGTCTGACAGTCGTGAAGTCCTTGTCTTAAGTCTGAGCTGTTCACCAGTTAGAATCATTTTTCTGAACTGGAAACAGTGTAAACCAGCCTGTTTTTCCAGAGATTTATGGTTAAAACCATGTATAAACGTCACCTGCTTAATATAGAGACTTCTTAATAACTTGCACAAGAACAACGATGAACATTATTATATAATTAGGGTTTTCCTCTCAGCACTAAATTCTAACATCAAACTGCTCTCAGCGGGAGATTTATGTTTCGCCGAGTGTAGTATGGGTCTAAAAACATAACTGTCTGCTGAATGGTTAAATGCCTTATGAATGTAATCATCAACAGGATATGAACTACAAACTTCAAACTGTGATTAACATACCCTCACATCTACACATCTTATGATGATTAAATTTAACTTGACCAGTTGTTTTAAATAAATGCAAATAAACCAGCTGCAGCCAACAGTTATTTTTGTTATTAATCAATATATTGACTACTTCTTTAACAATTTGATTGTTTAGTTATGAGTTTGTCTGAAAAAAGTGAGAAAAAAAATGCATCTTTTTTTGCCGGACCAACAGTCCAAAACCCCAAAAGTTTCCATTGACAATAATATAGAGGAAAGAAAAGCATATTAGAGAAGCTGGAACAAGATTAATTTTCTTTCAGTTAGCTAATCTCATAATTGATTAATCTTTTCAGCCGTGAAATGAACTATGCTGCAGCAGCAGATGTCAAGGGAAAAAAAAAAACATGTACAAAAAAAAAAACTAGACAGCGGACACACAGCACAACATACTTTGAGCTCGCACACACAACCTGCCAAACAAAAAAGAAGCAGTGCACAAGGCAACGGCATATCAAAGCCAGTGTGGGACTCAAACAGGATGTTCCTCTGTTTCTGGCCTCCATGTGAAATTCTGTAAGATCCCGCGCAGGCCCCTGGCTCTTAAGCTCGGCCAATGGGGAGCGCATCCAGGCCAACAAAGCTGAGGGGATTTGTTCCACATTCCACAGACCCTTTAAACAACACAGAGGATCTCAGAATGCCAGGTTGTGGGTAAGGCGACTGGGACGTCAGTCCCATTATGGTCAAAAGGTAGGTGCTCTCTGCAAGTGACCAGCTGAGCAGTATTTCAAACATGCCAGCTGCAATGACGGAGTTTAATATAAATCACTCTTCAAACTGGCTGTCTGTCAGTTACAATCAACAAGTAAGAACCTCTCCTCTTCGTCTGCTTTTTCTGAGTAAAAAATATTTCAACACACTCACTCACCTGTAAGGCAGCTTTTTGTGTACTGTCGTCAGTGTTGGGTTTCCAGGTGTCTATCAAGCATTGAGATGTCAGATGTAATTGCTCTCACCTGTGCGATACCCACCAACACACAGTGTTTTCATTGCTCTTTTTGTTAAGCTGCAAGAGATTTGAGTCACAGCTTTAAAAACCCGGCATGGCAGTTATAGGGGCGAGGCTCTGCGGTCAGAGGCTGGTGGAGCTACAGACGTTACAGTGCTCCTGTGGGTGACTGAGAAATGTAAACAAACCATGTTGGGGAAGGACAGCTGCACTTCAGTGTGGAGGAGCAGCAACATTGCCCAAGCTTTGTATGTAGCATGTTTTTGTCTGATGTCTTCCCTCAGACCTGTCAGACAAGCTCAAGTACCTCTTCGTCAGTCATGTCAGTCCAAAAACGTTCTTACAGATGGATTAGAACTGGATGTCAAGTGGAGAATATTTTCTTCATGAAATTGAATTGTTAGTGTGTAGGTTGTTGTGCTTTTTTACTACCAGTGGCAAATGTTTGACAATTCAATCACATATCCATTCATTCTTTAATCATTTCAGCTGTTTATCCTCATAATTAGTTAAACCTAAAGTGTGGTACTTTTACATCTAAATGAACATCCGTTACAATTCCTTACCAAATCAGTCTACGCAATGCTGATCAAGCCCATCACCGCCAGTTAAATCTCTCTGGATTTCACAGCATACGGAGTTTATAAATTTCGTGTCTGGTGTGACATTCCTGTGCAGACCAGATGAAGGCATAATGGACATGCTTTATAGGCAGAGTAATTTCCAGTTTAGCCCTATGCTAACTTGAATGGGGATAAAAATCATTTATTTGTGTAGCTCCTCTAGACTTTCCAAAGATTATCAGATTGAATGGATCCAATTCTGATGTGTGAGGCATCACTTTTTGCTTGGTATTGTTTATCATTTTATTATTTGACTATTGATTTATCACTTTTGATAGCTATTTCAAGTTTTTTTTATTTCTTTTGGCAAAATATTTCAACTATTCAACAATAAACTGAGCTAACCATTTAGAGTGTTTATTGATTACTTTTTTACCAAATATTTTAACTGTTTATCCATAAAGTTAGTTAACAATTTGAACTGATCATTTTTTGCTTTTTGAGCTGTTTATTCATACAGTTAGATAACTATTTCAATACTTTACAGATAGGCTACGTCAACTTTTTATCACTTGCTCACTATTTCTCTGTTACTCTAAATTACAACGCTCTGTGACAACTGCGTGTGTGTAAATACACAACTTTTTGCTGCTCACTTGAATCTGAGGCACTCGTGCTGTTAAAGGCTTGCAGGGTGGTGGATGAGCTGCCTGCTAGTTTCCTGAACATGTAAGGATCAGAACAGGTTCAGGGTCAAACCGCAGCTCTACAGTCCACTAGTCACTGCTCCCTATGGGTAACCTACTCAGAGACGTACAGATGCATATGAGTAACTACAAAAAGAGGAGCTTATGCAGCCATGACCAATCAGCCAGTAATGTAGCATGAACTCTCAACACATTCATCTGGGAGCCATGTTGGGGAAACAGAGACGAATGGCTGCTGCACTGCTATCACTGCATTGAACCGTCGGGGAGATTTAGGCTTGCTGGTGTGAGACAGCCAAGATACAGAGTTTAGTGTAGTCGGATGCAACACATAAGGCAAGCGGGCAAGCAGAGCCTCTAACTCATCTGTTACAGCCTATTCTCAGTGACACTTGCCAAACCTCAGGTCCCAGGAGACACCACTTGTTTGCATAATTGGTACTGTTTACCATGAAATATTTAAGACTTGAGGCCGTCCTGTCCGGGGTAAAAATGTCTTGGCTTCGCAGACTATGGCACAGTTTTTTACAGTAAATATCTTAAATCTGATATACTAAAGAAAAAACCACTGCTGCCGATTCAAACTGGCTGCACGCCTTCTATCTCTTTTCTCACGTTGTGTAACTCTCCCTGACTGTCCGGTACCGCTGTCTCCTCCAGCCGGCAGGGATTGTCAGTCTCAAAGACCACGAGAATTCTTGACACTGCAAGAACAGGCTTAATTTCAAGCTGTGAAGTTCCTCACAGGCCTGGAACTGGGCAGGGGGTCATCCCAGGGTCAACACCAAGTGTTTTCCTGAGGATTCCTAAAAATACCCTCCTGCTGGGCACAGGAAGCAGAGGAGACTCCACGATCTTAAGACAATGTGAAGGTAGCCTGGATATGTAAAATGGACCATTGCCAGTGGGCCACTGGCTGTAATGTTTTGGCACATGAGACACAACTTCCCATGTAAAAAGGGACAGCTGAAAGCTGAACAGGAACAAATGAGATGTAGAAAAAAAAGAAAGTAGCACATGGTCCAATTACTGATGCACCAAACTCATGCAAAGCTCATTCATATTTCTGTTGAATTATTCTCAAAGAAAATTAACGGTCAAAAAAAAGTAAAAAGGATACGAGGGTGTGCACATGATGAATTACTTTTGAAATCATAGCTACAAGACAAGAATTTTAAAGTCTCGTCGGGGTACAAACCATGAATTATAATTTTTTGTTCGTGGCACATCATGGAAATACACCAAGGAGAGATATTGAGGCCAAAGTGAGCGAGACTGTAACATCTGTGCTTCTTCCTCTTGGACTGAGGCTGTCATGTGTGCACTTTAGTGACCTGACAGACTTGCTGTGTGTCTGAAACACAGTTCCCCAGTGTGAAATTCTGAAACGTAATTCATCCATGGCACAAGCAGAGATCAAAAGGGTATGGTGCAGAGGGCAGCTCCACCTCCATCTCAGTTTTGCAGCAGAACGCACAGAGAGCTGCTGCTTTCACAGCCATAATTATGGAAACCAGGTCTAAGGGGCCATAAAAGAGTCTGCACTTTAGCATGGGCTACATTAGCTCAGTATTAGCTCCCTTGTATATTCTTATCTTATCTCTGGTATAAAGCTACAAGCCTGATGGAGTCCTACTCTTTATCACACAGCAAGTCTGGAGGCAGTCCACTTCATGTCCGATAAAAGTTCTTGAAAGAGGATTTATGCTTCAAAAGGCAGAAGGTGCTGATGTGCAGTAACACCTTAAAAGCTATGAGATAATCAGGTGCTACCAGGATGGAGCAACTCTCAAAGCGGAGCATGTGACAGCAGGGGTAAAAGTTCAGATATTCTGATACACTGGCATTTTTTAAGTGATAGGATCAGTCAGGCGCCTATCAACACAAAGAAGTAGGTGGCGGTTAAAAAGAAAGATTTTGCTGGGCTACTATATATGAGAATTTTACTGTGTTGCTTTATAGGCAAGAATCTAGCCTAAAATGTCCTCTGTTACTTAACTAAAGGTGTTGTTTATTCAGTATTTTCTTCCTTTAAGATGTTTTCCTTCACTTTAAGCTCTTCTGTAAAACTATAAGCGACAAGCTTGACTACATCAAGATTGGGGACAGTGCGTTGACTTTGTGATGTACCTCCTTTGAGCAGATGGTGTCTCTGAAAGGCTCTCAGTGAGGGGGGCAAGCATCTCAAGAACTGCTGTTTATTTGAAATGAGCCTTTAGGTAAACATGTTACATGGCACACAGGGCCAGGTCAGCTTTTGAAGTGGACGGGCTCAGGAAAGACATGGGTGGGGGTAAGAAAAGAAGGCTGCCTTCAGAGGAAATGAGAACAGAGGACTCTTTCAGCAGCGTTTCATCCTCTCCCTCCCGTTCTGTCACATATAGAAAGAGCACAAAAGGTGTTTGGGTGTATGACCATCGCAGATTGTGAGAAGCACTGAGTTCTTATTTCTTCTGAACACATTAGGTAGAATCATTCTGTACTAATTTTTTCCCAAATTAAATTCCCCTGAAAAATGACCACCCATGATAAAAATAACCACTTCCTTTTAACGGTGACCCATTGAGGGTTTTTGATGACGGGAACAGGTTTGTGTTACAAAAGCAAGTTTGCAGCCATTCCCCATCGGAGAGGAATGTGTTGTGCAGAAGGAGGGCCGAGCCTGTGCTGTCTGCACAGCCTGGATCCAAGCTTTGAAGCTGCTAGTGTGTTTCAACAGCTAACCACTTTCAGATGGGACTGTGGCATTTTATGAGCTGAGTAATAGCGATACCTACACATGTGCAGGCTTGGGGTCCCAAAGAGGGGAAGGGCTCAGCTCATAGCAGAGAGACAGACTCCTCGGGGGTCTGGGTTAGGCTGTGTTTGATAAATCTCATGCTATGACATTCTGGATATGAAAATGGAAGACAGGAAGATGAATAGTGTGGAAAATCTGTTCAACAGTGAACACCGTTTAGCTATACATTCAGCCTTTTTCAAGGTGTAGCCTCAACATCAAAATGAACTTGTTTCACTCTCAGGCCTCAAACCTTGCAGGGCGTCAGGTTCATGAATGTGGAGCAAGGATGGAGTTTCGAAGCATTCAGGGGTGACCCTGAAGGCTTTTTATACAAGAACAACACAGAAAGTGAAGGTAACACAGGCCAAAAGGAGGTGCACAATGCATTGCAACATGAACAGTGTTAATGAGTAGCCCAGAACCATGACATTGTACATAAATGTTGGTGTTTATTTCTGCTATGGCACTGCTGTCCTTATTTTTTTCTACTCTTAAGTGATTTTTTTTTTCTTCATATGAACAACAAAAGGTATTCAAGCCCAAGATTTATAGCTATCAGTGTATTGTGCTGCACACTGCTATTTAGCTTCCCGTATGCTTGTATTGTGGAATATATGAGTCAGGTCTGCATCTGACCTATATGGAGACAATCTCAAGTTTCCACTGGCTAGATTCAATGGACAACACAATCTTGTCCAAAATCAGAGTCCCCTGTCCTCTTTCGACTCACAGTCTGCAAACATTTAAAACAACAAAATATTGAACAGCAACAGCTCTGCAGCGTCTCTTCTGATAATGTTCAGGCTCCCTGAGCTTACCACATGCACTAGACACACTGAATATGCAATTAAAACAATGTAATCAATTAACAACAGCCATAATGACAGAATATAATAACATCACCAACAACCATAACTGAAAAAATATAATATTCCCCTGGCTGCTCTAAGGCTTGTGAAATGAAGTCCGCTTGGAAAAGAACAGGGGTTTATGTGGAAACATACCTTACACACTAAAACGTAATAACCTTTGAGTCTCCCGGTGTTTTACTTGGCTGGGAGAGCACTAGATCAAACACAGACTTGGATCCAGCAGCCTTTGCCAAAAATGTCAGCGCTAAGCACTGGACTCCAGCTTCAGGTATTTTCTTTCCCCTGGCAGGGTTCGAGAGTAAAGACACAGACCAGTATTAACCCTCGACGGGGCTGCCCTAAACAGCCACCAGCACACGAAATCATGCAGGGGAAGTGCGGTCTCTGCTGTCATCAGTGACAACGCGCATCTGGGTCATGCAGTATCACTGAAAGCCTGGAATGGGCTCCATTTAGGAAGTTAAGATACTCACATAAATTTGAATGCTTGATGACTTGCTGTCATCTATTCCTGTTAAAGCTACACTGATCGCTCTGAAGTACGCATACAGATATCTCATAAATATCATGAAAAGCAGTCACAAGAAGTAAATGACTTCAAAGCAATGATGATGGCGCTGAGATATCTCTGAAGGCCATTCATTCCATGTTTGAAGATAAGCACTCCAATAATGAAAGAAGTGGAGCTACTGTCATTTCTCTTGTCTAAATATATTCTCTTTTGAGCTGTAGGAGGAATTTAAATGATTATTTTTCAACCAATTGTATGACTGTGTGTGGATAAAATGCTGTATTAGAAACAGTTGTCACAATGTCATCAACAAATGATACCTATATGAAGACTGATGTTATGATACTCTTGACAACATATGCTATAGCCATTCAGGATGCTGCCTATATGGTAATACAAGTATGACACCATAACATAAATGTAAATATCGTACTACAGCCAGGAGACGGTTAGGTTAGCACCAAGACAGGAAAAAGGAGGGTATAGCGTTCCTGGCTAATTAACATGTCATATTTCGTTTGTGCAGCACTACTTCTTGGCAGTGTACCATGACTCCCAAACAAACCAGATCAAAGCATTAATTAATTCGTGACGAATTGGGCATTTCTACAAATATGAGGCCTGTGTTAAAACAATGTAGAGGGCTGCATAGGTGAGGGTGCAATGCTCCAGGTACTGGTGAGGTATAAAATTCAATCCAAGAAGTCCAGTTTCATTAACAGATCTGTTATTTGAACACTATGACAAAAAATATTACAGATGCGGCGACAATTATTCAAATTTCTTTTAGATACAGGGCTCTCGTTAAAACGTAAGTCCACTAGGAAGGATTGCTTGTATGATACTGGCCATATTCAGCTTTTTTGTCAGAGCAAAACTGTGTTTTTCAGTTAAAGCCTCCTATGCAACCAAATGGGATCCATTTAAATTAGAGCTGCATATTTCACTCAGGGCCATTTCACGCGGCTAATGGGCTGATTTTGTTACCTCTAGTGTGGTCAGAGTCAGGCTAACACTTTCCCTGTCCAGTCTTATGCTAACCATGCTAAATATGAGTGGTATAAATGTTCTTAAGTAACTATCTATCACCGTGTAAGGTGACACAACGGTGATTGAGCTTGTGGCCCAGTGATGAAAGCCTTTGTATTTGACGTATTATAAAATGAAAGAGCTTAATGTTGACATTCCGGGTTAAAATCACAAGCAGCATGAGTTAGGGACAGGTCCATCCCCTTGTAATTGTTGTTCTGTGACAGAGGGTCTAGGGAGCTAATGCAACAGGCTTTCTCTTTAACTGACTTGTGTCTGAAGTATCATGCCAAGTTACTGACATCACCCAGGGGACACGGTTTGGAGCGCTCGGAATTGAAGTGGAAAAACAGCTCAAATTACTGATTATTGCCATAAGTGCCGCCAAAGAGACCAAACTGAGATCTTTGAGATTGTTACTTTAACTCTCAGCAAGAGTGTGAATAAACATATTCATCAAAATATCAAAGTGTTCTGTTAAAAGTAATTGCATTATTGTATCCGTTTAGTCAAAATGCACCACTGAAGCAACTAAAGATTAAGAGGCTTAGGGGATCAATGGGGGCCCACCTCTCATTTTTGCTTCATTGTCCCCTTGCAGGTTAATACGGCCCTGGTTTGTAATGAAAGCTTGTGAGCCAATATGTATGTGATGACTCTTTGATTCCTTTTGATGGCCAAAGAGAGCTTGTTTCATGAGTACTAGTCACAAGGGAATTAGGGTGAAAGAGAGCAAACTGCTTCAAAGTAGTTCAGACAGTATAAATATCCTCAGAAAAATAAACATTTAATCTGCTAGCAGTGTTCTAATGTCTCTCTACATTAGGCCCAGGCCACACAAACCAGTCCGTGCCTCTCACACACAAATATACAGACCGAGAGTGTGAGAGAGGGACTCGACCTCTGACTCAGAGGCAAAGCCATGCGGTGATACACACTTAAGCATTCGACCATGAAAATAATGGCTAAAACAAGCATCTCGCACTTGGGACGGTCATCAAAGCCAACAAGGCGATGATGTTTACACTGACAGAAAAGTGAAAGTTTGTTCTAAACAAATGGCAACCAAGGTTGAAAAACATCCTAAAACAAGAGCTTGATTTACATGTTTAACAGCTGTTACAAGTTAATACAGAAGGTAAAGTGAGAGGAGATCAATGGTCAGCTTCTGTCTCCCCAAACAAAGCAACGGACAAGGTGAGGCTCTCCCTTCCCCCACTACCTTTAAAACCCTCAAATATCTCACCTAAGAAAAAACCCCAAAAAACACCCGTAACCCCTATTCCTCCACCTCCTCCTCTTTTCCTCTTCCCCGCCACCCCCTTCCCACCACAGGCCCTCTCCCTGCTCCAGGATTTTGCTGTACAAACCAGGAACAGATGTCTGCCGGGGCCGTGCTGAAAGACCCCGCTGTTCTGGATGCCAGCCACATGCTTTTCATTCAGAGATGAAGGCTCACAGCTCGCCTTCTTGTGAAGCCAATTTCAAAAAAAAAAAAAAAAGGAGGGGTGGAAAGAAACAAACTCTCCAAATGCCTTCAAGTTTCTTCAAAAGCAGTACATATATGAGCACACCTTTTTGTCTCCTCTCCTCCATGTATTGTTCCCTGGTAGTGCCTCATCAAGGATGCCTTTTTTCCCCCCCGGTTATGGTCTTAGATGAAGCAAAAATAAAAAGTCATGAGACATAAAATAATATTTCTTGAAAGAAGTCTTGAAGTAGTTGAAGACTTCAGGAGCTGTGGAATTGTATCCAGCACACAGCAAACTAACACAAAATGCTCTCAGTTTTTAAACTTGTAGGTGTGCACAAAAAAATAAATGTAATTTCATGCCACAGTTTTAAGATTACACAGATATCCCATCCTCAGATCCAAATCAAATACTGCTAACTCAAAATTAACGGGGAGACTAGAAGATATACCCAAATGCCCAGCGGCAAAACTGTCCAAAGAAAGCATCCATTTTGAACAGGATCACCAAATGAGGATTTTATATAAGGGGAAAGTCTTATTCACAGATTCCAGATGAATGTTAAAAAAACATTACCTTACAATTAGTTTAGTGAGCTGCTTGGGAACTATGCTCTTAAACCTAATTTATTATTGAGGGGTGAGTGCTATGTAACTCTCTGTAAGTCAAAATAAATTTGTGTCTTGGAGCTTTTGGCACATCATTACATCCAACTAAATCCCTGACGGAGCCTTTTTTTTTTAACTTCAAGTGTGATATTATTAACCTTTCAAAGTGGAATAATAAAGCTCTTTGTTGTGGAGTTTAAAATGTTGACACACTCCCTCTTAACAGGCCAAGTCTGTGGGAAGTCTTGAGACAAAAGATGGTGCTGAAAGGTTGAATTAGCCCATCAATATTTAGGCATTCAAGCATGTCTGTTTGAAGCCTCCAAATGAAGCGCAGTGGTTGTGTGTGAGCTTGTGTGTGAGGGTTTGGACTGTTGACGTGTTGATGTTTCCAGAGGCAAAACACGGTGAACCTTCGCAGAACTCTTCCACTAATAAATACTGGGCAATCTCAAATATTCAATAACCACAGACTAGAGTCGTTTTTTTTGTTGTTGTTCTTTTGTGGTCAGGTTGATGACTTTACCTCAGTCTGCCACTTTGATCTCACCTGTAATATTTCGACATTACACAAGGTGCTTGAACAGGTAAAACTTGTCTGGAACACCTGCAAAGAAGTGTCAAAGTTTTGACAACTGTTGCCAGGATGAGCTAAGTCATCCTGCTGAATCACGCTCCCTTTGTGCCCTAATACCACACTTTAGGGAGGCTATAGGATTACATAGTGAGGGCAACTTTATAGCTGCAATCTTGAATCATGTGGTTTGCAGTAATATCAATATTTAAACAGGTCCTTAAAGCCTTTGATCTTTTGTTATTTCTTGTCAAAGCACAGTGAAGCATTCATAATTTGTTGGATAAAAACGACTGCTATCTTGAGGAGATTTCGAGATTTTACACAGACTGATGTTGGGCACATGCATGTTTAATTTTTTTTTTTTTTTTTTTTTTTTCTGGTAGGACACCATCCCTCGGCCCATCCCCCAGGACAGGGCAGGGGGATAAAGGAGTGAGGGTTCGAAGCCTCCACTGATATCAGAGCCCTTTTATAACTCACAGTTCTGCGCTTTGAAGTCGCAGCCAGACAACTCAGGAATCCAACTCCCCCCATTTCACAATGAGGAGGGGGATGGTCAGAGCTAAAATCTTGTGTTTGGCCAATATTCTCCTATATGAAATCATAAGTAATTTAACTGTCTATGCAGCTCATCAACCAGGACTAAGTGGTGAAACTGCTATCTGGTAAGAACCATATGCTCAAACACTCAGCAGGAGAAAATGTGGCTGAAATTGATCCTAAAAAAACTCCAAATCTCCTAAACACATTAAATCATTACTGCTTTTTTTTTTTTCCTGTTTGACTTGGACCTGCTTAATCATCATCTAAACTGCAGACATCTAAGAACCCATAATCCAATAATATATCTGGAAATGTGACAAGGTAATCTGATCCCAGCAAGGAATTAATTAACAGAGTGTGGGATCAAATGAGGAAATGGCATTACCGTCTTACAGCTGAGATATCTGTGCTCAAGGTCTGTCTGTTTGATGGGAAACTATATCACATGAAAAAAAATCCCTGGGGACATCATCTGTCTTTACATTGATGGAGATATAGTCGCATTTCAAACAGCATGAATAGACCTGCCACTATATATGAGCAGGCAGTAGCATATACCCTGAGTGAGATGATATACAAGATATAGAATCAGTTTCATCCCTATTTTTGGTTTATTTAGCGATTGATATTGGACTTACTCATAATTTCATTACTGATTATCTTGCATGCTGATTGTTTTTGCTATTAATAATTTGGTGTTATAAACTATAAAAATTACTATAAAAGGCTTATTCTAATTTCCTAAAGACCAAAGTGATGTCTTCAGATTTCTGTTTTTTTCGACAAACAATCCAAAACTCAAAGATATTCAGTTAAAATGGAAAAGCAGTCACAAAAAATGGTGATTGCTCACATGTAAACAGGAATCAAAAAACTCAAGTAGAATATATAGCCTAAGTGATATTTAAAAAAGAATGAGAAACATATCTAGGTTTTATCCAAAGGCAACTGGACTTCTTTTATTATCTTGAAGACGTTTCGCCTCTTATCCCAGAACTGAAGGAGCCTTTTTGGGGGAAAAGCGAAATGTCGTCAATAAAATAAAATAAGTCCAATTGCCTTTGGATAAGAACTAGACTGACCAAGATCTTGGTGACTGAGAATTTTCACAGACAATGAAAAACAGTTTTCAAGTTGCTTTCTGACAGAAAAAATACCAAAGATATTATTTACTTTAAGAATTTGCCAAAAAGACACCACGACCAGTGTACAGTATGCAATAATGGATGTGAGTCCAGGTTATTCTGTTCACCTCGTCTGAATTTCATCTCAAAGAAGCAGGTAAGGGGTTAGTTAAATGATGATAGTCATCCAGTTTTGGTTTGTGATTGAGCCTCTAATGTAGCCAACTAATGACTCAAAATAAATCACGGGCATGACATTGATAGAGGTGAGGGTGGGACCCATCTACCTAATAAGTGCCAAGCTTATGCCTTTGGTGGTTTTCCTTCAAGAGAGTGTGAACTCAGCCTCCTCTGAAGCAGAGTAAAGTGCTCTTTTAATTTGCCATGAGTGGGCGGTTTATAGCCCTGATATAATCCATAACTCTTCCACTAATACAACCACCCACCGCACAGATTGTCAGTACCTCTGTGTGAACCTCATGCAGTTTCTGTCTAAGAGCTTGGGACTCAAGTGCCCCTAGAAACAACACGCTAATTGAAGTGATGTAATGTTATGCCGCAGAGGGCTGCCCGCTGGGAGGCACACTAGAATGAGAGGCATTGAGGAAAAAGACACAGCCCTGAGTCATGATGCCAGCAGCCACAAGAGCAAACTTTATATACCTCAGTCTGAGAAACAACTACCTTTCCATCCAGCCTGTGTCTTTCTGTATGTGTGTGTGCGCTGCCTCGCCAAGCCGCTTCACACATGGGGCTCAGGGCTGTCATAGCCCATCCAATAGTGCTGGCAGGGGAATAACCGCTGCAGTGTTGTGCCAGAGCCAGACATGACAGAAAGAACAACAACTTACAACTCTGCAAAGACATCAACATGTCCTCACTCATGCCTGTGGATACAACGCGCTTCCACTTAAGTCAAGAAGATCTCAGATCAGCATTCAGGAAATAGGAAATGGAACAGCTTCATTCAGACAACTTTTAAGTGCTTGACAGACTCGTCTCATCAGCAAATGCAAACACACACACACACATAAACACACACACACACACACACACACACACACACACACACACACACACACACACACACACACACACACACACACACACACACACACACACACACACGCACACACACACTAGTTTTCCAGTCATTAATTTGGTTCATGCAAAATTGTCACATACTGTATAAGGCACATATGCAAGAGCGAATGTAATGATTAACATAATTCTACCCCTTTAAAAGAACCTAATTAAAAAAACAAAAAAACATTTTTGTCATAATAAATCAGTTTCTTTTATTTTCTTTGAATCTTTTTTTTTTTTTTTTTTTTTTTTTTTTTTTTTTTTACTTTAGTCTTAAAAATGCTTTGTTGCCAGTATTAAAACTTGTTTTCACAGATTTAAAAGAACGATTTCATAGCCTTGTAGTCTTTTATTTCATTTGAATCAGATGCTGCAGGGCTTATTGTCACTTAGGTAGTAATAAACGTAAAATAAACACAAACCTGCATGTTCTTCAGCTTGTGATCCGATGTGCTGTATCTCTCACATTCCTCCATCCCTCTCCGGAGGAAGGCGTTCACAACAAAACTGTCTCCTGAGACGTGAAGAATACACACAGCTCAGTAGGTAGCCACAATCTCAGCCTTAACTTATCATCATTAATAAACCTTCATTATATGAAATGATTTACTTTTATCCTCACCTTCAGGGTTTTCTCTGCGCTTGCACGCTTTAGATGAGAGGCAGGGATGTAAAACAAATTGATCGTTAGTTTTATTGAGACACTATTTTTATAATGTTGTCATTCGGTGCATTCAGTCAGGACATTTCTTACCATGTTTTGACTGAAGTTTGCCCATCCTGAAGTCCCTCTTCCCTGGATCAGATAAGGTACTCCGAAACCCGACAAGGATAAAACAGTCTCTCACTCTACATGGTCACATTGTGTTTGTTCAGCAAGAAGAAAACTCCAACTTCATCCAGAGGCGGGTGATTAAATCGCGCGTTCATTGAAGCGTCAACTGTCAGTGAGATGATACAAGAAAAAAAAAAAAAAAAAGCAGTCAAATGGTGTGTGGCGGAGAGAGGGCGCACTCACTGTCTGGCTTCAGGCTTTACTTCAGTTCAACTGACGTGAAACTACTTCAACGCAACAGAGACCGAGTAGTAAGTGTCAGGTCTGCAGAGGAAGGATAACACTTCCGGTTGGTTGCTAAAAAATAAAACAATAATAGTAAGTTGCGAAAAAGTTGCTAAAAGTTTCGAACAGTTCACAGGTAAAGATGCGGGGTGGAGTTTGGTAATTATTTATTGAATTAAAAAAAAATTATCTCGATGGAATAATTTCAAAAAGCAGCAAAAATGTTTTGAAAATTGAATTGTTTTCCCTACAAGCAAATACATGAATTCGAATTGGCTGTTACTTCTGTCTGATATGTCGATGCCATCATGAATCCACCTAACCATAATCAGAACAAATCTACATTATTATTATTAGAGCTGCAAATACATTCTTTCATTATTGATTAACCAGTCCATTTTCTTGATTATCAATTAATTCTTTTTTTAAAAGCTTAAAAAAAAAAAGAAAAAGTCAACCAGTGTTTCCCAAAACCCTAAGGTGGAGCGTGAAATATCTTGTTTTGTCCTGACCAAGTTACAAGCAAAGGATATCAGTTTGTTGTCATGAAGGACTAAACTGAAACCAGAAAATTAGGAAGCTGGAATTAGATCATTTTAGCACATTTCTTCTTTAAAACAATTAAAACAAATCAAAACAATTAATCAATTATCAAAATAGTTGGCGATTAATTTTCTGTCAATAAATCAACTAATTATTTTCATCCTTTTGTGATGATTGCAGCTATCACTTTACAACATGCTGAGTAGTCTACGCCATTTGATTGTTTTTATTTATTGAGAACTTAAGTTTTTTTTAAATGATCTAATAAAATGACACAGAGGCCAAAGTCTTAAAATTGTATATATGAGTGAGTACACTGTTAAAACATATTGTGATTAATAAAGTTACAAATAGGCTAAGTTGCTGTGCTCCATCCTTTATTTCCTGTGCCAAGTTCCAGGTTTGGTCAAAACACCCAAAGATTTTCAGTTTCTTGCAGAGACCAACGGAAATATCTCAAGTTATAACCAGCATAACCAGTTTTACTATATAAATGTTCACTTGGTTGTGATTAATACAATTTGTGTAAACAAAATTGTTTCTTTTCAGTAAAATGCATTCAGTTTTGACCTAACATAATGGTATCATACATGTTTCTCTGCATACACGATTTTTATTTTTTATTTTTTTTTATAAATCCATGTACTTTTATTTTGAAAAGCTCATTCGTCTTTTTTCCGGTTATAGGTCTTATTTCAATTGACGCGCTGAAAGCTGCTCTGGCAGCTCAGGTACTTGAAAGCAAAACCGCGTCTTCTGTTGGTGCAATTTTCTGTGCAACTCCATTCGTGATTTTCATAGTAGATTTTATATTCATAACGATTCTTTTTTCGTATTTCATTATCTTATCAGTCACATAGTATTTGCATCGCTGTCTCTCTGAACCAAACTAGTCTAAATACCAAGAAGTAATGGTTCACTACTAAAATGACTGACTAAACAGTCAATTAAATTAACTCCACACAGGTCTGACCATATATAAACTAAAATCAGAGTAACAGTATTGATGCTGGGTTTTTTTTTTTAGTTCTGTTGTGTAGGGATAAACACCAAGGTATAATTGATAAGAGCACAATATTTAATTAAACGATGACAGCAGCATATGTAGAGAAACAGTTTGTCTTAATAACATGCAAAGATCAAAGTAACATGTCTCCTGGTTTTGAATATAATTTGCACAGGAGAGGAATATGTGTGCTGTGAAAGGTTGACCATTTCAGTTTCCAGTCATTGTTTTTCGAGCACAGCAGATGCTGAAGATAAACCACTGTTTATTGAAGAGAACCAGGAAGAACACTTCAACCCACCAAACATCAAAAGCTCTTCAGCAGTTTAACAGTTTGTTTCCTTTGGCAGGCAAGTCGTTAAAACCGCCTGTCAACCCACGCAGACGGTTATGAATATTCATTTACTACAGCAACCTTTTGCTCAGTATGAAGCCATGAAAGGGATTTTAAAATATTCCTCTCCTGTGCAAATTATATTCAAAACCAGGAGACATGTTACTTTGATCTTTGCATGTTATTAAGACAAACTGTTTCTCTACATATGCTGCTGTCATACAAGAAATTACAGTCCATGCCTTGTTAACCTTGTTAAATTTTAAACGGAGGAGCTGCTTAATTGTCTGTGCTAATGAAAAAGCATCTTATTTGGGTGAGGGTGGTACTGTATGATAGTGCCCCAGTTTCACAACCGTGCCTTGATGAATGTGTAGTGCAGCTTAATCGCTTTTCCTGTCAATTTGTCTGCCATATGACTCCTCACAGACACAGGACTCAGATCGCTGTCAGTGGCTGACAGGATGAGCCAACATCTGAATATAGCTCATTGATGGCAGCTTGCTTTGATCCTGCTTGCTGTGCCTAATTATTACCATTTCTTTATGCACCCTGGCTCCCAGGATGTTGCCTCTTTACAAGGTACCTTTCCCTCATCCTCATTCTCCTACGCCTTCTAACATTAAATGGCTGACAAACATGTGGGGCACAGAAATCTCAAGTCTCAAGAAAAAACAACCGTTCAAAGTTTCTGGCAGGATGGTTTTGACTGGGAACAGAGAGAGAGAGAGAGCCGAGTTTGTTTGTTTAGGGGCTATGTTCGTTTAGATGAAAGTCTCGGTTTATGATCAAAGGCTGCCATGTAGAAGAAGAATTGAAAAGCCCAGACAGTTTAAATTTTAAGGGCTTTCATCATGTATTTGTGCAGAGGATGTGGATCACTACACTGGCAAAAGTTCAGGGTCTTTCTAAACTTGTTTCCATCAATGCGGTATCACGCTTTTAAACCAATAAAGTAAACCGTAACCTCTTTAAAAACTCAGAGAAAATGAGTGGTAGTTTCCATAGTGCAGCTCTGTTCAGTTTCCTCTTAACATGCCTATAAGCATGTGTAAGTTAATCCCCTCCCCATGTGAATCACCTTTGGCACATATAGAGATATTCCATTGCTTTCAGCAATGTACCTGAACAACGGTTGAGAGGATAAACATCAGGCTGTTTGTTTTGTTTGGAGTTTTCTGACATTTTAAAGCTCCTTGAAACAGTGATAAAATCCTGTAACAATAAGGCTTTTGACTTTTCTTCCTTCTCCGGCTTGATTGCCTTTTAACAGCTGCCAGGTTTTGGAAAGACTACAGTCGAGAGAAAAAGGCCTCCAGGAAGAGCAATTATGGTTTTATTTACCATGCCCGTTCCTACAGCACTCCTTTTCTCTCTCCGCCTCCTTTTTCTCTCCACTTTGTGATCATTGATCAGATTAGAGAAGAGTTGAGCTTCCTCATGTGATTCATCTCGTATAAAAACTTCATTGACACATGAAAATTGTGGGTGCTAAACAATTAGAGGTAAAAGATAGAACTAAAGGGATAATTTACACAATCAACAGTTATGTGCCCTTCTTGACATGAGGTCTTTTTTTGCGAGGGGAAATCCGTCTTTAGCTGGTCTGGGTAAGAGTATAAATCTTTTGCTTCATTTTTGACTTTGTACTGTGAAATCAATACCTAACAATAAAATAGTTAATGAGTTTAATAAAACAGCCAAGAAAGGTAATTTTAAAAGGTGACATTGATGTGACTGAGTAATTTTGAAGTGTGTGAATAGAGATGAGTTTAATGCTTGCTTTCCTTTTACATTCAGGAACAGCATACAGGATCCACCTTTGGAGTGGAATGAAAAAGCTCTTGCCAGCAACAAACAAAGGGCACATTGTCTGAACCCGGCAGCTGACATGCAAAGCAGCAGAGCATTCACAGAATGCAAAACATGTTCATACAAACAACGAATCCACTGATGTGTCTGTGTAAACAGAGCAGAGGACTGATACAGTTCAAAACAGAATCATCCATCAACAGTTTTGTTTTTAGGTCAAACTGGTGGCAACCACGCGCTGTCAGACATTATATCCATGTCATTTTGAGTCCCCATACAGGACGCATGTCTCATACAGTCACATTGTCAGAGCTTCAAAACTGCCCTTGAAAGTTAAACATGGAACAATTCTCTTTACTTCCATACATGTAAAGTGACTTTCTTTAGTAAAAAAAAAAGTGGGACTTTTTTAGTAAATAATCAGTTATTGAGATAGATTACATGAGACAGTGCTCAAGGTCAACTGCAATTTGTTATTATTGCTGTAACCGTTTTGACTTATTGTCCTCACTGTGATTATCGTGTACAAAATCTCATAAATTACGACTATAAAAAACACTGTGGTTTTGCAGATCTTTAATAAATGTAATAAATACTCAAACAGCTGAAAGCATTAAACACAAATTCAGTTCTTGTTTTTTGTCTCGGCAAGTTATTCCAAATTACTTCTAGAAAATTGTGCCCCCGGCGACATGCATTCAGTGCAGGTAAAGTTACATTACAACTCTTCGATTTCACCTAAATAAATGAAAAATAGCAACTTGTGGATTGGTTAATTCATTGTTTTAATTTTGTCAATGTGATTTTGATAAGTAACACATGCCTCATCCATCTAAATAATTAAAAAAAAACTTTTGTACAAGTTTTTTGAGTTTTGCATTATTCATTGCACTAATTTTAGAATGTCACCTGAGCAACCAAGGCAATCATATCTTTTTTCCTCCCATAGTATGACAATGATTACAATATACCAAGTTGTTGATTACTTTGTTATCCTACGTGCTATTTGGAAGCGATCCATCCAAGATATCAACATATTAGTCCTATCTTGCGTGCATCTTGTATCATCATTTGTGAAAGGCTGAATGATGCATCCCCTTAAATGTTTCATTCGCAAAGAACTGTGGAACAGCATGAATTCCTTTCCTATCATAAAGGGTGGTCCAGTGTACCCTTTGCTAAAAGATATAAGAAAAAGGCATTCAACCAACTTTTCTTTGCAGTTTAAGAATTCAACCAGCTCTTATCTGGGTTACCATGTCTGAGTCATTTCACTCAATTAGGAAGCTTCCCCAGCAAAATGGACCATAGATCGCAGCACAGGCGACTGTGAAGAGAAAGATCTATCTGATGTCTTGCACACGACACGACACGACACGACACGACACGACACGACACGACACGACACGACACGACACGACACGAGACTTACTTGCAATCCTTGCAAAAACTTTGAGACCCCTAAAGGACCCCTGGAACATGCTAAAGAATCCCAGGAACCAACAATCACAAAAACCCTAAAAAACATCCTTAAAATTCTTGTTCTGGTCAATATCTCAAATGTGGGGCAGCAACATTGTTGAGGCCATTCAGAGGTCTGTCTCCAGTATGAACTCCTCCCAGAAGTCCTTGAAAAGTGACACATACGTGTTGTTCTGGCAGAAACTGATGTAACCTTGGGCCATAACGCTGGGTCCACATAGGTGTAGAACAAACCTAGTAATCTTGGAGGCTCAACAGCAAAGCTTCACGCTGAGCCAAAAACACGGCGCACACCGAAGCCAAACTGCGGCCAAAGATGTTGATGTTGAAGTGCAAAGTGCCATGGCAGTAGGGGACGGCCTATGGTGAGGTGCACAGCCTGACAGCAGTGGACTCAATCTCACAATACAATCCATGTCAGCCTCTTGTGGGGCAGCACCTTGTTGGTGATGGTGTTACTGGGCTAAAGGCTAGACAGAATGTGGTCGGTAAGGATAAGAGTCACCGGGTCATGGGATGAAGAGCAACTTAATAAAGGAAGTCTGATGCAAAGCACAGGGATGAAGAGGCCAGAGTTTGTTGCTTTGCAGAAATGAAACAAGCAAAGGGCGACATATTGTGCTTTCACAAATGCACAGGAACCCTGAACTTGATTCTCTGGACATTGACAGTTCATGAGAAAACAGCTTTAGGGAACATCAAGAGACAATCTTAACTTAACCCTGATCTTTAAAACTGCATTAACTAATTTGTTGGCCACTGGGAGAATGCGCAAAAACAAGCTGTAAACACAACACTGACATACTGCCATTTCTTAGGTTGATTTAGCAAACTCATTTGCTTACACATCCAGCAGATACAAACCAACATTGAGTTTTACTTGGATTGATGTTTGTGGTAACTAAGCAGCAGCTCGGGAAGACTGAGGGAGAAGCTATAGTTTCATATAAAATACCTCGAAGGTTCTTGGTTTAAACTTCGGCTGGGGCCTTTCTGTTTGGAGTTTGCATGTTCTCCCCGTGCCTGTTTTCTTTCCTCCTACAGTCCACAGACATAGACTGTGTTAGTTGAATTGGTGATTCTAAATTGGCCATAGGTGTGAATGTGTGTCTGTCTTTCTCTGTTGGCACTGTGATTGACTGGCAACCTATCCAGGGTGTATACCTCTTTTGCCCAAAGTCAGGCTCATCGATAGGCTTGTGTTTTAGTTCCTACAGTGTGACACACCTCCATAGTTGCTTGGCCAAAGGCTGGTCTCCTCCGCTAAGTCTGACAGCAGACTCTTCTAGGTAGTGGTACCAAATGCAGGTTGTCTCGTATGTCTCTGGAGGTCAGCCTTTCAAGATGAGACTTTACATTTTGGCTTGAAATATTTATTATTGAGGAGTTTTATGTCTGTTCAGCAGTAGAGTAAGAATACTAAGACACGGGAGGCTGTAGCTCAGTCGGTAGAGTGGGTTGCACACTAATCGAAAGGTTGGTGGTTCGATCCCCAGCTCCTCCTGTCCACAAGCCTAGGTGTCCTTGAGCAAGACACTGAACCCTAAAAAAAAATGGCTCCCGATGGTGTACCATCAGTGTGTTGTAAGTTGCTTTGGATAAAAGCGTCAGCTAAATGTAATGTAAAAACTGAAGTAGTCAAACACAAGCTAAGATTTTAGATTTTGTTAGAACATAATTTAAATGCAAGAAATAGAACATATATGAAAATATAAGCAGGAAACAACTTGCACTGTGGAGTCTGGATGTACTGCTCAGCGAAGATACCCAGGAAATTGCCACGCATGAGGCTGACCAATGGACTGTTCTCCAAGGCGCCTCTTGGGACTACTGCTGCTGTAGCAGGAGTTGCTGTTGTTGCCATCCTCGCTACTAGTCCAAAGGCCCCAGCACTTACTTCCACATCGAACAGACATGATGTCTGTGTTTGTGTCCACCTGATGGCTCTCAGCCAAATCCTCACTCTCTTTAAGTTGTTTTTGTTCTCTACCAACTCCTTAGGAAAATATCTGGTATTTTCTAAATGATCTACTGTTCACTCGCTCATCTCTGTGTGTGTCTGCTGTTTGCTGCTTAGACCTATATCTGGACTCAATATTGATGAAAGCAGGGAGAGTCAACCAAAATAGGGAATCGCAAGCCTGAAAAAGAGGACAATGAGTTTAAAGCTGCTAGAAAGCTAAGCAGAACAGCAGTCACTTGGTAACTTATCATACTTGCACCGTACAAGTTGCCAGGTCACAGATGATACACTGGTAATACAAAAATATAAATATATGAATACATTCATCCATTATCTATACCCACTTTATCCTGAACAGGGTCACGGGGGTGCTGAAGCGTATCCCAGCTCACATTGAGCGAAGGCAGGGTTCACCCTGGACAGGTCGCCAGTCCATCACAGGGCCAACACGTAGAGACAGACAGAAACAAAGACCATTCACGCTCTCATTCACACCTAAGGGCAATTTGTAGAACCATCAATTAACCTGAGGTGCATGTTTTTGGATGGTGGGAGGAAGCCGGAGTACCCGGAGAGAACCCACGCAGGCACAGGGACAACATGCAAACTCCGCGCAGAAAGGCCCAGGCACGGATTCGAACCCAGAACCACCTATATTAATACAAACCTTGAAGGCAATATGTAAAGCAAAGATACATTTTTGTTTTCAAATGGCAGTTAAGTGACCATCATGTGTAGTGTTTGACACACCCTTACCCTTGAGTTTGTACTTGGCCAGTGTCTTTGGTGAAGGCTGATCTCCTCGGTTCAGTCTGACAGCAGAGGCACTTGGGTAGTGGTAACGGATGTAGGTGCATACATGCCTCTGGAGGTTGCCAGTGATGCTGCGACCTCTCAAATCAGGACAAATTGTGCCGTCTGTGGACCATTGTATGGTAGCATTGGACACTCCTGCACCGCCTTGAAGTGCCAGCCTGGCCCACATCGAGTACGTAGGCTGTGCTTAGATCAGGGCAAGCGGGAAATGGAAAATTCAGAAGCTTGGCAATGTCCTAGTCAAAGGTCTTATGATTCTCAATGTGATGAAGTACCAGTGAAGTCTGTGAAGTATTCAATAAGATAGGTTAGCCAAAAATAGGACAGTCGGGGACAGTAGGGGCACATGGACATATTTCTGCCCCAACAGCTGCCTGGGAGGTCTTTCGTGGGATGTTTTTCACACAGATTTCTATGTGTAAACCTGTATGACAACATCTGTGCGCCACTAAGGGGTGGCCTTGAGGTGTTGTTAAAATCTACAAAATGCATCCACCTCCACTGCATCAATTCAACAATACAGACATAAACAATGTTGTTTATTACAATGTAACACACAAAATAACAATGAAATGAATATATGATTCAAGAGGGTTTAAAGAGAATATTGTTGACATGAATACAGAACTGACAGTAAAAAAGTTACATTACTTTATAAAAAAAACAAAAAAAAACATAATTGAAACCAGAACAAATTGCACGTCAAGGGTAAAGTTTGCATTTTTACATAAAGTGATGTCGTGCATAAACATTAAGCCCAGTCTACAGAGGAATATAGCCAGCTCGGTGAGTTATCAGCTTGGCAGATAGAAATGAGCACTTAAAACCACAGCATTAAAAAAGGTTAACTTTTCAGAACAAACTGCATCATGGTAACTAGATTTCTGATGAATTATTGTCCACTGAGACCTTTGACCCATCATCGGACTGCTTTTTCTGTTCAACAAGCTGCTATTTCAATGGGAACCCCAACAAAACTACCCAGTGACTGAGCTCATGTCTATGCACCAATGGCTCTAAAAGAAAATAACTAATGACAACAATTTATTCCAAAAATATCAGAACCATCCCTTACTATGACAACAAAACAGCAGCACTGTTTAGGTTAAAGCTTCATGTTATATAAAAAAATATCAAACACTTTGAGAGTCAGAACAGAGTAAACACTTGAGTTAATACCACATAGAAAATTCGAGCAATGGTGACGACATTTTGAACAATTCCTCTACTGACAGACATGGTCTTAGTCTTTTTAGATAGTTGCACCAACAAAATTTCCTGAATAACGCCTTTTATGTTCTCGATGGCAATTTCTAAATGAATGGTTTTCACAATATATTTAAACTAGTTCAGCCGAAATGAATTGATTACAGAAAGATGTACAGGTTGTAGTCTTCCAAACTACTAACAACAAGGCCAGCGATTGAAAACTCATGAACAATCATGTGTCGGCCTTTTGGGCACTGTAATAGGTTCAGTTGACCAGGTGAGCTTTCTCCTCCCTCTGTTTATCCACCGCTTGGCTCAGAGCTTCCAGAAACCGCTCAAGAGTTACTATTGGTGTCTGCGGGCAAACAAACTATATTTAAAAACAATCTGACTGTGTATTTCCCTCCAGCAGAACAAAATCAATTACTTACCTTTACAAAGAGAGCATGGGCTAGAAATGGTAACTTCCTCAGAGTTCTTCCGCTCAAACCTGTGCTTTTTCTGGAAATGAGAAGAAAAACAAAATATTAGCTTTGGGCTGTTTCAGTTCCCGTTACGCTCAATGTAATGACTGGAGCACAGACGGTGTGATCTGGGTGCTACTGGAATATTGGAGTGTGTACTCACAGAGCAATGTTCCTCAGGTTCAGACTGTGCTCGGACACCTCACTCGTTGCAAAGCCCATAGTCTGGAGCTCAAACATGGTAAACAGCTGCTGCCGGGGATAGATGATCTGGCACTGTACAAATCACACATCATGAGGCATAGAGATATTGGAAATTCTAATATATAAACTGAATTTATTGGATTATGTGTTACATCTGTACCTCATGCTTATGACTGTTTTAGGTTCTTTTAATAACATACCACTATGCACTAAACCAAATTTCCCAAGCACTTCAGATACCAGCATTTTTTTTCATTGAAATTCATTGATTTAACCATGCAATTCCCTCAAAAGGGATGAATAACAACAACATAAGGCTGCTGTTTAAAAAAAATAGAGTATACATTTATATCTCTTGCAAGAAGTGGTGCCAATTGTCAACTCAACTTCCCATGCTGCTGGAATATAGCTGCCAAAACAGTTGGGACTTGAGAGATTACTTTTAAATCTAAATTAAAGACCTTTCTGTTACATGTTGCTTTTAGTTGAAAGCTCTATGTTCCTTTTGGTTGTTTTATTACAGTTTTATTTCTGTGTTTTTACTGCATTCTTGTCCAACCTGGAGGTGTGAAAGGTGCTATATAAATATATTTTGTCTTTGCCTCAATTGCTGACTGCAACACCTTTGAAACACTGAAAGATTCATCTGACCCGTCAGATTCAGCATTGTCAATTGTTCGTTTGGACTTCGCAGCCATTTAAAAACCCCACTCTTTCCATTAGCCCAAATCAACAACTGAGGACAAGGACAGTTAACGACATTATGTCAGCTATGACCTGACGCCACCCGTGTCATCATGGATTTTTAAAACGGTAACACACAAAGCAGAAGGGGAGAAAGTCAAAATGAAATAGTTGATAAATAGCTGCACCTCATGGCCACCATAATTCAGTGTTGTGTCAAGATACTGACACATTTCTCAGAGCCAGTGTTGTTTTCTTGATGAAAATAAGCCCCAACGATTAGAAGTAGATGAAATTGAAAGACTTGGAAAGTTAGACGTGCCTAACATTACAAAAGAATAATGGCTATTGTACATTGTTCACAGATTGTTTGCTCACCTTCATCAGCTCCTCAAGGCAGGACAGGTAGATGTTATAGATGCCTTTCTCAGATGGCGGTCCGATGTACTGCTTGATGTCGGCTCTGTCCACAAAGGCCAAGTCAATCTTTTGTGTCATATTGGATGTCGTCAGGATCACAACGTTGGAATGTCTGAAATATGAACCCAAAAGTCAGTAAAAGTAAGAGTGATTGTACGAATACAAAATTATGACCTCTAGCTTCATATAATTTAAAAGAGAATTTTAATATGGTACAAATGCGTTGCTTTCTGACTGTTTGATCTGGTCCAGCTGAGTGAGAACAGAGTTGACCACTCGAATGGCATCAGAAGGCTCCGTTCCTGCCTGGGAGGCATTTCTTGCTGCCGTCAGACTTTCCACCTGTTCACCACAAAACACGTTCATGACAGAATCAGCTTCAGTCACACAGGATAAGAAAGTAGAAAAGTACAAGAGGACTGTTATTCCAGTGAATATGAAAGCAAACCCAAATGCACCGAATTAATGAATTTTAGGGGCCTTATTAGAATTTATTTTCGATGAAGCAGATTTTACCTCATCAATCAGAACAAACACAAGAGCGTCTTTGTCATCAATCAGTTGTTGGATCTTTTGAAACATCTTCGTGACCAGCTTACCACTCTGTAATAAACAGGCATGGTTATCTGCAAAGATAATATCAGTCCCATCTATCTAATTAAACATTGTAAAATAAAGGGGCAGGGCATACCTCTGAGAACCACTTTGAGAACAAACTGTGGCTGTTTATCTCTACAAATTGGCCATAAGAATACCTGCAGGCAGAGGAGTGTATTTTGAGATGAAAAGAGAAGATGTTGTTACAGGTGAAGCGGTTTCCCTAAAATGAGGACTGTCTTACCGGCTTGACAGTCTGATTGACAGTTTCTGGGCGAGAGCTTTGCACAGCGATGTTTTCCCTGTGCCCGGGGGTCCTGAATGTGGTTAAACATAGCGAGACATATTTGTATCTTTTACACACATCATCTCAGACGCAATCTCAATCAATAAAAATTTGAATAAATTTACCATGAAGCAGCACAACACGGTTCCACGAAATTAGGTTGCTGTCAACATTTTTGTCTGAGAAGTAAATTGTTGTTGTGATATAATCGAGGAGCTGAAGGAAAAGACAAACAATGAGAAATTAAGCAGGAAGGTAAACTTATGGAATAATTATCTCTCATTTCTCAGCTGCTGTTGATTATCTTACCTGGCTTTTGACTCCAGTGTCATATACCAGACTTTCCCAAATCCCATGGAATTCAGCTGTTTAAAAAACAGATCGAGGCATTTTAGGTGAATATTTCGATAGGATACACTTTGAAAGAGCCAAAAGGAAAAGATGTTTTTACATATTAATTGCAGGATGTTCACCTTGCTAGTAGATGCGCACCTTAAAATAATGAAATCTAAGGAAACTAGAAGGGCACTCGAAGGGCGCAGACCTCTACTCAGGCCAATAGTTCACATTTCTGTGATTTGCAAATCTGCAACTGCAACCAAAATATAATAAATATAGAAACATATCAATAATATGTTGAATACAGATTAAACATTACATTTTGTATGTTTTATATTTTTACTACCTCTATTTGTATTCTGTCATTTTTATTGCTTTTACCGTGTATTTTTCCATGTTGCTGTAGTGAAAGAATTTCCCTTTGCGGGATCAATAAAGTCTGTCTGTCTGTCTGTCTATAGAAAGTTCTACTCTTCTGCCTCTGCTGTTGCAGCAGTTCTTGTTATCCACAATAAAATCACTGTCCATGAGTGCACAATGCATAATGACCGCTTGCTTTTATTAAGTTTAAGGAAGTACGTGTGTAACATAGAGGATTACTGGTAACCATGAATATGTATTGCGATATGAAGTCATTGGTTTTCTAAAATCACCTGTTTTGTTACTACTAAACTGTACTGCCATCTGCTGGGGTTTAAGATGAATGGCATTTATTAGAAGGCCAAATGCCTTATCTCACAATGTTAACAAACTTATAAATTGTATTGCAGATTCGCTCCAAAATGTAATGGGTTCTTTTTAGGCCCCCGCTACACCTTAAGTCTTGTATGACTGTCTGACTTCACCTGGAAATACATCAGTCTAAGAAAGCAAGATTTTAGCAACGTGTTGTTTTAGTCAATGTCACCTGCTGGCAGCAACCAGTGATTGGCTGCTGAAAGCTCCTCGTCCTGCCCCAAACTGAGCACGCTGGGTCCATCCTCATTCAGAGTGAAGATGTGAACAGACACAGAGGAGCTCCTCAAATCAAGGGGCTGCGTGGGAGAAAACGTTCAGGAAAAAAAAAAAACCGCAACACATATTTACTTTTTTATGACAAAACACAATAACATAAAAAGGACTAAAAACAAAAAAAAACTTCTCAGAGCAACCCAAAATAACAGACCTGTGTGACGATTTCCTCAAGATCAACTATGGCCACAGATTCAACATTCCTCCGCAGGAAGTCTTCATCAAACTCTGTCCATCTGTAGTTCACAAAAACCATGCTGTGGCGATTCAGTAGTTTCTGAACATGCATCTTCACCTCAGATAGCTTAGCTGTGCTGAAATATGAAAAAGAATGGAGTCAGACAACATATAAGAATGCATTAATGGGCTGTGTATATATATATATATATTATTTCTGGCTGACATTGTGACCGTACTAATACTGATCTGTTTTATGTGTTAAAAACAAGATCTTCAGACATGAATTTTAGAATATATTGAACTGTTCGGGGGAAAAAAAGTGACTTTAATTGAGTTCTTAAATTTGACTCGCACACAAAAACCTGTTATAGAGCTGTAACTAACCATTTGTTTCATTATCAATTAATCTGTCGTTTACATATTTGATACATACATTACTTTTCTGCACTTTAGAATGCCAGAAAATTGTGAAAAATGTTTCCCGGAGCCGAAGGTGTAGCCTAAAATCTGGCACAAGTAACAACCACAAGATATCAAGTTTGTTATCGTGGAGGATTAAAGGAACCGGAAAATATTCCGATTTAAGCAGCTGGGTTTAGAAAGCTTCAGCTGTTATCCATTTAAAAAAAAAAAAAAAAAAAAAGACTCAAGATTAACTTTCTGTTCATCAATCATGGTTTCAGCTCTGCTGCATATTCAGTGTATTAATGCATCTCATTGAAGCTGCCAGCCTCCTTTGAGATCTGTCCAGCTGAATTGCGTATTATTTGGTTTGTCTGCAGTAATGTCTTTGTGCTTTGACCTGGTCTCCATAAATACAGCTTCACTGACACGTTTGACCGACTGGAAGAACTCACCTTTGAGTTTTAACGTGAACCTCCACGTTGATGTTCTGCTTCTGGTTTCCCACCTCCATCGCGTCGCCCTCCGCTCCTGGAAAACTGTTAAACGTCAGAGCAACATTCAGACATTCAGAGCTTTAACAAACATTTCTCTCACGGTCACAGATGTTTTTTTTTTTTTAGTCCTCTACCAATAAGCGCACGCCTCCTTCAGCTAACGAGCTAACATTGGTAAGTTGTCAACGCTGTCGCCCGCCAACACATCTGGCTGACATCAACGAAGCAGACAAAACTGGAACCGTACCTCAACACAGTCACCTTTATCAAACTGGTTATTGATGCCAACAAAATTGTTAGTGCCCATTAACTACCGAGGCTGTTACTACCGGGGGGGAGAAAAAAAACAAAACCCCCGTCCGCATCCAGTCAAACTCAGCGCGCTGATTTGCTGCACCGGAAGTACAACAATAAGTTTGGGAGGTTTCACATCCGCCTGCCAGCTCGCTTGACGCTTAAGATTGTCAACTCGTCCAAAACTGCGACCAGCGGCAACATAACTGGAGTAAACAAAAGACTTCGCGTATAAATACGGAGACATGGGGAAGAAACACAAGAAACACAAACCGGAGTGGAGAACAGTGGATGGTACCTTCGTGCTCGTTTTATTATTAGCTGCGGCGCTTTTGTTCACGCTACCTTTATGTTAGCTCGGTTTAGCTGGACAGCAGATTGGTAATATATTTTAATAAAACCACAGTTTATGGTAAAAAAACAACAACAACAACAACAAAAACCTTCAAGATAGAGATCTACCTTTAGCTTCCATTGGCATTAACTCTGAATTAATCGTTTTGTTACGATATAGTGTATTAAATGTTTTTTTTTTTTATTATTATTTTTGTCTGCTAGTACGTTATAGTTATTTAAGTCAGGAAGTTAGTCATATTACATCGGATTTTAATATTTGTATATTCATTTTTAAAGTTTGATTTAGTTCGTAAGTAACAAAACAACACTAGAATACGTTACAACTCAATCACAATATTTTCTAAAGACAAACACGCTTATTTTGCCTTCCCTTTAATATTACAGTATCCAACCTTTTTGGCATCTCAAGTACAGTCAGATAAAACTTGATGTATTCATGCCATGCAAAGACCAGCATCATGAAAAATGCTCACCTTTTACCTTATTATCCCTTTCTCAAATTTGACCTCCATCATTGTTTGTTTTGGTTGCAGACTATGAGGACAAAGCTCTTGAGAAGCCCCTGAAGCTGGTGCTCAAAGTTGGAGGAAGCGAGGTGACGGAGCTCTCCGGTTCGGGCCATGACTCCAGCTACTACGATGACAGATCGGACCCCGAGCGAGAGCGCCACAGAGAGAAGAAGAAAAAGAAGAAGAAAAAGTCTGAGAAGGATAAAGACAAATATGTGGATGATGATGAGCGAAGGCGGCGGAAGGTTAGTGAACAGAAGGTCATTCATCCATCTGATACATACGTCTTTTGGTACTTTAAGATGAACATTGTCCTTCACGTTACAGGAGGAAAAAAGGAAGAAGCGAGAGCGAGAGCAGAACGAATCAGAGGCGGCAGCTGTGGCGGCTGCTAGTGGCGGCGTACCTGTTGAACCATTCACACTGTCGAAAAGTATTGTATTAGAGGTGAGGAAACGTATCAGGATCGAAAAATATCACCAATACATTTCTAATGAATACCTTGATAATCTGAATGTATCTCATCAGCCAGAAGAGAAGAAAAAGAAGAAAGAAAGGTTTGAGATCGAGCCTGAACTGGAGGAGTTTCATCCCAGCATGAAGGTGGATGCAGAACAGCAAGGAGACAGGCCAGTCAGAGCATGCCGGACACAACAAGGTAAGACTGCATGTCTATGTGCTCAACAGTAGATATTTTTGCAATTTTACTTAAGCATTTACTCACTTGTAAAATGGGTTAGTAAGTGACTATGGTTTTTTTTTTAACGTTTTTCCAATGCAGATAATGAGTCAACTCCTCGTCAACAACTACTGGAACACTTTTTGAGGCAGTTGCAGAGGTGAGGAACATGGATTCACTCTTAATTGATACGTCCACCTGTAAAGTCAGCCGTCTGCCCTTTAAACACTGCGGTACTGCTACAGTTTTAATTAGATGAAAGTCCAGAAACATAAAGAATAACGGGCGGGCACCCCTCCAAACACAAGTCTAACCTGGTAGACAGAGCAGACGACACATGACAGAGAGGATTACAGCTCAAAATTGAGTGGATAGACTAATACTTGTCCCCGAGGATGACACCGAATGTTTTGGAAGAGCCCCTTTTATCCTAACACTAACACCATCTCGCACATCTACACAATAAATAATACAGACGAATGGCCATATCATCCGGAAAATAATTGAGCTCAATCAATTACCCTAAAAATACTAACTTTCCAATAAACCTTTTTTTTTTACACCAGTTCAAATTTTCACTGTTGCATACATGTTTTGTCGACCAGTGGCCTGATTGACATGATATTAAATTAATATTTTCTTATGGAGACCATCCCCATTGATTTTAATGACTGTCCTCACACAAATAACGTGATAAACATGGCTGCCTCTACAGGGTGTAGACTTTCAGCTGTTAGTCTATTTGAGCATATAGGTGTGAGTGGAACAGAGGTGAAAGCTTTTATTGAGCCCTGTTTTGTCTGAGAACAGCGTAAGACATTTTGTGTTGTGGGAATTTGTTGATGTTTTAACTATAGATTAGTAAATGTGGAATAGGAGTGAGGTGACAATATGACCTGGTCTGGTTTATCAAAGCACAGAATGAGTAAGATCCATTCAAAACTCAAAAGTCTAAACAAATCTAAAAACGGCTTCTGTACTGAAAACCAATGATGGTGCATTACTTGTCTTTTCAGGAAAGATCCCCATGGATTCTTCTCATTTCCAGTAACAGATGCGATTGCTCCTGGTTACTCGGTGATCATCAAACATCCTATGGACTTCAGCACCATGAAAGACAAAATTAGAAACAATGAATACAACACAGTGACAGAATTTAAGGTGAGGATACTTTTCAAAGCAGTGTGTATGTAAATATTTGCCCGTATACCTGATCAAGCACTTTTTTGGCCTCAGGCGGATTTTAAACTGATGTGTGACAATGCCATGGTCTACAACCGACCAGAGACTGTCTACTACAAGGCTGCCAAGAAACTGCTTCATACAGGATTCAAGATGATGAGCAAGGTAAAGAGATCAATCAATGAATCAATTTAAAGAGCAGATTCAGCCTTGCAGCATGGTCCTAATACACTTTAAAATGATAAACAAAACACAGAGCAAAACACACAGCAAGTGAATAAAATGAAAAAAGTCAAAGTAAAACAACTACATTAAAACATCAATTATAAAAACTAAAGACAATTTATATATATATATATCGCATATTAACCCTATTAAGCTATGTGTTGATCTCTAAGATAGAAAACCCACCTTGGTTATATTACTTTAAATTGTGCACTACAGGTTGAATTTGGGATTTTGAATAAGCTTGAGTTGAGCAGAAAGACAGACAGACCTCTGAAAGGATGTCACCTACACATGACACTGCTCACAAACTGTACAATGAATAATGGAATATATTCAAAGCACAATGACACTATTAGCAATTGAGCTTAATGAGCTCGACAAACAAAGAAAACGTATGTAGATGTTGCAACCACAGAAAAGTCAGTACGTGGAGGACAATTGTTCATGTCAACATCATTGGAAAAAGCTCACATATTATCACCTAATGGCAATAAAATAATATTAGTTTAGATACTGCTGTAAAAAAAACTGGCATAAGAATGCATCCGTTTTAAAGTAAGTTACCCCAAAATTCAATCAACATCTTTCGACCACCCCCTATATTCCATCTCCTTTCTCACCCATAA
This sequence comes from Brachyistius frenatus, assembly GCF_029030835.1. Taxonomy (NCBI): domain Eukaryota; kingdom Metazoa; phylum Chordata; class Actinopteri; family Embiotocidae; genus Brachyistius; species Brachyistius frenatus. The sequence continues at coordinate 4,419,548 of NW_027210619.1, read as the reverse complement.
ACTTCTAGTGAAGGGGAGGAAGTTGAGTGTTTGTCCTGTTTTTCATCTGCTCTGTGTCCAGGAGCGGCTTCTGGCTCTGAAGCGCAGCATGTCTTTCATGCAGGAAATGGATTTCACACAGCAGGCAGCCATTCTGGGAGACGAGGACCTGACAACGGACATCCCTCCTCCAGAGACGATCCCCATCCCAGTGGAGCCCACAAAGAAGTCCAAGAAACAACCCGTTAAAGACTTGAAGGAAGTCATCAGGTATTCCTTGTCACCTGGATTAAATGTGACTTTTTTTTTTATAAGCTTTTAAAGAATGTAGTCTGAGGCCAATAGCAAAGTGCTGAACACCTGATGGTTAGTGAATCTTGTCACACAACACTTTGACTGCACAGTGATACTGGGAGGCTGTAGCTCAGTCGGTAGAGTGGGTTGGACACTAATCGCTCCTCCTGTCCACATGCCTAAGTGTCCTTGAGCAAGACACTGAACCCTAAAAAAAATTGCTCCTGATGGTGTACCATCAGTGTGTTGTAAGTCGCTTTGGATAAAAGCGTCAGCTAAATGAAATGTAATACTGTTTTTCATTTCTGTTGTCTCAGCTACCTGTATGAACCAGAGGGAAACGCGTGCAGCCTGACTGACAGTACAGCAGAGGAGCATGTTCTGGCGCTGGTTGAACACTCTGCAGATGAAGCTCGGGACCGCATCAACAGATACATGCCAAACTCCAAGGTTTCCCACGTTGCTTACTGATTAATAATTTTGAAGGTTGAACTTTTTTACATTTGATTTGACCGTGGTTTGATGTTTAAACAGTTGAGTGTAAACATTTATTCTTACGGGTGAAGTTTGCATTGACTTAATGTTATCACTATTTTGTGTTTTCAGATGGGCTACTTGCGCAAAGAGACGGACAGTTCTCTTCTATATACTGTCGTAAATCAACTTGATCCTGATACAGAAGGTTTGCTGTCATTGTACAACCTTTTAAATGGCTTTCAAAACCCCATCATGTTTCCATGATCAACACTACTTCAGGATACTGTGTGATATCTGTGTAATAAGCTAATTTTGCTCATCATTTGCAGAGGAGGAGACCCATAAAGTGGATCTGAGCTCTCTTTCAAATAAGCTTCTGCCTGGATTAACAACCTTGGGGTTTAAAGACGACAGGAGACACAAAGGTACGTCATGATGCGCATGTTTGTTCATTTACGTCATGCACGTTGTAATTCTCCAATTTAATCGATACAAATTTCAAAAAGTTAATCGATTTTTCTTTTCTTGCTCTGTGTAGTAACTTTTCTTAGCAGTGCCTACAACATCCAGAGCCTTCAGAAGAATTCCATCTTTCCAGACTTGCTATCTGATGAGATCGACATGCTCTACTCAGCCTATGGAGATGACACCGGGGTACAGTGTGCTCTGAGGTAGGTCTTTTTTTTTTGTCATAGGTGACTCTTCACATTAGACATTTTCCAGATAAAAAAAAATACCCAGTTTGAGTTATCTCTCTAACTTTTTCACCTTATTTCACCCCTTTAGTATCCAGGAGTTTGTGAAGGGCTGTGGAGGTGTCACTAAGCATTGGGTCGATGGGCTTCTGGACAAAATGACCGCAAGCGATCACACTAAAGCTGTCAGTCAGATTCGACAGGTACGGTGTCTGATTTCAACTTTAAGATAGGTGCATTATTACACCACTGTCTTCAGTTGTATTTATCGATCATCCACTCTTTGAAGACATTGTTTTGACAATTTCTAGAGCACTTTGGTTTCTTTGATGTAGGCCTCCTGTGTTCTTTATTTTACATTTCAGAAAAGAAACATAATGCTGAAACCTGATGAAACCAAATCCAATATTTGTGACATGCAGGTATGTTGTCATTTATTAAAGGAGGTACTGCTGTTTATGTAAATTGTTGTCTCTTAGTAATATGTTGCTCTGTGTACTTCTGTGCAGATGACAGATGGCACCGGCCTTGGAGAGAGCAGTTCAGTGCTGGACTTCATGTCAATGAAGAACTATCCTGATATGTCTCTGGATATTTCCATGCTGAACTCATTAGGTGATTATCCTCTTATCAACACACTGCAAGGCTGCATTTACAGGTATACTTATAATCCAGTCATTATCTGGTTATGGCAGTAAAATGAGCAAAGTGGCGGCTGCGTAAACATACCCAGATTATATTAATGTAATAATTCTGACAGGAGCAGTAAGCATAAGAACAGCTAAATATTTGGAATTGCCGCAGTAAAAAGGTATTATACCCATGTCAACAACGCCCATCACCCTCAACACTACAATTTTCAACACCCACCGCTGTCAAGCTAAATGATGGACAAAAATGTTGAATATGATGCTTCATGTTCTTTCTTTTCTTTCTCTGGGAAAATATCTTTGAGGCATTCTACTGTCCTAAAGCTAGTATAATCAAAACACGGTTGCTATTTTTGTGAAGATTCTACTTGTTTGGTTATTTGTGTGCACGTTCGTCTTCTTCCTTTGATGTGTGCCGAGAAGCCAGAACCTCGCAGGAAGGGCATTTATTCCTTCTTTGTTTATTTAATCTCCTTACCTTTCCTCCTCCTCTATCAGGTAAAACAGTGAAGAAAGAGCCAGGGAACGAGGAGGGCCAGCAGCATTTTGATGACGCTGACAAACTCCTGCAGGAGTTCCAGGAGGCTCAGGTCGACAGAGTTGGCTCCAGACCCTCATCCAACCTGTCCTCTCTTTCTAATGCCTCAGAGAGGGACCAGCACCACTTAGGTACCAGCAACAGGAGCAATTTATAGTTTTGGCCTTGTTAAAGATCATATTAGGGAACCACTAACGCCAACGCAACAACATAAGAACCATGTTTTTCTTTTATCCACAGGGAGCCCATCACACCTCGGTGTTGGGGACCAGTCTGAAATGGTTCATGATCCATACGAGTTCCTGCAGTCTCCGGAGCCCGAGAGCACAGCCAACAGCTGACCACACATGCTGCCGTTTTGTCATCCTGGTGTTAATAGCACTAGGAGTTCAGCGTCTGACTGTTTAAACTCTGTTGAGTCAGCAGGAGCCTCAGACTTGTTTTGAAGACTGAATATAAGTGTACAGACTGTTTGTAGTGTAATTGTATGATTTTGTATGAGTGTAACACTTGAATATTAAATGTGTGCACCTGTATTTATACATGCCTGTTGTTCAATAAGCAAAAATAAAGTCCCTGCATTATATAAGTTGGTACTATTTACTAGATATACTCATTCAAAAAAGTGCATTTTCAATTCAAGGATGTTGAAAGAATGTCCGGCTGCAAGTAAGGACGCATTGCTGAGTCCTCAGATTTCTTTAGGATTAAACTTCCACTTCACAGGCTTTAACTGAGGAGTGATGTGGTGTGTCTCCATGTGTGAGGGAAGTGAAAATGAAGCGATATGCATTGCAGCATACATTTACATTCAGTATAATCGGTGATGGAGTCCAATTACAACAATCCTAAACTTAAGTACAAATTTGAGGTACTTGTATTTCCATTTGACGTTACTTTATCTTTCTACTCCACTACATCTCAGAGGCAAATATTGCACCGTCTACTCCTTTCAGACTACAAATTGCCATACCCTTCCTGTCCCGTGAAAACTATGCATATCCAAATTTATTGAATTATTAATATATTTTCTAATTAAATGAAGGACAATATTTCTACATGGTTTGAGCAAATTCCCCAATTTCTTCACCTAAATTAACATTTGAAAAACCTCAGATTAGCTGTAAAATTATTACTATATTACGATAAAAGTATTACAACTTTAAATAACTACAGAAGTAAAAATTCACGTCAATGAAGAAATATTAATCCAAAAACATGAGTAAAACACTGCGGGGAGCGTTTTAGAGTGATTAGCTAACTTTTACTTATACTTGATAATACTTAAATGAAGTCTTTAATGCTGCATTTTTACTTGTAGTTGAGTTCACAGTTAAGTACTTTTAGTAAAGTAAAATGAAAGACAGACTTTATTTTTGAAAGCAGAAGTGTCCTGCGTGCATATACCCGTGTCTGCAGTTCCCTCTTTCCCTCGTGGGAAATGAACATCGACCCTTTTCGAAAGGCTTATTCTCCAGGGCCTGAAAGTACCTGAGGAAAAAAAAAAAGAAGCTATGATTGTGCGTGTGATAGACAAGCTGCATGCTTATTTATTCAGTCAGTGAAGGGCAGCAATAAAAAAAAAAAGCTATGATTGTGCGTGTGATAGACAAGCTGCATGCTTATTTATTCAGTCAGTGAAGGGCAGCAATAAATAAAAAAAAGCGCTGTGCATCTTGAGGAGAGCTACAGTGCGCATGCGCGAGTGGTGCAGTTTCCATAACGCTGCTCCGACCTGCTGAGTGAGTTGATTCTGCAACTTCTGACTCTTGTCCTGCGGTCACATGAAACCCAAGGGCACTGGAGCAGTATGATTACACCTGCCTTTTGACTGTTCCTCGTTGACGTTGCATCTTTTTCAGAATGTGATTGTCACTTATTTGAAGCACCTGCCCGGCTGACAAACGAATCATGGGATATTAAGCGGTGGAGATCTCCGTCTCTCTATCTGATCACAAACATATTATTTTGGTACAGCCGTCGCAGTCTTTCACCGAGAAAAGTAAGTAATTCTTAATGGATTATAATTTTATACAGACATTGTTGGAATGGCTTTATTTTTAAGGCGTAAAATCAGCGAGCTGTTTGTGAATTAGTTGTTTGGCTAAACCGAAGCAACAAAACCAGCTGTCAGGAAGACAGCGGGAGAAATTTATTCTCTTTTACCTAATAGCAAACTTTAGTTTCACTCAGATTTCAAATGCAGACATGAACAAAAACGCAAGACAACTGCCTGCTTGTTTAAAATATATATGTATAAAAAAGTCCACAACTTGTTGATTTTTATTTATTTATTTCTGATTTGTAGTTATACTATGGAGGACTGTCAAGCACAGTTTAAGTGTTGTGTCAAGGCTATGGCCAAAATAAAAACGTGTGATTTCAAGGCCTTTTACAGAGAAAGGGATGTTTCACTTTGGGTAGCTCTTTCACTCAGGATCAGCTGTTTTCTGTGGCCTTTGGGACAGTATCCCCTTGTTATATGTCTTTTCTCAGAATTGTTGAGGCATTTACTACGTCCTGCTATGTTACTATGTAAACTTATCTTGAACCAGTTTAATACAACAGCTTAGAAATAAAGCCTACAAATTCAGGTTTACTTTTTGTTTTGGAGAAGTATTGATTGAATATTATGGTCATTTGGAGCTGGACTTTGTGGTGTTGTTTATTTTATTCCATAATACTGCAATGCACATGCATGTTTCTTGTATACTTGTGTGTGTGTGTGTGTGTGTGTGTGTGTGTGTGTGTGTGTGTGTGTGTGTGTATTTATTTATTTATTTTTAATTCCAGTTGGTAGTAGAATTGCCACGCTATTTTTAGCCGTAAAACAGTAGGAGTATAGTTCCTGTACAGGGTGAACAGCCAGTGACATAATGCTCAACTCATTTTCCTAACTCATTTCCCCAGCAAATGGGGCCACACTCTGCTGAGGCAGGACTTTGTGTGTGTGTTCTACAGCCTGTGTTTATTCTCCTCTTTTACCGTCTAGATGAACTGCTTCAGTAAGAGGCTGAGACGCACAGCTCCCACGCATGGCAGCATCCAAAATGAGCTGGTTCCCTCCAAGCAACCGAGGATAAACGGATGGTCGTGCCCTCCTCAGGTTTTCCAAGTGGTCGGGTGGCTAGTGTATAGCTACCTCGCCATAGTCAGCTTCGGCATCTACATCCCCCTTCTGCCTCTGCCGTGGAGCCATGTGGCCTATGCTGTATCCTTAACACCCACAGCTGAACCCTTGCTGTCACTGTAGCTGACTATCAAGTGTGCAGCCATGGCTCTTTCACATTTGAATATGGCGCAAACATTAGCCTCTGCCACAGTTTTGTTTGGGCTGCTGGACAAGACAAGGATTTTGTTGTGTCGCCTGTCTGTATGGGCTCCAGTCACACCCGACATGACTGTCTCTTTTTCTGTGGTCTTTATGAAGCTCAAAAGACATAATCAGTGGTCTTTTTGTTACGTGTTGCATGATGTCAACACAGTAGTTAATTTCACTGGAGCTTCACTCTGCCATAAAAACAGTCAATGTCTTCAGGCTTTTCTTGCTCACACAGAGGACTCACTTGTGTCCAGCAGTTTTCAGTTTCTTGTTCTCGCTTACTTACTACTCTGCCTTTCACTGCACGTTAATCCCATGTTGCAGAATTCTCTAATATGCAGTGCTGTTTTCCTTGACTGTTGCTGTGTACAGCTGATGGGCATAGTATGTGGTGTCCACTTTTTCACCCACATTGCTGCTGTGACCATAGATCCAGCAGATGCCAGTGTGAGGGCCAAACAGAGCTATTCCAACCCGATGCCTCTGTTTGACCGTACAAAGCAACCACATGTTATCCAGGATCTACACTGTTATCTCTGTGACGTCAAAGTGTATGTATTTCGAGCAGCAATATCATTTTACGAAAAGCTATTGGACATCTCGTTTTACGATCATGAAAAAGAGTTTTATAAGATATAACGATGTAAAATAATCTTCATGTAGTGGTCCCAAAGTGAAACACTGTGGTGTCTGCAACAAGTGTGTGGAGGACTTTGATCACCATTGCAAGTGGCTGAACACGTGTGTGGGTAGGAGAAACTACTGGTAAGATGAAGTTTTGGATGAACAAGTGTTTTCTGTGTACCTGACTTGTTTTTGTATTTATAGTTGTGGCCTGCTATATAAATTAACAGCAGGTTTTGTGTGTTACCTTCAGGTTCTTCTTTTTGGCGCTGTCCTCTGCTACATTAGGCATCTTTCTGGTCATTGTTGTCGTCTTATTCATATTTATTCAGCATTACCTGGATCCAACCAGTTTACGGACTGCACCACAGTTTAACAGTGAGTTGTATCTGACTCGGTACAAGGAAATGTTATTAATTTTGTTAATGGCATCATTTTAAGCTGTGTATGTTGTCGTTTTGTTCTTTCATTTTTATAGATCTGCTGGGGAACAATACCTGGCTGGTGTTTTTACCATTAGCTCCCATTAAGACTAGTTCCGCTGGTCTCCTTATATTAGCCTTCATAACAATCATGCTGAGCATCATCTGCCTGCTGCTGCTTGGTCATCTACTGGGCTTTCACGTTTACCTCTGTAAGTGACAATTACCAAAACCGGCAATTACTTTGATTCTTCCCCTTCAATCATTAACTGTCACCGTTTCCTCTGGTGTTTGTTCTCCTCTTGGCTTCACAGTCTATAAGGGCATAAGCACATACGATTACATAAAGATACAGCGCCAAAAAGAATCTAGAAGCCGAGACACTGAATCAGGAATTCCTTGTGATATGAAAACCCATAGCGACACTCCACAGGTGAGACCCATCCTCTGCCTCTTAGTCATTCACCTGTTCAGTCCATCGTGTGTAAAATTATTTTTCTCTTTCTAAAGAGCCAAGAAAGCTCAATACACTGTGAGCCAACATTATCGCAGAGTTCAAGGTAAATCACTTCTTTTATGGTTCTTATTATACTACTGCCAAAGGTAATTGGAGAGGGATATTTAATGCTGCTCTGGCTTTCCTGCAGTTCCTGTAAATTTGACGATAAAGGCCCACTTGCCAGCCGACTTTCAGAATCTATATGTACAGAGGTAACTGTGTCTACTCATCTTATTTGAATGATTTCACATGGCTCAAATCTTTTGATATTTCACAAAATATCTGTTTTTGATATAGCTGGAAAACTTTAAGAGATCAACTGAGAAGGAGAGTAGTTTCCATTATGGCACAGAAAATCCCCCAGAGGATACACCAAGTAAGTGTTTGACTGCTCTTATCAATACTGAACACTTGTGTGTCCACCTCCATTTACAAATGCGAAGAAGCAAAAATATTAGTAATGCCTGACAATATAATGTAAATAAATAGAACTCTACAGCATAACAGCCAAAGAGTTGATCATTTAGTTTCTTTCAGTGTCTTAAGCAATTTAAGATATGCATTTCACATTATTTCTAACAGGATTGTTTGACTGAATCACTTATTTGCTGGTTGCTCAGTGTAAATTTATTTACAAAACAATTCTGATACAGCTGATGGGACATTTGTCTGTAAAGGTTTTTGATATGGATCACCAAAAAACATGAGCCAATGCATTTTGTAAACAATACATTTTGTTTCCTGTGTCTGAAAGGGGAAATGTCGATGAGTGAAACTTGAAAACTGGAAGCCTGACGACGACGAAGCGGCTCGGAACGCCAGGGTGATGTCTGTCGACAGTGGTCCAGGATCCTCTGAGCAGCTCGGTTATGACCCCAGATGATAATTGGCAGTCAACGATGTCCACATGGTAGTGGATGAGGACCTGCTGCTCTCGGAAAAATATTTATTCTTAAAATTATGCTTCATAAAACTGAGCCATTAATAGGGACAGAGGACGTCTTGGACGCCACGGTTTAAGACGCATCATCGAACAGTTTTTAATCCAAAGCACATTTTGTATGCCTATATGTATGTGTTGTTCCTTTTTTTTTATTTGTAATTTTTAAATTATTTAAATCTGTGTTTTATCTCCCTAACTTGTATACACTGCCGAAGTCCAGCCTCATTTCCAGGTTAGTCTCTGTTCCACGAGCTTCTGATCTATTTTTTATATCTTCCTGAAAATCAAATTTTCTAAGTACTCTACCGACTCTAACTTTGAGCAAGTAGTGGAGCAGATACGAGCCTGAAGTAAGACTTCAGCTGTCGGTTTATGTTTTTATGTACCAAAGTTGCCAATATTTTGTAACTTTTTTTTTGGTAAAATTTGATAGTAAAGAATATAAATACACCATTTTTGCTTTATTATTATTATTATTATTATTATTATTATTATTATTATTATTATTATTATTATTCTTTAACCTTCTTCATCACATGTTGACACTAAAGATAGCCGAAGCCACATCACCTCCAGCTTCTACAGCTCTCAAGAGTTTATGTCTAACTCTACTGGTTTGCTTTGTTCGCAACTTATGAAAATGCATTCACCAGCCACAGTTTTGACAGTAGCCAAGACTCATGTTTGGCCAAAGACAGAGCATTAAGGTGATTCTCTGTAAAAGTCTTGATGTATATCTCTTTTTTTTTTTTTTAAGCCATACAAAACCGCAACTACACTGCACATGCAATGGAGGAGGATACATGTAGGGAATGTAGGAATAAACAATAGCCTACTTAGAGCTCACAATATTTGTCAGAAAATGTATCTTGAGACAAGTGGCATTAAATGTATATATTGACTTGTAATCACATGGCTTTGTCTGCAGATGAATAGCAAAAGATTGTGCTGCAGATACATTCAGGAGGCCAACAGGAAGTTGTAGAAATGAAAAAAGGAAACTGGGGTTAGAGTTTATGACACTACTGAAAACGGCTTGGAAGTAGTGCATGCCTGACACACTTACACACACTTCACCTTTGACAGCAGAATAATACATGGCTAATTTGGAGGGCAAGCTTACAAGATTTATTAGGAAGATCAGGATTTTAGAAATACAACCAAGATAACAAAGGGTCAGCAGTGGAGATGATGCACTGGTTCATCTTGCAAAAATTGTCAACTTGTGTAGCTTGCAGTCTTTTTACCAACAAATGCCACCTTGTGGATGCAAATAGAGTAGTTTTCTATGAAGTGTGTCTGTCATCTACCTGAATAAGGCTTCACTACTCTTAACTGAATCAAGAGGAAGCTCTGTAGCACTTTGACTCAGCAACACCTGAGGGCTTGGTTGCTTTCTTTTATAAAAAGTGTGTTCTGCTGTCGGGTAATAATATCCAAACTGATATATTTTTTTTAATGTTTCATTAGGGATGTGTTGTTATTGCAATATTTGTTTTTTAATTTGACTCGAATTTTATCCAAGAATTTGGAATAGGAGATATTTATACAAGGTGTCTGTTTGTAGGCTGTCACATATTCTTTACCACTAGAGGGCTGTACACACCTGGGTGACTTGTCTTTTTAAGTTGGAGAATTTTTGAATCACTTTTTTTAAATTATTTACATTTGTTGTCTTTCTGTCACAGTCATCTCTATTTTTTTTTCAGAGAGGACTGTCTGTGATGTGACCTACTTTGTTGCTGCCAAGCTGCCCCCTTACAGCCACTCTCCTTCTTTGACATATTTAATTCTTGTTGGTGAGAAATTCTTATTTTCCTATTTTTCTTGTTATTTTCTTATGATGGCACGAATTAAATGTTGTTTTACAAAACGTTATATCTGCTCACTTTAAGTTTTCAAATCTCGTATAATATAGTAGGCCTAAGGGATGACATAATATAGGATGAAAGGGGCCTTTCTCAGCAGACATTTTAAACTGGCAGGTGTGTTACTAATAACATAAACAAAGGTTCTGTTCTCTTCAAGTTTCCAAGTAAATTGTGATAGGAAGCCAACCATACCTGGACCCTGAAACCAAAACGGCTAAATAGAATTCAGTCATCTTGAATTTTATAATTTGTACATGTTTATCTGCTTCATGGAAGTGAGTCTGACCTTACATGTGTATTTCTTATATACGAACTGAAGATGACTTGGAGTTTGACAGACACTGAGTACTATTTTTCAGTTCGGTAAACATTTTATAATTCTGTAATTGTGTTTTGTTTCTGTATTGCTTTATGAAAAATGCTGATTTCACAAATGGCAGCCAACTGTTATAGCTCAGTGTGATCGTAAAGTCATAAAACACACTATGTTTACTTCACTAGTGTTTGTGTCTTCTCTACAGCCTACTATTAACCACACTGTGGCACAATTGAAGCAGCTTGAGCTGGACTATTTTATCATCAAGTGATTACACTCTGTCCAGACTGCTTTCATCATGATCAACTATCACTAATCTGAGTCCTTTGCCCTCGGCAGGCCTGTATTCACCACTTGTCTCTGTGTTGTAAATGAGAACTTGGCTATAGCACCAAGCTGAACCATCAGCAAGACTAAAGGTTACATAATGTCCATCCATCGGGCTACTACTGGTTGTGTAACACATTGGTGCACTGGACATCAGAAGAGTCAGGTTTAGAGGATAGATTTGGGTATATGAATCTATTTGAAGGGAATAAGAGCTTTGTTTTGCCATTAGAACAGATTCCTCATAATATAAAGGGTAATCCCTGGAGATAGTTCTCTCTGAACACCCACAGTAAGCGAGCCAAGATCTAAAAATATTCCGTTTTTATTGCTGCTGCATGCCTCCGTTGGCCTCTCATGGATTCCCTTCCTATATGACGATCACAAACTGGGACTTGGTTGTTTATGAATGGAGCTGTAAAGGTCTTCCATATAAAACCATCCGCGTCCTCTGTTTACGTCTTCCACCTCCTCCACCTCTCAGAGCACCAGAAGATCCCCCCAGCTCAGACTACGTGTTTATCAGCGCTCCGCTAACCACCATTGCACCATCACATCCTACATCGACGAGGCAAGGGAGAAAACCGCTCGTCTCACACGGAGCCAGCCAATCAGCGGGCTGGTTTCTCTTCAGCATCTCGGAGGGACTGAACCATCGGGTAGACTTGAGCTCAGGCAGCGGGAGGAAAGAGACTCGAGGGCTCCTCGAAGCGCAATTATGGTTTTGTGAAATCGACAGGGAGCTGGAGAATTACGTCACCAGGTGATTAAACCAGAATTTGTCATTTATTACTTTACTCGCGAAACATGTTGCATATTTCGGCTCACGGTAGACCTGAATCAAAAATGCATGCCAGCCTACACAAATTCTGCTGATTCCCAAAGGGTGCTTCTTGATTTGTTTTCATATTTCTGCATGTGTCCTTTTATACTGAACTTACAATATACGATTTTTGCGCTGCAGGGACGTGTGGCTGCATGACTCATACCTGGGCTTTTTTATTTTTTTGATGTTGTGCATTGGCAGACTTGCGTAAGGAGCTGACAATAACAAACGGATCACGTGGACCCTGTGTGAATCTGGCATTTGCAAGTTTATGTAACACGTTTCTGTCTCTGAAAAAACAAAACAAAAAAACGCGCTCAGACACAGTTTTAAGCAGCAGCTGCAGCCATGTCCAGTAACATAAACATGATCTTTTTCTCTGTTTATCTTGTGAACGCAGGCTCAATGGGAGCCAGAGAGTGAAGGGTCCTCCAATTAGCACCATTAATGGGTAGAAAGAATGACTGGCAACGCATTTGGCCTGTGGCTGCAATATTTTTGTCAAGCTGCTGGGCTATGTGTAGGTAGTTACATAATTATGCATGAAAGAAAAAGACTGATGCCCTCGTTTATTAGCTTCTGATCTGTGAATCCTGCTCCTAGTATGTCAATGGAGTACAGCATTTTCTGCTTAAATTTAAATACCAAATGTCATCAAGTTACTGTGTCATATTGACTGCAATTCAATGAATAATGTTCAGAATGATATTAGATTTGGCTCTGACAGTGGTTATACTAATAGAAAATAAGCTATTTTGTGAGCAGGTGTCATTCAAAGGTACCACACACCTACCATAAGAAAGGTAACATATTTATTTCCTCTCACTTAATGGCGCTGTTGCCGTGTTCTCCCCATAGGTTGAATTTGTTGTGCCTGAGAAGAAGACACAGTCACCGAGTTTGTCCCAGATTTCCCTGTTGTAGGTTTCATTGCACTGGTCCAAGAGCCTTTGGGTTCTGTCGCAAACAATTAACCTCAGAGTGTAAATTATTTTTGTTTGCTTTGTGATGCCTCAAATTCAGGTCAGTCGTACAAAGTGAAGGGATTGCTTTTGGGCAAAATGAAGTGTTGTAGCCCGACAGCATTTACAAATCCAAGGGGGTAACTTTTTTTTTTTTTTTCACATTGACCTAAACGTTGAAGAATAGCCATTATGTGTTTCACTGCATTTTATTTTTCAGCTCTTTAGACTGAGACATTTAGTGACATTTCCATAGCTTTACAAATAAACTGAGTTAAGACATTATATAACACAGTCTGGCTTCTGAAAATCTTGAACCATACTCTGTTCAGAGCAAATTTGCTGCTGGCTCATCAGTCCTCTCTCCATCTGAGCCATGTCTGGGACACTTCTGCTGTCTCTGCTTGCATCATGTATTGCTCTCAAATGTGGGGTTGCATAAGGATCCCCGGGCTTTCTTATACCTCTATTTGGCTTGATGTTGCTGCTGCCAACAATAACCGCTGTAGCTTGTTTAAAACATCTTATTTTTCTCCGGCACAATGCTTGCCAAGATCTTTGACTCACAGAGAAAGTTGAAGTGTTTAGGGAGGCGAGGACTGACAGAGGCAGCATGGCGGTGACCTCAGACCCTGACTGCAGCATACTGAGGTCATGCCCTCTCTCCATGGGTGGAGAGTAAGGACTCGGCGTCTGTGGCCAAACTGAGGAATGGTGAAGATGTTGTATTTACCTTGTAATGAGCATTGAATTGCTGGAATTAAACAGGGGATATTGATGTCTTATATACTTCCATGATAAGCAGCATTTAAAGATGGCGCTTTTTCGTCGGACACATTGTTCAAGCCCGATCCACTGTAGAAACAGAAAGCTGGCAGACGTGATCTACTACATTGAGCAGACTGGGGGCTTTCACCGTAGTGATGATGGTCTTTGTTTTACATTTATGATTGACTGACACGGTCACATACCAGAGCAGCTGTCTGGAAAGGATACTGATCTAGCTAGAAAGCAGATGGGATCCGTGTGTGCCCACTCACCATGATAACATGATGGAGGAGTAGGATACTGTTACACACACACACACACACACACACACACACACACACACACACACACACACACACACACACACACACACACACACACACACACACACACACACACACACACACACACACGTGTACAAATCACTCTGACAACAGTGTCATCATTTTGTGAGTTAAACACCATCTGCCAATCTAACAGCTAAACACCAAATAGTGTTTTTTGGGTATTTCAGCCTGCATGTTGCCTACTGGCTAATATTCTTGCTCCAGAATGAATAGAGCATGGCAGTGTATTGTTGCTATGAATAGATGCAGTTCAAAATGGGTCAATTTATAGTTAAAGCACTCGTCTGTGCAGTATATTGCCAGAAGGCAAGTGTATGCAAGCATGCTGTCATCCAGTCACAGATTTGTCTCTGGAGATCTGCCCTTAACCAAATGCCTTCTCATTTGTATGTGGCGAAGTGGGGCAGAAAAATGGCACAAGACGAAACTGTTCTACAATGGTTGTGTTTGTCTGTTTTTTTCCTTTATCACAGTAGAAATCTGGCCAAAGAAAATATAGTGAAAAGGCGCTGTCATGTCAGAGCACCACATTTCTTTTAATCTCTGTGTGTGTTCAACTTCATGCCTCTGAACTCAAAGCATTTAATGACCTCTCTTTTTGAACATGATGTCGTCTGAGGAGGTTTGTTATACTGAGGACTTCGGCACTTGAAACTACTGACAATAAATTGGAGGAGGAGAGTGAAAAGATTCCTTTGTCTCTTGTAGATTTTGCTGCTGTGACTGAAGCACAAAGGAAAACACAACGAGTTGCAACTCTATTGAAAGGATGTGGATCCCCACTGAAAGTAAAGTCAATAACAATGGAACCTCACTGTGGGCATTACAGGAAGCTAAAACAGAATCTATATCAACATCAACGCCTGCATCACATGAATGTACAAACACTTCGCTTCAGGTTTTCATTATGTAGGTTGTTAATTATAAACATTTTACTCCCTTTTCATTACAGTGTCATTTCTAATGACAATGCAGTAAATAAATCCCCAACATAAACTTAATTGCAATGGAACTACTTGATAAACAATGATTTGAAGAGAGTGTAATATGTTTAGAGCTGTGATTAGCCCTTCAACAAAAAATTAATTGGCAACAATTTTGATACAATTTAATGATTAAGTTGTCAATCAAGCAATAATGGAAAATGTATCGTTTTGATATTGGACTGTTGCTTGTACTACACATGAAGATACATGTTTAGTACAAGCATTTTATCCACTAAATGATTGAGTGATTAATCAACAAAAATCAAAATATTCATTATTTAAAAATAACCTTTGGTCACAGCACTAGATGTAACTGTATTAATTTCATTAATTAAACAACACATTGAAAACATTACTGTTCTAAATTTGTCAATAAACCACAAGTGAGCCCAAATGTCCACATATTAACTGAAAAAGGCATAGATACCGGTATTCAGATTTGACCTGGAGATTTTTTTTTTTTATGCATTCCCCAGGTATGTCCTGGTTACAAAGATGGTAGAAAATTAATTTTGAATCAATGAGGAAGGAAGGGCTAGGATTATAACTGTGGATGTTGCGATTATGTGATATGCACCTTGACAATAACTTGATTGCTTTTTTGAGTAAGTATAGTTTACAGTGAGATATGTGTGTTTCACTGATGCAAATGAACTTTGATTTTCTGTTCCTCTTCATGGTAATATGTAATTATAATTTACATTGTACTTCATTGGTACAATTCAGCAACCTCAATAACTCCATCTCAATCGTCTTGGCCCGAGTCCTCGATGACATAATGACTACAGAAACCTCTGCCGTCAATCGTGGTACTCTGCGATGTCACCATGTGTGTATTTGTGAAGAAATGGGCATGGGTCAGACAGAGAGGCCACTTGCATTGGACAATGGGTTCCCAGTGTCCATAGCTCTGAATGCCATTATTCATACACATTAATAATCTCTTCTTTTTTTCGCCTATGAATCGACATCATGATTATAATGGCTTTGTGCAGTATCTATCTTTTGTACTTGAAAACTTGAACTTTTGTACGTATTTAAGTGTCGACTGTACTTAGCAAGGTCACATTTGTGATTGTTGGCCACAGAGTTGTGGATACAAAACCCTGCACTATTGCCACTGCCACTGGGGGTGAGTGAAATCACTTTATTGGTGACTTGAGGGAGTTACTTTGTTTGCTAGAGCAGAGGGTTTAGTCCACAGGACCCAGCATGTCTCACAGGTTTTCATCTTGTTGGTATCTTTTTAAACAGTAGTGGTCACAACAACTACTGACAAGTTGTTTTAGAGATTTTGTTGTGGTGCATTGCCATGGCAACACGTTTACTTTAAAGATGCTGAGCTAGATATGGGAACAGTTGAAAGGTAAGCAGAGACCCATCACTTGCTACTAACCTGACTTCTACTGACTTGTTGCTACTTTGCATGATTATGTGAGGCTGACTTGAGAAGGAGAAATACTGCTGCTGCTGTTGTGTATATATAGATGCAAATCAGGATGATGTGTAGAGATAGAAATCCCTGAATGAAGTCATCCAAAGAAAAAATGAGAAGTGAAGCAAATGTAGCCTGAGAAGATGGGTCACAACAAACAAGACCTAACGTATCTACCTGAAAGTAATGCTGTGTTAATTGTGGTAAAGAGGAATTTCATCTTGTTCCTTTTTAAAGCTGTTGGTATTATTCTCTCCATTCTAAAAGCTTCCGTTGACTGTATCTCTGCTTGTTTTTGTCACACTGTATTAGACGTTATATCATAATGAATTGAATTTATAATTGGAGCATAATTAAACAGTTTATGGAAAAGTGGAACAGTGCACTCTTGTAGTGATGCTGTGTTATTTCCTTTAATTTGACTCTTTTCTCCATCTCCCTCTAACTGGCATTCACATCCTCTCATGTTATTCACCTCCGTTCTCATCTCTTCCACAGCACAAACAGAATACAAAAGTCAGCTAATCCGAGCACTGCACAGAGGAAACCACATTCCTGCACAAGCATGGCAGACCAGAAGTAAGTTTTGGTCGTCGTCTCCTATATATGAGCATCCAAATCCCATTTTGTGTCTTAGTTCAAATACCCATCTTATCTTTTTTTCTTGATTTGTGTGCCTTTGAATTCCACAGATATCTATTTATAACTTTCACCTTGGTGCCAGAACACATAAGACATCAACCCATTCACAGGCAGCACAGAAGCACATCACCACAGTCTGATCTTGCCCGTAACATAGAAGTACCTCACAAAAAGAGACAACCAAACACAAATTAACAAACTGGGTCGAGGGAAAATATTTCCTTTTTAATCTGTTGATTCTGATCAAATCCCATTTTTGTACAACTTAATAGGAATTATGTAATTTAGAACCAGTAACCTTATATGCTTCAGTGACAGCTTTTCTAAAATCACTTTTCTGGGTTATTTTACCAACCTCTTGTATTTTGAATATTCAGTAATCTATTCTGAAACAGTGGCTTCAGTCTATTTACATTATATTACAAAAACTGACATCCATACCTTTTACATTACATGGATGGCTAGATAATGTGTCTTTTTCTCTTGCAGAGACAACATAGACGACTTTAAAGTCCAGACAGCCAAGCATCCCAACATCAGCTCAGCCCCTTTACGACCGAATAATGATCAGTCCAAAGACCTGGCGTCCAAAGGGCTTTCATCTGAGTCTAATGGGACCAGTGAGGGAGGTGTGGGCTCGTCCACACCAGTGGAGGTGACCGCTTTGGAAGAGTCATTTCGACGCTTCGCCATTCATGGTGACACTCGTGCTACTGGCAAGGAGCTGCACGGCAAGAACTGGTCCAAACTCTGCAAGGACTGCGGCGTGATTGACGGCAAAAACATCACCCTCACTGATGTGGACATCGTCTTCAGCAAAGTCAAGTAAGAAAGGCACCAACATTATTGTGCACTAAGGACAAAATATTAGATGAACTACAAATTCGTAAAGCTCTAGTCCAGGCTCTGTTCTTCCATTCTTGAATTATTTGTTTTAATTAATCTGCCAATATCTGGGCCAGCTAAGATCTTGTAACTAGTGAGCCACCACTGAATTGTGTATTTTTAATACATATCTTGCCGTGGCTTTTTGTACAATCAACAAAAACAGAACAATAAAACCTGGTTGAATGTTGCATTACAGGTGGTATATTATTAGAATAAGCAAATTAAAGCAATGATGATTGGCATTTCATAAAAACACCATTATATTAGCAACAAGGCACATTTTTTGTAGTTGCTGAATTTCATGTTTGCATGTTGTATTCCTTCATACTAAGTTGACTTGGATGAAGCAGAAACAGCAGCTAGAGCAAAAGGCCAGAGTGGCTCATCTTATCGTTCCTCAGGCTGGACTGATTCATCCTTTCTTTCTCAATTTAAATGAAGTGCAGCCCATTAATAAGCTGTGACCTCAATATTATTTGACTGCTGGAGGAAAACCTTTAATCTGTATAGCTGTGCCTAAATTTACCAAGTGCAGTAAGTGTCTGAAATATTTGGGGTGATAACACCTTTACAGATGAGTGTACATATCATCCACACCACATTAAGAACATGTAGTGTTACTATCTCAGACACACTATGGTTCATCCACTTGATTGAAATAGTACAGAATAAAGCTGGTGTTTAAAAGGACAAGGCTTTTACAGTGTGGGTTCTTGTTGTTTTGTGCATGGTTATTTTGGAGATTTCATTCAAGTACAGAGCAGCTTTGATTTTTTTGTTCCTGGTTGAATGATATGAATAAGGATTATTCTGCTCGACAGCACCAGAATTGTGGAATATGGCTGCGAGCCAGTCATCGTCGTGTGTTGCTGCAGGAATGGAGAGGCCATGAAAAAGGTCTGCTCCGGAGTCTCACATTGATTTACTGGATTTTCCATCTTCTACTTGAACATAACTATAGTTCATTCTCAGTCATTTTGTGTACGTACTTTTACACAATAGAATCCAAAATGGTTTTTAATGTTATTTTTTGTGTTTGAGACTGTTTATTCTATCTTTACTACAGCAATGATTAGTGTTCTACTTTTACAAAAAATAAAGTACAGTAGAAACTGAGAGATGTGAAATGAATTTGGTTATACATGTGGCATAACTATAGCCTACAGACACAAAATGACCTACATATTTTACCAGGTTTATTTATGCATGTTTAGAATTTTACGCTTTTTCAAACATAGTAAGTAGCATTTCTACATCCCAAAAGAGTGGAAGACATCTTGTGAGTCATAAAAAAACAGCACTACCTCTGCACATTCCCAAGGTCAAGGATATTGTCAGTAGTATTTGGCTGAATGATATAACGATGCAGAAACAATGGATTTTGTAAACTGCATTAAAAAAAAATGCTGTAGAGTTCTTGCAGTGTACACTTTTTATGATATTATTTTTACAATTATGATGAAAAGAATCTGCTAAAAGTGCCCCTAAGGGTCATACAGGTTTATGTTTTAACCCTTAAATGCATACTTTGAGTTGTGAATGACCTGGGGCTATATGACACCTTGTCTAATTCATTCCATTAGGCACCAAACTTCCTAGTATTTCTCAAATTGTTGGTCTTTTTTTGAAGACCGTTTTTATGGTCATTTTATAGGAACAGTAAGAACAGACAGGAAAAGAGAGTTGTGAAATGACATGCAGTAAAGATCAGTCCGGCCAGAACTCTGACCAGGTACTTGCTGCTCAGGGCACAAGCACACATTTTGTATCCATTGAAACCACTTGACTATCGGGGCGCCCTGAACATTTGGTCTTTACCAATGTTTTGAATTAAAAAGGATTGTTTTTCTATTTTCTTTATCTCAAGACTAGCTTAGATGGTGCAACAACTGGGCTATAGGCCTTGTCCAAAACACAATTTTTTTTTTTATCATGAGAATGGCATAGCGAGTGAATGGTACAATGTTCAAAATACATCTAATTAGTGGTCCCAAGAGAAATTAGGAGTGAGTGACCTAAAGATATATAATTGTGTTTCAAAAACAACCCTTGCATTTCAGTGTTAAGGATGTGTAAACATCCAAACATTCCTTCAGTATTTCAGCTGGTAGTTCTACAGTAAACCTGACTGCCAAAGAAGTATCCTTGTTTTTCGAGTCGCCTGTATCCACACCTCCACTGTTGGCATGGCAGCGGGTGTTAATATTTATGGACATTTTTCTTGGCAAGACTAGAGAGAACTTGAAGCTGACTGTGCAAATTAAGCTTGTTTGTATCACACTCTACTGGTGAGCAATATTTAGAAATGTGCAAACAATATGATGTGACCACTATAGAGGTTTAAGAGGGGGAGGGGGGGAAAGCATGTTTCCTGCTTTTGCACACATGCTACACACATGTTTTTAGCAGTGGGTCTGTACAGTGTTGTAGACATCAAGGATGTGTGTTTGGTGTGTCAATTTGCAGGTTCTGTAATATGTGCCCTGCAGGGTTTCAGGTAGTCCATGCATCCGTGCATCAAGTAGACTCCCAGCTCTGGAGTGTGTTGAGGACAGTACAGTAAAATGTGAAAAAAGCATGTTGTGTGTATACTTCAGAGCCACCCACTGGATACAAATAGGTACAGTACTGGGGGAAGGGCTCGTTTTCATGTAGTTTCTGACTCCAGGTATGACTTGAGTGGGGGAGGGCTGCCATGCCTGAGATGCAGATCACCACTTTCCTTTTAATCAGTGTCAAAGCTCTTTGCTTGCTCGGAAAATTAAACATCCTAATGAGCACTGGCTAATCGCAGCATGGCTGAATGAATTATTGTTTACTCTGGGTATCGAGGTCTGCTGCACCACATTGGCGCTCTGCTGTGCAACCCTGGAGCCAGAACACCACAGCATAAATTATGGATGAGGTAGAAATCTGGCTAGGATAAAGTAATTAGTATCAACTTATTATAATGGCTTCATTTTCCAGACTTTGGTTGTCTTTCCTCATCAGTGAACATAACACAGGCACAGCTAACTATTGTTTTAGATCTATATAGATCATGTACCGCAGATGGCTGAAATGTGTAAACAGACAGCAGCTATCCAAGACTAAAATAAGATTTACAACATTCTCCCTTTTTAACCTTATCTCAGCCTTCTTATATTCAGGTTTTTGTTTATTTTCACAGCTTAACCTTTTGTATACTTTTGGAAACTAAATAGGTCAGTGTGGGGAGTTCTGCAAACCAGACACACTTATCTTCCTTGGACAGAAATGGCAGCTGAAAGTCCAGTTTCCTCTCTGACATTAGACAGCATGGAGCAGAGCTCTCATGTTCAACGCCGATTGATTGCCCAAACAAAACTGGTCACTGAATGAGTCAAATTAATAATAAACCCAAACATCTCTGTTTACTGTAGTTTGTTGCTATGGGGAGCAGGTTGTCCAGGGAGACTGTCGGCTTTCTAGGCTGTTGTTTAGGTGATTTGTCACCATAGCAATGGCTGTTTGTGTTTGTGTTACTATGCACTTTTATCATGAAAGTGAAACAGGGAAATGGCCAGTTAAATAACTGGAGCACTCTCAGATGGAGAATGATTGATGATGGTAATCTGTGGCACGCTGTTTTTAGTGCTCACTAGTTTGATTTTACAAGTAAGAATACAGTGATTCAACACAACCTTCTAGGTACTGAGGTACATTCAGCAGGTCTTATATTAGACAGCTGAAATTAAATCAAAAACATTGGGGAGGGAGCACTCAAGCTAAACTATACAGCTGAAGACAATATAATGGATGATACGAAGCGACAGTCACAAATACATCCAAGTCTGTGGAGTTCCTCAGACGACAGTTGAGCTCTGAAACACGGTGGGAGACGAGATCCAAACAGTGAAAGGTTTCTCACTGTTTATGTCAGTACGATACCATCTCCATGTTGTTTCTGTCATCTGCCATGTTGTTTCTGTCATCTGCCATGTTGAAACAATCACACATGGCTTTGTGTACACTACTGTCGACTCTCATTTTGACCTTTCAATCTATACCGAGAGGCTGTAGAAAAGACCTGCCGATAAAGCAAACCTTAATACAGAGTTTTTGAGCAGGTATATGTTTTGGGATTTTAGGCTCTACTCTGTGACAAGTATTATCTCATACGTAAGCTCCTTTTCCTCCTACATTTCAGGAAGAAATCCTGTCGCACCATCACGTTTGATGAGTTCAAGGCTGCAATTGGAGAGCTGGCCAGGAAGAAATACAAAGAAAAGACTGGAGAGGAAGCCGAGGCCGAGGTCATCAAGCTGATCGAGGGGAAGGCACCCGTCATTGCAGGAGTCACAGTAAGATCTGACTTGTAATATTCAAAAGAGTCACATCATGTCTATTTTCACCAGCAATCACAGTTGAAGCTCAAATGTTTTTGAAAACTTCCCAACAGAGAGCCGTGGCTTCGCCAACAGTGAGCCGTCTCACGGACCCCGCCAAGTTTACGGGGTCACACAAGGAGCGTTTCGACGACACCGGCCGCGGGAAGGGTAAGGCGGGACGAGTAGACGTAGTTGACACTTCTGGATACGTCTCGGGATACAAGCATCAAGGGTCATATGAAAAGAAAGTGAATAAACCCACTGATGGCAAACCCATGTGAGGGCAAAGATAAGGAAATAAACATTTGATCAACTACTAGGAGGTTTTTCTATTAAAAAAAAGTATTCATAGAAAGCACAAAAAGAATAGCATTTCATATATTTTCCCACCCATCTATTTCGTGTGTGCGTGAGAGAGCGATGTTTTTTGTGTTCCTCTCTTTGTGAAGTGTGAGAACTGGAAACCTGTTTACATCTATTTTTACAAAGTAATCACCAGCTGGTACATTCCTATCTGATAGAAAGTTACTGCCAAACACTGAAGAGAACAAAAAAGAAACTGCTATGCTATGAATATTGAAGCTTCATTGTTATGATAGGGCCTTATAATATTTATTAAACACAATGAACAAGATGCCAAGAAAAACAAGAGTGGGACAACCGTTTGATTAATTAGCAATATTGCACTTTTTAATGGAAACGTTCCCATATTCCCATATTTAGCTAAAGAAATGCATTTTTAATGTTTTGCCATTTCAGAGAAGATTGACACACATTTTTTGACATAGATATCATTGATGTTCATTTCTTTTGAAAATTTAATTCGATCTTCAGTGTTGTTTGTCTGCCATCTGCACTTGTCAACTGTTACGTTTCATAATTAATATATATCATTTTAATAATTTGCCTTCAGCTCAGACCAAGAAAATCGACAATGGTTTTGTGAAATTGTTTTACGATCTTTCCGGAAATACAATTAAGTCACCTATCATACTGAACATCTGTGACTTCTGTCATATCTGCTTGTTTTTGTGAATATGTAAAACATTAAAAAAAAAAAAAAAAATCCCTCCCCTCACCAACAGTCATAATCCACACCTGATCATATCAAATTATACACAAACCATTTTGCTAACATGCATTCTTAGTAATAAATTGGTGAATTGATCTGAAAGAACAAGCTCTAACCACTGTAATGAGCTCAGTTGTACAAGATTGTATTTTTAACATTTTACTTATTTTATTTCCTCATCGGATTTATATACAGTTGTTCTAATATATTTGTGGTAAAATTGTGTATATTCTAAAAGGTTTTAGCCGCAAGGCTTAATTTAAGACACTGGCTTCATGTTTTTTTCTGTATTGCTGTACTTTGTGCATGTTCCGTATATTGCATTTGATTCAGAAGCATATAGATGACAGTAGGGGTTTGTCATATCTTATCAGAGCTGCTGTGCCTGCTGTGAGGACAGACTACTAGACACTTAAATATTTTTTTATTTTTGAAATTGTGGGATCATGATTAAAATCTTGCATCACTCGACATCAATGTATAACTTGTACGTGTACAAAGTCAGCTATCCTCTAATGCTAACATATTTATCTGTTGATAAAAGACTTAGAGTACCTCTTATGTGTGGTACTGTTGTCCAAAGCACAAATTTTAAGTGAGAAAAAAGCAGGGATTTAATGTTTCCTTACATATTGTATTAGATAAAGGGAAAATTGCAAACAAGTAGTGTACTTTTGTAGGTTATTTTTCCAACAGAGTTTTGTGTCGCACACTACCAGTAGCCTGAGCTGATGAAGAATCATGCATCAAGTGCAAAACTAGCAGCTGTGTTAGTTTTTGTCTGCTGCAATAACTTGATCTGTTTTCTGTGCTTAAAATGCCAAATACTGTGCACCTTTAATGTGGAGGAACAATGTTGTTTTTTTCAATAACTTTCAATGTAATATTGTGCCCCAGTGCATGCAGTGTGGTTTGTTTTGTTCTTGTTCTTTAGACCTCTTAAAGTGTGTTCATGATTTGTAGTGCATTATTGAAAATTAAAAAAAAAATACTGTGGAGGTTATGGGGTGTCATTCAAAACATGAGTTATATTCTTATGGCTTGTTTTGGGAACACTGTGCAAGCCCCCACCAGTGGCACCAACCGGTACCCTGTAACATTCAAATAAAAACAAAAGCTACATGCAGTTAGTGTCGCATCTAACGTGGTTTGCCAGGTCTTGCATTAGTGTTCGCAAGCAGAAAGCATGTGCGTGGGTGCGTGGGTGTGTCCGTGTGTGTGTCCGTGTGCGTGTGTGTGCAGCTCTCTAGCCTTAAGGCAGAGGTATAAATAAAGTCACAGTGCAGCTGGAATCTAGATGCATTCATTCCACTGCAGCGTACAAAGCAGATGGAGACACAACTGACCTAAAAAAGAAAGAAAAAAAAGAAAGAAAAAAAAAAGGTGGGGGGGCGAGACAGCCACAGATCCAGGAAATACATTCTGACCTTCTCACTAACATTTTTAAACCTAAAATCATTCGTTAACATAACTGCCGTGTCACACTTATACACAAAGGTTCATGAATGAATTGATTTTCCCTGTCACTGTTTACATCAAGAAAATGCAGCCCATATATATTTTTGGGGAAATAATAAACACTTAATTTATCAAAAGGGCTTGGAACTTAGTACACATAAAATACAAATGTTGGCTGCGGTGATATAAATTAAATTAATATGAATTTAAAACAGTCTACAGTCGCTGGACTTTGTGCTAATATGATGCTTAGCATAGTCTTGTTTGATATATTTATCATGGGGTGTATCTCTTTGTTCAAATTCTGCTTTCATATTCCCCACATCCTTTCAGCTCAGCAAGCAAACACTCGTTGGTAGCCACCAGGGACCTGCAGCCCACACAAAGACACATTCAAGTCATAAAAACAACAGACAAGCGGGCTGATTTAGATTTGAGATTACATCACTGCACCCACATTGTAGGTGTGTATATACAGTAAAACCAAGTGTCAGCACTAACATGACAGTATTGGCTTACTTGTGGCTCTCTTGCAGCATATTTGACAGCTCCTTGACTTTCTCAGCCTCTTCTACTTTCTTCTTCAGCCCCTCGATCTCTTTCCTCAGCTCCTCCACTTCTGTCTGAGCCTCTAGAGATGAGCAAACACCAAATATGATAGTTGGTAGGAAAAGATGCATATTTTTCACCCATCTCCAGTGGAATTTACACCCACCTCTGATCTGAGTAATAGGTGAACTTTTCATCATAGACTTGAGATATTGACGTTCTAACTTGATGAGCTGTTTCTGCAGAGCAACATTCTCCTCCAAGACAATCCTCAGCTGCTCATTTAGTTTGCCCTGTGTCAGAGTGAACACAATAAATACTGTGTACTCGTCTACACAAGCTCAGTAGTGCTGTCCAGTGTTGAATCAACTCACAGCCGCTGTGTGAGCTTCCTCCAGCTGAGCAGAGAGGTTACGGACTTCAGTTTTGTGCTCCTCCTCTCGTGCCGCTGCTTGAAAGCTCAGCGCATCAGCTTCCCGTCTTAAGGTCCTGACCTCAGCCTCCCGGCTGGAAATATCACTTTCCATCATAGAGAGGATCTGGACTGCCTGAGCTAGAGCCAAAAATAGAAAGCATGAGAAGACATTCACTATCTCAGGCTCCTATAATCAGATACGACATTCCCCAAAACCAAATTCCAACTCACACAGGAAGTTGTTGTTATGATGCAGGGATCTCTCTCCCGTCCAGTGTTTGTCGACGAGGTTAAGGAGCATCTCCAGGGGTTTTCTATAACTACCCTAGGAGGTGAATTTAGAAACACTGTGAGCTCATATGAGAGGAGAATCAAACAAATGAGGAACCATTCGGGGTGCAAATTATTAAGAAGACTGAATGAACCGCCAACCCTTTTTTTCTTTTCGGCTTGCTGCGGCAGGCTGGAGCCCCTTTCTGTCTCGTTGAAGCTGGAGTAGGTCAGTCTCGGAGGATGTAAGATAGGGTTAGAGGGGTTGGACAGATTCAAACCAGGACGTCGGGGACTGGGAGGCCGGATATTAATAAATGAAGAACTATGACAGAGACTTTGATCTGGAAAAATGTAAACACACATTCAATTACATATCATGAAAGACAAATTTGGACTTTGTGAATATGTATAAATCCTAGGGATATTGCTAAATACAGAAATTGCATTCTTACCAGGATTTGGAGTAAAATACCCCTTAGCTGCGTGTCTGGTTTGTTTAGAGAAGTCGTTTTGCTTTTGTTTTCCAGGCACAGCTCTATGTTTCTCTATATAGGGGCCAAAGGACACTTTTGGTCTTTCAGCCACTTTTAATGAGGTAGAGCTTTTTTTATGAGACGATTCTTTCATCTGTGGCCCTTTGGACTCAGTTTTATCTGGCAAATTACAAATAACAACAAAAGACATATTTATTGACCTTGGATAGACACTGTGTTAAAAAATAAATAAGAATTGGCTTCTGTCTCCACCTAGTGGTGATTGTAAACATTGTCGACAATTGAATAACTTGGACAAGAAACTCGAATTGCTGTGACAAGCCCATTTTTATTTGATACTGTTTTCACCCATCTCTGATTGACTTTTCTAATCACAAAATTAAAATAACTTTTTGCATTACCATTACAAAAACACTGATATTTGAAAAATTGCTTATCTTTTTTTTCCACATGGCATCAACTGGGCAGTCTTTGTCCTCCACATAAACCACACAAATAAGTCTCTACCAATCTCTAGTGGACTCTCTTTATAGAGAGCTACAAAGACAGGCTGTATACTTACCACCTTTGGTGGAGGGATACCTGAGAATGGGTTTAGCAGTTTCCTAAAAGTAAGAGCAAAGTTATTAAAATATGTAAATGTAGTACTGGTAATATTGTTTGACCATGAACAAGATGAAACCTGTTTTGGAGTTGAACTCCTCTGTTCTGTAAAATCTATGGAGTATTCCTCTTTGAGTTCTGAAACAAAAGACGGTTCAAAATTACCAGGAGTTTGAAAACAAAAAATGTACTCAGATGGATTTGATTTTAGAATTAGCTTTTGGACTTTGATATCTTACCCTCTGCTTCCTTGTGAGCTAAGTCAGAGATGGTTTCGCTTTTGCGTCCGTGGTTCATTGCGACAAAGTTCAACACAATATCATTAGTGTCCGTCAGGAGAGAAAGCTTCTTGGTTACACGGTCGACTAAAGCCAGTCTGCGAGCACTGCTTCTGGAAACCACAAGCACGACAGCGAAGATCCAACGCAAGCGGACAGAGGCAAAGAAGTAAAGTTGGGGTTACAACAAATTAATGGGTTTATGTGACTACTACTTTCAAAACTAAGCTCCAAGGTCTCTCTCTTTATTTGAAAAATCGTATTATTACAGTAGGGTGCAGGATACTGCACATGTTAGAGATGGGCAGTAGGGAGGAAACTGATCAAAAGTCTTCTTTGTCTTCTAATATTGTCCTTTTACTGTTCTGAACTCAAAAACTAAGAATCAGTTTCACTGGGTTTCCCATGTATTCCAGGGGCCAGATGCATAAAACTCTCGTCAAATGCTTAAATTACCAAACACATTCCTCTCGCAACATTCATAAAGCTTCACATACACACGATTCTGTTTAATCAATATCAGCCACTGTGGGCATTTTCACTCCCACAGTTCAGAAACACCCAGAATCAATCATTTACATACAGTATCTATACTTGTGCCCACTCTCCACTTGTTTGACTTGTCAGTGATAAGAAAGGCATAAAAGAAATGCAATTTCTCCAACTGTATTGAACTGACCAGGTTCTCCAACTGTGGCAGAGCAGCTCTCCCTACATACTACCATTATACATGAGTGTGGCTATTTATAGTGGAACCTGACTGATATATCCTGACCAATATTAGTCTATCACGGATATATTGGTATCAGCGTATATGTTGACTGAAATACACTGATATGACAAAAAAAAAAAAAAAAACTGATCATAACAGAGAAAAATATGTTATGGGTAAATTAGAAACTGTTGGAATTGTGTTTTTAATTCATACATATATATAATGATCAAAACCACAGTGAAGTTTGCCGTTTCAGTGCATTTAGCCATAAAATATCCTGCATCCATTACAGAGCTTTGTCACAAATGTTAGATAACCACACATCGGCCTTCAAAGTTCTCGATTCAATATTTGATACTGCCACCAAGATCTGCACCCACGGTGGCTCCACCTGAGCTCTTTGCCCAGATTATTGCAAGAAAAGTGCGGTATTATATGTGTACTGTATATCCAGTCTATCGTCCAATATATATTGATACCGAAATTGTTTTACTCCCCCGAAAAATCCTGTATCGTTCGAGCTCTGATGTATTGTGGCCATACCTCTGATTCATGACATGCAAATGCAATCAATCATTATTACAAGGAATAAGGATGATTCATTTATCAGATTTTGCTTCACAGTTCAGGAACTGTAAATTGAAATTCATTATTAACACACAGGTGGAGAACAGGACTGGTGGCTCAAATGTTCATAAGGTAAGGTAATAAAGTGAGAATGATGAAATTATTTACATAGTAATCATCTACATTTTAGTTTTTGAATGCTCCATTGATTAAAAACTGAGCAGACTGCAAAAGATTATAACACAATCAGTGAAATTACCAAACAACATAAACAATGTTTTGCTCAAAGAGTACTGCTCTCGTGTTAAATTAAATCCCCTTCTTATCATGTTTTCTGCGGCTATCTCGAAAATTGGGTGTATGTACGGTCTGAAACGTGAGATGTGCACAAATTTTTCTTTTTTAAAAAACAGTTTATGAGTTCAAAATGGCATATGTAAGATGTCTGTGCATAGGTGTCACTTATACATCTAGCTCTAAATCTATAGTTGGCACTTCTATCAACTAAACTGAGCTGAAACTTAAGTAGTGTTTTATGTTTAGTGCACCTTTGTTCTTCAGTCGGATTTGGAGAGAAGCTCTTCTGCTGAGGGGGAACGTCAGAGGAGAACTGCAATATGGCAACCTTGCGCTCGGTGTCTCTGACTGAACAGCCGTCTGGAAAGCAATGCAGAGCACTTACTTAAACCCAAACCCAAGATGACAATATTCTAGGCAACAGGACCGCATCTTACCAAGCTTGCGGAGGTTGGGCATGGCATGCACCAGATAAGGCCGGTAGTGTGGGTAACCTTTGGTCAGAGGGTTGAGCCTCAGGTCCAGCTCTCTTAAAGCCGGAAGCTTCAACAGCACTTTTACCTCTTCAAGGGAAGGTATGCAGTTGTAGTAGAGGATCAGCCTCTCCAGCTTTTGTAAGTGTTGCACCCCCTGCGAGGAAACCAATCAAGTTGAAGCAAGAGTTAGGAAACAGTTATGCGACAACATCACTGACTGCAAGACGGGGTGAGTATATGAAAGAGGGCTGGGTGGGTGGGTTAGTGGGTGGGTTGGGGTCTTATCAGGTGAATATTTATACCCTTTCAATGAGTGTATTTGCAAAGTGGTAGTGAGTTGCAGTAGTTGGAGTTGGGCCACAATGTTTATTTTGCAACACAACAACCTCTTAAACTTCAATGACCTTTCAGTTGAGTCATTCTTGCTCATGCTGTGCAGCCAAACATTTTTCAAAAACCACAGAATTAAAATTTTAAGATCCCAGAGTTTTCTGAGATAAATGCTTGGATTAATTTTGGGAAAATGTATATAAAATGATTACAAATATGTAATATATAACTGATAGAATGATACAGCCGATAACATCAGGGAGTCGTGAGTGTGGACATTTTCCTTAACATTGTACAGATGGAAAAGTTGGAACTACAGCTGCAATAATTAGTTGATTATCGACAGAAAATGAATCGCCAATTACTTTGATAATTGATTAATCATCTTGAGGTTTTTTTTTTTTTTTTTTAATGAAAAAAAAAGAAAGAATTTTCTGACTCCAGCTTCTTTAATGTGAATATTTTCAGGTTAATTTTTGTCCTCCATGACATTTAACTGAATATCTGTCTTTTGTGGACTGTTGGTAGCAGGATATGTTGATAAATTCTGATTTCACAGACACTTTAGACTAAAAAAAAAAAAACATGACGGTGAACAAACCTCAACAGAGACGAGTGCATTACAGGAGAGATCCAGTCTCTTCAGACGGATAAAGTTATTCAGAGCGTTTCCCAGATGTCTGATCTTCTCCTCATACGTCCCCGGGAGGCTCAGTGTCCGGACGTCACCTATTTAAAAGGTATAATGATAAGAATTAAGAAGCCACTGCAATGCATCATTTGCTTGTGGTGCTTTGGTTCGTAGCAGGTGACAGCTAATGCTGCGTTAGCTCCGGTTAGCTCATCCACCGGTGCTAAGGCCCGGCAAAGTAACCAGCTGCAATAGTTTCCAAAAAATAAAAAATAAAAGCGACACGTCCCTACTTAACGTTTGCTGTTATTTATTCCAGTGCTACGTTTGTGTCGGCGCGAGACAACGTTACCCAGACATGGATGTTTTAGTTGTAATCTATCACGGATCCATTGCTCCGTTAGTGTTGGCAAACACTCCGCCGCCATACTTTTCGAACCTTTGCTGCATTCAGGTACTATCTGAAGAAAATGACTATCTTTCCTTTTCTGCTATTTGATTTCAAAGATAACTACCCATAACAAGTTAAGTAAGTGTAAATGTTTCATATGAACTGTGAAATATATCTAGATTTTCCTCACTGCCAGATTCAAGTTTGCCTTTAATTCTCAATATTTTCTAAGGTGGTTAATGTTGATAAAATTATTCAGAATCCTAACACTTTTTTTTTTTAACTAACTAATCATAATTGAAAAAAAAAAGGTCTAAAACACGTTTTAAAATTGTAGTTTAACAAAAGCTAGATACCTTTTAAATGACAGCAAGATTGTTTTAGCAACGTTCATAATATTGTTTTAGATTCATTTGTATTGCACATGTTCAAATACAAGCAATTCAAAGGGCTTTAGAGAATGAAAAAAAAAAAGGTAGAGCGTATACTCAAGTTGTTTTCATATAATATCCATAATTCTTTGTTTAATTGTCTCGAGTATTGATCATTGCCGGAATAGTTGCAGACTTTACGAGTAGCATTGAACGCATCGTTTGGAGCCTGCGCACTGACCAGATCTAGACTTGTCACGTGTCAAAACAAACGGCAGAAGCTCCACACGTTGTTTTGGACTTGGAAGGAGGTCGGACAAAAGAGGAGAAGTTTCCAGAATGGGGGAACACAGTGACCTGAAGAAGGGTCGGCACAGCTGCGTTGTGAATGGACCAGAGTGGGGGAGACTCCGATTTGAGAGAGAGTGATGACAGTATGGCGATTAGCCAAGGTATTGAGAGAAGGAGGGAGAAAAGGGGGAGTCATTTTGTCGCGACCAGCCCGGAGAAAATCAGGAGAAGTGGAGATTGTGAGGGAGGACCAGAGGATACAGATGGTGATCCAGGGGGGAGGATTTGATGAGGAGTTGATCATTATTTTTTATTTTTTTTTGGGGGGGGGGGGAACCCAAAATACTTAAGGATCTTGGTAATATTGCATCCAGAAGAAGCACCATGAAAGAAAACATATTAACCAGATTTAGGGTTAGAAACACAAGGCTTAGCAAAACAATGCAATAAATAAAAACCCCAATCGGACTATGTGAGTACTGCAAAATACTGTAGATCTGTAGATCAGCTGAGAGTTGAGGAACTTAATCTAAAAATAAAAAAAAATGCATTAACTTCAGGGGCAGGGAGTGCATTGCAATACTTGAAATAAACAGGATTGAGTAAAATAATTTCGTTCACTGAATTGGTATAACCTTTTTTTTTTATTTGTTTTTATTTTTATTTTTCTGTTTGTAAGAGGATCAGTAACTCTGATCCACACTCCCGTAAAGTAGGTGGCGGTAATGCGTCTTTCGCTGAATGCTATCCGCCATAAAATAAAAAATAAAAAAGCAACAGAAGAAGAAGAAGAAGAAGAAGAAGAAGTCCAAACAAACGTGCTACTTGTTCCAGCCTAAAGTTTGGTCCCGTGCGGTTTGTGTTAATGTATGAAATACGATCCGACATTCAGACACATGATGTAGTTGGAAGAGTTAAGAAAAGACGCATTAATAAAAGGTAACTAACTACTTCTGTTGCCGTTAGCAACGGTGGCGTTGCCAGGCTCGCGGATGTTTTCAGGCGTGTCACTCACTCGTCTTCAGGATCAATGGCGTCCTGTGTAACAGAGTGGCTCACAACATGTTCCAACATCACTTTGTCTGCCACATCACTGTACTCTTCTTATAAACTCTTTAAGGTGGGTGTAACTCAGTGTAGTGCCAATGTAGCTGCGTTGATAGTGAACGGTTTATGTTTTCAAGCATAAAATAAAACATATTTTGTGTTTTCAGTATTTCAAATATGAGAATTAGCTACTTTTCCTTCTCGTAGATAATAGTAAACGGAATAGTTTTATTGAAAAATTAGTGCCTTTGGGAAAAAAAAATCAGGCTCTGCTAAATGATTGATAATTAATTGAGAAATAGCTGTGGATTAATCAATAAAGATAATAGTACTTTCTTCAGTTGCCTTCCTCTACTGGGTGTTTTTAAACTAAATTCCTATTATTATTATTTTTTAATATAAAATAAATATGCATGCACATCTTACTGCTAATATTTTTTAATTGGAGGTTTGTAAATCAATGAATCCAGTCTGCCTTTAGTTAACTTCCTACGTTGTAATTTTGCTGCCACCTCTGCTTCCACCTCTCTGCAGAACCACAGGGGCCCTTCAGTCGGCTTCTTCTTGCTCGGGCTCTCTGCAGCGCTGTGCATCTTGCGTCCCTCCGGCTCAGACTTCACCTCCCTCCAAAGCGAAATAGAGTGGGCCGGTGAGGTGCTGGCTCCCGCGTTGCTCTCCTTCGACTTCCTGTGGCTCAGCCAAGACCGCAACACGGCCAATATTCTCCTGTGTGGCTCCTGTCTGCTGCTCGGACTCTCTGACAGGCTCTCAACAGATGCTCTCTTGATCATGACTGGCTGCCTGGGCCTGTCATCTCTGTCCTGCTGTCTGACTGTCTGTCTGTTCGCAGGTAATGCTTTAGGGGCCTTTGGCAGCGTGGCCCTCAGCCTGCCGTTACTTGTGGCTCGGCGGGTTGGACCCAACACTTTTGGTCCACTCATTTCTCCAGCTGCTGCAGCAGGACTGATGAAGTGGCTTTTAAAAGGGTCATTGTCGATAGGCTGCTGGGCCTCAACATTGGCTCTCAACAAGTTCCTGTTGGATGTGACTTACTGATGTAATATCAGCATTTAAATCAGCGATCTAAATGATAGGACAGAATCTGTGTAAAGTAATGACTGTCAGGGGGGAACAAGGGAGACAAGTGCTGGAGTTTAATGAGCCTGAGTCAATTATTAATTAATAATATCAGCTGGCTCCACCTTATCAAATGACAAACATTTGTTACTTTGCTATATAAATATGAACTACATATATTTTATGAGTTTAAACAGATATTTTGACAAACCAAGTAAAATTAAAAGTGGTTAAAAAAAAAAGATTGCTGATAGATCATTCAATAATCAAATTAACTGTTACAATACTACGACCTCTTTGAGAGGTCACATGTCGTAAGAATAACATATATTTGACATATGAATATAATACAAATAATGATAATAATTTTAATAAACAAAACAGTTAATTGGTCCTGGGATATATGGAAAAATAGTGATAACCAGATTATCTTCTTCTGGTATTGATTTATATCATATAATCTGCTCAAAATGAAGTCAAATTGTTTGCATGGTAATTTACAGCTAAAACTTTTCAAAACATTTGAAATAATCCTGGAAGAAATAACAGTAGTAGTAGTAATCATACAGATAGATAGGTCATAGGTTCCAGAGTTGGATAACAAAAGTCAGATGTTTGTGCTCACCTCTTACTGGAATTACTGCTAAACCAGGACGTTAACTCTATATGAGCTTTATCTAAAAAAAATTTTTTTTTAAAGCGTAGAATTATACAAAACACAGATACCTCTATGAAAACTATGAAAAATAACCATTTGCATGAGAGTTCATGGCCTCAATTCATGACTAGGAAACCATGAAGCTCTGTATCACTGTGGTGTAACAACATCTTTTTCCAACATACAGGAAGTACCTGGGGGAAATTAATTATGTCATCTGATTTGACAATGATGAGGCCAGCATGTGAGTGTTGCAATTTTCTGTGATCATTGTAGAACATGGTACTCAGTCTTTGGCCATTGACACCCTGCACACACCTCTCTGCTGACAGTTTTAGTGTTACGGATTCCAAAAAACATCCAGTTGCCCCGGGGTGACGTTTGTTCTGCAGCCTCAGCAGTATCACTGTAAGACTCCCTGCAGTGGTCAAAGCTCTTACCTCATCATAACTGTTTGATACTTATCAATGCACTTTATTTTATTCTTGGGTTTGTCGTAGCTGTAATGGTCAATAGCACGACTTTAATCTGTCACCTTTCACTTAAACGAGGTCTGTATGATGTTGCTCGTCCACACTGTTGTGCTTCCAAGATATTGATATTCTTTCCAGAGATTTGTAGTGGACGCTGCAGATTCTCTCTCAGGATTTCAGGGGTGTGAGCAGCTGCCTCAGCAGTTTTACTGCAGTATGTGTGCAGGCATCTGTGGCTGCCTGCCTGTCTCTGGGACAGTGCCTTTGTTAAAGCTCAGGGCAGAGATGGACTGTGATACTTCTTAACATGTTAAGTCATTTTGTGGGCATTTGTGATGATAATTGTGCTTCTTGTGCTTTCTTGTAATGTTTTATCTTTTCTTTTTGGCAATGTATATGTGAAATTTCTCACATTTTGTCCTTTTGTTCATCAAATATTTCAATTGATTTTGTGAACAATAATCACTAAAGGATGTAATGTCCACATAACTTGTTACATAAATAAATATAAATAAAGCAAAATGTTTTATGAAAAAAATCACACTGGTTACGTAACTTTATGCACTTCAAGGATCTCTTTGGACACGTGCAACTGTCTGACTGTTGTACTGCTCATCGTGTTTTATGCCACTTGCAAACATTGCAATATTTGCAAGTGCATTATGCTGCGGTTTCTTAATTTTATGAGCACCTGGGAGACATCATCCTCCTCTGACTCCTGCCTCTGGTATCAGTATCAACCCCACCAGCTCCATCAGTCTCCATATCTGTGTCTATCTTGTCATTTCACCACTGCAGCGGGATTAGGAAACTGCACTGAGCATGCTCACAGCAGATGCAGCCTGTGGATGGAGCAAAGTGGAGGGATGGAGAAGGAGGAGAGAGGGGAGGAGGGAGGATGTTTGAGAAGGAGCCACACAGGAGCTGCACACGGCGCTGGGCTGCTGCTTCAGCTTTGAGAACAAGGGCTGTAAAGAAAGAGTTGTCATTGACAGCACAGATGGAGCGTGAAGGTGGATTACAAATGACTGGAAGGTCAGATTGTCATCACCAAAGGGGAGAAAACATTTGATAAGGTAAAGAAAATGAAACATTTTAGTATGATGGAATGGAGTGACTGTTAAAACGGAAAAATATTTAACCCCCGGAGAAGTCCTGCTGTAATACGACAAATTTTATCACCATGCATCCTTTGATAATCACTATACTTATGTGATATAACAACATCAGAGTAGAAATGTAATTTTGTCATCTTTCTTCCACCTTTTTAAATGTGACTATAACCAATGAGTTCATCTGTCATTTTCCAGAGACTCTTGGACGGTGTGGAGATGTACGCCTTCTACTCCCTTTTGGTCTACATCTTCTACACTGTCTTCAAGAGGGAGGAGGAGGAAGCCTTGGAGGGGGCGTGTGGATCTTCCTCAGGCGTATGTCTAGCCACATCATGTCCAACCTCGGGGGTTGTCTTGTCGGGAAGAACATTTTTTTTTGCCAGGAACATGCATGCATCAGCCTATAGGCTCCCTCATAAAGGCTGTACAGATTGGTGTTTTCATTGCATGCATGCCTTTGTATGCACTGTGTAAATATTCTGTGTGTATGTATTACTGTCTGACCCTCATTAATGATGCTGTGCTCAGGAGCCAAGACCTGTTTCCATGGAAACAGGGAGCAGGAGGAGAAATGGCCACACCCCCAAAATGGGAAAAAAAGCTTGTGCTAGCCTTAGTGAATCAAGTGAGTCCTCAAATGGCTTTTCAGAGAATTTTTTTTTTAACCACAAAATAAATGTTGTATGATAGAGGTATGATGCATCTGTTGTCTTAATAGTTTCTCCTGATTGATTAATTGATATTTTGTTGTTTATGTGATGTCATCCAGGCAGTAGCAGTGACAGTGATGAGATGAGTGATGAAGATGAGGATGATGGCCCAGACATCCCAGCATGCACTCCTCTAGCTGCCTTTTTGACTTTCAAGCAGGAGGCTGAGAAGAGGAGAGCCTCCCAAGTTAATCTGGAAACAACAGGAAAGGTAGCACAAGTGTGTTATTGTTTTCACAGAACCCACCTGATGCAGGACAGCAACATAAATTCCACTTCCCGAAATAGGTGTCCTGCACTGTTACTGATCTTTGCGCGTGTGCTTCTTTACTGCACAGTTGGCAGAGTCTCCCCTGGTGGCAGTGATGTCCCACTTGCTGAGTTTTCTGGAGCAGTACTCTCACTTCCAGCAACTGCAGCAGCAGGTCGACCAGTACCGGGTCCAGCTCAAGAGGCACCGCGTCCAGCACCGCCGCCAGATGAAGGCCCTGCGAGCCTCCTACCGCCAGCGCCTCCGGGACAAGAACAGCATCATCAGCAGCCTGGAGGAGGCCATCAGCCAGCAACAGACCCCCAGCCCACTGAGCGAGGGTGAGGGAGAAGGGAAAGGGACAAAGGAAGAGGAGAAGGGGGGTGGTAAAGGGGGAGGGAAAATACGGTTCTCGAGTAATGGTTTTCCATTACCATGCAGTGGGTGTGAGGATGATGAAAAAAACAGAGAGGTTGAGGTCATGGGGTTTTTTCCAATAACCACACACACAGATTAGATGGGCTGGTGTGAAGAGTGGAGCAGCAAATTGCACAGGGGACAAAAGGTAGATTCATGACATGAGATCATCTGATGGATAGAGGGAGATGAATTAGCAGGATCATAAATAAAGAAAGCCACTCTCACATGCTGGTTATAACCCACTGGTTATGTAATATAAATGAGAAAGATTTGTGTTCTCATTTGCAGTCCAGATATATAATTTTTTTATATATAAAAATGTGAACATAATTGAGAAGGACAGAGTATTTAAAGAGAGGGGAGACAACAAATGACTTTTGAAATGTATTATTAAGGGATATGAAGTATTTCAGTTACATATTGTGGTGTTTTTTTTTTTGTCCACTTACCCAGTTCTAAAAACATGAACAAACTGCACACCTTTTAACAGAAGAACACAGTCAGCAGCAGAGGAACAGACTGATTAGATTTATAAGTGTGTTGGTGCGAGTCATTCTGCTTTTGTGATGTCACAGAGGCCCGACTAACACTGTACAGCTTCAGCTAACCTGAGAGTTTTAGATGTGTGTGTCTGCTGTGTTTCAGCTTTGACCAGATGGGTCTTTGACCTCAGAGCAGACAGGCAGACCCACCAGCGTCACTTTCTTCTCTCCGTCTCTGCTGTGCATATGTTCAGCTTGTAAACAAGCGCATAACTGCAAGAAAATGTAGGCAGATCTCTGACCTTAGGCTGACTGGTGCAGCCTTAGAAAACCACGTCAGTGTGTATGATTGCATGCATGATAACTCAAATTAGGTCTCTGTGTGTTGGCATGTTTAAGCAGAGGATGTCACGTGTACTAACAGTTGCTGGACAAAGATAGATGAGTGTGTGACGAGCGTCTTTGGTTCTTGTGTAGTGACTCTGTGACTCCCTGTCATGAATAAAACACGGCTGTTAGTGCAGTTTTATTCCCTGCAAATGCACTTACAAGGTCTGGCACATGTTAGGTGGCACGTGTAAACGTGTTGGCCTAAAAATAGCCTGAGGCTCTTTGGTGTGTTTGTTTGGTAAAGCGCAACGTGCAGGTTGAAGTGTAGTGATACCGTGCGTCTCAAATTTTGGCTGTGGTGTGATCTTTTATTCAGTGTATCATTTAAATGAATGGTTTGTGCTCTATTAGGTGGACAAAATGGAAAGTTTTACGTTTACTTTGTCGTCGTGTTTTTCAGTTGGAGGAAATCGTTTTTATGCATCATTTCACGCTGCTGTTTTAAAATTTTCAATGCTATTTCAGGGCGTCTGCAGACTTACAGAGGGCATCATGTGTACATTTATACATGATGCACAGCTGTAGCCTCTCCTCCTTCTGTTTTTTTCCTCTCTGGCACCACCACCTCTCTCCGCACCATTGTGACACAGCTGACCTCACATGGCGTGTTGATAAAATTAGCATGAAGCCCTGCTGAGGAAAATTAGAGGTGACAGAGCCTGATAAATCATTGAGGGGAGGAAAGTGATTCAAATATTGTTGGACATGATGCTCAGGTTCCTGTTGGACAATAGAGGACTTCGAGTATGTTGTTGCATCTTAGAAACTTGAATCTTGGTTCTGCACTTGAGCTAGGCTGCACATGATAAGATGGAGTAATCCCATTGAGGCCTAATGTTAACTTTCCTCCAGTGCATGGTGACTATGTGGTGCGTGAAAGAGCTTTTAAGTGCATCTTTAATGTTCATTAATGTTACACTTGCATGCAAGCTTTCACATGTGCTGTGGAAAATGCTCGTAAATCAAAAGATTACATATAGAAAACAGGTCAAAGGAAGTTCAGAGGTAATGGAGTGGAGCTATTTCTGACTGGCCTAATATGGTTACAAAGATAACTGAATATGATTATTGATGATGTTTGTTTTACTAAGCCTGATTATAATAATAACAGTTCTTCTTTTTGTCTCCCAGGTGAGTGCAGCAGTGATGCAGCGACACAAGCCGGGGTTCACAGGCTGGTGGAGTCCCTGTATGGCCTGCAGGGAGAGAGGAGTAAGCTGAGAGGAGAACTCCGTCTGCTGCACTCACAGCTGGAGCAGAAGGACAGAGACAGACACTCTCGTATACAAGCCTTTCAACAGCAGGTACACAGCTGCATGTTAGTTTGCTCCCCACCTACACCCATTTTACAAGACTGAATGCTGCCTGAAATCCTTAAATAATTGATCCAATTTGTCATTACAATATTGCCCAAAATTAATTGTAACTTTCATTAGAATTCATATTTCAAACATACCTCAAACTATTCAAGAATATCTTCATAATTGTAGTATGCCTAACAGGTTGTATGTTATTATGGATATTTGCTAAATGGAGACATCATGTAATGCTGCTGAATCTACCCGACGCTGCCGCTTTGACCAGGAGAAAAAGAATGCCAAGAATATTCTTGGTTAGATAAAAGTTACACATAAAAAAAAAAAAAGCCGTGCTACAAATGTCAATATTCTCTCAAATATTTTAACCAGATCTGTAACTGTTCCAATTTTGCACAGATTGATGAGCTCAAGAGCTGCATTGAGGAGCGTGAGGAGGAGCTGTCAAGGCTGAGAACGTCCACTGTAAGTGCTACAAACTATTGATTCAATCATTTCCCAAGTCTTGGTCACTTCCCACGTCATCAGCAACACTCCCACACAGACTTATTACAAAAATGGTGCTGTAAATACCAAGCAGCAGTCAGCTTAATGCCTTAATTCTAAATTGATGAAGAAACACTCAACTACAAGGGCAAAAATATGAGGAATTCAAAGGTAAAAGAATTTTGGTCTTGATTTATATCTGATTGTTAACTGGAACTCAGCCTTATGTTGCATTTCTTCAGGGGGCCACGGACTCAGAGAAGCGGGTGCTGTGTCTGTCAGCAGAGAACGAGAGTCTGAAACAGAGCCTGAGCGTTACCCAAGGCCTCCTGCAGCAGCTGTCAGCCATTCCCTCCCAGTCGAGCAGCATGCTCATCAAGGTGAGAGGCACCAGCCAGCAAAGCTGAGAGCTCACTGATGTGCCACTAAGACAGACATTAAGCACAGCAAACTCACTTACACGCGTAATTTACCTGTTTTTTTTTATGCCCTGTTAGGAAAACGAGAACCTCCGCAGCAGAGTGCAGCAGCTGGAGATCTCCCTGCAGCAGCGTGCTGAGCAGGTGTCACATCTGGAGCGACAGAGTGAACAGTGCGAGTGGAGAAGAGGCGAAGAGCTGAGGAAACGAGAGGACAGAGTGAGAGAGCTGCAGCTGGAGTTGGACAGAGAGAGAGGCAAGGAGCCGGTGGTGAAGGTAAATCTGATCCTTAAGGATTTATTAAATGGGTTTGAACGATGACGAGCAGCTGATGAGCTGTAAATGAAATGATAATATTGCTTTGTTGATGGATTTCAGGATGAAATTTAATAACTGGAAATACAACAATGTTTATATTTGAGGTATTTTGACAATATCTTTTTATGTTTTTGGGAGAGCATGACCCCAACTAAATGTATTTTCTCTGCCAGTATGTCACACAGACTGTGGAGGTGGAATCACCATCTACGGTTAAACAGCTGAACAAAGCCAGACAGAGGAACGAACTGCTGACCGAAAGGCTGTCCAGTCAGAATGACCGCTGCAAACAGCTGGAGGAACAGATCAGAAAGTCAGATGAATACAGCTGTAATCTGCAGCACAAGGTAACAAACAGAGGCAACAGCATTCAAAATTAGTTTTGGCATCAATTTTTATCTTTCAAATTAGCTTTTGAGTAGATATACATACAAAAATATCAATTTTGATTAGCATGAGTCATGTAACTTGTGTTTTTAGATCAGCAGCACCACGCTTGAGCTAAATTGTAAGGGGAACCATTCTACAGGCTT
The DNA here is from genome assembly GCF_029030835.1 of Brachyistius frenatus. NCBI lineage: Eukaryota > Metazoa > Chordata > Actinopteri > Embiotocidae > Brachyistius > Brachyistius frenatus. Next base: position 4,378,483 of record NW_027210619.1, on the reverse strand, counting down.
TTGACAATAATGCTCTATAATAATGCCTAATATCCATCAGTACAGAAATTATTCATGTTGGCTGCGGGCCATCGAGAGTCATGAAATCTGGCAACAAATTACAGGTTCTCCTCCGGATGCCATCAATTCTGATTAAAAAATAAAGAGACAGAACTGATAACATCCTAAGTAGAAAATAAAGCTCATGCTGTTCAGAGATCAGATGATCAAATGAGACTAAATGAAAAGCGGAGGGAGGATGTTTACACATTGTTGCTGCAAATTCACAACCTTGATCAATTTCCTTGACAGATGAACTAATTACAGAGTTGAACCTGCACAGATTGGAGCAGTCGAGTTGACAGACTGACAAAGTGCTGTGCTGAACCTTTTACAGATTGCAGCGTATGAGCGAGAAATCAGTAAACTGAGGGAGGAACTGCTGAAAGAGATCGGCCACTTGGAGGAGAGGAAGGAGGAGGCCGTGAAGGCTGCTGCCACCTGTTCAGCAGAACACTTTCAGAACCTGCAGGACCAGTTCTTCAGTGAGTTACACCAAGTCATTTAACCCCCTAAAAAAAGACCGAAATCTTGGTTTCTGCACACAAGAAATTTAAAGAAAAATGTCAGATTGATTTGAGTCTACATGGGTTTTTCCTTTCCAGGTTTGCAGAAGCGTCTGACAGCGCTCCCTCCGACTTTACGCTCCATGAAGACAGACTACACCAGTCTGAGGAGCCAAGTACAAAACTTTTCAGAGTTTTATGGAGTAGCTATCAATGATGCAAAAAAACAGGTACGTACTGTGACATCATTCCTCGAAACCTGTGTTAAAGGGACGGGTCGAACATCTGACCCAATCAAAAATCCTAGTAGACAGTTTTGTAAATTCTTTTGTCTTTGGCAGATTTCAGCAGCTATTAGTGAGATGTCTGAAGCCAATAAAGATCTCCTGGAGAAATATAGGAAGGAGGTTGCACTGCGCAGGAAGTACCATGAGCAGCTGGTGGAGCTCAAAGGTATAAAGAATGAAAAGATCAAATTCGCTGCAGGAAATAAAAATCTGCTTCACTGACTGAGCCTGCTGTTTTTAGGCAACATCCGCGTGCTGTGTCGCGTGAAGCCTGTGCTGAAGGAGGACCAGCACGAGGAGGGCCAGTCTGCTGTCGTGACGAATGACCCCAACAATGAGTCTTCCCTCACCGTGCTGAGCAAAGGAAAGGGTCGCATGTTTGAACTGGACAAGGTCTTCCACCCGCAGGCCACTCAGGATGAGGTACTGACAAAGACACGCATATGAAGGAAATATTATTGTAGCAAGAACTCTGACCCTTCATTTGGGTTCATCAGGTCTTTCAGGAGATTGAACCTCTTGTGACGTCCTGCATCGATGGCTACCATGTCTGTATCTTCGCATATGGACAGACGGGCTCTGGAAAAACCTACACTATGGAGGTATACGCTCTAGTTTTACAGCATGACTGGAAGCAGAGAGTGATATAAGACACTGATTATTGCAGCGCCTGTTTATATCAAAGAGTGTAAAATGCAAGCGAAGTATCCTTTGATTTCCAGGGCAGTGTGGAAAACCCAGGCATCAACCAGCGAGCCTTGAAACAACTCTTCAATGTGATTGAAGAGAGGAAGGACATGTGGTCCTACACTGTCACTGTCAGCTCTGTGGAGATCTACAATGAGGTGCTAAGGTACAGGACGCTACATTATTTTTCTTTTGACTACAAACGTCGTGCTACGGATCGCGACGGACATGACAAAGTGGGTCAAAGTTCTGCCTTTCCTCCCATTTATGTCCCGTCCTTGCGAACACATTATCCCAGGAGCGCCTTGGGGAAATTAATTCAAACTTGGCACAAACATTCACTTGGAATAGAGGACAACATTTTTGTGGTCAAAGGCCACTGTGACTCAATCAAATATGTTTGTTGCCATAACTCGTAACCAAATCCAGAGCAAAACCCAGATCTTTGAAGCATCGTCTCCTGTCATGGCTACAAATTTGTGTTCTCAGAATCAGCTTTATTAGCCAAGCATGAGAACGCATAATGATTCCTCTTCACTGCATATATCATTTATGAGTCTTGACAGATATGGATGTAAACTGCTACTCGACTGGTTGTACCGCCCCATGGCATACAACCAAGTAGCAGTGATTCCACTTTCTCTAGAAAGTGTTTTAGCTAAATAATACTGCTGGTAGATGGTCATAGTCATTCTTTGTTTTTCAGAGACCTGCTGAGTAAGGATGGCGAGAAACTGGACATAAAGATCAACCCGGACGGAACAGGACAGCTGCATGTACCGGGCCTCAGGGTCATCGAAGTTAAGAGCTTTCAGCACATTAAGAAGGTGACAGATGTTTGCCCACTTTTGTTTTTATTAACACCCACACTGAGACAGTTTAATGAATCACAGATTTGCACTGATGCCAAGTGATTTTGTGTTTATAAAGATTTTAGCCACAGCCCGAAGGAACAGGATCACCTTCGGCACTCAGATGAACCAGCACAGCTCTCGCTCCCATGCTTTGCTGTGCATCACCGTTCAGGGCACCGACCTCGCCTCCGGGTCCAAAACCACAGGTCGGTCATGCAAGCGTGTTCTCCTCCCAGAGGAGAAAGTGTCTGATGGGCTCTTTATTAATACATATTGTAAACATAAGGGGCTGAGGGCTGTAACTATTAGTCATCCAGTGATTTCAACATGCTTTACTAATCATTCACAGGCAAGCTGAACCTGGTGGACCTGGCTGGCTCGGAGAGGGTATGGAAGTCTGGTGCAGAGGGAGAGAGGCTGAAAGAGGCCCAGAATATCAACCGCTCCTTGCTGGCACTGGGAGACGTAATTCAGGCACTACGAGGTCGGCACACTCACATCCCCTTCAGGAACTCCCGCCTTACATACTTATTACAAGACTCCCTGGGCAAAGGCAGCAAAACTGTTATGGTCGTGCAGGTGAGTTTACGGATTTATTTACTTCCTGATTCACAACCCTGTGGTCATTTACAGTGAATGTCACTCATTATTCTATTTTAATTGTTCTACTATAGGTGTCTGCTCTGGAGAGTAACGTGGGAGAGACACTGTGCTCTCTTAAGTTTGCTCAGAAGGTGTGCAAGGTGGAGCTGGGTCCTGCAGCCAGGAAGATCGAATCTGGTGGAGGACAGTGTGACTGACCGCCTTGAATCACCAGGAAGTCACGAATGAATCTGTCAGATTATCACTCAACCTACCAGCCGGTCATAACGCTACCAGATCAGCAGCAATCCTACTCAAGGGCTAAATCTGTGGAGGTCTGTGTGGTACCTGAATGCCAACCCGCAATTGAAATTAAATACTAAGGATATTTGCCTCCTCTTTGCCATTTTCTGCTTCTGTTAAGTGAGAACCCTTTATCATTAGGTGATCTGCATGTAGGAGTATTTATTCTTCCACTCTGAGTGCCAAAACGTCCTCTGTCATCAATCTAAGATTTAATGCTTCTTTGAATCACTGCAACTCACTTACATTTTATGAAATACAAAAATCCAGGATATATCATTATCATCATCAGTGATCAACAGTGTTTAGAGTTGCATCATGTTTAACAAGCTTCTGGTGCCACAACATCAAAACTTGTTTTTGCAGTATTAATCTTCCCGCTATAAATGTCTGTAATTTGTGAGCGTCATCGCAGATGTGATATATTTTTGAAGGTTGTAGTGTGTAGGAGAATCTGTTCTGTGGCTAAAGTTTGGGCGATTAATCATGTCAATGACATTTGAGTCACATATTTGTGTAGTATTTGTGAATTTCAGAAGAGCAGGGACTGAATGCTCCGTTTCTCTTTAGAGCCTCGATTATTTGCCTTTTGAGAGAAGAGGAAAGCTGTTGAAGGGAACAGGTGGCCTTGTATGGAATGAACTGTGCAATATCCTCCTCCTGGAGGAGATAGTTTGGGCCCACGTGGACAGAAGATGCACTTTATTGTGAAGGAATGGGAGCATTTCAGTTTAGGTGCTTGCAATAGATAGGCTATCACTAGTGAATGTCATACCAGCTGCAGTTTATTGTTCATAAATGTTCCTCTATTTATCACCTATTGAATCAAAACTAACTTTTGACTCAAACGTAGCAAAACATTAATGTTGCAGTAACTACCATGAGTGCACAGAGGTCACTTAATGATGAGTAGAGTGAATTTTCAGATCATTTTCTGAATAAATATTATGTAATTAAAAAAAAAAGTGTCTTTTATTTTGTTGGATGCTGAGTGACAAAACATTTAGAAAACAATTAACCACAACATCCAAGGTTCAAATCCGGCATCTCATTTTCCTGTCTACAGTACCCCTTCAAGCAGAGCTTTCTATTACAGTAGAAATGTTGATATCGGACAATGTACCAAATCATTTGGGCATGAGCGCCTTGTAGAAATTTAGGATTATTATTGTGTCTCCTGATTAATTTAATACCACAATTTATATTAATATTGTGACATTAAATTAATTTAAAAAAAAATAATAATAATAATCAGGCATTTCAAAAATCCACATTATTTTACTTGATCATATAAAAAATACAACATATCGGTGGTTACAACACACCTCAATAAACCACATATACATTATGCACTACGACATATTTATATGAAATAGTACAATGAAACAAGTTATGAGGACCTGTTAGGAAACATGACTTCACTCCCTGCACGATGAAACCAGTACAATCCCAGTTAACCGATGCCGTCTCCGTTTAGTCTCCTTTGTTCTGTCCCATCATGGATTTAATCGGAGTCTCCCTCCGCCACTCCGATTGCTCCCACTGCTCCCGCCAACTCCTCCTCACTGCCTCGCAGACGATCCCCTGGACGGACACATAAAAACTCTCAGTCGACCTGACACATTCACTCACTGCATCCTTAAACCGCGAGCTTCAATTATGAGTGATGAGGGTGTCGATGCAATTTACTAAGTATCCCTTTTACCTTGAGTAAACTGTGCAACAGAACAGTACTGGCATTTGTGAATACCTGCTCACAGATAATACACTCTGCTGGCAGCAACAGAGTTACTGGCACTGCAGAGAAAATAACAATCCCTCCAGTAAATAGTAAGTAGAGCCCACTGTCATGTGTTTATTTACGTTCAAGTGCAGCTGTAATGCTCTCTGGGAGTGTACAGAGGACTGAAACCAAAATGAAAGACGTGATTGCTGCGTGTGCATGTTCACATGCCAACAATTTCATGTGATTCAATAACTCAAGCATCTTAACTGTAACCACAGTTAATTATTTTTACACAAAACATGCCTTCCTGTACTCTAAATGCTTTTAAATGATGAGTGCGAAATCTATGTCACCCACTAAAAACAAGGGAAAACTCCTCTGTCAGTGAAACCTGTTTTGCATTCTCCTGAAAAGCATATACCTATTTTTAGGATGTGGATCACACATCAGTGGAGGAATCACACCACTTATTTTATCAGACGGCTTTGAGCCTCCGGAGAGTCTGGAAGCCACAAAGCAATTAGCCTAATAATTCCCGCCCTGCTCAGGCATGGTTATCTCTGTGGCATCATGAAAATTATGTGATTAAAAAGGCAAAAACATAAAATAGGAAATACTAACGGATGAGCTCAGCGATGGCTCTCTGCGTTCTCCTCTCCAACTTCTCCAGCTTCTTTGCCACGTCACGCTTTAGATCCCTAAATTCAGAATTACAATGAAAAGACAGTCAGTACCTAAATATCTTAAAATCATACAAAGGTTTCATGCACTACACAGTTTGGAAAATGATTTTGAAAAAAGGTTTTACCAGTCTGGTTTTCTTGGGGCAAGGTTGGCCAAATCCTGAGGAGAGAAACCAGCTGAATGTGGCAACCAAAGACATTTCAATAAAAGCAAATGTTATTTGGACTGAAAGGAGCACTCACCACTTCTTCAATGATGGGCTCTGGATTAGCTGCCTCTAACTGGTCTTTTACTTTGTCTTCCACTGCAAACAAAGATTGTAGTATTCAAAGTATTCGAGTTCATGTTTACTCCACGCTTGTTTATGAGTGACGAGTACTCACCTGATGCAGGTTTGGCTTTGGGCACCTGCCTCTCCTTCAGCTCCTCATCCTCTGGAGTATAATTCCTCAGTTTCAGCTCTCTGGGTGCAAAAATACAGAAGTAATCCAAGTTTACTTTTCGTGGCAGTGAACGACCACACTGTAGAAAGTCCAGGAGGTGGCAGTGTGGGCAAATGTATTCCACCATAGATTTAAAGAGCAGAGAAGACCATCTGCCACCCCTACACAGCTGCGCATCTAATGTCTAAAGGAGGCTGGGTATAATGTGTCCCTTTATTCCTGTGAACACGTCTGATTAACATGTTCCACCTGCTCCTGGGAACAGATTTGAGGAGAGGCAGCAAAACAGCTGAGGAATGCTTTCCTTGATGTTGAATTACACTGTCTTTCATCACATCCCTACACAGAGGAATTCTTGGCAAGCTTAGCTGACATCTCTGTAGATTGTATCGAGGGTCCAGAGGCAGAGGTAAACTATTGTCTGTCCCAAGCACGGACCGAGAGAGTTATCAGCTGTTTTGGGCTTAACATGGATTTGATGTGGAGCTGCTGGGGAGGGTACACGCTCTTGATACATTCATCACAGCCCTGCTGCCAACAGACAGACCGATGCCTTGTATGGGCATGGGCAGGAATGCTAGTCATGCTCTGCTGTTGGCTGACTGAGGGCCACTCTTAGTTCACACATCTCTTTCTCTGCCTCCCGTATATCAGATCCCAAAGAGGTTACTTCAGTGGGGCGATATACCGGTCGCATCATCAAACTGAATTCTCGTGATCATTTTACTGTAAACAAAACAAACAAACAAAAAGGCACTTTATTGCATTTATCTCGGGTGAAATAAAATATTCTGAGCAATTAAAATATGGCTTTAATTGAAACATTGTTACTATAATAAATTAATATAACAACCAAAGTTAGATTAAATAAATGGTTTAAAAAAAAAAAAAAGTAGGAAGACGCAGTTACCTCGTGCAAAGTATTAAATGGCCAGAAGGCATTTCAGGGGCAACTACAAGTCATCATTCATCAGCCTTCAATGGATCATACTATGATGAAATAAACAGAAAGGCTTTGAAAAGGATGGCACAACGTGTCATCAAAAGTTCTTCCTCGGGTGTCTTGGAGCCGAGGGATCATCGGGCCGACCACATCAGTGTTAGTATCCCCAGTAACCCTCTCGCTCCCCTCATCTTCAGACACCTCTCTACAATGAACTCTGTATTAAACAGGCATAAAAATGCTCAGAAATATTCTTCTATCGCTGAGAAGCATGAACATGTTTAGCATGTTTCATTCTTTGACACCGTGAATATGCAAAACAATCTCTGGTCAAAAGGTGGTGCTAGATGATGGAGAAAAATTCCTATGTTCAATGCATGTCAGGTAAATTATTGTGACACTAGAGAAAAGTGCAAATCGGAAAAAATGGACAAAGTTTCTTCTGGGGACCAGACAGAAGGCCAAATTTTATGGCAATACACTTGTTAGATTTTGATATTTCTTTTTGAGAAAGAGGGATGTTAGGGAACTTCCGACCCACAACCTGTTGGTGTGAGACAGAAGTTCCCTAACATTACTAAAAATCATCCGAGATGGAAACAGTGATACTGAAAAACATTGTCATCTTAAGTGCTACTGTGAGCAGGACACAAAACAGGACAAACAGACTGTGCATGTATATTTTCTGCCTTCAAAGGTTTCCGTTCTTTACTGTCTCATAGTTTTATACTCCCAAACCTTTGGAGTGTGTTTACACATTTCCACTTCAAGTACGCGGTGGCATCAAAGAGAGCCTGTGATGAATTCAGAGCACTGACCCAAGTGTGGCCCTCTCAAAATGTGAGAGTGAACTGTGGTTCTTGGGGAGTATTCAAATGTTTGCACTGTTATCAAGCTACCCATCGCATTCACCACAGTAAAAATAATTGCAGACAATTATCAGCCCTTTTTATTTGCATGTGAGATTGTACACACCAACAATAATATTTCAGAGGAATCAAACTTCTTTAAAGATTAAATATGTAATGGTTCTGCTGGAAAATGTAAAAAAAAAAATGACAAGACCTTTGTTCTATATTTTGCAGAGCTGTCTTCTTAAATGATCACAAATGTTTCTGACATTGTTCAAAGTGACATCTCTAATTTCAATCAAGGTAACGATCAGTTTTTATCAGGTTGCTTGTCAATGGCATTATATCTACTTTACCCCCCCCCCCCCCCTTCAAACTGTAGCCACGATGGTTTGGCACGCACTAGCTATCGGGAGATGTCTAACTGCAGCAGCAAACAATTAGGTTTCCATGGTGAGGAACAGCACTTCTAATTCTTTAAGTTTTGTTTCCGTCATGTCAAATAAACTACATTTATTTCATGTACCATTATCACTGGAGGAGGCAGAGGAATAATTAACATAAGACACACGAGTAGGAGAGAGGACAGCGAGGAGAGAGAGAGAGAGAGAGAGAGAGAGAGAGAGAGAGAGAGAGAGAGAGAGAGAGAGAGAAGCCATCCCTAAATGCGAAGCTACAGATTTACTTTTGTCTGCAATAGTGGTTGTTTATCAATTAAGACAACAACTCCCATGATCCCACGCTTCTCCACAGCATCATCAAAATCCATCTTCTGTTATTGCTTTGACAGAGTGGCAGAAATTACATACTGCGCTTTTAATCTTATTTCCTACAGTATTTCAAAGAATTTGAAAGTTACTTACCTATCTGAAAAAACAACAGCAGCCCTAACAACACCTAACAAGATGTAACATGAAAAGCTCCATGATCTGGTTGGTGCCTTTGATGGAGTAGGCTTGAATGGAATGTATGACAGCACACAGGGAGCTGGAAACTTTCTGGACATGATCCATTTATTTTGATTATGTGGAGCTTCCTGTAATTTAAATGGGACTAACCTTGAGACAAACATTTGGATTTGTTTTACGCTTCCATGCTTTGGTTTGGCAATCTGATCTCCTCTGAAATTTTAATGTCAATCATGAGATACATTACACTCCCACACTGCTACAGGTGAGTGTCCTGACTTGGCAAAACACAGATCAAAATACCCAGAACACATTCGACCTCGATTCCCTCTCTCTCTTTGGTTTAATGTCTAAACTGGGCTCTTAACCCTGCAGCTATTTTCATTTTCATGAGAGAGATCTGTCCTGTTGGACTGGAGGAAACACAAGGGCACTCCCTTTGTGCCGTCAGTGCACAGTCATTAAATATAAACAATGGAAAAGAGGTCCTGTAGGACAGGAAAGATGGCTGCTCCCTCCTACCAACGAACACGCAATGTGGAGTAAGCTGCAAGATATTTGAGCAGCTAACAGCACGAGGCTGTGATCCAGCCCAGTGTAAAAACTGCATCTCACAACCTGCACTGGTGTTTAGATAAAGGCCAGATAAAGGCTCTGATAATGTATTTCCACGTTAGTTTCAGTTCCGTTTGCATAGCTTCAAAGCTTCCAACCACAGGGGGCAAGCAATAGTGAGCAACGACTGCGGAAATGTTTTTATAAAAAAAAAAAATATTCAACAAAATACAAACAAATTACATTTGTGGGATATGAAGGGAACCCACCTGTGCTTCTCCTCAGTAGTCTCCTCTAGTGCAGCTTTTTTGTTCTCTGGCTCTCCATCTTCCTCATCTTGCCCCTGGAAGAATATCAGCACACAATCATTAATTACTTGAATATAGTATTTGGTATTCTCACAGTAAAAACAGCACTGTTAAATCTATGGACTGGCATTAGTAAACACTAAACTGAATTCTGTCCCAATATATCACTCAAATTAAATACTGAGAAATCATTAAAAACTCAAAACTTATTTCAGATTATGTTTATGGCTTTTAATACTTATTATATAGTTTTCATGAAGGAGAGTGAAAGGAAGTGTGGTGGTGGGGAAGACGTGGGGTTTTTTTTTCAGGAAAAGGTATGCATCAGGTCATTGTGGATCTGGTGCAATAAAGACACTTGGCTAACATTTGAATAGACACACAAAAACTATCGGCTTGTTTTGTTCCATCATTTGGGAGTCAAATAACACATTTACATTTCAGACACTGGCCAGTTTAGGAGCTGCAGTTTGGGAATTTTGAGAACTGGGTTTAATAAATTAGAAAAATAAGACCAGTAGTTTCTAGCTGTAATAATAAAAGAGCCGAACATGTTACCTGTACCTTACCCTAACAATGGAAATAGAATTGCAGAAATTCAGAAAATAATATTGGCCCACAGTCAAAAGTTGTAACAAAGGATATCGAACCCCTCCCTGCTTGCATTTTCCTAAAGAGGCTTCCTGTCCATCTGCTCGAACAATTCAGGGTATTGACTCATTCTTGAAGTGCAGCACAAAAAGAAAACAACTTCAGACTTAAGGAATGTTAACATTCGTTTATCAAACATTGCTAGCAAAGCTCGTACGCGTCTGTTCAAAACCCTCAAAGAGAAAACCATTCTGATCTAACTGCCAAAACAAGTGGCATGCACATTGAACAGGGTTTCCTGTCGCAAGAATTCACATCCAGAACACAAAGACTGTCACAGTGGAGCTGAATGATTGCGTAATGTCTAAACGGTCTGACAGCAGACAGCAGACCGCCTGAGGAACAGCTGAAAACTGCTCTCAGAGCTGTAGTTCAAGAGGCAACGAGTGAGTTCGGATTCAATTTTATCCTGCACAATTATCATGTCCAAAATGATCTGAGTAAACAGAATTCCTCCTTATAATAAATGATGAAATTTAATTTGTTACACATACCTTCAACTTAACTGCACAGTGTGTGGTATGACCACAGGAAGTGCTCTTCTCGTGTGTTTGGTGGTGAATGCAAGACTTTTTTTTTTTTTTTTACAGATTCTAAAAGATTTTTTTCAGCACGTTTCATGAAACTGAATTATCGGCATATTTTTTTCTCAAACCCTCTTTACAACAGCAAAAGTCATGTTTTCTCCGACTAATGTTTTTCTTCCACCGTAATGCGAAGCTACTGCATTTCAAGATCAAAGTAAATGACTGTGCAAATGTTGCCCAGCTGAACACAAAAATATCAAATTTCTTGAACTGCCATCACTTATTAAAGATGAATTTCTTCATCGACATAACAAAAATGTTTATTTCTTTGGGTTTGTTAGGTTTCTTGTGAGCTTTTGAAAAATTCCAGACGTTAAACATGTTGTTGTACATTCAGCTGTGGACAGACATGTTGCAGAGAGCACCTGAAATCCCGCAATTTAATGCACCGAATTTGTGGAAGAAACAAAAGCAAAAAAAAGCTGAAACATTCCTCAAACAACACCTGTTCTCATGGAGATCTTACATATCTGGTTAATAATGAAGAAACACTGAACAAAAGACGAACGTGAGACAAAAGTAATATGATTCTTGGCACAGTGAGACACTGAGATCCTTCAACAAAAACAACAAAAGGAGACAGAGAAGATCAGTATATGTCAATGGCTGCCTCCACCTGTCTCATCCTGTACCTGTTTCTTGTCTGCTGGCATCAAATGATCATGAAGCCAGCTGATGATGACTGAAGCTGCTCATATTGAGCCCAAAAATGCGGTTTTCATTGTCGTAGCAGATTAAAACAGAGTTACAAACATTGCGCAAGGTGAAACTTGTGCCATTGGGCTTCTGTAAAAACCAGTTCACGAATAAACAGGTTCACTGTTTTAACTAAACTTGAACAAAGACATTAACCTGAATACTTGACGGGGTTACATTAAGCAGCTTTGAAAATTAGCACACGCAGAAATAATAGGCTAACTACAACAACAAAGGCACAGAAGCAAGTAAACATTGAACTTAACTAGATCTGAATTAAATATCTAAACTTAAATCCCCTGAACGCACAACAAAGCCACGAGCCTGATCCGACTTGCTTAATGAACGTGCTGACGTTAGCTACAAGCTAACTCGGCTAACTTCTCCTCACCAGCAGAGCGACTTCGTTTTCTTGGCGGCGTGTTACATTTATCAGAAACTGGACAACGGCAGACAAGAAACTTACATGAAGTTGTTTAACTCTGAGCGCTTTTAGCCTCTCTTTTCTCTTCAGAGCCTGCTCCTGCAGCGACCCAACATTTTTTTCCATGTTTACACGCCGCTCGATTGAATCTGAAGTCCATTAGCGGTCCTGAATGAGGACGTAAAGACGTTCATCGAGCACATCGATCGCAGTGGCCTGTTGCTTGATCATGTGATTTTGTTGTGTTTTGTTGACATTTTTTTTTCCAGCTCAATAACTGGACTGATTGACTGTAAAACATTATTGTTTAAAAACATAGTTCCTATTTAGGATAATGAGATTTTCAAAAATATATAGGCATATAGGCTAAGCTTAAGAAGGGGTTTTATGTTGGATGTAATGGCACACGAAGCAATCCTTGAATTGATTGAACTTGAGTAACGTACAAACTATTTGTTCAAAACGCCTATTTAACCCTGCTTATAGTCTATTAACATGCCTATACATTATAACTAAATGAACATCACTCATAGGACAGACTGGTACACTGTCCCGCCTGCTGATGGTCACACTGTCCGGCCCTGCTTGGGAATGTAGGCCATTCCCATGGTAATACAGCTGCCTTGAGCTTCACTGTGTCCATCCTCGTAATGGTCAGCATCAGTGTATGCCAACACAAACCTGGTTGTGCTGTAGATGTTCTTAAGGTGATGATCATCAAAGGATGACACCTACAAATTAATAATATAGCCGCATGTATGTTAGTGGCCTGAACTCCTAATACAGATAGTAGTAGTAGTAGTAGTAACACAGATAGGAAAAAATAGGCTATCTATATATTGTAAACTATCCTCTCAATGTAGTCTAACACTACCAAGTCCAGAGATAACGGGCCTTTTTAAAGTTTTGCACGATACTGGGAAAAGGACTTGTTACGTGATAGTTAACAAGTAAACATCTGATAAACTCCAAAAATATGATGCACAGGAGTCTGAAAAAAAAATCACCGAACTAGATAGAATTGCACACATAAACCTGTTTTATTTAGATGTATGTTTTAAATTAAAACAATAACAACTGTTTATAGCCTACTGACCTGATATGTCTTATGCAACAATAATAAGGATTTTTGAAGGATTGGATTTTATGTGAAGTGTGTTATTATTCTGAGATAAATGTAGGCTTAGTTGCTGTCCCAAACTAGGTTTACAATACAAACATCCAGATACGTGATATAGGGGCATGCATTTTCTAATCAACTTCTCAGAAAGAGACCATCCTTCATAATTACCTTTTACACTTGTGCACATTTTACTACTCAGAATTGGAGGAATATTTTGAATGCAAGACTTTATATCAGTATCATTCTGTGTAAGGCTCCTTACGTTCTCACTCGGATTGCAATAAAACGGTGTGCAAGAACATGCTAAGGCATAAGAGGAACCTTGAGAGTCTGCAGTTCACTATTTGTGTCTGAAGACACACTATTTGTGTGTCTTTATGCTATCAGTAGTGAATCCTGCTGCTGTGCAAAATTAGTTTCATTCTCAGTCTGCAGATGTTAAATGTTTTTGATTATATTTTATTGTATCTTTTTATATTATTATTTTATGATTTATTTTTTTTAAATATATATTTTCTATTATCTTTATACATCATCTCATGTTGCAGCATTTAGAATCATTTTGTGTTTCATTTGTTTATTTTACTTTTAGAAAAGCATATTTGACCATGTCAATATACATTCATCACTTGTGTCAGCCAGAAGAGGCTGCGTTTATTTGTGTGTGTGCCTTTAAGAATATCAGCCTACCTGTAAGCATGATCATCAGTCAACTCTGCACTGCATTTCTTGTCTTGTTATAGAGTCAGTCAGGAGTTGATGATAATTTGCTGTCGCTCATAGCACATCATGCAGGACTGCACACCTTTACTGACTGAATCTATTTGGGCAGCGGAGTAATTTCTTGGTCTTGAGCGGATGGCATCTTTTGCTTCCGTGGGAACTCTCTCCAACAGAAAACGTACAGCAACTAGCTCGCTCTAAATGCGGACATTGGTGTGTCTCTAGACATGCATTTCCACGCATTTTTGTTCCTGGCTTTACAGTTTCGCCAGTGATCGCACCGTGGCCACATTCTCGTCGGTATGTTTCGCCTGTTCGTGTCACTCTGAGAACTTTGCGTATCCAGGCTGGGAGCACTTTTTCATTTGGATTATTCTACTGCGCCTGAATTTGCCGGAATGGTTCGCAGGAGCGCGCCGCGTCCTCCTGCCTTTGGGAAACAACTTCAGACATCCCTGGCTTTGACCATTTGCTCACCACTTTCATGATTTTATAAAACGAAAACCAGGGAGATCATGAACAACCACAAGGGCGGCGGAATGGCATCGAAAGAAAAGCTGCATGAGCTGTGGATGTTATATTACACGAAGGTGAGTGCAAGTGCGGAAGAGCTGAGGGTGACACCTGTTGTTGACACAGGTCTGAACTTTATAACACGACCCGGTCAATACAAACACGATCAGTCGGTGTGATATGTGCTGCATTGACGCTGTTAACACACGTGTATGGGGGGGGGGGGGGGGGGGGGGGGGGGGGGGGGGGGGGGGGGGGGGGGGGGGGGGGGGGGGGGGGGGGGGGGGGGGGGGGGGGGGGGGGGGGGGGGGGGGGGGGGGGGGGGGGGGGGGGGGGGGGGGGGGGGGGGGGGGGGGGGGGGGGGGGGGGGGGGGGGGGGGGGGGGGGGGGGGGGGGGGGGGGGGGGGGGGGGGGGGGGGGGGGGGGGGGGGGGGGGGGGGGGGGGATGTATGTGTGTGTGTGTGTGTCTGTCCCATGTCTTTGGTCTTAAATCGTGGTTATATGAGGAAGTCGCCTCTTTTTGCCTGGTTGTAGTAGCGGTTTATTTACCTAGTGGTTGAGGCTGCTTTGTGCAGACTAAAGAAGAATATCATCTCATATCGACTACGTCTCTGAGCCTTTTCACCTTTTAAAAGCAATTACTAAAACTGGTATTTAAAGCCGAAAAACGCACTTATTGTATTGCGTTAGATCCTGTACCTGCGACGCAGGTATCAGAGGTTACTTCCTGTTCCTGTTCAGCTCTCTTCCTTACTTAAAGCGTGTGCTTTTAAACCACGATGGGATACATATGTTATTGTTAAAATATTATATAAATAGCATTACTGTATTTCTCTGCGGTGCTGTAAAAACCTCACTTAATTTTGCTCTATCTTGAATTGAGTGCTAGACTGTTTTGTGTGGTAGTTTGGACTCAAATGTTGCTCCGTGTGTGTGTGTGTGTGTGTGTGTGTGTGTGTGTGTGTGTGTGTGTGTGTGTGTGTGTGTGTGTGTGTGTGTGTGTGTGTGTGACTGCAGCTTAATTCTCTGGATGGTCATTAAAGTGTAATGTCTTGGTAATACGAATGAAAACAAATTAACAGTAAAAGATAACATGCTTTCATTTCACATCTCTTCTTGAAGGACAAAGACAGTCTGGCTGTGAATAAATTATTATTATTTAATGTGATTGCAATCTGCTCCCATGCCTGAGGACAGAGAAAACAAAAGGAGACTTCTTTCCAAGTTTGCATGCACTGTATGATCACTGCAGGCAGAAAGACTCCCCTCTTATCATCACAGCAGATCTAAAAGGGCTGCTCTTTTGACAATGATAAAGACTTCCACATTGTTCATTCTCTATCTCACTGAATGTTGTTTTAATTCTACTACTAAATGTAGTCCCAATCTGGGGAAACACCCGAAGACTTTAAAGAGGGGAGAAATCAAAAAGTGGAAAAACTGAAAAAAATTCCCATAATGCATCAGCAGTAAATGTGTGAGTAAAAGTGTATTGCCTCTGGCATCATTTATCAAAGTGGTCATTGTGGTCAGTTTGGGCATATCACAGAGGAAGCGTGTTTTTAATCCACCCTATTACTTTTCCTCTGGGCTGCTACTGCTGCACACAACAGTAGATTAACCACTCTGGTTATTTGGAGGGGTTAACCTGAATTTGGCTGTGACAGCTGTCTAGCATCTCTATGAGACCACTTCCTTATTAAGCTGCCTCTTTGCGCTCTGTCACTTCTCTTCAGTTGTCCTCGAGGCTAAAGGAATTAGGTTTATAATAGTCTTCCTTTGACTTTGAGAATGACACATTTCAGAACATTCTTGGAAGCAGATTTTGCATGTGTGCAAATTACATTCCCCATTGCAAGTTTGCGATGAGGAATATCAGAGGACAGGGATTTAATTGAGCCTAAATTTCACCACCTTCAGTGACTAAGAGGAACACAACAGGTTGTGGGAAGGCGGCGGAACCACTTGAAAAAACAACCACCTGCCTCTCCCATACACTACACCTGCCTCTCCCATAGTCTCCACCATGCCTTTGTTATCTGCCTGTCCATCAAGTTTGCACAGACAATATCATTTTTTAGCTGGACACATCCCACCTCTGACTCACAGACTTCATTTTCTGATGTGTCACACACACCAAGGAAAGTTCTGATAATTGCAAATCACTGGACAGGATAACTGAAAGCTTCTTCTTTTTTTTTTTTTTTTTTTTTTAAAGCTGTACAGGTCTCAGTTTGAATCTAAAAGTATTTCAGCCTTATGTGTCCCCGTTGATGACTAATATAGTTGTTCGATTTGTTTTGTACATTTCTTAGTTTAGAATTATTGTGCATTTGTCAGCCCCTTCATCCATCCTGACAGCACCAGGATTTGTTCACTTACATTTTTTGCAAACATATTGTTGTACTCTGAGATTTTACATTGTATAGTAAAGTTGTGATGATCCTTAACATTTGATTCCAACATGCTCAAGTATATACAGTGTCTCAATCATCATTCTGTATGCAATAAAAAAAAAAGAAGCCCAACTTGCTCAGGCTTGTCATTGATAAAGCAGCTCAGCTTCCTCCGATTGTGCAAGAAATCACACACCCCTTGCAAGACTTCTTAGATCAGAGACCGCTGTGGAATGTTTAAAAGTCATTGTGATACAGAAGTTGTCCTCAAGTTGCTGCAAAATAAGACACTTTCTGTGCAATTGGCTAAACAAACAGGCAGGTAATCTTTTTCTTAATAACCCCAGGTAAAATGTGAACCAGAGAGTTATAACAGATAAATTGTACTTTGTGGATGCGTTCATATCATTAATAGCATTTTATTCCTTCACATAGTAGATCAATAAAGAACTGTACTGGCAATGTAAAGACACAATGCTTACCCACTAAATGGTTCTTGATTTTGCAGTTGTAAATATGTCAAGAGTCATGCTCTGTACCTCATACATGAGATGGGACATGTCCACATCTTTGATCTTCTGGGATTAAAACCATCTTTAGTAGCAGTATTTCAGGGTTCCGTATCTCATATCTGAGAATGTTTCTCATAAACTGCTTATGGCTCACAGGTATGGACGCACACAGTCTGATCTAATCACTGAGTAACATAACTAGTCAGATTGTGTCTGACGAAACATGTTTGTTCTCCCCCCCAGTCATAATTCATTAATTCATCATTTTTGTTTGATTTTTCATCACATCTCTAGAGCGCTATGGCTGCAGTTAATGGTTCTATTCTTCACTGATGATTTTGACAATAAATTTTCCAATTGATTAGTTGGTAGCTTTTAAAAAAAAAAAAAAAGTTGGTAATAAGACACCAGAGCCTAAAGTCTGCTTTGTCCAATTACCCAAAACCCCTTCATATTTTAGAAGCAGGAAGATTTTATTTTTAATTTTTACTGAATGTTATTAACAAATTAATGTTAAACTCATTATTTCTTAATTAATTAATGAATTATGATTCCATTAACAGAATTAATTCAACTTACAATGGTTGTTTGAGCACTTAAATTAAGTCAGTTTTTAGAAAAACAGTATCTGGTATGAGGTTTATTTTTTTGCAAAAGCATCATGGAATATTCAGGTAGAACTGAGTCAATCAACTAAATTGTTTTGTTGGTTCACAGAAAATGAATCAGCAGCTGCTTTGATAGTTGTTAAAGTCAATTTTATCAAACAATATCTAGTTCCAGCTTTTCAGTTGTGAGAATTTGTTTTTTCTATATCTTGTTTGAAAGTGAATCAATAATGTGGGGATTTGGACTGTTAATCAGTAAAAAAAAAAAGCTATTTGAGGATGGCAACTTTTTGCAATTTCTTTTGAACCTGATTAGACCAAATAGTTACAATGGTTTCATTTAATCTGAAAAATATTTGGTCACTTAATTGGTTGTGAAAATGTTTGGTTGCAGCTTGACATTCAGGCTGCTCTTTAGTAAGCAGGATAGCCGCTATAAGATATCAGACCCAAGACATACGAAAACTACAGACCTTCCAGGTGTTATAATTCTGTGGGGAATGTAGAAACGAAGAGGCATAATTTTTATTCACTAAAGATCAGTGTGGGCACAGTTAGATATGCTGGCAGAGAAATAGTGTGTGATTATCGTGTGATTTTTAGCTTGAGTAACTAATTAGAGAGGTTGAGCTGGACTACAGTGACAACCTGAATACTACCCATCAACACAGATGTGAAACCACCTCCCCAGGTTTCTATGAAAAGAGAACAAGTTACATTTCCTGGCTTTTGTCACCACACAGTTGTTCCACTTATTATGTATTTGTCCCAATTACTCATGCTTTGATGCATCTCAGTATACTGTACTCAGAGATACAAGAACAGCCATCCCCCAGCTCATTGAGCCCTGTGATCGAATCCCCTTGTGAGCCTCGTTCTCCCCTGTTTACCAACCAAACAGCCAATCAGGAAAATCAAAGTGCTCTTTGCTTTCACTTGTGCAGGAAGCTGGAGCAAAGCAGAATGCCAAGCAGCACAGAGCAGCACAGCTGCTTGGCCATGTGCAGAGAAAACCCAGATAAATTACATGGTTTACAGGGGCTGGTTTCTCATGGTGGGATTGGGATATCTTCTCTATTAGTGGCTTTACTTAGCTGTACTATGCAAACATACATGGCCAATGTAGAGGGAAACAAGTTGATATCTGCATGTAAGGGATGTGGATTACTTAAGAGGGGGTAATCAGTAGTAACATTGCAAGGGTTGATTTTTAAGATTTGTTCAGGGTAGACACATAAAGCAGGGCTCTACCGGTTGCCTGAGCCAATTTTACTTTAAAGAAAAACAACCTTAGTTTTCCTTCTCATTAGTAAACTAGTCTCACTTCCTATCTGTGATAAAAAAAAATTGTAGTCACACTTTGAGATCTACCTGTTGCACTTCCAACCAGCTTCAGTGTAACTAAACAACAAGTCAAAGCCTCTGGACTCCCCAGAATTTTCTTTTCCTTTCACATAAAACTAGGAAGCAAGACTTGCTACATATCATTATTAAGGCTGTTTTCATTTCCTACGGGGTTGTAAAACAATATTTTCCAAACCGCATCACTTAATTAACCACATTACTGTGCATCTTTGCACATCATGAATTCCAGTTGGACATCAACAACTCTGGATCATTAAATTTCATCATAAATAACTATCATTATATCATCAGTGATGTTAGAGAGGATTCAGCCATTCAGCCACTGTGTGTTTTATTGAAAAGTAAAACAAAGCTGAATGTACTGTTGCGAATATTTCCCAGTGCCCTCGCCTCTCCTCCTAATGATTCCAATACCTATTTGTCCAGATGTTGGAGCCACAAAACAATAGGTTGTTCAGTTTCCTGTTTACCTGCAGAGATTTTTATATCCAGTACATGTTTTATCAATTTTATTTCCAATAACCTTCAAATTGGATTTTGTATATAAAGTTATGTATATAAAGCACCATTACGTCACCTCGACAGGAAATCCACCATTTTGAATTTTCATCATTTTTGGTGATTCGCACATGTTGTACTTTAACAAACTCCTCCGAGGGATTTTGTCAGACTGACTTGAATTTTGTTCTGTGCAGTTAACATGTTTGGGATTAAACGTTATCAAAAGATTTAGTTTTTCTCGATGCGTCACTTGGCAGCCAATTTGAAGGTCTCGCCATGAAACTACAAGTTGCTTTAAATCTTATGTACATGGACTGACCTTCTCCAAACATCACAGGTATGATAACAGCCCCGCCCTGAAGACGCCTGTGGGTTAATATTCATTCATAATCATAGCGCCCCCTGGTGGCAACTGGAAATAACACTTTTCATACTTCCACACACTACGTTGAGCTAGTTGATCACATGAACCTAAAGTCAGGATCAGAATAGCGTAAACATGTGGTTAGTGACACAGGAAGTTGATGTTTAAGGTCAAAAGATGCTTGAAACCTCACGAAACGTGTCACATACATTCGGCGTGGTGAGACGATACATCTGATATGGTTGTTGTTTTTTGCAAGTGGGCGTGGCCAAACGGCTTGCCAGCGACCCCAAAACTGCAGCCCCGGCACCTAATTTCACCTACATGCCATGACACAGAAAGTTGATGTTTGAGGTCAAAGGATGTTGAAACCTCACGAAACGTGTCACATACATTCGGTGTGGTGAGACGATACATCTGATATGTGTTTTGCGAGTGGGCGTGGCCAAACGGCTCACCAGCGCCCCCAAAACTGCAGCCCAGGCACCTAGTTTCACCTACATGCACCAAATTTGTTGGACATGTGTATCACACCGAGATGTACCGAAAAGTCTCTTGGCATCATGAATTTGTTTTCGTCGATTGGTGTGACCGTGTTGTGGCGGCCATTTTGAGCGTCTCGCCATGAACCTACAACTGACTGTAACTTTTACGCACATATTCCGATTTTCCTCAAATGTTACATCTTTGATAGCAGTCCTGCCCTGAAGACACCTGATAGTAATATTCCGTCATAGTCATAGCGCCCCCTGCTGGAGAAAAAAATGAGACAAAAATAGCAACTTTAAGCGGGGATATGTGGTCCCTCGTGCACTGCACATTGGGGAGCCAACGCGCAGCGTGCAAAGGCCCGTATGTCAATGCTTGCCGTTTTAATTAGAAATACAGTTTTTGTTGTATTATATCATCTTCTACTTCAGCTGGATCAAGATTGCAATGTGAACTCATCACATTATGGTCCATGTTCCCGCAGCAGAGTCACTCAGACACTTTAAAAAAGTGAAAGCTAAATTTCAATGTTTCTCCTGCAACATATTTATGTTAAATTTAGAAAGCATATACAGAATCCCAGTCCTTTATTGTTGCTGTGGGACATTTTTATAGAGGCCTCTCTCATATCTGCTTCCAAAAGGCACCACAACCAAAAGAGGAAGGGGTTTGACGAGGAGGCTATGTATGAAGGAAACAAGCTTCATTTAGAGTTACATGTCATTTCCTGGTTGCTCACTTGACGCTGGGGACAAGAAACAATCGAGTCAGACGCTGGTGCTATTCAGGAGCGATGTGCAGCTGCTGACTGTGGACTACAGTGAAGGCTCATCTGAGACTGGGTTCACGAGAACCTGGCACCCTGCTCAGCCACAAACAATGAGAGATGGACTGGCACATAAGTCAATGCCAGTTGGTAATGTACATTTAACATTAATGCAGCATTAGAAAATAAACTTCTCTTAATAGAGGAAATGTTAGCTACACATTGGACATGCAATGAGTTCTAATAATACAGTCATGGTGCAGCTCTTCTTTTAAAGTGTCCCATGTCAGCCACAGTAAACATTGCTAATTTGTGACCTGTCTATGTGCTTGTTGATTTAGAGGAAGTACCTGATGAATTGTTATACCATGTGCTGTTTTCTGTGTTATTTGTGTACAGTGAGTCAGTCAGTCTGTAGCGACTCATGTCTTCCGTCTCACCACCTGCTTCTGTCTCAAAAATCAGCAGCAGTGGTTACTTGCATACTCAGCTCATCAAAATATTCAGGCTGTTCTGTCACCCAGTACATCAGGGAGCATTTCCACATTTTCTCAGTGTTGTAATTTCATTTGAAACCCCGGTACCCACAAGCAGGGCTACTTGTCTGAATCATCAGGACTTATTAATGATCATCTGGCTTTATATAAAACTAAACATATGTTTTAATAAGTGAAAACAATTCAGCTTGGAGTTTTTCTCGTGATCTGTGTGACATTTGAATTATTTAGTCTGGTGTGAGATCAAGAGACTGACGTATGGAGGGAAGAGTGGCAGGATATGTTGCACTGCAGAGACTGATTAAAGCTGCGATATCAGCCGTTGTATATAAACATCCTCACTGAAATGAAACCATCTTACATGAGAGCTTATAAAGATGTGCTAATGCAGGAATGTCTGGTTTAAAACGATGACTTGCTTACAGTAAACTAAGGTTAAAGTATGTTTGCTGATGAGTGTACTGAATGTGTGGACTGATAAAAAAAGAAAGAAAGGTGTTTATTTAGTTTCCTTTAACGTCCTCGTTTAGAAAAAGGAAAGAATTGGCTCATGTGTTCCTCTGTGTGTTGCATATTTTTTTGCAACATCCTGTTACAAAAACAGGTCAAAAGGTGTCATCTGTACCATGATCTCAGCAAGAGCGTGTCACAGTTTAATGCTCAATGTTTTCATATCGTGCCAACAACTGAACACAAAGAGCTTGTTTTTTTACCATCTTCATTTTTCACCTCATGTATTCTTTACGTACACTGGGCATGTGGCCAGAGGC
Source organism: Brachyistius frenatus (assembly GCF_029030835.1). NCBI lineage: Eukaryota > Metazoa > Chordata > Actinopteri > Embiotocidae > Brachyistius > Brachyistius frenatus. The sequence continues at coordinate 4,355,822 of NW_027210619.1, read as the reverse complement.
TCATGTGACTTTTTCTTCCCTCCTGCAGAAAGATGTGAGCTATCTGCAGCAGTGGCTGGAGGCATTTGTGGCATCCTTTGAGAGGCTCATCGATGTTCAGTCACTGGAGCCACGGAGGTGAGAAGTAACAGACACAAACAATGTAGCCACAACCTCCCCAAAGCAGATTTTAATATTTTTATGCTATGCAGCCCATATTACAATGCCCTTTGGCTCTTTGCTACCTCCTCCTGTCTCTTCACGGCCTCCTTTCCCATCTTCCAGGTTGGAGGAGTGCAGCTCAGAGGTGCCCCTGCTTCCCAGGGAGGTCCTGGTGTTCCTCAGCACCGAGCTGTGGCATAGTGCGCTACACCTCTCCGGCGCCACCGAGCACAACAGCAACACCCCACACCCATTGCTCCTGATCAAGTTCTTCATCATTGTCTGCAGGTGAGGGCACAGCCAACTAATTCTTTATTATCATAATAGCAAACAAAATTAAAGAGCTGTCATAATTAAAGTAGTCTATGAAATCAATTGTAGATGTTGTAATGATAAAAAGCAGCTGACTATCAAATCTCAAATTTGATGGACTGCCTACAAGGAAGTCTGACATATTTCTTTAGGGATAAAGCAATAAAATCCTTATCAATTTCCTTTATTAAACATTCAATCTGTACTAACAACAGAGGCAATGGTGGTTAGGGGAACCAGATAAATATTTTTAGCCGGGTATTGCAATGCAGATTGTGTAAAGTGGCTGCAACTCAGTGTCAGGATAAGTTCCTTGTGCATTCACTGTATTTGTCCTTTTTTTTTAAAAAAAAACTTAAGATGGTCGTGTTTGGAAAGCTTTAACTCTCTTAACACTTAATCGTATGAATTTCTCTCTATTTCTAGGAATATGGATAACATTGACCCAGAGAAGAACCCGAGTTTTATTTTCGAAACTATCAAGCTTTTGAATTTCTGCTTGGCGCAGGTAAGGCCATTATAAACAGAACACGGCTCTCTGTGATTTATGACGGGGCTTTGCTGCCCAGCATGCTCAATATATCATGCATGCAAAGATAATGTTGTGCCATATCAACCAACAATGCAGATATGTAACCGTAAACCTGTACAGAGCTAATCTTGTTTATAGTATGTGACATCCTCACCCTGAGATAACACACATAGTTTATATTGAAAAGACAAGTGGGTGTGTAGTTTACCTTCTATTCAATACACTGGAATGTGTTGCGTGTTTAAAGGATGTTAAAGCAGGTGTATCTGTGCTGATGATTAAATAAATGTGTCTCCAAACTGTCCAGTTAAAGAGGGGACAAGGGGAGAAGTCATCTCTGCAGTTGGTGGTACAGTACGGACTTGTGCTGTGTGAGAGTCTGTTTGACCCTTATCAGACATGGAGGAGACGCCTGGCCGGGTGAGTGTGTGTTGCTTCACCACAGAGATTGCCTTGTCTGAATGTGGGAGGTGGAATTCACACACACAATGACTGGAAGACTATTATATGCATTTAACGTCTTGCCCAACCCTTTTGTGACCTGTTACACCTCATAATGCCTCAAACCTCAGTTGTGCCCACGGAATGAGTGGCAGTCACACACTGATGAGGCTTGGTTTTGTCTGTTACAGGGAGGAGGTGAGCTTGCTGGAGAGGAACAAGTATAAGTTCTCCCCGCTGGCCTTGCCAGAGGAGCTGCCTGCTCTCTTCCATGGTGAGACACTCCCTTTCAGCTGTTCTATCACTCTGATCTCTGTCAAGCTTCACATACCACAATAATCAAACTGTTTCTGCTGCTGAAACACTCGAATTCCCCCTATTAAATCACTGTCTGTAGAAAATATGTTTCTTATATAGGAAAATAAATGGCCAGTGGAGTCGATTAGTATGTTCGCTTTTGGTCAAAAACTCAATTATTCTGCGTCTAATTAGCAGGTCTCAATCACGAGTCCAAGCACTTGTAATAATAGAATCCCATTCAGCGAACACTAATCTATAAACCATTTGGGAAATAAGCCTGGGCAAATTTCAGTATGTCCAGATTTTAGGAGGATTATGCCATAATAGCAATTTTTAATTGGAAGTTTTAAGGGCTATTTGTGTAATCCCTAACTAATTAGTAGGGCCACGGCTTTTCTTTTTTAAATAACTGAATGCCAGAGAGGACTTTGCAAGGGAGTTTTGCTGAGGCATTGGAGCATACACCTTTTCAATTCTATTGTTTGTGTTTTGGTCATTTACTATACCCTCCTACTTCTGCTCATAGTAGTAGGGGACTGGAGTCAGTCCAAGCATTCATTAGCAAAACGGAAGGAAGCAATCTGGCTAATCTAATGGCTACAAATTCAGATGTCTTGTTTGATTATATATTTATATTATCACAGCACTGTGTTTGTCTGTCATGTGGTTTAAGTGGTTGCTTGTCTTGCATAACATTGTGTTTTGGTTTGACTCTCCTGACACAGAAAGTCTACAGGAAAGCGAGCAGATCCCTGGTCTCCTCACACTCAGATTGGTTCATCTCCAGGGTGCTGTCATCAGTGGAGGAAAGGTCTGCTACTCGATCTGCCCTGTTAATCACTGACTCTGGAGTCTGATAAAACACAACAAGTGCACATTAACACAGATTACAGGGCAGTCAGAGTTACTGTAAACTTGTTTGTATATTCTTTTCAGAAGAATGGCCTTCTCTCCATCAGCCCTCACTCTGTTGAGGACCTCTTCTCTGTTCTGCAAGTATGGTGCTGCCAGACTTCCCCTGAATCCAAAGACACCACACTCCCGCGGCTGACTTTGCATTGCCTGACGGCGATGATCCACCTCCTGCACGGCAGCAGCCCGGTGGAGCGGCAGGTGGAGATCAGGACAATACTAGAGAGCTTCTTCCAGCTCCTCAACTGGAACCGTCCACTTAGCAGTGAGCATCAAGACAGGGAAAGCTGGGAGGACAGCCTGATCTCGCTCCAGAGCCAAATGCTAAGTAAGAGCAAGTCTCGCTGAGTGTAAATCATTCCTTTTTTATCTCTCTCATTCAGTACAGAGGCAGAAAATCATTTGTCCCTGTGTCTGATAAACATGACAAGACAACATCCCCGTTGTTGTCCATTTTAGCTGCTGTTCCTGAGATCCTGCAGTGCTCTGACAGACCAGTTCTGCAGGCTGTCTTCCTCAACAACAACTGCTTTGAACACATCCTGAGACTCATTCAGAACAGCAAGGTCAGGCTCCTGTCCATCAAAATTGTATCTGTCTGCTCTGTTCACTTTTTACATCTGTCCTTTTGTCAACTAGCCTCCCTCTCAGTCCGTCCCCTTTTTTTTTTTTTTTTTTTTTACGTCATGTCTGTTTCCTGTTTTATTTATTGTCAAACCTCCTTCTGTTCCGTCAGGGGTAAATCCCAAGTATGTGCAGTATATGCTTTCCCACATGGCTTTAGTAAAATGTGTCCCCTTGCAGCTGTATGCAGACCAGGATCAAACCTGTCTGATGACTTTTTTGTCTAATTGTCTATCTTTTTGTGCTGTGTGTGTGCCTTCATGTGTTTGTGTGTCCCGTAGCTCTTTCAGAGCAAAAGGTGTAGGCCGGAGCGTGAGGTTGTGTGTGACCTCACTACGCGTTTACTCACAGAGGTCGAAGTGGACCAGGTACTTTCTACCACTCGGTGTTGCTATTGGTCTGTCAGCAGGAAACTCAGCCCTCTCTCCACTTGTTAACTTCACTGAGCTGTTTAAACAGGAAGCTTTAGGCAGGAAGTCTGGCTTACACTCAATTGTAAACAAAGCAGGTAACATGGTTGTACATGATTATTGCCATCTAAAGATCCTTTTTTATCTGTCATGTCTGTCCATCTCGAATGTCCATTAACAGCAGATTTTGCTGTTAATTTGGGCAATTGTTTGTTCCACTTAAATGTGTTGATTTTATATAACACTCATAATTATAGGCTGAATTCCCTGTTGACAACAGTGGTCAAGAGGAGCATGCTGTATTTTTCACAGTGCATGAAACAGTTGTTTTTCCTTGCATGTCCTTCCTTATTTTTCCTCGTGTTCTAGCCGCTTTGTCGTGTGACTGCTGGTGCTTGTAAAAAAGGACCTGGCTCATGTCCTGGAGTTCAATGTTTCCTAATTTCCAGCAGTAGTTGGGGATTGCCTCAGTTGGTTTTTTTTTGGTGGTTGGCTTTGGTTTTTGCATGCTGGGACCTATCAGTGATCAACAAAGAGGCGATTGTTGGGTGACTGGTACAGCAGTTCACTTACTTTGCTCCAATAATTATGGAGTGAAAAAATGCACTGTACTTCCTCTTGTACTATACACGTAATCAGAGAAATAAAAACAACTTTGTTCTGTCATTTGGTGAATGGTTTGTGCAGAATTTTTCTTTTGGTCAGGTGCATTTGAAATGTGCATCTTTTTTCTCTAGCTCTTGGTGTCAACTCATGATTATGCAAATTTGTAGTTAATAATATCACAATCAACTGCTCCTCCTTATTTTGATATAGGTTTGGGAGAAAGGATCGGACATTATCACAGTTCATGCGTTGGGAGTCCTCACAGCTGTAATGAGTAACTCACCCTCTGCTAAGGTAAGGCCCCTCTTGATCTTCAGTGGTCAAAACGTATAGCCTTCAAACTTCTCTATTTTTTTCCACAATATGTAACATGTATAATGTCAGCACAATTGAGTGTCTGATGAGCACATCTGTTTCCATTCATGTAGCTCATTATATTTCCTTCCAGTATATGGAAGTGTGCCAGCTAGTTATCCCCTGTAGAGCAGGTTTCTCCAGCCTATTTTTCTCTCCCTCCCCCTCAGGAAGTTTTCAAGGAGAGGATTGGCTACTCCCAGCTGTTTGATGTGCTGAAGAGTCAAGGTCAACCCACCAAAAGGCTGTTGCAGGAGCTGATGAACATGGTTGAACACACATTTCCTCATTATCCCCACTGAGCACAGAGATAGTAGAAGTCAGACTGCTCGTATTGATGACCTTGTTACAATTTTAATTGTGTTCGAGCTAATTAACCTGAAAAAATGGATCATTTGACTCTCTATATCTTCCCTCTCTGTCTTCTCTCTAGGCAGTGGAGGGTGAGCATGCCCATGCTCATCACCTTGGCATTAGTAATGACCAGCCGCTGTTGCTGCTCCTGCAGTGGCTGCCTGACCTGTCAGGTCAGAGGGACCTTCAGCTGCTAGTGGCCCAGTGGCTGGCAACTGTATGTGGTGGCTCCTTGTCCTGTCGCACCGTGGCTGTGGAAGCAGGAATGGTGGGGGCTCTGCTGCAGGTGCTCTCCCGACCTCAGAGTCTGGACAGGCAGTGTGCAGACGCCCTGCTGGGCCTCTTGCAGGACTTGGGCTCACTTTGCCTGAGACCAGAGGAGCTGAAGAGTCTACTAAGACTCCTCAGGGTGGATCAGGACAATGGTGCAGTGTCGGGGAGGGTGCACCCCTACTGCACTCGCATTATACGTGTGCTCTCAGCCATGGCAGCCAGAGAAGGCCAGGACAGTGCCTTGCAATATTTTGATCTTACACCCCCCATGGCAGGTATTATGGTGCCCACAGTCCAGCGCTGGCCAGGCAGTGGGTTTGCTTTTCACGCTTGGCTCTGCCTAAACATGGAGTTCCCCTCTTGTTACTCTGAGTTCTCCAACAACAGTAAAGCTCCTGCCAACTGTGGCATGGGAGCTCAGCATGACATGGGAAAAGGACCACGCAGAAAGCAACTCTATAGGTAAAAGTACACGTGTGAATAAAGTTGATCGCAGGCATGTATATTTATGACTTCACAATCTTTGACAGTCTTTTCTTCTGTAAAGTTTTTTCACAGCAAGTGGGACTGGGCTGGAAGCCTTCTTCACCATGGAGGGTGTGCTGGTGGTAGCTGTTTGCACTAAAAAAGACTACATGGCTGTCGCTCTGCCAGAGCACCCACTGGCTGACTCATCCTGGGTGAGTGTGGACACATATAGTTGTACTGTTGGACTTTTTGCCAACATTTGTCCACATTTAGTCAAAATGAAGACGGGTTTGATCGAGGAAAAAGTTACATACATTTTGTAAGTGCTGTTATCTGGGCCTGTGATCTTGATCTAAACATTGTAATAAATGGAAGAGACAAATAGTTGTAAAGTTTAAATTACTGCTCTGAACTGTGACTCTCAGACTGTTTTGACTTTCTAAATATAAAAATGTACCTTTATAAATACCAAACTTTGAGCATGAATTTTTTTGACAACATTAAAAATGTTTAATGTTATCCTATTGTCAGCATTCAGTGGCTATAGTCCACATCCCAGGCCGTCGTCCTTTTGGTCAGAATCTGGTCACCATCTACATCGATGGAGAGCAGCGTAAAACTGCTCAGCTTCGCTTTCCCTCTTTCAGTGAGGTAAATGAAAGTATATTCTGACCATGTCCAACAAATTCTGTTATTACTGAAGGGTTCCTCTCCATCTGTCTAACTTCCCCTGTTTTTTCCCCATGTGAACCTGATCCTGAAGCCTTTTACCTCCTGCTGCATCGGCTCTGCAGGCCACCGGACCACTACCACCACCACCTCCCCCAACCTGCCCACATCTTTTTCCTCCACTCCATCACCTGAGTTTGCCTTCCCTGCCCACGCCCCCTCCCTCAACCGTTCCCAGTCTTTCCCAGCCACCTTTGCAGGAGGCCGTTGGGGGTCTGTGGGAGACTCCCCAGTGCACACCATTCCAGCCGGACTGCAGGACACAGAGTGGGGGACACCTACATCTCTGGATGGGCTCCTGGGCACCGCCTTCATCTGCCATGAGTCTCTGCAGCACACCCAGACAAAAGCTCTACATGCTGCTGGTTGGTCATGCCCTGCTGCATTGCAAATGTTCTATACGCATTATAGACCTTGAGAATTTAAGTATTTCAGGATTTAGCTCTTCCAGAATTCATCACACAGTCAAATGTTTAAGAAACCAGCAGTAATGAAAATCACAGTGCCCAAACAGTTTAAGATTAGTCCTGCATACACTGAAAACAGGAGTATTTAGTTTGTATGTATACCGAGTAATGTTTGCATATTTTATGACCCACATTGCTTTCTGCTCCCACAGGCCCTAATCACGTGTCCTTATTCAAAGCGGATGGAGAGTTATCTGATCTTAATGGCAAGCTTCTCCTCTACTACACTCCACAGGTAACCCACTGAACCTCAGGAGAACTCTCAGATTGTATGATATTGCTTTTATTAGGTACATTATAAACAATACCACTATAAACTTTTCTTGTTTACTTGTGTGTGTGTGTGTGTGTGTGTGTGTGTGTGTGTGTGTGTGTGTGTGTGTGTGTGTGTGTGTGTGTGTGTGTGTGTGTGTGTGTGTGTGTGTGTGTGTGTGTGTTTATGTATTTTTTTCTGCAGGCCTTTAAGAGTCAGATATGTTTGGATCTGGCTCCCAATCACCAATATGATGGCAGGCTTACAGGACACAGAGTAGTGAACTGGGACATCAAGGTTGGAAATTAAACATTAAGCTCTTTTCCTATACATTAAAATATTAACTCATCTACAGTTACCAAAGTCCAAATTGTCATAATTTCTTTCAATGTTATGTAATTATGACCTTCATACTATACTGTAAATTAGCTGTACTCCTGTAATACTGATTTATATTGTTTTTCTTCTTTTTTTTTTTTCTTTTGTCATTAACTTGGTTTTCTCTTTCTTACTGCTTTTCTTTGGTTAGACCTCCTTTCTAATTTTCATTTCTGATTTAAACAGGACTCATGTCGAAGGTTACACAAACCTTGTTTGTGTGAATGATATATTTTTTTTCTTCCTGCAGGATGTTATAAATGTTGTCGGAGGTATTGGGGTTGTGCTGCCCCTGTTCGAGCAGGTATGTGAGGCTGAGCAGGTTTACAACAGCGGTCAGGAGATCTCAGACTTGCTGGGACCAGAGCTCACCTCCCCCAGAGCCCCTGCTGCTATGCTGCTGCCACTGAACAAATCAGCAGGTCAGTTCTTCTTTAGTTCAGATATTTATTTAATTATTTTACTGTACTCTATGTTCACTTCAATCATGGAATCTTATTAATGAAAGGGTTGGCTCACTGAAAATTTAAAAAAAAAATATGATCACTTATGACTCATAATATTTTTGGTTTGTTTGACCAGATTTTAGATTTCAAATTTCAAATCTAATAAAAGTGAATGCCATTTAATTTGTTCATGTCTACAGCATTGAAAAATAATGATTCTTTACCTTGTGGAAGTAGACATTAAAAAAAATTGTCCCTATGAAATAATTTATGGCGTGTTCTGTATCCAGAGTAGCATGTTTCTGGAAAGATCTGTTGTGATGAAAACATTTACATGTAATTTTTCAATGCTGCATTGGGATGGAGGCAGTAATAGTTGTGTACCTTCAACCTTGAGCAAATCTAACAAATTGATCTGCATGTCTAGATACACGAGTTATATGTTGGTCAGAAAACACAGTATGTTAATCATTTTTAAACCTTTTAGTGTCATGAATACACAGTCTTCCTCTGTGTCGTTTTCTCTGGTTCATTTTGTTCAGTTTTATTCCTGTGCTGTCTTAAATGCAATGAATGATTTGCAGAGTAGTTTTTCTGACGTTCTGACGAGTGGTAAGTTCATGATGCAAGGGCAAACAGGAACTGCTGGACAAACATAGCAAAGATTCTGAAATCAACGCTAATAGGTTAAATGTCAGAAGCAGCGTGGGCATACTTAGCTGCTTGAAGAGTAGCAGTTCAGTGTCTCAGTCCATCTGACTCAGCATAGATTCTAGCATAAACAAATTGAGATAAATGGAACAAACAGTCCAACAGAAGTGAGACAAATAACCTGACATATGACTTGTGACTCATATTGAGATGTGATAACGTCAATGCAGAGCTTTGTAATGCACGAATATGACCGGGGGTAACACGGAAATCTTAAAAGTTGTTTTGTGCATTTTTTTTCTTTCAGAGGGCAGACTAGATAGAAACAGTATCGCTGCCTTTCTGCTGATGGTGAAAAACCTGATTCGTCATCACCCCATCAATCAGGAGAACCTGCTGCAATGCCATGGGCCAAGCGTCATAGGAGCCATGCTCAGCAAAGTAAGTGCCCTGGACGTTAGGCTGTTCCAGCAAGTGGAAACTAACTGAAGAACTGATTAGCATCTGAAAGAGAATGTTTGACCTTTTCCAATGTATTGCTGCGGTATAATTGCAGTGTGATAAATGGAACCACGAGTGGTTCTTTCACAATGACAGTATCAAAATGCTTGTGTGGGAGAATTTTATGCAGATTGCATGTATGCCAGCTGCACTGTTTGAAAATGTGTTGGAATTCAATAAAATTATACTTAGAGTGAAACAGATTGAAAAATGACACGATAAAGCTAGAGTTAGTTATGATGTAATATCGTCACCCCTTTTTTTTTCAGTTAACGTACATTTATTTGTAATATCTAAAGTGCTTAGTGGGTCTCATGTAAGTATAGATAGCCATCTTGTTAGGTTTTTGCTGAGTATTTCCACTAGGTGCACGGTAATGTCAGCAACATCAGCTGCATTTCATGCTGAGCTTCTGCAAAGACAAACTTCCGCTGTCTTGCTGATTTTGGAAGCAAAGATCAGTTTGTAGCATTGCAGAGTTGCAACAGTTGTAATTCAATTCAGGTATCTGTAGTACTAACACTTCTTCAGATTCAACATACAGTATGAGTCATTCAGTGTTCATAGATGTGAATCTTCAGTGGCTGCAGGCAGTCAGATGTTGCAGTGGCGCAGCACAGACATGCTCGCTGCCTAGCTGGCAGGATATGTTGAAATATATGACGTTAAGGTGGAGCATCCTGTAAGGAAACTGTGTCCTAATTATCACATTGGGTTGCCAGGTTTGACACTGAACACATGCGGAATATACAATACCCAAACACTTCGACTGTATAAGTACTCAACTGAATGCAACACTTCATCTGCCTCTAAGTGTTATTTAGAACAGATTCTACACAAACCCATGTAAACACATAAATGCAAATAAGTGGAGACATACTTAAATACAAACACACTCCTAACACTCCTTATTATGTGCTTGTGTCTGCTGCAGGTTCCAGGCAGTATGATGGACATGAATGTTTTAATGGCATGTCAGCTGCTGCTGGAGCAGGTTTTCAACGAGGGCAACAGCCCACTTCTACAGCAACTCTACCAGAATCTGCTCTTTAATTTCCGCATCTGGACTAAAAGCCATTTTACCGTTTGTCTTGGTAAGGCACAAGCAGCCCTCGTGTTGTTGAGCAATACACCTGTGAAGCCTTCCATGTCTGCCAAAGCTTGTTTGCTTCTCTTTTATTTGTATATACATGCCAAGACTGAAATGAGGTAGAGAAGGCTTAGAGCACAATAGAGAAAAGATACAGTACATTAATGTTTCAAGTTCTGGCTGTGGCAAAGAATAAAATATGTGCTCGAGGCACCATTTCACTGCCCTGTTTTGTAAATTACGGCACTTCTTTGCTACAACCTTTTATAATGGTTTGGCATTTCTAAATGTCAATCTGAAGGGAGATGACAAAAGTATTCTTCTTCCGCAGCACATGTGCAATACCTGTCATCTGTGATAAACAAAAGCAAGCAGCGCATGAAGAGGAAGTATGGGGTTCAGTACATTCTTGATACCATTCGGGCGTACTACAGGTAAACCTTTCACAGCAATAATGTGGTATCAAATTTAGATATGTTCATCAAAATGATAAGTGTGTTAAAAATTACTTTTATTCGGTGGTTTAAGTTCTTGTAAATAGAGGTGTTTCTACTTGTTTTCATCTATTTTATAAAATAATTTGTTTCATAAGAGGTTCACTTTATTTTTATTAACATCTTTGATCTTAGTGCGGAGAACGATGGCAGCTCTCTGTCTGATGAAAAGCAGACGATTCGAACCTCCCTGTTTGCCCTGCTGAAAGATTTCCTCAAGTCTCCAACACAAGAGGAGCTTCACAGCGTCCTCGCCTACATTCTGTCTGTGGGAGAGGAGCAACAGGTAACACTTACAGTTTAATACTACGATCATATGACCTTTTTAACATGGTATTTTATTCCCAACCTCCAAGTGCACTCTTCCTAACCCTTCACACTCTCTTTTTTATTCTCATGTTTTTGCAAGTCTGTACTTTAAAACTCCTCTTGATACAACTTAGAAGTTTCCGTCCCTAAACCATATTTCTTGTTGCCTCTTTTCATCTGTCTTCATATTTCTGTCCTCTCTGAATCAGGTGGTGATGGCCTTGGATGTGCTGTACGAACTCTTGAGGAGCAGCCCTCCTCGTGAGCAGGTGCAGGCCGTGTTGCTGGAGTGGGGGGTGGAGCAGCTGTACTCTTTGCTGCTCACTCCAAGCCTTGGCGATGAGGCCAGAGAGAGGGTCTTCAGGGTGAGGACAACTGGCTGCACCTCTTCTTAACATCCAACCTTCATTTGACACATATTTGCCTTTTATTGAAAACCACCTTGTGATATATAATTGTATGTATATATGTCAAAACAGGAAACTTCTTACACCATTTATCTGTGTTGTTGCAGGTTATGTACAAAATCCTCAAGAGCGAGCGTGTGTCCGAGCGCAACAAGCAGCGCATAAAGCTGAAGGATTTTGGCTATCTTGGCCTCGTTTGTTGCCTTGAAGACATTCCTGCAACCATGACCACTGTCCGCTGTCTGTATGAGCAAGTCCTTGCTACAGGTAAGCAAGCTTTTGCCTTTGGTGCTTGAAATGGATGACAAAAAAAATCTTAGAAATGTCAAAGAATCGGAGGTTTCAATAAACATTTATCTGTACAGTTATATATACAAAAAAAAATACAAAAAAAATCTAACTTTAAAGTAGAAATAAAACATCCTTTGTTGTAAATTAAGGAGCTCAAACTTATCTAGGTCATGAAGACTATGTCAGTAATCAAATTGTGAGTCAATAAAGCTTGATTCTCCACATCTTAAAATAATTTCTACGGATGTTTACTTGAAAGAACTATGAAATGTGACACTGAGTATAGATCGTGTTAAATGTTATTTTTGCAATAAATGATTACCAAATAAATACTAAACTCTCTTTGGAGTCAGTACAAATCATTTTATGACAAACGTACAAATTGGAAAGATGAGCATACAATTCAACATTTATCAACAATGTGGTTTCCAATGAATAATGAATTAAGATTTATTTGGGATAAGAGTGTTTCTGTCAACAAAGGAATTTAAACTTAATAAACTAAACTAACTTAACAGTAATAACTCTGTTTATCCTATAATAAGTGCCAAATGACGGGGTGCCCCACTTTCCTTCCTCAAAAATACTTTAAATTCGTATTGTTTCATGTGGTGAAAATACCTGATATCACCTTTCAACTGACGAGCGCAGAAAAATTCAAAATCTTTCATGTGAATTAATGAGTATCTTTCTTATTCTGGGAGATGATAGTGTTTGTGCATGATCCCACTACTCATGGCAGGAAGCTGATTAAACGTAGGTTTTCAAGGACTTTAAATTGGAGTGAAATTTGCTGCTACTCCGCAGATGCCAGTCCTAATTTCAGAGACCTCCTGGCTGTGGTCTGTCTGTCCCATCGAGCTGAACTCACTGCCCGACTGGACATCTGTCGCAAGGTCGGTATGCTCACATTGTTCATTCTCTGCTTAACACAACCAAATTTATCAACTCAGTAATGAAAACAAGCCCTCTCTGTTCCCTCTGGAATTACTCCAGCTCTTTCATCTGATCTACTCCAATGAGGATTACGTGAAGCAGCTCGCTAAGCAGCCTGGCTGGCAGGATGTTCTCACCAAACTCTACGTTAAAGAGTCCTATGAGTCCCACGCCGCCAGCATTGCAGACTCCAGCAACCACAGCTCCTTTGAACCAAACTACCGGCCGCCACTGCGCAGGGATCCGGCTCTGGTCATAGAGGACACGCGCGAGGACATCTTCCTGAGAGACCGTAGCTCGCAGGACATTGAGGATGAGGAGGATGAGGGCGGTCAGCGGGACATCTCTGAGGGATTCTCTGATTTATCGCAGTCACCTCCGAGCGGAGGTGGAGGCCCATTGAAAAAATTCACAGGCTCCCTGCATTTTAAGTCGTTTGATTCAGTGGATCAGGGGAGCCACTCATCTTCTATCTCCAAAGCGGTTGACATCACCTCTCCTCGCCCCGAAGAAGAGGGAAGAGACTACCAGCCGCTCTCCCCCTTTGGTACATCACCCTTTGATCTGGAGTTAGGGGGCTTGGGAGAGACTGGCACACACACGCCCGCAGGTAGTCTGACCAACACGCCATCTCCTCTGGAGCACTGCAAACCATTTCCACCGCTCAGACCGAGGAAGAGCTCCAGTTTGTCCAACGTGTTGGACGACACCAGCTATGGGACTGACCCTCCCACTGGAGACACAATCTCCAATACATCCAACCCACTGGTATGGCTGCTCCCTAAACTCAGATTTCACTGATGTTATAACATCGTATTCCCCCCCTTTCCACGTGTTCCCCGCCTTTGATGGATGATGAGTTTTTGTTGCGTTCTTTTCACCGGCTATTGTTTGAATTACAGCAGACCCCTGAGGAGGAGCTGTGCAACCTGCTCACCAACATTGTCTTCTCCGTGCTGTGGAGCGGCAGCGGGGCAGAGGGGGCCGAGGATGTGGTGTGGAGAGAGAGAGGACAGGTATTTTCTGTTCTCACTAAACTGGGCTCCTCCTGCCAGCTGGTCCGTCCTCCAGATGACATCAAGCGCAGGTTGGTTACGTTGATGTCAAATTTATTTGATCAGCAGTGAACCATTCTCACTGTGGAAAAACAAACTGAACCACACCTTCATATGCCTTTTGTCTAAATATCTGGAAATACAATGTCATCTGGTGATGTATTCAAAATCTCTTTGCAACCCTGTGTGCCAGTCTGTTGGAGATGATGCTGGAGTCATCGCTGTCAGACCTGAGAGACGCCCAGGGAGTGTCTCTGCCCTTCTGTCCCAGTCTGGTTCGACTCCTCAGGCTGTTGCAGGACTTCCTGTTTGCTGAGGGTACAGATAACTGCACACTGTGGAGTGAAAAGGTATACTGCCCAATATTCGTCCGTGATTGTTGTAAGCCTGTCTCCATCTCAGGAGGTTGCTTGACTGTTAAAACATATAAGTATACATATATATATATATATATATCGACATCGACAGTAACCCAAACCAAACAAAAAACAACTGATGGTATTTCAGCAGAATGGTCTTTAGAACACCCACCCAAGTTTTGGCCTGAATGTTAGTCACATTTCATTTGTATTCACTTGCTCAGTCAAAATACTTTCATTCTAAAGCTAATCTTGTCTGAGTACGTGCTGCAACTGGCTGATCTGAAATACAATATTTTGTATGGATTAAACAATTTAATCTGTTAATCAGAGAGCTTCCTATCGGTGTATTTTGATACCATTTTACACAGCAATGCAAATTGTTTCCTGTGTTTATGCTAAACTGACAGATATGAGATTGGCCTTGATTTTCTCAACTAACTCTTGGGGAAGAAATCAAAATTGTATTTCCAAAAATGTCTAATTTTATAAATATTATATCCTTCACTGGGTTTATTGAATCGTGCTAAAGTTGGTGTGAATTACAAACAAAAATCTTTGTTTTACAAACTCCAGAGTGCACAACACAACATGATTTAATGATGTCAAACTAACTGGGTGTGGGTGTTGTCAGTTACTACAATAGACAGCAGGTGATTTTCTTCCTATCTTGTGTTACTGGAGGGTGGAGGGTCATGGTTGGGTGTAGGTTGTATTTGAATCACCTTTTATATCTAGGTTCAGCTGTATTTAAGGCACTGAAAGGCTTGAAGATTTAATTGATGCTGCGAGGTGTGGAAACAGGTCTGACCTTTTTGCTGAGTCCTGTGTTGACAGATGTTGTTGTATTACAGATTTTTGAAGGGGTGGTGAACCTGCTGGACAGGTTACAGGCCTGGCATAGCACCCCCGGCAGCCCTGGAAACACAGAACTGAAAGAAATGGCCCAGATCGGCCTGCGTATCATCACGGGATACATCCAACAGCAGTACTCGCAGGTCATAAATGTCAAATATTTCTCACTGTACACGTCTGTCACAACCCCGAAAACTCACAAGATTGATTTATGATGAAAATAATTTTAAAATGGTTCACAGTACTTTTTTAACTTGATAAGTGAACCTAGATAAAGCCAGTTTTGAAATAACAGGCCTTCTATGGGTTATTTTCAAAGACATTGCAGTCATTCCTCTTAGGGAGTGTTCTGTATGAAAGGGCAGCTCCCCTCTGAGTTATGACTGCTGCTGCTGTTCTTGCTGTAGGGCTGTGGGATCAGTAGCGCGATCATAAATGAGCTGACCATAAGGCTTTCCATCACATGCTACTGGTTTTGTACATCTCCAAAACAGTGCAACTCCCCCTAAAGCCATCTGTTTTTTAAAATGTCACTTTGCAGATAATTTAACTTGATCGCACCCTGACATCAACAACTGTGGGTATCCTGGAAATAAAAAAGCCTGAAGCTACTCATGCTGAAAAAATTAAATTAAATAAGAACAACACTAACAAAGCTATGTTAAGTCTGGTGGTCAAAAGTAAATAAGTATATTTGCTCAAGTTATGGACCAAAGTAGGAATTTTTTTAGACTTTTACACCACTACACTTCTATTCTTCTACATTTAGAAGCAAATATTGTACTTTTTACGTCAATATATTTATTTTACATCCGTGGTCAGTGTGTTGTATACAAAACATTTTACCAGCTCATAAAATATGATGGTTGGTTATAGATTAAATGACCTAAAATTATATAAAAAGTTGACATTAGCTCCACCTCACCTTAATACTGATATAACATTAAAACATTGTCTATAGAATGTATTTATACTCACAATCAAATAATGTTACAGGTTGCATTTTCCTGCATAGGTAGCCTACTTAATACTTAAAGTACATTTTGCAGATCATAGTTTTGAAGTTTTTACAGATGTGTTTTTTTTTAATACTGGACTTTTACTCATAGTGGAGCATTTTTCACTGTAGTTTTGATACTTTTACTCAAGTAATCCATTAAGTAAGCCGATCCCCCATCACTGATGAAGTGCTGCTTAATAAACGTCCCCCTTGATATTATCTTTTGAGGGGGGTAGATCCTTATCAGGATGGCAGAACTAAATAAAACACCATCCCACACATCCTTGTTGCATATATTGCATATCTTTAATAACCTTCTTCCTAGGCTCTCAGATAGTAAACATAGTTTCCTCTTGCTCCTATTCAGGTGTGTGTGATGGCCTATGTGAAGCTGCACAGCCTTCTCCAGACTGTGCTCTGTCTGAGCTGGGAGGAAGTGTGCTTCCTGCTTGGGCGGATTGGCGCCCCCCTGTGGCCAGGAGGTGTAATGGACGGCACCAACTGCGGGTACCCAGAGACTTTCTCCCAGCTAGTTCCCATCGTTCGAACCCTGCTCGACCAACACGCCGACCCCATCACCCTCCAGAACCTCCTCCCAAACCTGCCTATCACCAACGGCAGCACCACCTTCGCCCAGGACCTGAAGGCTTATTGTCACACACAGGAGTGGCAGGGCTTTTACCAGCAGCAGGTCAGTGTCGTGGCTGGTATTATGCATTTAGAAATAGATAACATTTATCTTTTGGTCAGGGAGTCTAGAGCCTCCTCCCCTGTCTGTGGTATGACTAACCAGGTATAATCAACTGTCCATTCTCAGATACTGCTGGCTCTGTTCT
The DNA here is from genome assembly GCF_029030835.1 of Brachyistius frenatus. Taxonomy (NCBI): domain Eukaryota; kingdom Metazoa; phylum Chordata; class Actinopteri; family Embiotocidae; genus Brachyistius; species Brachyistius frenatus. The sequence continues at coordinate 4,339,038 of NW_027210619.1, read as the reverse complement.
TTGTCAAATATGTGTACACTCATGATTTTTGCAGTTTTATTTACCCCCCAGGGGGCGGCTGAGAAGTCGACTGCAAATGTTTAAAAATTAAGTTTAGAAAAAGCAGAACCAAACTCCCAAGTGTCTTTTGGCTGACCTTCAGTGTATTTTAAGCAGAGATCAGTTTATGCTTGAACTTGAAGCAGAGATACGTCATGAACTGATGGCAAACAGACACTCCCTGCACTAGCTGAGCATAGATTTATCATTGCTCTGTGTGACAGTGCATGCTCATAAATCTGTTTTGTTTAGGTTACTTTTGCACATGGATACTGCAATACATTAGGCTGCGAGGCAGAACTTTGGCCGCCATGATAGTTTTAAAACTTGGCTGTGGCAGTTTTTTCAGACTCTGTCTGTTTGAGTATGTATGTTGCTGTTTATTTATAGAACTGGTGTGTTTGTTTTAAATGTATATATCTGTGTAATTTGTATACAAGTATTGTATTTATTTTTAGCATGAAGTGGTAAAAGGACAGTAAGAGAAAAGGAAAAACAGCAGCCGAATAAGAAATGCATGAGTTGTTTAAATATCTCTTTTTAATACAATAAATAAAGGAAAGTTGTTTGTAAAATGGGGAATTGTATCGGCCTCTTTAGGTTATGTGGTGCCAGGAATTATAAATTACCTCTGCACTCAAAAAAATTATAATCTAACCACTATAGTTTTTAATGGGCCAACGTATGGCTAGTAGGAAACTTGGAAGTACTACTTATAATTTATATTTTATATTTTATACTTAATGTTTATATGTTTTTAATTTGAATTGATTTTATTGATGATAAAATATACATTTATTCTGTTGGTTTTGGAGATGTCGCCCAGTCACGTCGTGGTCTGCATCTTTGCCTCCCACTTATTTTACTGTGTTGAGTTGTCTTTCACATGTTTATAGCTGTGTATGTTTATGTCCTTCTTCTCATAATGGGCCTCTAGGTTCAGCCCACCATGGAGCAGTACGAGCTGGACACATTTGGGAGGAGCCACGACATCATGTCCAATTTCTGGAACTCGTGCTTTGATGACCTGATGAGTACAGCCTTCAGACGGGACAAAGAAAGATCTGACAGCAAATCCAAGTTTCAGGTATACAGACTGTGGTACATAGGACTTTGTTAAAATGCAGTTTTAAACTCTCAGATGACTGATTTGATATTTGTGAATGTAAAAACAGGAGGTGATCGTTGACCCCTACTTGAAGCGAGTTAGGAGTGAGAACAACAGGTACCTCATCTGGCAGAAGCAGAGCTCCAGCCAGCAGGGGGTGGTGTGGCAGCACTGGAGAGCTCTCCGCAGGCTTTTGACCAGTGAGAGAGGAGCATGGGCCAACAGGTATGACAGCGTCTAACTCTCAACTTCTCTCTGGCCAGGTATTATATGTCCTCCGATCTGAGAGTAGACTCTGCTCACTAGAATGGGCTGAATAGTAATTTATCCTTTGGCTTGTTCTTGATGTCAGAGTTCAGCCGGAGGTCAAGTGGAAATTGTCCAATGCAGAGACCTATTCAAAGATGCGTCTCAAACTTGTGCCCAACTATAACTACGATCCCCACAGTGAAGCCAGCGCCCAAAGGGACAACATGGGTATGTCGCAGAGTATAAACATATTAGCTTTGCTTTTTGTCCTCAAAGCAAAATGGTGCTCTGAACATGTTGTTATGTTTTTTTGTTTATCATCAGGAGCTGACAGTCCCCGCAGCTCCGAACCGCTCCCATTGGCTGTTGCTAAGGAAGCAAAAGTAAGTGACATGGAGGATGACCAGTTAGGAGAAGAGGACCTTGTCTTTTTGGACAACAAGTGAGTCTAACATTTTTGTTAAACTTGTGCCAGCTTTTGCACTGTATCTTTTCCATGGGCCATACAATTTTTTTTTTTTAAAGTCAAACAAGTGGTACCAGTTTGAAACAAGCAAGCCTTTTAAGTACCTGAAAAGTTCTTGTTTTATGTTCCCATGGACATAAATAATCACATCTGTAAATATGTTGTGTCGAAAATGTAGGTTTTACTTCTTGAATGCTTTCAGGGTGGAGGGAGAAGATGAGAGCCAGAAGGAAAAACTGGTTCTGTCTGAGGACTGTGAGCTCATCACCATTGTGGCGGTTGTTCCGGGTCGTCTGGAGGTCACCACACATCACCTGTACTTCTATGACGGCAGCAGTGAGAAAGAGGAGACAGAGGAGGGTAAGAAATATGTGATTGTGAAAACAACATCTCATTGTGTTCTTCAAAGGGCTCGATCAGATGTGAATAACAAATGTGCCTCCAGGAATCGGGTTTGATTTCAAGAGGCCTCTGTCTCAGCTCCGAGAGGTTCATTTGAGGCGCTACAACCTGCGACGATCTGCACTGGAGCTTTTCTTCATTGATCAGGCACACTACTTCATCAACTTCAGAAAGAAGGCAATCTAAACCTCCTGCTTTTTATTTACGATGAAATCTATGCTTTGAAATGATGCGGTTGTGTGTAACGAAGGCTTCTTCCCTCACCCGTCAGGTACGAAACAAAGTGTACTCTAGGATCCTAGGGCTACGGCCTCCGAACCTGTTTTACTTTGGCTCCCGCTCTCCTCAAGAGCTACTGAAGGCATCTGGTCTTACACAGGTATTTATTTACATCAGTCCTCCATACTGAACTGAGTTATTCTCATCTGAATAATGACAATGTTTGTGACCAATCTTATGTTGATGTTAACAGAAATGGGTGTGCAGAGAAATCTCCAATTTTGAGTATCTGATGCAATTGAACACCATTGCTGGGCGCACTTACAACGACCTGTCGCAGTATCCTGTGGTAAGTGTGTCGCATTTGCCCGGACACTGTTTCCTACCTTTATCTATGGTTATTACCAAAGAAGGTGCACTCGCAGTGTGAAGAAGCACCACAATGCAGTCGTGTGTTTTGTCTCTCTTCAGTTCCCCTGGATCTTGTGTGACTACACCTCTACTGTTCTGGACCTGGAGGACCCCTCAGTTTTCAGAGACTTGTCCAAACCCATAGGTGTGGTCAATCCACGTCACGCGCAGAATGTCAGAGAAAAGTAAGTGGCTGTATCACAATGTGAATTTGCACTTTAAAAAAAAAAATCAGAGGGTAATAAAAACACTTGAATGCACCAACCCGTTTAAGATTTTAAAGCAGTCCCTGCGTAACCACCTGAAAAGGACGTAATGCTTGCAATAAAAAACAAATGCAACAAAATATCATGAATTACCAATCAAAAGCAAGTTGACTATTGTTCATTGTATTGAACAGCAAACCTATGCTTTTTTTTTTTTTTTAATGATTAGCATAATATTGTGAATTTTTTTTTTCTTTCTCTTACTAGATATGAGAGTTTTGAGGACTCAACAGGAACCATTGATAAATTCCACTATGGCACACATTACTCTAATGCAGCAGGAGTCATGCACTATATGATCCGCATGGAGCCGTTCACCACCCTGCATATTCAGCTGCAGAGCGGCAGGTGGGAGTGCCGCCTACTTCATGATGTTTCACTGAGTTTCCAGGTATTCTCTGTTCTCATATGATTCCGTGTTGCTATTGTGCAGGTTTGACTGTGCAGACAGACAGTTTCACTCGGTGGCAGCAGCCTGGCAGGCTCGCATGGAGAGTCCTGCTGACGTCAAAGAGCTCATCCCAGAGTTCTTCTACTTCCCAGAATTCCTGCAGAACATGAACGGTAGGGAGCACTGTACAAATTTACTGTTTTAAATCAAGTAATCTCTAATCTTGCGTGTGTGTTGTGAGATGTAAAGGTGATGTTCTGCTGACATACAAATCTAATGAAATAACCCAAAGCGTCACTGCTGCATGGTGGTTTGCAGGCTTCAACCTTGGCCATTTACAGATGTCTCAGGACCCAGTGACAGATGTTGAGCTGCCTCGCTGGGCGACATCGAGGGAAGACTTCATCAGAAAACATAGGAAAGCCCTGGTGAGTCTACACAAACATCCAGACTCTTATATCTTAGTCATGCATTTGTTTTCTGACTACTAAGGAACTGTTGAAGATGACAGGAACTTGTATCTTAAACTCTAGGAATGTGAGCACGTGTCCAATCACCTCCATGAGTGGATTGACCTGATCTTTGGTTGCAAGCAGAGAGGCGAGGAGGCAGTGAATGCTCTCAATGTCTTCTACTACTGCACTTATGAGGGTAAGGTTACAACTTTTCTTAGGAAATAAGAATAAAACCTGCAAACATCTCTCTGTAGTCTTATCCTTTAGCTGTGTATGTTCCATACTAGCATTCGGGCTTAAAGCATTAAGTTGCTTTTTGTTTGGCTTCTCTGCAGGTGCAGTAGATCTGGATGCAATAGCCAATGAGAATGAGCGTAAGGCCTTGGAAGGCATCATCGGCAACTTTGGACAGACACCATGTCAGCTCCTGAAGGTGCACTCAAACACTAATTCACGGCTGCTTCGTAAAAGATTCATTAGTCTGACTTTCTGTTTTAAAAGCATCAGTTTTACAACACATTTCTATCTGCAACCAGGAGCCTCATCCTCCTCGTATGTCAGCTGAGAACGCGACTAGGCGGCAGGCCCGCCTGGACACTACGCCCCCGAATATCTTTGAGCAGCTCAACAAGCTACGACCATTTGTGGAGGTGGAGCCTAAAATCCTTATAAATACCATCATGATCTCATTCATCTAAATGAATGATTCATATTTTGTGTGAATCTATGTATTTACATGCATGTGTTTGTGCGCGCCTCAGGTGGTAAGTGACGGAGTTCCTCTGGTCCAAGCAGTGGTACCAAAGAACCAGAATCACTCCTTCATCATCCAGGGCTCTGATATACTGGTGAGGGAGGAATTTATAACTAAACAGAGTAATTAATTAATAAGACTTTCATTTTCAACAGTTTAAGTTTATCCCTATTATATTGTGTACTTTCTCTCTACAGGTGACAGTGAGTTCGAACGGTCTGATAGGGACACACAGTTGGCTGTCATACGACAAAAACATCGCCAACTACTTCACCTTCACTAAAGACCCCACAATGAGTAATCCCAAGTAAGAGCCTTCACAAATAATACACCCATATGAACTCAGTATTAGTTAGTAGGTTGCAAAATCAGATGACATCCGAATTTAGTTCATTTTGTTTCGCAAAATCTCCCACCTAGATGTGTCTGATCTGTAAGGTGACCACTGTGTTGGGTGTCTACTTGTTGTTGCATCAAATTATGACCTGGTTGGTATCTCTTTTCTGTTGAAGACCTCTTATATGGAGCATCCATAGCTGTCTCTCCAAAAGCAGTGTCAAACTTTTAGGGACTTTTTGCCTTCTAACGATGAATGGAAATCTAGAATTCTGAGGTTGGGTACAAAACCACTTAATGCCATCATAATTTTTTTTACAACATTTCAAAGATGCATAAAAATCTCCTGACAGTCCGATGGAAGCAGAACATCTGTGCAGCCATCCTTATCTATGAAACTTCAAAGCTCGTTTGATTGATTACAATTTGGTCTTAATAGATCTTATTTATACTGTAACTAATCTTGAACGTGGAGCGCATAAGCAGAGAATCAATCAGGATAAGAGCCATTTGAACACTGCATTTCACACAGGTCGTAATTTGCAGATGTCATGACAGTTTAATTGTGGATTATAAATCTCCTCCACTTTTAGGCCACAGCTCACTCTTGCTGCTTCTTTCAACCTTGCTTTGATTTTTTTTTTTGTGATCCTGCTTTGTTGTGCAGAACTCAGCGTTTCTTGAGTGGCCCTTTCTCTCCTGGAGTGGAGATCAGTGCTCAGGTACTGGTGGTGTCCAACGATGGGCGTCTGCTCTTCAGTGGAGGACACTGGGACTGCAGTCTGCGGGTCACCCAGCTGGGCAAAGGCAAGCTGGTGGGCAGGATCTGCCGGCACATTGGTGAGCTCCAATTGTCATGTGTCAAAGAAATAGTTCTACTTTTGTCAATGTTGCATATTTATTGGGATTTTTGTGTTTTTCCATGAAGACGTTGTTACTTGCTTGGCTTTGGATCTCTGTGGCATCTACCTCATCTCTGGTTCAAGGGACACATCCTGTATAGTGTGGCAGGTTCTACAGCAGGTGAACTTTTTTACATCTCTGTCATCATTTAGCCTTGTTCACATAGTTGTACTCATCAGCAAAAGGCTGATAGTTCATATTCAAAGTGAAGCCTCCATGTGTGGATTCTCATTGTTTGTCCCGCAGGGTGGTTTCTCCAGCGGTCTGTCTCCACGGCCGGTGCAGGTTCTCTGTGGACATGACCAGGAGGTCACCTGTGTGGCCATCAGCACTGAACTGGACATAGCTGTCTCAGGGTCCAAGGTCAGATATGTTATACTTTCAAGCTGGACACAAAATATTTGCTGAATTTGATTGATTTTGCAGTTTAAGAATCAAAGTAATAAAACTATTTAGCAGAAAAGTTTTAAAATATGAAGTCAAACGTTTTTTGTTTTGTTTTCTGAGTGCATATAGATGTAGGTTTGTAAAGGTGTTTACATTTCTGTTCAACCTAAATATCCACAATATGCTTGAAAATACTACTTTAATGTTCTCCAAGCAAACTGTGATGTCATGCATTAGAAGTGAGAATGTAATCTGTACCAGCTACAGGGAACACAAGTTTAATAAGTATAAGGGGACCGATGTTGCCATTGTATAGCCAGTGGTTTTTCCATGCTTAGACAGCCAAGTGTAAAAAAAAGTTAACCACACTTTTTTAACCACATTTTTGACAAACTTTCCTGAAGTTTGCTTTTTCTCAATGCTCTCCTAAATGCTGTAGCTAAAGTTAGAGGACTTTAGCTACAGCATTTCAGGTCTGTGAGCTGTGTGAGTCCATGTCATTTTGGTTTTAAGAACTAGTTTACAATGTGTAACTAAAAAATCCTTACCAAAAAATAACTACAACTAAGATTTACTATGACAGTTAACAAGGTGTAAGTGCGGTTGTGTCTTGTCTGACCTCATTGCTCTGCTCACTGTGTCAGGATGGAACCGTGATCGTGCACACGGTCCGACGAGGCCAGTTCCTGCGAACACTGCGGCCTCCTGGTGATAGCTGCATACCTGCCCAAATCTCTGAGCTCCAGGTGGGCATGGAAGGCCACGTTGTGGTACAGACGTCCGTGGAGGAACGCCCTAACAGGAAGGTACATGAACACATACACTACACTGCGTATGTATACACAGGTGGCTTCTCATCCTGCTTATACTAATATCCAAATTCTGCTTATTCCGACAGGGCAACTACGCCATTCATGTTTACTCAGCAAACGGCCGTGTGCTGTCTTCTTTCACCATGGAGGAGCAGGTGACTGTGCTCCACCTGGTGTCCGAATACATCATACTGGGGACCATGCAGGGCAGCCTCCACATACAAGATTTATGCAGGTAAATAACTAAAAACATAGTTTGAGGTTGATTTTAATGATGCTGCATTTATACAAAAGTTTGAGTCTAAGAGTTTGGTTGTAACTCCCCTCTGTTTGGCAGCCTGGATGTTTTGGTGACACCCCTGGCCTTGAGGGTTCCTGTGAGGAGTGTGTCTGTCACAAAAGAGTGCAGCCACATCCTAGTGGGACTGGAGGATGGAAAGTTAATTGTGGTGGGGGCAGGGAAGCCAGAGGAGGTGAGAAACTGGACTTCAAGTGATTGTTAGATGCAGGAGTGGGAGTGGTGCATATTTGTATGTGGGAGTGTGAGGAGTGGGGCTAATCATATGCTAAGTATTTGTTGAAAACAAGGTTTTTCAGATGATAATTGAGCGTCTTTAGTCTACCATCTCTGTTTCAGCCCTGAAGTGAAAATTAGCATGTCTCTCTTTCTCTTCTCAGGTTCGCTCAGGACAATTGTCCCGTCGCCTGTGGGGCTCCACACGCCGCATCTCTCAGGTGTCGTCAGGTGAAACTGAGTACAATCCCACAGAGAATGCCGGCAAATGAGATGAGCAATGGCGGAGGAACGCTGAGGACTTTGTAGGATGCAGATCGATGCACCACCAAACGCTCACCAGACTCAACAAGGCCCCACTTCCTTTACAAGCTGGGAAACTTTAGTCCCCAGCCACTGATCTCTCTGAGAGAGGAACTATACACTGAGCACTTTTTTATTCGTAGATGATTTTATATTTTATTGAATATTTCATGAACAGTTGTACTGTTTTTAATCAGCATCATTCCAAAGAGTGACCTTGTTTTGTGTATGGAGAAGAGCTCTGTGTTTGAGGTTGTGAACTGCTGATGGAATGTATGTAGTCTGAGTCATATTTCAGGAGCATGACTCACTGATGCACATTCAGCCTCACAGAGAAAAGTAACGCTGTGAACTCCTCGGACTCCATGTTTTTTTGGCTTCTTTATTGTCAGAGGCACAGCTGTGATCCCTGCACTGTTGAATGTCCCATGGTCATTGTTCAGCAATGACATCTTAAAACTCCTGGAAACTTGAAAAACTAAAGTAGACATTGCTCGAGATTTCCATATTGCAATACTGGCGAATACCACAAGAGGGTTGACTTTGTAAAGAAAGACATGGGGGACTGGTGAACCCACAGTTTGCTGTATTGTGATTTTTAGTGGTTGACAGATGCTTATTCTTGCACCGTCACAATACCACAGTTTTTATTCTGGATTCCTTTCGGCTCTGAGCACTGTAAAATGGTTACAGTTAAAGCCATATGTGTTTTAAGGTTCAAGTATGTGAAATACATTCACTTTTTTATCGTGAATGTTTAGCTTGGATGCAATGAACCTCAAAAGCAGAGCCTTCTTTTGCCTTACACACAATAGAGTAAAGGCATTTATAAATTCTTCTGTAATAGTTTTATTACTCTGCTCACTCCATGACTATATACCAGATTTATTTGATCCAAAAAGTGCCTTTTTATAACTTGTATAAACACTGAATCCCAATCATCAATTTATATGTAAGATCACTATATGTCAGATTTATATGCCTGCTGACCTGATTTGAACAGACCTGGTTTCTCCACTGTGACTCAGGCGTGAATAAGATGTTGTTAATAAACTCAGTAAACTATTGGCTGGATGAGCGTACTTGCCTGTACAGGTATTGTACTGTTTATGAAGCGCTGAGAACATCTCAAGACACAATGAGTCTGACACACGCAAGTAGAATTCTGAGTGAGCTTTAGGGAAATTTACTAAATGGTTTTTTTTGTTTTTGTGGTCGGAACAAGGTAGTTGTTATGCACCGTCATGATGGGTAAGACACAAATGGAACTATTTGGGTGAATACAATACCCATAACATGTTGCACACATACAAATTACCTAGTCTGTGTCAGTGATGCTCTGAATAAATGTACAAATACAAAGGAAACTGTATTTGAAATGCTGTTTACTTATGATGTTGTCTACTTTCCACACTGGAGACAAAAATACGATACATTCAAGGCTGTACAAAATCACATTTTATTCAACTGTGATGAGTATAAAAATATAAATAGGGTGCAACTGAGATAGACTCTGAATATATAGGATTGTTTGAATGCAGCGGTTCAAAAAAACATTCACATACTGATATCAGTTTATGCAACATTTTTCTGTTATACTCTAATGACTATAAACACAATATTTCACTTAACTATGCAGCAGGGCTTTTAATTTAATCCATCAAAGTCAGAATTGTGTCTTTACAGTCATTACAACTGCTCTCAAAAAGTAGTTTGAAGTCATTCTGTAAATACTTTACTTCATGTTATTTGTTGTCCAAATGTCCTGATGAAGATTCAAAGTGATCTTCAAGGCGACACTGCCTTGAATTTGGACTTGATTCGTTTCTATTCAACTACGAATAGTTTGCATTTGTATATTGTTCTTGGAGAATGTTGACTGGATTTGACTTTTTTTTTTTTTTTAATCTTGCAGCCTCTGCTCCTCCTTATAACTTAAAGATGTCAGTGGGAATTGTGACTGCCTGTATGTCTGTTTCTTTTTTATTTCCTGACCCCCTTCCATCTGTTTGTATCTGAAGTTGCCTTGCTCTCTCTTGAGGTTGCCCAAATTTGGCCAGTAACTGTGACTGCACACTTTTATTGAGAGATCCTCTACTCCTTGATCCTGCAGCCCATCTCCTGAGGATGATGGCTCATTACTGAAAAATGAGCTCTGATTTCTGTGTGAACCACCGCAGGAAGGAAACTGATCTGCTGCCACAATGTAGATCATCCAGCTCCTCTACTGTAATCCCAGCTTTGCATGTGTCTGTGATGTTAACCCTGCTAAGGTTGAAAAGGTCACAGCGAGAAACAGCACATTTTACTTGAAGAGGGGACTTTGATCTCCTGGTGGGCCGAACATCCTGTCAGCCTGCCCATAAACACCTCTGTGGGGTACAATTCAGTGGGGTGGGGAAGGAAGGTGGTAAAACCGACCTGTGGACCTCCAGTCAAACACAAACTACAGAACAGTGAATAAAGGAAGTGGAGTAGGAGGGTGAAGAGGGATGCACTCACTCTGATGTGGTCCAACTGACAATGGAAGGAGGGGTTAACACCTCGCTCTCAGTTATTGGCAGTATCTCTCCCTGACCTCTGCAGACCTGAGGGCAGGCCAGGGGAATTGATGTCGTGAAGTGCTGCAATTCTGGTGTTGTTCAAGTTGTTCCTGCCAAGAACTGCAACAACCCTCAAATAAGCCTCCCTTCATTGACCCCAGATCCCAGACCCCCTCCCAGTCACTCCTCTTCTCCCCTTTTGAGTCTATTTCTCCTCGGCCTGTGGACGACAAGACCATGTTTTTTTGTATAGCCGTCCTATCGTTCCCACCCATGTATGACCACAGAGGAACTCAGCCTTTTGATAAAGAGTGTAGACAAGTAAAGAATAAAGAAGTGCTGTAAACTGGTTATTTGTCCAATTTCTGATTAACTTGGTTTTATTTGATGTATACTTCAATGCATTGAAAAAAAATTCCATCTTATCAAGCAGTTTTTGACAATTAGAGTCCTAAAAAACTTTTTTCTTTACAAAAGAGACAGCCAGATTAGATTTTTACCACAAGATTATCACTACCTGTTTCCAATAGAAATTTGCTTCAGACTTGATGTGCCAGATTTCACTGGCATGATTTTTTTTTTCTTCAAAAAGTCTTGAAGTAAGGTGCTTAGTATCAGAAACATGTTAAAATGAGTCATTTCAAGACCCAATAATTGCCCACAAAAAATACTTGGCAAAATGGAGACCGAAGTGTGATGGAGAACCCATTAAAATAAAGGTTCAAATTAATACTTAAAATCCAAAAGAAATCCAAAGATAATAAGTGCAATATGTACAAAAACTATTTGGTAAGATAGAGGTTTTTGCAGTGTGTTGGTAAAAGTGAGAGAAAAGGAATCCCTGTGTGTTTTAAATGTGGCCTGACACTTATCAAAGGAGGAACATGAGGATGTTCCTCCTTCTGTCTCCGCTTATCCCTCTGCAGGCTTTGAAGTGCAAGTAGTATTGTGTCTGAGGGATCTCTCCATTTGTTTTCTTCTGATGTCTCCAGGCCCCCCTGCGATGCACTCACTAGAATTTACAAGGTTTGTCATTTACCCTGTGTTGGTTTTCTAATCTTTTGAATTGCTAAGATCAAACATGTACTTCTTCTTAAAAGCATCTCGTTTGATTCACAGGCTCGCTTTTTTTTTTTCTGATAATGACCGATCACAGCTCTATGTAAGTATCCCTGCAAGGCTGTAAAATAATGCCGCAAACCTCCATTTAATAAAGATCTTCCCAGAACTCAGAAACTCACTTTTCACTGTGATAAATGTTGAGGGAGCTTCCAGTCATATAGCTGGGAGTGCAACCAATGATTTGAAAAGCACATTTTGTTTGAGGGATTTCTTGTAAATTAGAAAAATAACAACGGAATTATTCCAGGTCCTTATTATACATGTGAATTTGCCGCTCAGCTGAGGTGGAACTATTAACAGGGTTATACTATTGGATAAACAAAGACATGCAGCATATTTCATGAGCCTATCATATGTTTTGCATGTAAAGTCTTAGTTTATTGAGAATTTGGCAATTATAGCTGCCAAATAAAGTTAAGGAAATCAAGAAAATTTTACAATATTTTCATGTGCAGTTTCGAACAAGTACCAAATAGTGTCAAATATTTGTACAATTCATGCTCCTAAAATTTATACTTGAGTACAGTATTTAATGCGGCCTTCTGACAGTTATTTTCCACCAACAATATTTGTCTTTATAGGCTCTTTTTTAGTATGATTGTAAATTTAAAAATGCTTTATTTATTCATCACTCAACACTTTGGGTCTCCACATAGTGATAGTTATATTTTCATTATCGTGTATGCAGTGAAGTATGTAGTGCAGTGATGTATACTGGCTGTCACTGGCATGTAGTGTAGAGGAAATATCAGTCATTTAACTTGATAACTACATACACATACACAGACTCAATCCCAGTTCTCTGTCTTCCATTATTTTAGAGTTCCAACCACTGCGTCGCAGGGATGCAGCCAATCACGAAGCCGCACTGAAAGCTAAGTAGATGGGAGGAGAAAAGGCCCAAGAGTGCCTGCAGGAGAGTTTCCTGACTCATCTGTTGCAAAGCTGCGGGAGAGGTGGGAGCCCCTGTATCTCGCGAGCTGAAACAAAAAAAACAACAACTTTGTTTGAACTAAACATCGTTTCACCAAAGAACTCGCCAAAAAAAGACAAATGCGTCTAGTGCGGTGTTACCGGGAGAATCTACGGATTATTTTAAAGTCGCCCTCTCATGCGTAAAAACCTCTGATCACTGGACTATGACCGAACTCTCCTGTCTGCGGAATCAGCACGTTTTATGAGAAGAAGTTGGAGTGTTTGCTGGAGGTTTGGGGCTTCTTTTTTTTTTTAATGCCATTGTTCAAGGCTGCAGACTCCAAAACAAGTTGAGATTCACCAGCGTGTCCACTCGAAGTCGAGGAGGACTTTGGAGACTGAAGACATGAGACCGTTTTTCGTATGTGCGCTTCTGCTGTTAAAAGTAAGCAACATTTAATTACTGCATTACTTGAATCCCACTATATTTTCATATGCTACCTCAAAAGTCTTTATGCTGACTGTCTTATTTGATACGCTTCTCGTCATAATGGGAGCCTTTGTAAACTTCAGCCGCCCCAATTCAATTTTACAGCATTGTTCCCAAAGGAAATCTGTTTTACACTACAGAGCCATTCTTCATTCAGGCTGTATCACACGGCTCCTGCTAGTGAATAGGGTTTGTTGTGATTCAGTAGATGGCAAATGGAAAACATGAGAGGACACATCTGATTTAAACTCATCCTGTCCTTCTTATAAAGTCTCTAATGACATAACAAAAGTGAAATAAAACTACTTCCTTTTTTCCCCCCCATGGATCTTGTTCCTCAGAAGCACAGCCAGGACTGTGGCCTAAAAATGCAGGCTGTTTAAGGCATCTATAGTCACAGTTTACCCAGGAAATGTGATTCTTTGTTTCATGTACAGCCACAGCTCAAACTGGGACGTCAGTTTTCATTTTTCCACACATGATACTTTCAGCCCATCACCACTGTGCAGTGCCTGGAATGAGTCAAATTAGACATGAAAAAGCACAGGAGCACACATTACAAATTACCAAGATTATGCACCCATACAGTTCAAATTGATGTATTTAATGGATATATTATAGTTTCAGTGGTGTTTGATAGCATATTATTAAGCTGGAATCAGGGTGAAAAGAAAACCTCTTTCTCCACAGTCACAGACAATAATTTGACACTCATCTACTTCAAAAAGCCCATGGGGCTTGTAGTCCTGTCTAGACATGCTCTTCAGAGTCAGAGCACTTTTGTTACATCAAAGTAGCTCTTAAAAAAATGAATATCTCTTTCTAATTAAAAGGGTTAAATATCAACAGAATTTATATTTGAAGTCAGAGATGTTGTTGCTCATCTGAAAAATTATCATTTGTCCTGTCAAATGATTCTCTCATTACTCTGGATGTTAAGTGTGGAAGCACACTCCTAATGATTTTCTAACTCCGTCTCTGAAGCTCATGCTGCATGAAGTTTATTATTGATGTTGCCACATTTGTTGCTTACAGCAATTCCTGGTGAAAATGTGGCCTAACTAGCAGTACTGCTGGGGTCTGGATATCCGGAGCAAAGCAATTATTATAATTTTCTCCCAGTTTGTGGTGTTTATGTGTGCGCATGTGTGTGTAGAGGGGAGAATAGTTTAGTTTGTGACCACAGTCATTTGATTTTCCATTGAGTAGGCAGATGCAGGCTCATTTAGAAATCTTAATCACTTCACAGCCCTCTCGTGAGACTTGAAAATCAGCAGATTAATAGTTGAGGTATCTCCGTGTGCTGTCTCATTTGATTTAGGATCGTGGTTATGGGTGAACATTTTTCCTGGAAAAGAGAAATCCACATTCTTTAATTTGTCCCTTATGTTGCCCAATGTACACCAATGACAGTAATCAGTGCAGAAGGGATGCGCAGTTTAGTTTCCCTTAGCCCAGACTGTCTCTGCTGAAAGACCTCTGTCTGTTGCTGTCACCTTCAGATTGTGAAAGCTCATGGGTCACCGTCTTCCTAGGGGGAGAGCATCCTTTTCTGTGTTTATTTTCACGCAGATTAGATTAACTATGGAAACTCTTGCCTAGGCGCTTCAAAAGTGGTCTCACTTCAGAAGGGCACAGAAAATGTTTCAGGCTCGGAGAAGGATAAAATGAAGTGTGCGTGTGCGTGTGCGTGTGCGTGTGCGTGTGAGCTGCGATGACTGAGTGACTCCAGCAGCCGGGGAGTTGAGAGCCCCATTGAAAGCAGTGCTCCTTGGTGGTCTGTCTGTTCTCACTGGGGAATCCCTTTAGATTGCAGCTTCTTACCTTTTAATATAAAAAGCAACAGCAGCTCCCTTCCCTTCAGATCTTATGCCCCCGATACAGCAGATAAGACTGAATACGACTCATGTCGGCAAATTAAACTCTGCTTAAAAATGTAACATATGATGTTGTAGCAACACGAGCAAGTATTGTAGAATGATAAAGGTTTCATAATGATCGTCAGTAGCTGATACTAATGAAATAAAGCTTGAAACGGTTGAGCCTGTTGAGCTATGTCCCACTAAAGTAAAACTAACAATCTAATAGTTTGATTTTGTGCTCTGATGTTACAAAAATGAAAAAATGTTTATAGGCAGCAGCTGTCCTCTCCTTCTCGTATTTTATGACACTTTTTACAGACACACGTACAAACAGTAATGTCTTCTGTGATTTGTCCATTTTAATACCATACATGATCCGTGTAATGAAGCTTCCACAGGTTTTTTTTATATGCTGATTTGTTTATTGTCTCATTTTATTAATTTGTTTTGATGAATTGAACAGCGTAAACGTCATCTATTTATTACAACATCAAGTGTAATCAATATTACCTGCATTCTGAAATCTTTTTTTCATACAAATGGTACACTACTATTTCAACTATATATACACAGTAGCTACTTAGTCATTCCTCCAATGAGTAGATCACTGTTCCCACTCGTCTCCAGTGGGACATGGACTATAATCTTTCATTGTACACTGGGCACCGGTGGGTGATGTGCCAAGCTTTTGGCAGTTCCTGCTCTTGGTCAAGTTGGCCCTCCAGCCGAGCTCACAGAGCTACACCAGCCCAGACTCACACCAGGCACTGTAAAATGACAGCAATCCAAGCTGGAGGTCGAAATAAAACAGAACCACTTTCGCCAAATATTTATCAAAGTATAGATTAAGGGTTGAAAGGTTTAAAGTGTTAGGAGAAGAGCTTCAGCTGCCACATGGAGAGGACCAACCTGAGTTACCAGCGTGCCTTTGTGCTTCAAGTTATTGTGATCCACACTTGGCTACAGTCTGCCAACTGCAAATATCATACTGATTCCTGCCTGCTGGATCCTACAACCCCAGTACCCTAATACCTCTGATCTGGGTCTGTGGCTTGCGTTCAGATACCATCAGGCTCCCCTCTGTAAGTGGTCCAGTCAAACTGGCTGTTGTTTTTGGAGTGAGGCGAGCTCCATTTCAAAACGGTTTCTCCTGTAGTATCAGCATGGAACATTTGGTGTATTGCAACTGGGTGCACGACATAGTGCGTGCGTGCGTGTGTGCGTGTGTGGTTCTGGGCTTTAGTTAGAGGCTCTACAGGTTCACACATGTTCCCTGTGTTTCTTGGCAGACTTCCGAGACAAAGAGACACATCACCGGGCTGTTTAGCCGTTACTTTTCCCCTTTGCAGGAGGTTAGTTGTTAGACATCTGTTGGCTCTTGTCAGCCCTCAGGCGAAGCGGGCCAATCTCACTTAAATGCGTGCATGTTTAAGATGCCGTCGCACAGAGCCTGGAGAAGGGGTGTTAGTAAAATACTGACCTTTGTAGACACACCTGCAGGGGTTGGTGACTTCAAAGCGTGCCCCCCCTCCCCACACACACACACACACCTCCTTCCCCTCCCATCCCCCACCAAACAACCCAACAGACACGTTCATGCTGGGCAGCTATGGTTAACTGACACCCTCGCCTGGGGCCGGCACCGTCTCCTTTATATACTCTCCTTCATACACTGTATTCAGTGCACATTGTCATTCACGTTGATTTTGGAAAGAGTGGAAAGGCATGTTATTTTATATATATTTTTTTTTACTTCTTCCTTCCTCCTCTGCTCGTTTTCCTTCACCCCTTTATGTTTTATTCTTTCCACTGATCTAAAGCCATCTGATTAAAACCAGCCACTCCTGTGAGGCACCAACCCTGCTGCACAAGCTGTTAGGAATGTCTGATCTATTCCTCATGTCATAACTCAAGCTGCGCTCTCCATTACCCACTTGCAGATAAGGGCTTGGGGCACTTTAAGGGTGAAAACTGAGGCAAATAGAAAGATAAGGCCATTTTCAGCTCACCCACTTCCCTGCTTCTTTAATTGATCGGGGGTGTGATTTCCTTCCCACAAGTTAAGGCGGAAAATTCCCTGGACAAAGAAAATGTTGTATTTTTTTTTAGTAACTTTGGTAACGTCTTTGGTAACTAGTGTCAAAATAAATTGGGGTTGATCCAAAAAGGCTTGAAGCACAAGGCAGTATTTGTTTAGTTCTTTCCTGAAAAGCTCTGTGGTGGTATTTTGTCTAACTATGTCATCTGTTTACTGTAGGTTACTCTTGGAAATGCCTGTGCCAATGGCCAGTTCACTGAATCAGGGCTGTGTTGCAGTTTGTGTCCCGCTGGCTTCGGCGTGAAGGTAGAGTGTGGGAAAGAGGATACCAAATGTGCACCATGCCTACTGGGTAAGCACTTATAATCTAATGTTACTACTCCAGTGTACAGTATGTTTTTCTCGTCTTATCACTATCAAGAGGCTGGAAGATTTTACATGGAAATGCATCTCGTAATTCACACTAAAACACAGTTTATCCAGACTGACACTGACTTTTTTTTGTAATCTGTTTCATAGGAACATTTTCCTCATCTGAAGGCCTTGGCCCTTGCCTTCCATGCGCCAAGTGCCCAGCAGGTGTCCCTACAGTGGCCTCTTGCTTAGGCAATCACAACACACAATGTGAATGTGACAACGGCTTCTTCTTTTTGAGCTCCCATGGCCTGTGTGCACCCTGCTCCAAATGCAGCCACAGTGAGGGGGCCGTCCGGGAGTGTGGGATTCAGGGAGACACACTGTGCGAGATCTGCGGCCCGGGAACCTTCTCTGAGGAGCACATGAGCACCAAGCCCTGCCAGAACTGCACTCAGTGCTCTAACAAAGAGGTGGAGATCCGTCCCTGTATGCCCAACTCGGACACACTCTGCATGGGTAAGTTATAGTAGCGAAGAGACACGTTACATTACCAAGACGATAAGTTTGGTGACATTTTTTTATTTGTCTAAATCTGTGAAAAGACAACTAACAAAACAATAATAAACAGATTGAAGTATTTTCTTTCTAGCTAAAGACTGATATATATTTTTTGTCTTTGTGCTATAGACCACTATACACTGTTGTAACCAGTTAATGTTGAATCAATCCTATAGTCATCGTCCTGCTGCTGTAAATTCCCACAATGGAATAGTTCCCAACAAATATCAAATAAAATAAAACTATAGTGGCCACTGATTTAAAGATCTTACTTGTTAAAAATGTATCTCTATATTTTTTTTTATTATAGATATATATATCTATCTATCTATATATCTGATACAGGGGAAGGCAGCAACAGTAGATAAAAGATAAGCTAAAGGGAGGGTCTGTGAGAATCTGAGGACATGTGGTCAACACCTGCATTCACACCACACCTCAGTGCTCTGTAACACTCTAAGCAAGGAAACCACAGGAGAGAAAAAAAGAGCCCAATCAAGTGCTGTAGTTTAATTTATATGAGCTTGACAGGTCTTTAGGTTAACTGCCCCCAAGAACCTGAAGGCCAAGGGACGCTGCTGACCCTGACAAGTAGTCCGCTTGCTCCCAAATGGCTACACTCACTCTCCAGGAGTGAGGTCATCTGTGCACACTATGGGTCCCTATGTCATGATCCTTTGACCCCAAGCAGGTCAGCACAGTACCTTGTAGTGTTTGATCCCAAAATAGGAAGACCGCAGGAGGGGGAGTGAGGCTGAAACAGGGGCAATGAAAGGTTTGAAAACCCCAGGGGACCGGGATGACTGAGGCTATCATTACATCTGGCCCTAATTTATGGTGTCCAAATGTGTTCTGATGTGCATATGTGCAGATGCAATGATACTCTCCCTGACACGTCTCGTTTTCTTCATCTCAATAGATAAGAAGCTGCACGTCCTTTCTCGTTCTACTGAAACTGACGGGTCTCGTGATGCTCCTCGCTTGCCAGGATTAGAGACTGTCACGAAGGAAGGGCAGACGAGTCCAGCCCCTGGAACGCCCAAGTTTACTCCACAAGAGGAGGGTGGCAGCAACAACATCCTGGCCTATGTGTCTGTTCTGGCTGCTGTGGTGCTGGGCCTGCTTCTTTATGTGGCTTATAAATGGTAAGTTTTCACCAAGGATGGGTCGTAGTCCTTAAATGTATATAATAATAATAATAATAAGTAAATTATGAGGGGGAAAAAATATCTCAAACTGACATTGTTGTCCTCTGTTCTTCTCAGCTGGAGATCATGTAAACAAAAGAAGGCTCTCTCTAAGGCCCGTGCTGCTGAGTTGGGGACATCTCCAGAAGGAGAAAAGCTTCAAAGTGACAGCGGCGTGTTTCTGGACTCCTACAGCCTGCAAGACAACCAGCCCAGCAAAGGTGTGGTAATAATAAGGTTTCTGTGCCCTCAAAAGGTTTAAAGTTACTAAAAAGACTAGCCCTTTATAACTCAATTTGCTGAATTGCACTTATTCTCTCCATTACTAGCTGTTAAGATTACTTAAGAAAAGACACAGAAAATTATATATAACAGACACTGGAGCTTCTTCGTAACGTCTTAACTTACACTAATCTTATGCAACCTCATGACTTGTTTGTAACTATTTGTAGGAAACGTTTAATCATGTATATTTCAGTCATTTTTGAGACCATTTTGTTGAGCTCACTAATAGTACTAAATATATATAAAAACGTCATCAACGCGGAAAGTCAATATTTAATAATAATATCCCTTGACCTTTATGATTTGTAGGTCAAAGCAATCTTTGACTGACTTGTACATGCTGTATATATTTGAGACCGTTTGTCTTGCTGGAGAAGACCAGTGGTTACCAAGCTGATGGCATAAAATTCTTCTTGAGGCCTTCATGGTCTGGTAAATCCAGCCTATTGAACTACCAATCACATGTCAGTGTCTCAGCTGCTGCTTTCAAACTTGTTTTTTATCTTGGAGAAATGTTGAGCTTTCTTTCACGCCCATTAAGGTTCACTGCTGTACCAGGAGTGTTAGTAGTTTTAGAAGTATGCGTGATGCTGCCAAATGTGTACTGGAGCTTGATGTGCCTTGAAAATTCTTTTGTAAACCATTTGCTTTATTGATTTTGTGAAATAATTTCCTTTGTTATCTCATGAGACCACTCCTATATATTTGCCATGTTTGCTACTCATACCACAGGCAGGATTAATACCTGTATCATAGCTGAAGCAAGTTTAATGGTGTTATTGAGTTCCCAAAAGCTAAATTGCATTTTGCAACAATTTAGTAGCCTTGCATACAAAGTAGGAGATAAAAAAAAAAAAAACTGTATTAGATAAGGGCTGAATAATTATGACATGCCTGCATTAAAAAAAATCTGCAAATTCTGAAAAAAAAAAACCTGATTAAAAAAGGTGATATTAAATCTGCATGTGCTTTCCTGCTGCCAATTCTCAAATGTAACAGCAGGCCAACAAAAGACAGTTAAGAGGCAAACTGATATCAGGCAAACATTGGTGTACCATACCAAGAGGTTTTGGAAAGGAGCATGAAATGTAAGCACAAGTTTCCATAAGTTTGCTTTTAGACAACCCCACATCACCTTAAAGTTCCCAATGTTTCCTACAAGAATTATGAGTAGGAAGTTTTCCTAATTTACCACATTTAAATACTGTAATGGTTAGTGGTTTGGTAGATATAGACAAATAATAAGCTCATATTGTTTGTGTGTTCACAGGTACCAAAAGAGACAGCAAACTGGACAATCGTCTGTACATCAACTTACCCCCTCACAGGCAGGAAGAGGTGGAGCGCCTCCTGCAAGAGGGAAGTGGACAGGGGTGGAGGCACCTGGGCGTAGCACTTGGCTATGAGCCCGAGCAGCTGGACCTGTTTGGGCGGGGAGAAGCCCCACCTCACACACTCCTCTCTAACTGGGCCCAGAAAGAAGGCTCCACGCTGGGGCCGCTGTGTTCTGCGCTGGCCCGCATCGAGCGGCCCGACGTGGTTACAGCTCTTAACTGCCCCACGCAAGGTGTCTCTGTGGTCTGACAGCTTATCAACCGCACGTGTAACACTCACAGACTAGAGTGAAGAACTTTGACATGACAAGAGAGGCACTCTGATATCAACACCTCTGTCACTGTTGGAAGCTGCTGCTGATGTTTTTTTTGTATTGCTTTGTGACACATTACTCAGTTTTTAACCTAAACAAGAAAAACATTTTTCTAAAACTTTATTTTACCAAAGTTTATGTCACCATTTGATTTTTACATGGATCTAAGTGCATGAGAGAATCTCCTGCAATGTGCCCGTTATCCCTACAGATCAAATCACCCGTTACCACAGGAAATTAACCGACTGAATATGCAGTACGGAGCACACACTGACACCAAAGCCACCATTGAGGGAATCATCTGGAATGATGTGGAGCGACCTCCATGTATAGGTTGTACTACAATAAGTGCATTCAAAATGTTGTTTGTATGCACACAAATCCTGGCTCATGTAAATATTCAGTTGGTGGCAGGAAGCAAAAGAATGTGTGGTTATTATTCCGAAACAACATGTTATTTGGACAGAAGTCAGATCTATATCCCGCCCCATTGAAAAGAAATATTCCTTCCACGTGCTGTTGTAAACAAATACGGACTGCTTAGATCATCATGCTGCTAGTCTGGCGAGCCTTTTTATGAATCATAACTTTAGCAACCACTTTGCTAATGCAGCTGATACTTTGCCAAAAGGACATGGTTTCTTCCAGCAACACTGCTGTTCAGTATGCTGTGACTTTTTCTGTTTGGGATCATTTCTGTGCACTTGTACACGCTTAAAAAAAAAACGAAGAAAACTCCAAGAAATACAACAAAAGGTCCTTAACTATCCCGCTCATGCATATTTCTTTTTTTTTTTTTATAAGAAAACATATAATGTAAAAAAAAAAAAACTGTTTAAAAAAAAAATGTATTACCGTGTAGTGTTTTGTTTTTTTCTTCTTCTCTTATTTTGCTGCAGCCACTAAGTAGCTGTACTTATTTACACTGAGGATGTTTTATGCAGCAGTGATGTATTACATCTAATCGGAAAACACGAAAAGGAAGCCATCTCTGAAACACCTTTCTTAGCTCTTCCTAATAATCCTCATTTCATTGTAAATATATTAAATATTGATCTGTTTTGATAAGTCGTGCCATAAAGTGAGAATTTATTGACTGATGACTGAAGAAAAGGAATAGAAATTAATCTATTCTACTTACATTCATAATACAGATTGTCACATTAGACAAAAAAAAATATCCAAAGACACTGTTAACATCAATGTTTGTGTCCATCTTGCTATCTTGCTTTTGTATTTATTTCATCACCATTTCAAGTCTAAAAGTAAATAAAATGTACGGGGACCATAGACATGTGGTGTTCTAGTTACACTGTGAACTCATCTTTTATTTTTTTTTAGTTCTATTCATTTAATAAATAACTTTGATCAGTCAGTATTTTTGTTGTAACTGAACTCTCCACAGCAATTAGAGCACAATCGAGCCAATGAACAGTGACTATTAGCTGACAAAAAAAAGATTCAACAGACCTCAATAGTTTGATCCATTTATTTTCTTTTGTTTTACCTATGTCATACCTCTAATACACTAAACAGTCAACAGGTTTGCACAAAATGTGGCATTGATTATGTAGTTTTTCTGGCCTTGTAGTAACAGCCACATCACACAGCAAGTAACTTTTTTAATGTTTATGGAAATGTGAAATTTATTGCTCAAGAACCACAGTCCCATAGACCTAGATGTTACTTTTAGTACATATAAAATCCACGTGATGAACTGTAATAAGGAAGTTTGGACAAACTTGGAATATAGGACCTCTTATCAAGGGATTTAGTGTATAAGAACATTTCCTGTCCAAAAACCCTGAGGGAAATTGTTTAAGAGGTATTTAATCATTTGTGGGTGAAATGAAAATAATAGCTTCATCCAAAATCCTCTGGGGGAAAAGTTTCCTCTTTCTCACTGAGGCACAAATATGATTCCTTCTCCACTTCTGCTCTGCACTCAGATCTGTTAATAATCTCTTTGCTTTAAGTGGGAGCAGGCATCTTGCATGGCCCAGGGCAGTGTTACATGCCGTCACACACTCCAGAAGGGACTGCTTAACTGCGGTCTGGAGCACACAGGCATGGGGCTGTGGAATGTGCATACACTGGAAAGGGGGTTGGGACCAAGGAGAGAGGGGAAGAACAGCAGTCTCTCTCTCTCTCTCTCTACTCGTCACAGATCTCCATATTTAGAGCACAGAGGTCTCTAATGAAGGCAGTCCATCACTTTGTTTCCTTTTACTGGGAACATCTGCCTCAGCACACTGCAAATGATGGCATTCATGCAGAGGCGGAGCCAGTCTAAAATGGGATTGGGTGTGCATCTAAACTGTAATTACACTGTTAATCATGTAGCAGAAGTCAGTCACATTTATTATATTTAATTGACTCAACTGCACAGCAGGAAAAATAGATATAATTTTACAAAAAAGTTTTATTATCTTTTAAAATGTTTGTACACTCGGTATGACAATGTGCTTACACAGTACTTACAGTAGAGGAGGGTGAAACTTTTTACATACAAAAATTAAAAAAAAGAAAACGCCACCAACAATAACAACGGGGGAAAAAAAAACAAAAACAAAAACAAAAACCCCACATGAATATTTCACCGGCCAGGGAAATAAAATAAAAGGGCTGTGAATCAGCGGGGTCCTAAGTTTGACAGACTGATGAAGGAACTGCATCAGGAGGACTGAGCGGGTGAGTATGGGTGGGCTCACTGTGCTCCATGAACTTTCTCTCCTGCATACAGCTTTGGTAGTTTTACACATTATTTACACTTTCAATCATGAAATGATAGTCCTTTTAAAAAGTGTTTGCTTATTTAATCATTCCCAAAACTATTATTCAATATATTCACATATAAAGCAATATACATATGTTGGAACTGTATTTAATGCAATTCAATGGGCTGTGAGACCGGTGACCTAATGCTAAAGAAACAACTTTTATAGCCAACCGTTAAAAAAAACTTGGAAACAGTTTGTGGAAGCAAGGCCGGTCTAAGTGTCTTTACTGACTGACTAGGACAAAACAAAAGAAAAAAAGATCCAGAACACACAAGATGTTTAGAAACGGTTAAAACTGCTATGCTACAACCTTCATTTTCATCATCATCCTGGCAAGAAGAGGAATTAAAACAAGTTGGGAAAGGGGTTAGACATGAAATGTGGAAAAACTGGATACACAGCTAAACAGCACGTCAAACACAACACATTCAAACCCTGCTCCCGTTATTATACAGAAATTGATAAAAGACAAGAAAATATTGATCACTAACCCCTTTGCCAACCTGCTTGTCATTAGTTGATCCCTCAGTGTCTTGTGAGTAAAAGCTCATCCTAGTGAGGGCATATTACTTGAAGCAGGAGACTTGGAAAATGTAGGAATTTCCATAAGGATGCCACTCTAACCTCAGCCTACCATCATGCATTCATAAAACAACAGAGGCTCCAAAGTCTTGTGGTTAAGAAGGCAGGGTTGGAGGAGTGGAAGCTTGATCCTCCACAGCCCAGTTAAAAGCAGCACCAGATAGTCAGTGGCAGGGGGCAGAAGCGTGCGGGGACTGGACTGTTCTGTCATTGATCCATTTTTAACAGTGAAAAGTAACAATGTAACTTTGATCAGTTTGACATCAAAGTCAATTCCTTTGAGTAGTTTTCATTTGGGGCTATACGAGTTTAAAAAGTGGAATTGAGGTGATCATCTCAGGAACATTTAAGATCCACAAATGAAAAAGAAAATGCTAAAAAATAAAACAGTCAGTGGAAACATTAAAGTCTCTGTAGCACCCCTGTGTTATCCTTCGAGAACACTGCCACCTGGAGGTCTTGGGTTGTTCTGCAACATTTGAGTCTCCGACAGTCACTAGAACGGGGCTCCCTGCGTGGTTGACGGGGCCTGGAGAGCTTCTTGGGCAGCAGTGCAATTCTTCGACATAAATACAAATAAGAAACTACTTCACTGTTCAGGCTGTCCGGTTCATACACAATGGAGTGATTGGAAAGGCATATCTGTGCTTCTCCTGTGTTAGCGAAGAGCAAGTTCAACATCTGGGGCTTCAGCAGGTCAGTCAGCACACCTCTGTGTCCTCCTTGGGCCTGTACACAGAGCCAAACCTCTGCATGTACTTTTTGATGTATTCCTTGGTCTTGTGCTTCACATTCTCGTTGCACTCAAGGTCCTCAGGATTCGTGCAAGCTTTCAGCTCCTTATTCATAACTCCGTGAGTCAGCTGGATATAGAGTAGAGAGGAGCAAGGAGTTAAGCATGTTTCTTGTCACCAGAGTGCAGTAAATGATATAATTACACTGTGTATCTACGTTGTGGTCGAGTGGTTGAATGGTTAATCTCTTTTAGTGACTTTGCCCTTTATAATTTGAAACAATGAAACAGTATCTTCAAAATGAGTAAAGCCCAGTTGGTCTTTCTGTTTATTGCGCCCATGTCCTCAGAGTCCAAGTGGCACTCATTGTAAACCACTCTGCTCATACACAGTCATTGGACCCACCGTGGTGGAAAGAATGCTGCTCTTTGAAGAGATGCTGCTTAAAAAGAGCTTTTTAGAAAGAAATGTGTAAAACAAAAGAGAGTGAGATAATAGTTGAACAATGTGTTCTTAGTCTCTTCCAGAGGCAGAACACGAAACCATTTGGCTGCAGACAGAAATCGTGGGAGCTCAACTATTCAGCTCTGGTTTGAGGGAAACTTTGAAAACTTTCCTTTTAAGTTAAAAGCTGACCAATACTTTCATTATGCTCTGACCAACAAAAAAATATTAAACGCTTTTCAGGGATTTGTGGAAATAGTAACTGGATGTACAAACATCCTATAGTTTAATCTTACCTTCCTTGCCAGGTGTTTGAAATCCTCCGTGTTGCTGATACGTCCAGATTTGCAGTCTGGCTTCCGATAGGGATTTAGACATTGCACAATGAACTGGGACATCTGATCAACACACAAACAAAAAGGTTGTGTTAAAAAGGAAACGGCAAAACAAAAGGTTTCATGGATGGATATAATGCATTCACTTCCACACAGGTAAAGGGGGCAGACAGTCGGAAAAATGGACACATCTGGAGTTAAAAAATATTGGAGGCTCACCTCTTTGCGAAATGTCTCTTTACTTTTTTTAGCCAGTTCACTGGAAGTGTCTGCTTCAGCCGTCTTTGTGGAGAACTGTCAAGAAATAATAGAAGAAATGAGGAAGAGAATTAAAAGGCCAGGTGGCTGCTCAAGTGTGACTTCCAATCGAGTTCTACGTACCATGCACTGCATATTATTGCATATGTTTGTAGTTTTAAGGTCTGAAAAATAATACCAATGCAAAGAGCCTTAAAGCGCAATATCACTGAGTTTTACACTCCTCTACGATTTCCTTCATACGATTCCCAAACCCATATATTCACGTAGTGAATTTAGGTCTGGTGGCACCAGGCTAGTTCTGGAGGTCCTTCTGGAAATAAGTCCATAATAAATGAGATATTAAGTCTAAAGTCTAGAGAGGTTTGTTTGTGGGCGTGCCTAGTCTTTCTGACATGCCTGGAGTGCAGTCAGATTGCTGGTCTCGCTGGGCAGGCATAATGTTCTCAGATTCTCAGTCAGTTTGAGTCAGATCCACCCTTCGCTCCTCCCCAGCTCATCTAAATATGCTCACTTCTGGCTCCAAAAAAAACAACAAATGGCAACAGTAAAAAAAAAAACAGACTTGAGGCTTCAAATCGGCAGTTCACAAACCAAGGAGTGATATCACAGTGTGGGTTGCTTCTTGTTAGTCGCACATTTTTTTTTAGCTTTAAGTGGAAGACAGTATGACTCCGTCATCTACAATGCAGCCCCATCTCTACACCAACTTAATCAAACATGGCAACTAGCTGCAGAACAGTAGCCACCAAGGTCAGTGGGCCATCAAACAGCACCTGCTCACCAGCTACTTGACACAAAGCAGGGATATCCTGCCAGGATGCTGCTTCGCTGGCTTCAGCCTTCAACAACAAAGGCAAGCAAGCAACAGCTGACTGGATAGAGCCACAACAAAGTGGTGAGTATCCAGAACAACAAGGGAATCTTTCTCTCACTCACTCTCGCACAAATGTTTCATGAAAAACATGAATCTCTCATCCCGGTTTTGAAGTTTTTTTTTTAACTCGGCTACGTCCTCTTTAAAGAAACAAAGGGACACTTGCGCAGTCAAACTATAAAACGGAACCGCAAATAAATGAATGCTAGATCTTCCAGATGGTTTCCATTATCCTCAAAGTCAGAGTAAAAAATGAAAAGGGAAAAACAAACGAGGCAGAGGAGGAGATGAGCGTGGCCATCCCCTCCCCTTGTGGCCTTGAGGCAAAGGGACAGACAGCTGAGCAGAGGGTGGGGCGAGTGAACACTCTTCAAATTTCTGTCTCCATGATGAGGATGAAGCCATTTTGTGAAGACTGCTTGTTTATGGTGTCGTGCGGAGAGCTTCTCTTTTTTTCCTCCCAGAGAAACAGCTGAAAGTAATCACTATTGCAGCATCTTCAATTACCTCAAGGAACAAACACTATAGTCACACTTATCATTGAAGCGCAAACTTTATGGGAACCAAACGAAAGAGTGAGGCGGATTCTCCCTCATTCTCACATGAAGGCAGGCTTACAGATTTGCCTTTTCAATCTGTTGCTACCATTAAAAACAAATCTTTTTTTTTTTTTTTTTTACATTTCATAAGACAGTGTAGAAAGATAAATGCTACAAGCTCACCTTGGAAGGATTCTCATCGTAGGTGGGTGTTCCCAGGTCCATCTCGGATTCATGGTCCACACTAGTGTTGTCACTACTTCCCTCCCAGGTTGGTGGGTCCCACTGTGTTTGCCTATTGGGAAACATTGTCAAGATTGGGATACATATAGGGATTTTATGGAAGCACAAACAAACTACACACACTGCTATACCAACCTTGTGGCTATGTGGTAGTAGTAGATCTTGCCTTCAGTGTCCCGAGCCACTTTCCAATTGGGAGGTAGGACAATAGTTTTGGGTTTAGGGGGAGAAGGAGGAGGCAGGTCTATCACATTGTTGGGTACAATCATTTCCTGGAGAGGAGGAAAAACATATAAATTAAGTAAATACATTTAGCTTAAGTTTGAATAACCTGTAGGCAAAAATTATTGGCACCCTTCCACTGACCTGAAATAAGTTGAAATAGTATTTTTTTTATGGAACACATTGTTTTTTAAATGATAGACCAAATAAAAAATGGCTGGGACAAAAACATTGGGCGCCTGAAGCAGATATTTTGTAGCACACAAAGTAGCTCATCAACATGATTTTTTTTTAATTTATTTTTTTTACAAAATTCTCCTTGGTGCTTTTTACACCGTTCAAAGTAATCTTCTGTTCAATCTGGGGTCAATTTTCCTCATGCAGGGAGGTTGGCTACAGTCCCACAGACTTCCCAATATTAACAGGAACATGAGGCTGCCTGGAGGTGGTCTTGTAGTCTTGGCAACAAATCTCACAATTCTCTTCATTTCTTTCTCTCGTCCATGTCCGGTGTGGCGCATGCAATGATAGCAAAAGCAGAAAAAGTACTTCTGACTGGGGAGTTCTCTATTTAAATAAACAAATGACTGATATCACAACAATCCACTTACTTTATCAGCACTTCTAGCAGGTGTCTATTTTGCAGAATAATCGAGAATTCAGGTCTTTCACAGCTAATTTGTTTTATTCTATGATGAACCAAAGATGCAAGTGCACACGATAAAACAGCCTTTAATTTCAATACTGCATTGTTTCAATGATGGTTTACAGATACCAACACTTTTGTGTGACCTCTATTGGATTTTGCTAGGAAGGACTACCTTATTTGCTTTAAGTACTACATTTTAATGGTGTCTGTAGTTTAACATGTTCACGTTCATATTTTCAAATGGGCCTCATTCAGTGCTCCTCTGGCACATCTTAAAACCACTTTGTCACTGTAGGAGTCAGGTCATGGACATAATTTAGACATACACACCCCCTTGTGGCGAAACTGTGACAGAGGCTTAGCTCAAAATAACAGATCCTTAGAAGAATACATTATTAAGTAATCCTACCAAATAAACCAGCTTTCTCTCCTCAATTTATGGCCATTTTGTTTACTGTTGGGAATCATTGCTCTATTTGTTCTGTCTTGCCCTCACAAATAAAGATATAGTTTTATGGGAGCTGTAAAGCATTAATATGTATCTGCCATGGATTAGGAGCAGATTTCACTTTACTTCATACATTTTAGAAACTGAATCTCAGTGCGCATGTTACCTGCGGGACAGTTTGTGATGTGACAATGGTGGTGACTGTGCCTCCCTGCTGCACCACCACTCCCTGCTGATGACCAGGATAAACTGGTTGGCCGTGTAGGTAGCTGGCCGTGGGCTCAGCGTACGCCTTCATAAACAGAGAAGGAGAACAACAATAACATCAGACAAGTCTTAAAGAATGTGCTGAATTGAGCTGTAACCGCAACAAAAATGTAAAAACATATTGTGCATTTAAAATGTACAATACATTAGCAATGCAGATGATTGTTGAGCAGAGTTCAAGGTTATTAAAAAAAAGAGGAACATTCTCAGATGCTCCTTATCTTTAAAGGCTACACCTCTATTACTATAACATACTGGCCAATTACACATTTTTAACCGTTAATAACCTTAAAATAAGGGATATTTATCATGACAAACATCAGACTTGAGCAATGCAAAAATGTGAGCACAGTAAAACTCCCTGAACATGTAAGACCAGAGTAGGAAGACGTACCTGTATGACAGGAGTGTTGGCCTGAGGGTAGGCGGTGGGGATGCTGTAGATGGTTTGACATGGCTGGCCCTGGTAATAGATGGCCGTCTGTGTCTGAGCCTGTCCTGGAGCTGTGGCGTACTGCTGAGCAGGCTGTGTCTGCACAGTCACCGCCTGCTGAGTGGTGGGGTCCCAGAGAGTGGTGTAGCTCTGCTGGCCTGGTACCTGAGGAGCTGACTGGGCCGGTACAGAGAGGACAGCTAGCCCTGCGTCCTGGGTTGCTACACTTGGCTGGGCATACTGCTCGGGGTTGGCAGTGGTGAGGTTGGTGGTGGCGATGTGCTGAGAGAGATTGGAGACCGGAGTTGTCTGGGAAGTAGAGGATGGAGAGGGTAGTCCCATATCTGAGATAAGAAGCTGAGGAGGATTCTGTTCATAGCTGAGGGCGGGGTCAACCGCAGGGGTAGGGAGGAGTACTTTGCCTGCGTTGGGGTTGGATGGATCCACAAAAGTCTGGATGGGATATCCAGGAGGGTAGGTGATGAAACCAGGGCTCTCCGCATAGGCCAGAGCAGGGTCATAAGCCAAAGTTTGGAGCTGTTGCTGTTGCTGCTGTTGAAGTTGTTGTTGCTTCTGGGCTTCCCGTTGAGCAACTTCCTGTTCAAACAGCTTTCTGCGCTCCTCTGTGGAGAGCTTGTTACGCTCCTTGCCACCAACTCCTCTTGGCGTCTTGCTGCTGTTAGATGAGTCGAACCTTCAAACCCAGAGAACAAGAACACAGTTCAGTGCCAAAACTATGATACTTAACTATGATAGACGGCTTTACACTATGCTTGGAAGACTCTCTCTACCAGTCACAATTCACGGGACTTCCTACCGTTCCTCAGTCCGTCGGCTGCTCCTTTCATAGGATGATGGTGGTGGAGATGGGGAGCGTCGCCTCCGTCGCTCAGAGCTGCGAGGAGTTTTGTCAGAGCCACGATCCCGATCCCGATCCCGGTCCCGGTCCCTTTCCCGATCCCGGTCTCTGTCTCTGTCTCTGTCCCGGTCCCTGTCCCTGTCCCGGTCCCGTTCCCGGTCCCTGTCACGGTCCCTGTCACGGTCCCAGTCACGGTCCCTGTCACGGTCCCTGTCTCGGTCCCTGTCTCTTTCCCTGTCCCTGTCTCTGTCCCTGTCATAATCTCTGTCTCTGTCACGTTCCCTCTCCTTGTCTCGTTCCCTTTCACGTTCTCGGCTGCCAGAGGCGGTGCGTGGTGTCAAAGCTGTGTCTCGATCTCGGCTGCGATCTGCCAAAAAAAAGGACAAAATTAAATTAGTCAAAATCATTAAAAAAATGTTTTAAGCTGAAATGAAGTTTTGGAATAAGCTTAGCACCTGCTTCCTTTTCCACCTGACTCTTCTTTGGTATCCTGTACACCTCCTGAAAGGACAAGCGCAACTTTAAGATTAGAATACAATCAAATGTGAGCAGATTACAAACAACAATGGTGATGCTTTACATTGTGGTGCATATTTGATCATGTTTGCCCTTAAAAGCATATTTGAACACACCTTCAGATCCTTCCAGCTCTCTAGAAGCCTGGCAGCCATACCACTAATGTCCAAAACACTGAGTTGGGGTTCTTGACTCCGCTCACTCTCCACATCTGAGACACCCTCCTCTTCATCCTGAGAAGGAGTGCCTATCACCGATGGATCCACAGGGGTTGCTGTGACCTCAGGGGGCATGGAGGCCTCGATGGTCTCGGAGCTTGGAGGAGCATCGGTAGTAGATTCATCAGTTAGTGGCTCACTGCCAGAAGGAGGTTTCTCAGGTTCTTGTGCCTCTGCCTGGGTTTCCATACTCTCTGAAGGCTGCTCAGGCGTAAGGTCAGCAACATCTGTTTCGATGGGCTGAACCACTGGCTCATTGTCTTGAACAGCGAGCTGGTCACCTTCAAATTCGGCCTTTTCTGTCGCTACCTGGCTGTTCTCCTTCTCTGCACTCTCCTGTTCTTCACTCGGCTCTTTTGAAGCCTCGGGTTCTTCCGCCTGACCCTCACTCGTGTCCTCTTTCATCTCCGTGTCGTTCCTTTCCACGTCAAACTCGGTTTTCTCTTTCACCTCCTCAGTTTGAGGTTGGTGTTGAGTGCTGGAGCTCATCCCCGCCTCTTCCTGATTCTCTGCTACGACCTCTTTTACCGACTCTTCTACTTCTTTCGTTGGATCTGCAGCTTCACCTAGCGGGTCTGCCTTCAGCTGTTTTCCATCGGGCAGTCCTGCACGTGAGTTTTCATCTTCTTCCTCATCATCCTCTTCTTCCTCCTCTTCCTCCTTTCCATCAGATGCTTTGCTAGCGTCAGAGAGAGCGCTGTCCAGGCTGTTTTCACTGATGATTTTAAGGCGTCGGTACACAGCAGGTTTGGAGGCGTCACCGTCCAGTTCTGGTCCCAGTTTGGTCGAGGAACCGTCAGGAGTGTTGAGGGGGGTTTGGGCACGGGAGGTGTTCTCACTGGAGTAGCCATCCATCTCAGCCTGCTGAGGGAGAGTTTTTGTCTGGGCCCACCGCTGAATGAAGGTCAGGATTCTGCTCTCCTCCAACATGTTCTTAGTCGAGATGGGCAGCACAGCCAGGGTCTTCAGAATCTACAAAATGAAATCGACTATCAGTGATCAAGAAGCAGGGGCTGTATATATATGATACAGGCTCTTTGTGACTTCAGTGGAATGTTACATCATGAACATTTTTTCAAAGCCATAAACTTATCTCACCTCTAACTGCAGTTTGGTGTTGTTGGCACTGTTGCCTTTAGCTTCAGAAAGCTCCACCATGAAGATCCATAGCAACGACAAGCCATGATGGTCTAGGAACTGCTTCAGGCACGAGGGATTTTGAGTATCCTATGCAAAACAAACATATTACACAGTGAAAACGATAACAACAAACACCAACAATATAAACAAGGCATCAACTGCTCAGGGCATACTTGTATGAGCTTGAGACAGATGAGTTTCTGCTCCATGGTTTCCACTCGGACCATTAGTCTGCAGAGAGACACCACTTGTTTCTCATCATACAGGCCTTCTCCGTTCTCCAGCAATGCCTCCAGCTCCTCATCAACCTGTGGAAGGACAATATGAGGTTAGATTCAACAATACAGTTTGTCTTGGAGACAATGGTGACAACATATATTACATTTATTTAAATATTTTAATTCATATATTTTGAATTCATGAAGTACAATTTACCTCCAACATCATGAAGATTTAAGGCTGATTGATTTATCGATTGGCTGAAATTAGCCATCACAGATATATTGATATCTACATATTGTCAAATATTTTAAAAAAAAAGAAAAAAAAAGAAGGTTTTTTTTCATACCACAATGTGGAAAAAGGTGCTTGTAGTAATTTAGAAATTTTTCTATTCAAGTTTTTTTTTTTTTTTTTTTAATTTACAGATATTTATAATTATTACCTTCCCTGTGAAGTTACATTTTTCAATGCACTGATGTCATTTTGGAGAGTAAAAACTAAAATAAATAAATCAATAATGCCCTGTCTTTTGTGTTTTAACTGTATTATATAAGGATGGGCCCAGCCACTAAAGCTCTGAGAACATTTAGCTAGACTCCTGTACACATAGAGATACCATTGCTGCTGTATGTAACTGTAGAGCAAAATTTTTCTTTTGGGAATACTTGTTCTACAGATGTAGGTTCAAATGCGTTTCAAACAGATACCGGAGAGACATTCAAGTACGACTGAATGAACTGACCGTGGTGAGAGCGCTCTTTCGACTGCGGTCTTTCTTCATCTTCCCTCCAGCTGCTCTAACACTAACTCTGTTCTCCCCACCCAGAAAGCCTCTGCAGCTGGGTGCTCCACAGAAGCATTTCTGTGCTTCTTTCCTGCAGAGTAAGACAAAACAAAGATGAAACCGCAATGGCTTAACCATGAGTAAAAGAAGTTAACTAACCACTCTTTATGAACATACAATATGTCTATGTGAACATACCTATGTCAAATGTGTTTACACATCCAACAAAAGCATGGACAGACAAAATAACTGCAGAAATTATTTTACCCATATCTCTGAAACTGGTAGTCAAATGTCAGCTCAGTTCCTGCAGTGACAGCCTTGGTGGTGAAGAAACCAACTCGAAG
The DNA here is from genome assembly GCF_029030835.1 of Brachyistius frenatus. Taxonomy (NCBI): domain Eukaryota; kingdom Metazoa; phylum Chordata; class Actinopteri; family Embiotocidae; genus Brachyistius; species Brachyistius frenatus. The sequence continues at coordinate 4,305,121 of NW_027210619.1, read as the reverse complement.
CTGGCCGTTGACAGTCCACTGAACCGGGATAAAAAGAAAAAAAAAAACATCCTCAGTTTAGCCAGATTACACAAAGACACCCTGAAATAGTATACTAAAATGCTTTATTTTGCCAGTGTACCTTTTGGGTTTCACAGTTGGGCTCGCAGCTGTGGTTCATGAACCGAGAGCAGTTACCCTTCAGTGTTGCATCAATGATCTGAAGAGACATGAATTAGTTATTTCTGCCAGATACTTCACTTGAATCATTAAAACAAATTCTGGTTTAAATAAGGCACATTAATTTCAATGTTTTATATAATAACTCACCTCATTATTTTTCAGGGCCATAAAATAGTAGTGGATGTTCTTATTGCGAGCATATTCTTTCACCCTCGTTTTGAACTCCTTGTGGTCCAACACCTCTCCGCAGTATTCCAGTACAAAGGTGTTTCTAGGATAACAGTAAAAAAAATTTTTTTTTTTTTTAAAGAGCAATCAAGTCTGATAAGTATCTGGACAGTTTTTTCAACAATAACATCGATAACTAAAACATGCCACAAAAAAAACATAATCTAAAGAGTGAAAATGTAATAGCTTTACTATGTAGCCTGATTGCAATCCAATCTCACTTTTGTTAACCAAAGAATGCTTATCTGCTACAAAAACATTCTAAAATGTCATTGAAAACTTTTAAGAGCCTTACGAAACCAAGTCTTTAGCTGCCCGTAGTCCCCAGCCCTTATCCTCTGTGAGGATGACCTCGAAGCCTGCATGTTGTTTCATCTGAAAGCGACGATTAGAGCAGTACACTCCATTTAGGCACCGTGATGAGCTATGAAGAAAAAAGTTCAAGAAAAAGATGTTACTAGATGAAAACAAGGGGCCTTGTCAAGCTCCTATTACATACTACTGGAGTTCTCTTGCCAAAGGACAAAACAGCACATAAATAGTATTTGTCTGTACCTTTCTCTACTAATTGTGATATATTTTCTTAATCTAGGATTAAGCTGACTTCTTCCAAATTGTGCCACAATCAATAATAATAATAAACTTACCACTCAATCATCAGCAGACGGTTCAAACAGTCTTCCCCGCATGCCAACACTCCCCTTGAACGGTCCTCTCTGGGCAGCACTGGGCACTCGCATTGCATCCTTTTAATATCTCGATGAGATTTGCTTTTCTTTCTGCAAACAAAATTTAAAAAAACTCAAGCCTGAAAAGTACTAAAATGTTTTATTATGAAGTTATGAGGGTTCAGAGAATGCTCCTGTTGTGCATGAACGGAGTGCAGCACCGTGATGTGTATGGCGCAGATGAAAGCTAAATACTTTGAGAATATATATCCCAAGTTATATTGTTTGATCAACATCAGCACCAGTTACAGGTGTTTTTGTGAGCATTGGCATGTGTGCATTTGTGGTGTCACCATTCAGTTGTTAGATTTTATGTCAAACTCGGGAAATCCTCATTAGAGACCCCTAAAAATGCTTCAGAAAACCTACAGCAATGAACCAATGAGTCTGGAGGGGTGTTTTGATTAATATTCACATGTAAAAAGGGGCAGAGCGTCACTGTCCAAGACTGAAATAGGCACATCAGGTCAAGAGCTCAACCAGGTGGATTTTCTGTGACATTTGCGGGGTTGTGCACCATGAATTTGTCCCACGGGGTCAGACTGTCAACATCGAGTTGTACCGTGATGTTCTGCTACGTCTGAGGGAAAACGGTTATTGCAAACGATCTGAACTGTGGTGACGTGGCACATTGGTTCCTTAACATGACACGTCCACTCAGCAGGTTTCTCGCCTGACATGCTTCTTTCACATGTATGCGTAATTTGATGTGCGCCCTCTGCTCAACTCAGGTTCAGGGTGAAATCGCAAATGCACACATACCAGTGGTAACAAAAATGCTACATAATTTGGAATACTTACTCACAAAAGTTATAGCTTCCCCGTACTCCCTACATGTCATGATGCTGCCCTCTTTTTGCTTGCAACAGGAACAGTCTCAGAACTTGATTGTCCTTTGGTACTTTGTATTTTTTGCACAAACACATCTCGTCAATAAAGCAAACCTTACCTCTCGGTCAAGTAGAGGTTCTCTTCAATCAAGTCAAAGTAAGGGGGCATCTTTTTAGACTTGGAAAACTCTTTCCATTTATTGGAATCTTGAAAGTCCTGCAGAGTGAGTAATGGACGGAGCAGCTCGGCTTTTACAAGACTTTCCTTAGAGACATCAGTATCTCCTTGGCGCTCCCTCTTGCCCGCAGGCCCAGCCTCAGCCTCATTGTCGGAATCTGATTCGATTTCTGGACGTCTTTTCTTGGGAGGGCCCCTGCCTCTGTGGGGTCTAAAACTGTCTTCTCTAGGGGGGTCTGGTACTGCAGAGCCCCTGCTATTGCTGCTTATTTCATGACCTTGCACAAAGCTGGATGACCCTGGAGTGTTCGGTTGACTGAATTCAACAGCTGTTTTACTAAGACTGGATGGTTTGTCCCCACTGTAGTCATCATTGTCATTCGTGAGAGAGTCAGGATGGATTTCTCCTGAAAGATCCTGATAATGTTCATGTGCATGGAGGTAGGGTTTTCTGCTGGTCTGCATGTTTGGGGATTGGTGGGTGCAGGAGGCAATACTCTGTCCATGATCTTGCCCTTTGGAAAAGGTTTCCGTCAGTTTAGTGTTTGTTAATTGTGGCCCATGGCTGCTATCGGGCTGCTGGTATGTACTACTTGGCTGTTCTGGTTGGAAAGAGTCCCAACCCAAGCTGAATCCGTTGTTGTCAATTACATTGTCAGCATTGGGGAAATCATGCTGTTGGTAAAGCAAGTATGTCCGATCACCTCTGGGACTTGCATCGTGTTGTTTGTGCCCTTGCTCAAACTGTCTGGAATTATCCAATGTGTGAGTCGAATCTCTGGCACTTCCGTGGGCACTGATATGACCAGCTGTGTAAGGCTGGGCATTGATGGAGTTGGATCCCTCTGAGTGACTGGTGCTATCGATCATATTGCTCTGGGATTGACACAACACATTGCTACTGAATGAATCACCTAAACCAGTCTTTATTGGGAGCAGTCTTTGCTTCAGGCTTGCGTCAACTCCTATACGAGCATTGTGTAGTTCTGAAATATTAGTAGGACTGCACAAAGAGGCGCCCCTGTCCTCTGTATCCATTGTTAGGGAAGAATTCTTTGGCACCACTACGACAGAGTGCAATTGTTTTATGGCCTCATCGCAATCAGAGTCATACTCTGAATTGTCACTGTCACTGGCCTCACTCTGTCCTCCTGATGTATCCTGATTAAGTGATGTTCTCTTACTCGGGTTGTTCTTGTGGTCACTGTCCTTGGATTTATTTTGATAATCGTCACCGTTCCAGCCCTCCGTCTTTGCAGGGGAGTTGTTCAGTTGTTTCTCATGTATGTGCAGAGGCCCATCTGTGTTTGGCGAAGCAATCAGTTTTAAGTCACTGTGGTCAATGCTGGTGCTTGCTTGCGAAGGCTCCCTTTGGTCTTTGTGTTTATAGGTCATGGATATGCTGTCTGAGCCAACTTCCTGCTTTGAAATCTCAGTCTGCTTCACCAGTTTGGAATGTGTAACAGCTTCTTGCTGAATATTATCTTTAATCTCTGAGTCTTGCAGGCTATTGTCTTTAGAAAACTCTATTTTTTTGACGGAGATTACTTTTTTAACAGTAGGCTTAGTATCTGAACAAACTGTCCTCTGTGAACTATCACTCTCTGAGGTGTCCTGCCCAACAATATCCCACCTGGACTTTCTGGCAGTGCAGCTGCTCTTTTTAACAGTATCCAAATTGTGCTGTCCCTGCAATTGCTGATTCTCAGATTCAAGACAAAATGAATCAGATTTGAGTGCAACACTTGTGTCCGACTGCTTGTCGATTGGCAAACCTTTACTCAGCTCAGCAAGCTCTGGTTTAGTATTTTGCTGGACATCATGTGTGACTGGTATGTCCACTGGCCCAGGTGAACAGTCAACAACTTTCTCGTCCTGGTTGCACATTATACTATCATTACCACTGCATGAATTTAAAACAGCTTCATTTGAGTTCAGGTGTGGCTGATTATGTGGAGAAAGGCTCCCTTTCACATTGGCCATGTTTTCCACAGCGACATTTACGTGCTTTTCGCTTGCACTTTCTGGGACAATTTTATTTTCTATTTCAAGATCTGGCTTTGTTTCTTCCTCTGTTTTGGATGCTGATTCTTGCAAACTCTTATCAGAGCATGAGGCCATCTCCTTAACATCGTGATTACTTTGTTCATTGCCGAGTAGCTGTGAATCCGATTTTTCTTTTTCACTCTGAGAACACAATTCTGCAGTGGTTGCACATGATGGTGCCTTGCCAGGGCTGTGATATATTTCATTTGATTGTCTATCATGTCCAGTGGCTTTCACAGAAGATCTAAAAGGGGTCATCTGTTTTGAATCTGGCCAACTAGATTTCTTTTGGGAGTTCTTGCAGTCCTCCAAGGAGCCAGAGCTTTTGTCGGAGGGCTGTGGTTTTGCCTTTTGGTCTGCCTCAGAGTCACTGGAGCTGCTTTTTTGCCGTTTTTCATTTATTTGAGAATGAGTATCAACACTGGAAGAAGAGGATTTGTTGTTGGTCTCTGACTTGTGACAGCTGCTAGATTTCCGATAACTGGAGTCCACGTCAGGAGAGCACTTGCGCTGGGAATCAGAGTCTGATAATCGCTTTGAAGTCCTTTCAGACTTTGATGACTGTGTTCTTTTATCCAACTCAGAAGAACGAGGAGAATCTATAGATTTAGAGGATTTTTCAGATTTTGAATAGGAAGATGATTTTGACTCTTTATGCGAGCTTGAGTGGTTGGATGACCGACTGGACTCATTTGTCCGTGTCCTTGCTTTCCTGTGGTCATCTTCAGAGTCAGAACTGTCCCGAGTTCTGTCGGTGCGAGAGCGGGAACATCTTCTTTCTCTGCGTGGAGAACTCCTGTGTGATCTGCGATCAGATTCATGATAGTATGACCTTTCTGAGCGTGATCCTCTGTCACCTCTGGATCTCTCTGATCTGGAGTGAGATGAACTTGTTCGAGACCCTCTTGATCTAGACCGTGACCTAGACCTGGACCTTCTGCGATCCTTGTCTGATCGAGATGAGCGGGAGGATGTGTGTCGAGAATCACGGTCTGATTTGGAGTAACTAGAAGACCTTTCGTGATTCTCTGACCGCTTAGAGGAACTTTTTTCCCTTTCCTCCACATGTGAACCAGAAGAGGACTTTTTTACCTCTTTGCTTCTGCTGTCAGGATTTGTTTTACTTTTGCAATCAACTGATTTGCGGTTGGAAGACATCTGGGCTGAATCTCCATCAGATTCTGAGCCAGTGGGAGCACTACCCGATTGTGACCTGGTTTTCCTTTTGTATACCTTATCATCCTGCTCATTACTGCTGGAACTCTCTCCATCTTTTCCTGAGGAAGCAGCTGGCTTCTTGAGGCTATGAGTTACTCTGGTCTCAGAGGCTTCAATGTGAACATTTTCAGAGGGGCAAACGCTAATGACATTCTGAGGCTGGGGTGCTGGGAATTCATCTTCACTCTTACTAGTTGATTTCTGAAAAACCTGTAGTTCAGAGGTGGGCGCCTCTTCTGGTGTAACAGCTGTTGGTTTCTCATCAGTCACTGAAACACTAAGAATTTGCTTCTTAAAATGCATCTTTGCTAAGTCCGTTTTCAGTTTAGTGGCAGAGGAGACTGGCGCTTGGGAAGATGTCTCTGCCATTGATGTTGGCACCGGGGGTGTCTGATTTTGCTCACTTTTGCTCTCTGTACTCTTCCCTGCTTTGTCTGAGGTTGACTGTGACAAGGCAGCAAGAGGTTCAGAGACAGACTTATCAGAAGTAGCAGGGACGAATAATGGGCTTTGCAGTGGCTTCTTCGTCTGTGAGAAGCTGAAGGACACTTTCTGACGACCCTGATCCTCTAGGTTGACCTTCATCTTGGTCCCTTTAGGCAAGAGATGGTTGGATAGCATCACTCTGGGAGACAGACTTTTGATTAGAGCTGCCTTGGATAGGCCCTCCACCGTTACCTACAATAAAAGAGAAAGTTTTTCTTAAATGCCATTACCATAACAAAAGCTGATTAAATACTCAAAACAAATGAGATATTTACACTTATTAGCTTTATTTAGTGAACTCACCGACGCACCACTCCCTTCCTCTCTGTCATAACACAACACCATTGGAACATAGAGGAGAGGAGAGGCAGAAAACAATTTATCAAAACGAACATTCTTAAGGTAACTCTGTAACTTCAAAAGCACAACGTCTTTTGCCGAATGTCAAACAGTGCTACGTGTATACTTTCTGCCACCTGTTCCTTTAACTTCATGTCAAAGTTTCAGGAAATACAATGCACATAAATAGAATTCAAATGTTTGGAAGTAATGGATTTGAATGGCACATAAAAATCACTAAGAGTACTTCTGAGACGGTCAGGTTCACTGACCTATAGATGTCACATGTACTGGATTGCCCCACAATTGTACACAGAGAATGGGCCCTGAGGATACCTCAGTTCTGTCTTTGCACTATTGTCATAAAGTTTAATAAAATTATCGTTATGTTAAATTTAAATTAAGTATTGTTACATTAAGGTAAGGTTAAATAAAGTACAAGTAAATTATATAGTCACCATCATATTCGTTTTAGGGAAAATCCTTCACAGTCAAATGATATCCAGAAGTTTTGCAGTCTAAGCACTACGAGTTAAAGGTCTTCATCGCTCACTCAGCTATATTTATCATTTCAAACTGATCTGATGCACAGAGCCTGAAGAACTAAAATGAACTCTTCTTTCCTTTTCAATGTCTTTGACACTGGAGGCTTCAACAATCTGAATTCTGAAAGTTTATGTTTGCCATGTTGCATTAACTTTATGGTATCACTGCTGAGTGAGTCAGAAGTTAGGGTTACACACTTAAATATGTCTGTTTTTAAGTCCCCTCCATCTCACATTATTGAGATTGCTGAGACTAGCAACTGCTGTTCCTAAACAGTAGAAGCAACAAATCTCAAAAAACAAAGTAGTACAGAATTGTTCAACATCTATACAGATTTGAGAATAAGTGGCTTCTTGTTCTATTAGAATGTGAGTGTGTTTTTCTTTGGGTAGGCTTGATATGGGTGCCGGGCCACAATTGGGTCATTTATTCCTTAGTGACTTTAAATTTTTCTTTTTCTCTCTCTCTGACCTTCAAAATGAGATGCTTCTACAGGGACATAACGATGAGTACAGTAGAAAGAGCTATGAGAAGCAGCCTTCAATCAAATGATTACTAGACTGGACCTACTAGATCAAAAACCTCCCCCTCTTACCTGTGCAAAGATCCCAAGTGTAATGCACAACTATTTCACGTTTCAAACTAATAAATATAAGCAAACAGTAAAAACTACATAATATGCAATAACATGCGCTATGTTTATAAATTATTTCTGTACAGTGCAATAAAAACAAATGACATTTTTTTTAAAGAAAAAGTTGCTGCTTTTTAAATTGATTTCATGATCATTTGGTTCAACCAAGGAAATTAAATTACATGTCCTCACTTGACTTTTTGACCTTTAATATCCAGTACTACAGCCAAAAACACTATTGAAATATATATTGACTGTACAAAAAACATCAGCAAGACACTCACCACTAAAAATTCATGAATAAATAGACAAATGACAGAATGCGGAAAAACACGTTATCAGATGCCAATATTTAAAAATAGCCCCTTTTTAAACAGAGGACGATCTAATTGTTTTTAATTATCAAATGACTGTTGAATAAAATGACTAAATAAATGACAGGACCTTGGGCTTAGGATGACCTTGAAGTCAAAACGTTTTAACAGTGCCAGAAAGATCTGCACAGAATATATCCAAAACACAATACAAGTTGGTAACCATAGCATAATTTGTGCAGTCCAATACCTGATTTCTGACTTGAGCAGAGGGTCCATTGAGAAACTCGTCTAGGATTAGTAGGCCCTGAAGAGGCTGCTGGCCAAGAATAATCCAAATCAGAGAAATGAGCCCTCCAAAGTGACGCCACACCTGCCAAAAAGAAAGATAGGGTTGCAGTGAACCGAGTCTCTTTATCCATAGCAGCTACACTGTCAGGAACATATAAACTTTTGACATCATTAACATGTGGAGAAAAAAAAAAAGTTCCCACAAATACACACGTTAAAATGTTTGCGCGACACGACAACTATAGTCGACTGTCACCGTGGGTTGTGCAAAACTGTTGTATTTACAGCAGGTACGCCATGTTAAAATGTGTGTAGAGTCACATGCATTGAACCGTTGAAAGGTTATGACTTCTGCAGGCATCTCTTCCTCCGATTTCTGTTATCTACGAATGCAATACGGCAGTTTACTGTCGACATGTTTATCTCCTACTAGACCTACATTTCCCTCCTTTTTTCTGCTTTAGTGCGTTGTTATTTTTCGACTGCTGCTGCTGCTGACAATAAACAGATGTAAAGGTTACATTCACCCGTGGTTTATAAATAGTCGTATCATGGTCGAAGATAGATGGAGGAAAAAAAAACATGGCGAGCAGAGAAACATGCAGCTCATTAATAGACATGTCAAGAACAAGCAAACGGTCTTACAGAGAAAACGAAGAAGAAGAAGAAAAAAAAAGCGTGTTTACGTGAATGACCACATCGACACTCTTCATGAAAACACACGGCGGCTGCTTTGGAGGCAAATTGTGAAACTAACTAAAAGCATGGCCTGTGCAGCCAAAACATGGCCTTTAAAATGATGCATTAAACACTGAAAACGAGCAGAAGATGACCTGCAAACCTCCCCGACTCTTAACATCTGATCAAGATGTTCTCACCAGCCCACACTACACCAGGCGTTTATAGGTGCTGAGCGGGGGGGGGGGGGGGGGAAACAAACAACAACAACAACAACAACGACGACGAGACATTAACTGAGTTGTTCGACTTTAGTTTAGTAAAAAAAAAAAAAATATATCAGAACCAGCTAAGCTAACATGAGTAAGCTAGCAAGAGAGATCTTTCGTGGGTCGGTGTTTGAAGATGAGCGTTTAGCTCTTTATTTGTGTCCGATAATGATGTATTATGCGGATGTCGACAAGTCGACGATTAGATGTTTAGTAATGTGACAAGTGTGGCGTCTAAACAAACGAAGAGGGCGAGCAGAGTAAGTTAGCAGCTAACGCTAGCTACGAGCTAGGTGTGTAGCTAGCAGCCTAACGTGACTGTTGTGGACTTTTTTTTTTTTTTTAACTCGTCGATCTTTGATCGGTGCCAAATGTGTTTAGTCGGGGACGACCAATGTTTCCCAGACAGCAAGGGCTCGTTGCTTCTTTCATTTAATTATTATTACGTCCTTAAAAGCGGGGAAGGTTTTGCTGTGAATTTCCAATTTTAGGATACAATGGACCCCATACACGGGCAGCCGGCTTCACTTAGCATGCCAGCTAACGATTTTATTTTGTACTTTAAATAAATAAATAAATGGTTTCTCCAAAACCAACATAAACACCCTTCTCCCCACCTCGAGTAAAAATTAAAAAAAAACATTAAAAAAAACCCACACACGAGTGGTTGACGAGATACTCACTTCACGAAGTGTTTCGGGTCACGAGGCTCCCCCATCTCCTGAAGTCCTCGGCGGTCGGCCTCTTTGTGAAGCATCGAGCGGAGCGATGTACGCCGACGTCAAATCCGTACGAGAGTCGTCGGAAACGACCGTCGTCGGCTCCAGAGGCTCCTCCGCTGCTGCTGCTGCTGCTGCTTCAGCATGGGTGAATGTTTGGTTCAAACCGAGCCAGCATGAGCTCACATAGTTGAGCTGAGAGTTTCAGTCGAGGGGGAGGAAAGAGGTCGAAAATAAATTAAAAAAAAATAAAAAGATCAATGACATCCGAGACTCAGAGGAAAGTGTCTGAATTTGACCGACAATCTGGGGTTTTTTTGGACGGTGTCTTATGTCTTATGTCCCATGTCCCCCCCCCCTCCCTCTCTCTCCCCTTCCCCTTCCCAACGCACTGGTCCCCCCCCCCCAGTAGTGTCTTTCTGGCTGCTCTGTTCACCATCACATGATGTGGGGGACACAGCTGGCGCCAACCCCGGAGCGCACTGCGGGTCCGAGATTTTCCTCAACAACTTACTGCGTAAATTGTTGTTGATGATAAATAATAATACGAGCCTCGTCAGCTTTTGTTAGAAAACAACCGATGAAACAATGCAGTCGAGAGGTGACAAGCGCGATACGCAGAAAGCAGTTTGATATTGTGGCTACTGATTAGGTAGGTAGTTACTTCATTAATCCCCGAGGGGACTTTTTTTTTTTTCGCTACAGCAGCATACAGAAGCAATAATAGATACAGATAATAAGATAATAATAGAATAATAGAAAAGCAATAAAATAGCAGTAAAAAAATATAAATATAAAATGCACAGTATATACAGTACAGTATATATCTATATATATATTATATACAACAATGATGGAAGAAATACACAGATGTTTAAGTAAAAAGTACTATAAATACAACTGTGAAAATACTCCGCTACAGGTAAAGGTCTTGCATTCAAAATTTAATGTATGAAAAGTAAAAGTACACTGCAGAAAATGCTTCCTGTCAGTGCTTTACTATTATCTTGGATGTTTTGAGATTAACATTACTGCTGCAATAATGTGTATTTTACTGTTAGAGCTATTTATTTAAGGTCGTGCTGCTATTTAATTTATTGGTTAGTTTAATCTAGTGATGTATCATATTCTATAAAAAAAAATCTTCATGTCTGTAAAAAGTCCAAAAGCTCAGAAAAGGACTCCAGTTTTCTGCTTTATGACATATTTCAGCTCACTCAAGAGGGTTTTTAAGTAGGCTTGTTTACTTAGCTTGAGAAGTATGAGAATCTTGAAGGAACATTTTACCCTCCACAAATTGTAATCTTAAAAGTGACAAGTAATTTAAACTGTCCAACAAATAATAGCAGAATAAAGAGAACAATGTTTGCCTCAGAGATGTAAAAGAGTGAAAGTATAATGAGGCATAGAATGGAAATACGCAAGTAACGTACAAGTACATCGAATTTGGATGTAAGTACAGTACTTGAATGGACTTCCTCCATCACTGATAAAAAAAAAAAAAAAAAAAACAACAACCAATATTTACACCCAGCAGCACTCAGGTGGTCAAAAGTGTCACCACGTAGGTTGACATGTGACTTGCATGTAAAATGTTGGAAATAGTTTGATGAGTCGAAGTAGGCTCAACATAGAAAGACAGAGGTAAAAAAAATTGGAAAGGAGATAAATATCATGGGGTTTGTTGGAATGTGAGCTAAAACAAAATTACAGGTATATTTCACACAACAATAACACTGTTGTCTGTGTTCTTGGTTGTTTGTATATAATATATATATAGATATATATATACTGTACTGTATATACTGTATATACTGCATTTTATATTTTTACTGCTATTTTACTGCTTTCTATTATTCTATTATTATCTATTGCTTCCTGTATGCTGCTGTAGCGAAAGAAAAAAAAAAATTCCCCTCGGGGGATTAATAAAGTAACTACCTAACCTAACCTAACATTTGAATATTTACATGAAACATGAGCAGCCTCCCGGTACTACCGGTAGGTGGCAGTATGCAACCTTCGACGTTGGTTTGCAGCCCTTTGAAGAAGAAGTCCCCCTTCCTCCCCCTCCCTCCCCCCCTCCCACACACACACACACACACACGACGAGGCGAGGCGAGACACGAAGCCGAACAAAATCCATCTGATCAGAACTGCTAGTGTCGATTTTGCACAAGGGTCTTTTCTTGATATTTGTGTAAGTTGTGACGTTGATTAGGTCTCTATGTTGTGGCGTTATTTATCAAGAATACTTTGCCATCGGAGCTCCTCGGTGTGTGTGGGGGGGGGGGGGAGGGGAGGGGCCGTCAAACAAGTTACAGGCCCAGCCGGCTACAAAGCTAATGGTAGCTAAGCGCAATATTTTTTTTTTTTTTTTTTTTTTTTTACCGGGCCGAATTACCTAACAAGCAATGTTGGCCAACTTAAAATGCGAACCACAATACGGCGATATCGGGTTGCGTATCATCTGTATACTTTAACGCAGGTTAACGTTGTGGCAGGCGGTGAAACGTCGGAGCTGGTAATGGAGGCGGCTTTGCGGTGTGCTTGGTGTCGCACTGTGTTGCTGGCTGGCGACGCGCCGGCACAGTCGCTCTGTGAATTTTGCAGCCTCGAGTATTGCCGGTGTATTTTTTTTTTTTTACCAGGTGGATGGCCGACGTGTGAGCTTCCTGATTTGCTGAGCGTTTTCTGGTGTGACAGCTGGCTTAGTTGTTTTGCAAGAGTTGACGCTCGCTGCTCTAAAGTTTCGATGCTGATTGCGGCGCATCGGGGCTCGTGATGCGTTCACGGCACAAGAGAGGTGATGGTTGTTGTCGAGTACAAAGCCATCGAAACGGACATTTTCCAGCCATCTGGTACGACGTGATGTGGTGTCTGATTGTTACGTGTGGCCCGATGATCAAGCCGTTTGATTTCACTTTATTCTTGGTGGGCGGTGGCTCAGAGGTCTGGAACAAAGCACCTAGCTCTGTTATATTTGTATGCATCTTAAGAACCATTCAGGCGGTTTTGCACTATTAACCCAATAAATCCTATATTTTTTGTAACTTGTGTTACTGACAACCATTACATTACTGATATTAAGTACAACATAATAGTGCTTGGTTTATTAGAAGGCTGTGAGGAAGACAAATTGTCAACTTGATATTAGAGGTTATTCTAATGGTTTTTCAAGCCTTTTTTTTTTTTCTTGACAGTGTGGCGATGAGTCTGGTGTATATAAAACAAGAGCTATGGCTATTCCAATTAAGTGTTCCCGATATACAGATACAAGTGATGTTGATGGTTCTCAATACAAGAGTATCAGTTTCTGCCAGTTTGTACCGAGGAGGAAATGGTGCTGAGGTGAGAGACAATACGTGAAAAGGGGACTCTACCACAGGTCATCCAGGACGCCGGTCTGTGGAACAAACAGGCTGCAGTTGGGGTTTCGGCTATCAAACTACGGCATCCACAATTTGTGTGCTATTGCTGGCATCAATGGAGCATCTTGGAGACGGTGGAGAGGCTAAAGCAAAGCAGCGATGCATTGGAGGAACCATTTAAGAGGGACGACATCCTGATTCCGGTGGCTTTTCTTTTTTCTTTTTTTTTTTGCATCAGAAATGTGGTGTGCCTCAAGCAGCAGTCTGTCCAATCAGGACTAATCACAGGCAGGAAATCTGTCCTGCATACAGTTGAACACAACTGTTAAGATGGAATGGGAATTCCCTAAATGGTATTAGTCCCAGCTAGAAAGAAGAGCAAAATTATAATATCCAGTGGTCCTGAATGCAGGTCTTAGTTGTGGTGGGTGAAGCATTGCATTTTAAGATGGATGTAATCCCCATAAATTTAATTTTAAAAATTGAAACGGTTTTGCACTATATTAATGAGCCTTAAATTGGTGCATGCTTTGGGATATAGCTGCCAGATAGAAGGAGTAAGAAGATGGTGGTTATTAAGCCTCAAAACAACTGGTACGGTTCTTGATCACATATCGTATGGCTGCACTTAATAAGAGACGCAAAGATTGCCTTGACTGTCTTGGCATTTGGTAAGACATTATTTATTCATTAGAGACCAGTGTTGTCAATGTACATTTTGAGCTTTTCAGCTTGTGTTTTTCATTTGACAGATTGGGAGCTGCTTCGGTCAGCTTAAATTTGGTGCTGAAAAGCAAATATGAATGGTTTCTCAGTATTATACCATGATCACAGTGATATAATCCTTGCTGCATCGTTACTATGTTCCAGATAAACTTCCTTTTTCTCAGTCTGCATTTCAAGTCTGGATTCATGATGGATCATCAAGACTGTCCCATTGTAAAGGCTCCTCCCATTGATCACTTTGTTGGCTAGTTAAGTGGAAATACTTGGTGGTAAACTTTAAATTGAATTTTTAAACCCACTTCTGTGATGTGCGACGCCTGGATGCATCATATTGAGTCCGTAGTGTTTTGTCACGATCTGGGGAATGATGTATGTGCAGCTCATCATCTTTTAGTCAAAGCATTATTCAGAACAAGCTGTGTTGTCCTATTAAAGCCAGCACGGACTGTATTTTTAAATTTAATGGTGAATGCTTTGTTATTGGTGTTTTCAAAAATATCGTGAGTAATTATGGAGTCGTGTGGTGAAGGGTCTCAGATTTGTTTGTGCTACATTGGAATGCCGGGAAATTGGCGCAGAGCTGGAGACGCTCTGTTGGCAATAATGTTGTTCTATACCCTTCTGTCTACAGGTGCTGTTGTTTGTGCTTCAGCATGGTGGTCGTCATCCGTTTACAAGGACTGAGAGTCACAGCGGGTACTGAGGATATTCGCAGGTTCTTCACTGGCCTCAAAATTCCAGATGGAGGGGTGCATATAATTGGTGGGGAGCGAGAGGAAGCTTTCATTATCTTTGCTTCTGATGAGGATGCAAGAAGAGCCATGACACGGTCAGGAGGAGTCATTAAAGGTGCACCTATTACATTGCTACTAAGTAGCAAAACAGAGATGCAGACCATGCTTGAAAAAAGCACAAGAAATGTAGAGCTGGATCAAAAGAGGCGACTTGAAGACAATGCAAGACGGTCTCAAAGATCTGTGGACCCTGAGTTGGGAAGGAGATCAGGTAGCAGAGCTGGTTACACCCCTCCCCCCCAGCACCAGAGATGTCCACCCAATGACGATGACTTGCGTTTGTTTCTACAAGGACTGCCGTTCTCTGTGACTGAAAAGGAAATCCGTGACTTTTTTAGTGGCTTACTTATTAATGAAATTGTGTTATTGAAAAATCAGTATGGAAAAAACAATGGGAAAGGTCTTGTCAAATTTGCCACTAGAGAACATGCAATGGAAGGCTTGAAGAGGGATAGAGAATACATTGGGTCAAGGTATGTTGAGATTTCCCTTTCAACAGCCAACAATTGGCCTTGGTCTACTGGGAGAGTGCCAACGGTTGACATCAGAAATAACACCTTTGAGAGGGGAAGATCACCTGTTGTCAATCAAAGGAACCCACAACCCAATGCGAGGTCACGATCACCTGTGGCTCAGCGGCATATTGCGCCTTCTGACGATGATTACTGCGTTTTGGTGGAGAATCTGTCCTTTGCAGTGGAAAAAGATGATGTAAAACTGCTTTTTAACAAGGCAAAGCTTGAAAATGACCAGATCCTGTTCTTAATTGGCAATGATGGGAGAAGAACTAGATCTGCCTTTGTGCTGTTCAAAAGTCAGCATGACTATTGCGAGGCTCTCAGTCCTGAAAAAAGACAGTTTTTCAATCGATGGGTTCATTCTCGTTCAATCTCGAGGGAGAACATGATTGCCCTTTTGGAATCGCAGGGTACGCCTGCATCAACTCCTGAAAACTCCGAAAGGTTTCAGGAAAGACCTCCGTCTCACTCCAGCAATCCTTACGAGTCGGAGAAAATCTGCGTCTTTGTGCGCAACTTGCCGTTTGATGTACGAATGGTTGAGATCATGGACTTCTTCCATGAGTTCAATATCACAGAGGACAAGGTGTGCGTGATGCAAGACAACCAAGGTGCTGGGGTTGGAAAGGCTTTGGTTATTTTTGGGTCTGAGGCAGAGGCAATGAGGACACTCTCTCTGGATGGACGACGGCTTCTGGGGTCAGAAGTTGTACTGAAGTGCATTTCACGTTCCCAGATGCAGCAGATGGGTGTTGACCCACCACCGGTGCCAGAGCCACTGCCAAGACAGCAGCGGTACTCGGGCAGGAGCAGCGAGGCGTACCATCCCCCTGATGACACTTTTTACTCTGACTTTGGGGTCCCCGACGAGGATAATATGCCAATGACTAATGTCCAGGGTCACATCAATAGAGACTTTGATTATGATCCTCATGCAGTAGGCTCTTCTTCTCCGCGAGACAGGGGTAATGGATTCCGCGCCGGCTTCGGTTCCCCGGTTCAGCCTTTTGATGGTCCCACCTGTGTAAAGTTAGACAACTTACCATTCCAAATCAGGAGCCAAGAAATCTATGATTTTTGTTATGGATATCGCATTATACCGGGATCTCTCTCTCTGCAGTATGACCAGAGCGGAAAACCTAAAGGCTCTGCCACCTTGGTATTCGAGTCTCATCAGGAGGCGTTGACAGCAATTGCTGAACTAAGTGGAAGACCAATAGGTCCAAGAAAGATACAGCTAGTACTTGTATGAAAGGGACATGGCATTTCATGACACATAATATGTCCTAGCAGTGTTCTTTGGACATATGCATGTGTTAATTGAAACCAAGATAATTTCAGAGAAGCAACTGCCTTTGCTGCTGCGGGTTTTTTTGTGTTTTTTTTATCAATGCAGCATGGTTTGGCTTTTATGATTCTGATTCAGTCAGTTTAGATTGGTTTTATTAACTGCATTTTTAGTTCTATTAGGCTGGTTAGTCTTGACTAAGTTTTTTTTTTATGCAATAGTTGAGATTTGATTCTCCGATTTTCTTTTTGAAAAATGTACAGTACATTTAATTTTTTTTATCTGTGGTGATTGTTCAATGTGATTATTTTTTTTTTAATAAAATAACATTTGAATTGTCGCTTTTTCATCTGAGCAAACTTTATTGTAAACAGGGCTTCCACACTATAATCACAGAAAAGAAAACTGAAGCTGTGAGCGATGGTCTGGTAGAACCAGGCTATTACTGAACCAGCATGCACAAAAGCAGGACATCTCTTCAATGGAATGTGGCCATCATCAATACACCTGTGCTTTCCCCACAGTGAAGGTGCAAAAATGTCTACTGTAAAAAAGGTCCATAAAGTGTAATGAGATACCTTGAATGTTACCTTGGCTTATTTAGTATTCGCCTTTTATATGAATCCATCAAAGAGCAAACTTAAAGCAAGATAACTTATGAGAATCTGTATATTTAGGATATTGAGCTAATATACAACAGTTCAACACAGGCAACAAGTACAGCATGCTCGTGTGCTACTGTTTAGATGCAGTGTTGCAATAAAAACTGCACAGATGCCAGAGCGTGGTGATGCCTTTATATTTGTGGGTATTTAAATAAAGCCATAATCCTTGAAAGACATTCAAACGTAGTAGATTGATGTTCATGAAGGTGTTTTTGTTTTATCAGCTTCCGAAAAATACTTTGCTTAAAATACAAGTTTTCAAATTAACTCCACTTCAGGAAATTTTCGTTCCTCCAATTTTTTACACTGGGGATTATGAAAAATTAATATAAAAGGTGTCCATATTTTGTCAAATTTGACCCTTAGTAGTAGTAAATTAGATTTTCTGTAGTTTCAAATGATGCATCAGCTTTTACTACTTGGCATTTGAAGGATTTTGCATGAAACTTTACAAACGTGCCGTACTCTCTATTTTTACATTTAATATATTAGTTAAGTGAGCACGATAAACATCGTGAACCCATATTTACTACAGGATGTCATGTAAAGCTTTTTTTTTTTTTTTTTAACTTGTTTCCAACCAGCCTCTTATTTGACGATTTCTCACCTTTACAACTTTGAATTTTTTTTAAATTATTATTATTTTTTATTGCATATGGTATATAAAACAGACAATTTATACCTTTAAATATTAGTTAGAAACACCGTGTGGCAAAATGTGTAAACTACTTTCTGTCATGGTCTGATGATGTTGACGGGAGAGTGACGTTACGCTCAGTTTTTATTTTGAAAGTCGTAAACCGGAAAGTTTTCCTTTGAATAGCATGACACCGGTGAGGTGATCAGGCAGGACTCCACGCCGAGGGAACTTTACATAATTAAAGGTAAATTATTAAACGTAATGTCTTTATAATACAAACCCACCGGGTTTACTACAGATAGTAAAAATCATGTGTTTTTCGGTTGGCGTTGCTTGCGCGAGTGCCAGCCATCGTCGTTAAGTAACGTTATCCATAACTCAACGTTAACCGTCTCGTTTTTGTTGTGTTCATGTTAAAAATAAAAATAAAAAGCGAACCTGCTTATCGGTGTACAATCCTGACCATTAAATAAACTGTTTATGTTAAACTCAACCGCTGATGGCAACTTTTAGCCGCTTGTCGTTATCTTCCAGTCTGTGGTTTTACACAGACTCCTGCCATCACCGCAGTTAAAATGAGCCACAA
Source organism: Brachyistius frenatus (assembly GCF_029030835.1). Classification (NCBI taxonomy): domain Eukaryota; kingdom Metazoa; phylum Chordata; class Actinopteri; family Embiotocidae; genus Brachyistius; species Brachyistius frenatus. The sequence goes on along the minus strand of NW_027210619.1, from coordinate 4,286,867 downwards.
GAGTGATGCACATGGTGACCCAAAGTTGCCTTTTGGGTGGACGATTGAAGTAGACAGGGTTTCAGGAAATGTTTTCCACCACAGATCACAGATCGTTTATTTATAAGAACTTAATTTGGTACAGTTAAGCTAACGGGGCCAAGTTTTAAATTGTCTCTGCAGTCTGAAAACCCACAGCAGGCTAGCTTTTCTTTTTTTCCTTTATTCAGCAAAACTATAATATACAGACAAGGCAGACCACAGTTAGCTGGCTGTTCTGCTGTACAGTCAACCTGGGACAAATCAGTGATTACTCTTATGTTTTTGTAGCATTTTTGTATTTTTTTCCAAAATAATTCCACTTGCATCACGAGTCATTTTATGTACGATCATTCTGATCCAGATAATTAATCCTTTTGTTGTTGTTGTTGAATTGGAAGCGCTCACCTAAAGCCTCACATTTAAATTGCGATCCCTTCCTCTTCCCCAAACTCAAGTGACAAGAGTTGTAAAAATTCCTGACATCACCCTGGCTTTTCACCTACGGGACACCTGAAGGTGTCTTTTTCTTTGCAAAAAAACACTGCAAAGTAATATATTGAACCATTAGTAGATACTATCTGCTTGTATTAATACAACACTATCAAATATACATATTCAGAGGAAACCTTGTAGAATTTAGTTGGCTTAAAACATGTTTGAACCCTACTGACTCTAGAATGGAGGTATCAAGGAGAAAAATCCTCCTTAGACACCTGGAGCCGGCGAGACCCCTGCGCCGCTGCATCCATGTTGACATTGGTAGGTACTCAATAGTGTCAGTTTGAAATATATTGTTTTCAATTAATTGTTGACTCACATCAGATTTGTATTACTCATCTAGAGCCCCAAATAAACGCTGCTGCATGTGCACAAACTCTGATGAATCAAGAGGTAAGGAATCCCACCGAAGACTATATTTGGCTTGAGAATAATAATCATTATTGTGTTCACTTGGATGTGTGTAAAATGTCAAAAAAGATGTGTCAACAATGTCTTCTGTTGCTTGTTTTGTCCTCGCAACAGTGTTCACTTCATAATGATAAAAAGCATGATAAATTACTTGCACAATTCTACTCATTATCCAAAATGGTTGCCTCTTAAATTTCTTCCGAACAACTAATTGATTGATTATTTCAGCTCTTCAGTGTTTTAGTCTTACTGACTCACACATTTTTTTTTATTAAAATGGCTAAATACATGATGACAAGTCTTTCTTAAACTTGTCTTCTTAAATTTTCACTTGCTAGACAAATGTGGACATAGAGCAGTTCTACAAGATTGTCAACCTCCACAAACACAAAAAAGGTAAGAAACAACTTGGTTGATCTCACGACACATGACAGCTATTGAAATTTCTGCATTTCGGATCAGTCGAGAGAAAGAAGGATCCCACACATTACTCCTGCTCGGCGTCACAGTTCATTGGTCACTGGCGTTTTGGTCTTTCAGGACCTTTGTCAAGAGCATTTTCAAAGTTTCTTACAATGTGTACAGTCTGTAACATTTTATTACACACATAGGACAAAGGCAAGGAAAAAAAGGGGATAAGTGAGACACCACAATACATAGTTATGTCTATTGAAAAGAGTATTCACAGAAATTGCAAATTCAATTAATGAAAAATTGGCTTCACAGCTATTATAAGACATTTAAAGTTGTGCAATCATAAATATGTGTATCTTGAGCCCATTATAAATAGGTGTGTTTAATCTCAAAGATCAAAGAGTAAGACATGCCATTGAATTTCATCAGTCATTCCTTTGGATGATAAGGTTTGCTAATTAAATATCCAGTATACTTCTCTCTTCTCATAAGAATTCCATCAATGTTGCAGAAGAGAGAAGTATACTGGATATTTAATTCGCAGTACCCCCCCCCTCCAAAAAAAAAAGGATGGGATGATGAGATTCCAAGGGATGTCATGCTCAAAAGTGTTTTAAGATTAAACTCATTTATTATGGTGATATTAAGATATAAAAATGTGTGTTGTGGTGTTTCACTTGTTCCTTTTTTCCTAGTCTTACGTGTCTAATATAATGTTAAAGATTGTTCATATGTCCCACACCTGCGCACAAAGACTGGGCGTGGCATTACCTACTTAAGATCTTAGTTGGAAGACCTGTTGAAAATCCTCTTGATGAAGGTCCAGGGGGAGTGAAACATTACTAATCAATACATTGTGATGTTGTACAAGAATAGCGTGCGGGATCTATCATTCTCAACTAAAGTGATACTTTTCCAACGCACTTTCATCCAAAAAACAATATATTTTAGGCCGCTCTTTTTGTACTACTTATGTGTTTACTTTTAGCAGTGATTTTATTACAGTAGTGGTGGGCTTCTTTTGGATTTGCCCGATTTGACATCTTATAATGTTGTTTTTATTTGTAGGAAGAATAAGTTACACAAAGGATTTTTTAATTGGTCTGGCCAGTTGTCCTGAGGCCAAGAAGAGGCCGGAATTCTTGCCAGAGCACCCTGTCGTCTTAACCGAGGCAGTAAGTTTGTATTTAATTTTGATATGATCACTAAATGGTTCAAATATAAGTTAGTGTGTTGTTCAATAATATTTTTATACTATTTGAACAGAGAGATCCTCTGCATGAAATGAGGTGGAACAAGGGAAGAGAAGAAATGTGAGTTTTATATAATGTAAACTAAGTTTTAACTTTATCTAACTCCTTTGATATTGTAGCGAATTCCACAGTGTAGATCATGATTAGAATGAAGTTCGGATAAATCTAAAGGTACATTTTTACAAAGCTATATATTTTTTTATGCACAAATATTTTAGCCACCAGAAGCAAAGTTAAGATGCTTTCAGAAATCACTTTGATAAACAGTGTAAAATAACTTGCCAACTTTTTCTGTTTTCAGGATGGTGGAAAGGCTTGACTTGCCTTGAGAAATTTGCACAGGTCTTAGTTTTTACTGCAAAGTATGTGGTGATTGCTTTTCTTCTGTTTAACTTGACCATTTGATTTGCATGTTTGTTATTTTGCACGAGCCTGATAGCCCTTTGATTTTCTGATAACCCTCTGAAAATACTAAACCTGACTTTATTTGCTCATGCATGAGCACTGCATTTTTTTCTAACATTTTCTGCTGTGTAAGATTTGGGCTGAAGTGAAGTATTTATATTGTGTAAACATATGTTCTAAACATAAAAAAAATGTATGGATACTTTTCAACTGTGGTGCCAATGTTTCATTTAAAGAAACCCTACCTGAAGTGACAGTGGAAATGATGCTTGTCATTAGTTTATTGGGGTGACATGAGCATAGGACATTGACATTTACTAGTATTTATCTAATTCAAAAATGCAGAGATTGATCTTTTTTTACATTTAAGAGTGTAATTGCGGTGTTTGTAGAGACAAACACACTCACAATCATCACCCACCAATCAGTTATATGGAGTATTTCAGCATCTTCCTGCAAATTGCTTTTAGTTTTCAGGCCCACAACTCTGCTCTTACCAACCTAATCGAGCCTGAGCTCACAGCTGTTTGAAGTGGAAAAACTATTGTATGATGTGAACTATGCAGCATCTATATCAGCATTTATATCAGGGATGAGAAAGTCAACAAGTGGCTGTTGAACATTACTGGAGCATCTAGCTGCTAAGAACCAGATTTTCCCTCAGGAGTTGGTAGAGAAAACAGCTGAAATAACAGGTGAATATTGGACTTGATAAACAATAATACAGTTGTTTGGCAACATATCCACAATAAAAAGATGAATGCACTTAAATTGTACAGCACCAAACCTTGTATTCTAATTTCTGCATGTATGAACTCATAAGGCCTCTCACAATGAGAATCATGTAGCTATTGTGTTGTTGTTTTTTTCATGTCACATATCAACATTGTCGCATGTTGAAGCTCTTTCTTTGGTTAACCTTTTTATTTTATTTTACGAGTTACAGGGAACAGGATATTCTATACAGCAGGTATGTCCGAATGGAATCATGAAAAACCATGGTCCAATTATAGTATGACAATATAAACACTTTGTTGAGTAAATTCTGTACTTAAAGCATTTGAGTCTTTTAACCTTGTTCAGCTTTCTTCAATGTACCTGAACTCGGATATGGCACACAACAATAGTCTGGAAATGAGCATGAGTGATTGAGTTTCTCGAGGAACACTAGTGATGTTTTTAAGAGTGTTTTTCTGTGGTGGAAAGAAATTAGGTATATTTGGAGGGAAATATAGTAGGCTACTTTCTCCACTACATTTATCTGACAGTTTTAGTTACTTTTAAGATAAATATTTTACACAACGGATGATGTAACTTTTAAAATACAACATTGTTAAAGATCAATCCAGTGGTTTACAACCTTTTTGGCTTCTGACATCTTAAATAAAGCAGTGTGTAGTCAGGGTCACATTTGAGATGTTAACGGTACCACCAAATTCCCTCTAAACCTCTCACAGGATTATACTTCATTAAATGTTCGAATGATCCAACATCTCACCAAAAATCTAATATTATAAAAAAAAGTACAAAAACTGAAAACACATTTGTGTATCAGAGCTTTGTTTTTTTCCCTCTCCCAGTAATAATCTGACCCCTGTATATGAAGTAGTTCAAACTAGCTCCCCCTGCAGCAGCGACAACAGTAACATGCTGCTCACACACTAATGCTTTGGTGTTAATTATTCAATTATGTCATATATAATATTATAACAGTCAGGGGGACCAAACTAATACTTAAATACTTGAACTACTTGTGGTTTACCTGTGTACTCTAACTTTCATGCTGAGCGTTTGCTCGCAATGGAGTATTTTTGCATTGTTGAATTGGTACTTTTACCTCAGTACTCATTCCACTTCTGGTGTTTACAATTTCGATGTTAAAATATAATCTACATCGTTTTATGAAATGTTATGCCAGCAATCACATGATTGTCATGATGGTTACCTCATCGGAGATCAGTGAATACAATAATTGCACATCTGCCTTTGGTCACGTCTACGTGACCGAAGCCGAGTACCCTGCATCCCAGTGCAGTGTAGTCCTCGTTAGGACCGACGCTTATGACGTACCCAGCGTTACGTCATCGTAGGCCGGCTCTTCGCGTTACGGTGTCGACGTCAGATGTTGAAAGCGAAATTAATTTATTAGAAAGAGCGGTCGAAGAGAAACCTCTCGAGTGCAAATATCTGTCTGTAGTGTGTGTTTTGAGCTTTTTTGGCTCCGACTGCTCCGTCGGTTTATCTCGAAGGTAAATATGGAGCTAATTGTCTCTTCTTTTTTTCCTCCCCCCTCTGTGTACGATAAAGTGCTGTGTGCGCGATATGTATGTATGTATGTATGTTGAGGTTTTTGTAATTTCCAAAATGTTGTCTTTAATTGTGGTACTTTGCTAAAGGAGTTTCATGTCAGGTTAATTCCTGTGAGGTTAAGCGTACCGCCGAGTCACTGGTTGTAACTGTTCAGGTGTCGCCAGAGGCAGGTTTTGTTGTGGTGACTGAATCATTTTGCTCGGACACAGCTGTTTCCAGGAAGATGGACCCGAGGCACGACCAGCGAGGCGCTCCGTGCAGCAGGTGAGAAGTTCCTGACAAAAATAATGTCCCAATCTATTCGTTTAAAAACGTATGCATTGCTCGACACGGTTGCCTCATCAACTGCAGTTGTGTTGTAAGATTCATTGAGAATGAGGAAGTGGGCTACGGGGTGTGACAGGACATCAGGACCTTGAGCTTTTTTTGTTTTTTTTCCCAATATGGAAGGAAAGTCTTTTCTTTTATCCAGTGAAATACCAAGCATGCAAACTTGTTGGTTTTAATCTACGTGTGATTTAATGTTACAAAGTCAACCAAAGCTAAACATTCTTGGAGACAGGATTTATTGCAGGACTGCTGTTAGATTACAGTAGTTCAAATGCCTAATAAACTGGTTACTAGAGTTTATGTATGTAACGGACAGCTTCAAATCTCTTTTTCACTGGGTCTTGTTTGAAATACACCTGCAACAATTAGTTGATTCATCGATTGGTTGGATTGCCAACTATTTAGATAAGACATTTATCATTATTAGGCATTTTTGAATGAATAATACTAAAATAATCCTGCTTCTTTAATGTGAACATGTTTTAGGTCCTTGGACCTCTATGATAATAAACGGAATATCTTCTGCTTGTGGACTGTTGGTTGGGACAAAACAATACAATTTAGACTGCATCTTGGGCTTTGTAAAACACTAGTTGACATTTTTCACCATTTTAAAGAACAAAAAGCTAATGAATTAATCAAGAAATAATTGACAGATGAATCAATCAAAAATAATCGTTAGTTGCGGCTCTAATAGAGACTGCGTTACAGTTGCAAGTCTCATTTTTAATTTGAGTAGATTCCCGGGGTTTTATTTCAAAATCTCAGAAGACACAGTTAAGTAATGGTACGGCTCTAACACAAGTGGCAACTTGTTTTTTAGATTTAGTTAATACCAGGTTTCAGCCATCTGCCCACTTATCCGAAATGTTTAGTGCATGATTAAATGATGTGCACAGATGTGGTAATTTAATCTGATTACCTGGTTTATGCTCACCCTTCAATATCTCTTTAAAACCTCTTTAAGCCCTGTCTGTGTGCACAACCCACACCTGGAAGCACTGGAGGATGACATCCTCTACCACTTCAGTCTCGGAACTGGAACTCATGACCTACCAGCTATGTTCGGTGACGTCAAAGTAAGGAATTTTATTACATTCATGGATAAATTTAAACCCGCCGTAATTGTCTTTATTCAGCAACCATTTATGTAATTTGTGCTTTGCTTTAGTTTGTGTGTGTTGGGGGAAGTCCCTGGAGAATGAAAGCATTCATCGAGTACATTGCTGCTGAGCTCACCATGGAAGACCCCAAATCTGAGTACCCAAATATCTGCGCTGGAACGGACCGTTATGCCATGTACAAAATTGGCCCTATACTCTCTGTCAGTGTATGTAAGAAAAAAAATACTATTAATTAGATTCTCACATATGATTTTATTATTTTGTTGGAATACAAGTCTAAATTCTGTGTATTTAGTGACCCTCATTTGAAAGTGAAAATTGTGTGTCTGTTTTATTTTGCAGCATGGGATGGGCATCCCGTCGATTGCCATAATGTTGCATGAGCTAATAAAGCTCCTTCATCATGCACATTGCACAGATGTTACAATTATACGCATTGGGACGTCGGGTGGAATCGGTAAGCCTATTTATGAAAATCAACATCCGTTGATCTCTTTTTGCGAAGCGTCTTTCAAATCAGTGGATGTTTCTCGTAAATAGCAAACTCAATCAAAGTCAAAGTAGCTCTAACCCACACAGCCAACACAACTCCTCAGAGGTTCACATACTTTTTCCAGCCTACTCTATGAATGATGTATTCCGTATGGATAAGAAGAAGTGAGACGTTTGTGTGTTATTAGTTCAAATAGAATGTGTTTGTCCGTGATTGTAACTTTGATGAAGATCTGACCACATTTTAATGGCAAGGCTCAGAGAATACAACAAAATGCATGACACTGAGGCGGGCAGGTAAAAGTCAACTTCATGTTTTGTTTTGTTTGTTCTTGTGTTCATCTCGCTCGTCCTTTTTGGTTTTCAGGACTTGAGCCTGGTACAGTTGTTGTTACCAAGCAGTCTGTGGATGCCACCTTCCTGCCCAAGTTCGAGCAGGTGATCTTAGCGAAGACGGTGGTGCGCAATACTGATCTGGACCCGAGTTTGGCTGAGGAGCTGTTGCAGTGCAGCAAGGAGCTGAACCAGTTTGAGACTGTAATAGGCAACACCATGTGTACACTGGATTTCTATGAAGGTATGATTTCAGATGCATTGATGCGTCAGTCACTATGTTGTTTGCCGACATGTACGGTCTCTGACTTTCTTTGTGTCTTCTCTATCTGATCATATACCCAGGGCAAGCCCGTTTGGATGGTGCCTTCTGCTCCTACACTGAGAAGGATAAACAGGAATACCTCAACAAAGCCAGTGAAGCAGGAGTCTGCAATATTGAAATGGAATCATCGGTCTTTGCTGCTATGTGCAAACTGAGTGGCCTACGAGGTAAGAAAATACAATATCAGCATTAATATTTGAGTGTCTCAAAAAAAGAATGTTGCCTCGATACCTTACTGAATTTTTAACGTTCATTTCTTGTGTGAAGCGGCTGTGGTTTGTGTAACACTACTGGATCGGCTGAAGGGGGATCAGATGAGCAGCTCTCACGACATTCTTCACAGTTACCAACAACGTCCTCAGATCCTTGTAGGCCACTACATTAAGAAGCAGTTAAAAAGCAAGGCAGGATGTAGCTGAGTGAAACAGTTTCTCTGGTATGTAATCATACATCATGTTCTGGGTATCTTCTCTGGGAAGTTGTTAAATATTCACAACATGTTGTACTGCAATAGCTTTAAACCCATTTTTTTTTGTGTGTACACTCTTTACTGCTTACCACCAGCCACACATTTTAATATTTCCACAACAATCAGTGAATTTTATGTGTTGACATTTATTTAGTTGCACTCCACTTTTATCTTTCCTTTTGTGTTTGACGTAAGTACAATTTAACTGAACATCAAATGTAATTGCAGCCAATGGTCATGAAACATGTCTTATTGAAGTTGGTCTCCGTTTTATCTGACATGTAAAGTTACTGATCCATAAAACTTGAAATATTGAATGAGTTTTAATGCTGTACCAGAATCAACTTGACTGTCATCATTGCTCCTTATGTCGTGAATGGTAACAAAATGACTTGGATCAGTTTGTTGCAGAGCTCAACAAATATGTATCATATGGAGTATTTTTAATTCAGAATGTAGCTGCATTTTTTAAAGTTTTTTTAAGATCCTGCTTTCATGATTTTTTTTCTCAGTATGTCTCTCAGAACCCAAAAACTAATAAAATGAAACTAATTTTGATAACTCATTCCAATGCACGTGAAATAAATAAAACAAAGAAATAAAGCTGTATGCAGTCTGAAGTGTAATTTGTGTTCTGGGTCACTAAAGTAGCACAACCATACACTAAGGATAAGTCTTTATGCAAGAAGCACTCTGATGTGTTAACCCTAGAGGCTTGCTGCAATTGAGCTGTTTGTGTTTGCACCTGTGAAAAAGCCAACATCTTAAACATTCAAAAACAGAAATAACAACGTTACTGAGCAATGTTCCTGGACATTATCTATATTGAATCATCAATTTGGCCGATAAATTATAAATTATAATTTACATCATTTCAGAACATTTACCTTCTGCCCTCAAATCTGCCACCCTATGGAGCACTTTTTATAGCGATAAACATGATTTCAAGAAATCTGAGGTGTCATTGGGTTCATTAACGGCACCGAGTTATTTTGGACTGTCTTTGTCAGTCACAACTGTGCTCCACTCTTTCACTCTTTGTAGTCCAGTACTGAAAATAGATGGCACATTCAAATGTTAAAATGAAGCAGTCTGACTAATAGAAGGTATCCTCTCTAATATATCTGACCAGGAGGCATAGTCAGTTTACAGCACATGCACAACTCTGTAAAGAAGTCTGTGTTCTTAAGTTATAGCGAATATTTTATATCCTGTTGTGAGTCTTTCAGAAAGTCTATTTTGTAATCAGTACTGGCTGCATTGGATTGTGTGCACCTGTTTTTGTTTGTTTGTTTGTTTTAAATAACCTTTCTTAAGCAGGTGTCTGTATAGAGTAACATACGTACCAACTTTGAGCTTTAAGTAAGCCAGACTGTGAACACGGTGCGTGCTGAACTGCGCGTCAGAGGACAGGGGAGGATCTGCTAGCGCGCTCCCGTGCGTGCCCACCTCCTGTCTGCTATCCGATCCTACCCAGGTCTATTCGCTGACTCAGTGCCTTAAGCAGCATCAGCGCTCACCAGAACAGAGCTACAGCATCCTCTGCGGAGAAATACATCAGCCATGGCCAAAACAGCAACCGGTAAGCATATTGATGCTGATCGTGTTAAAATAGAAGGATGGCTGGATGGATGGATGGATGGATGTATGTATGTATGGATGGATGGATGGATGTATGTATGTATGGATGGATGGATTTGGGACAGGTTCATCCCTTTCTGTGTAGTCTGTGTCGGCCCGGTAGCATATCGACTGGTGGCTGCGTACTCCTGTAAGGGCTCCACCGGAGAAATGCTTTTTCGTAAAAGACTAAAACTAAATAAAATGAAATTACTTTTCTTATGGTGTCTTCTCACCGACTACAGGCCTTTATTGTCTCGGCACGATAGTCTGTTAATGCATCCTCTCTCGCTTATTACTTAAATGTCTCCTTTATTCTATGTCAACGCGTTAATCCTCGTATGCTTTTTAAAAAAAATTATTATTATATAGTGTAACTGTGTAATCAGACGATGTGGATTGTCCCTTTAGAGCGTTTTATTTACAACGCTGCACCTATACGGTTCATGCAACAGCGGCCCCAACATGCAGCATAATGCAGACGGACCCCACCCAAGATGCTGAGCTGCCGATCATTTAGACGACAGCAAAGCCTAGAGGGCTTCATCTGTTTGACTTTTACATTGCTTTGCTTGATTTAAACCTCTACAGTTGGAACCGGTCATTTTAAAACGTTTTCCTGCAACCTGGACGTCCCCCGTACACGATTGTTTCATTGGTTAATTATGTCGGATTGCTCCTTTTATTCGTGTCTTTAGCTTTGCTTAATTCTTCCTCGCAAAGAATGCACCACCAGCTGTGGCAGATGTGCTGCGATTTATTCGGCAAAAACGTCCAATTAGCATACCTATGTACGAATCAAAAGACTATGATGGGAGTTCGTGTTCTGATATTAACACTGAGCACTGTTATATTAAACAGATAAGAAGTACATTGCATCTTGCATTAGTCATACCTTCTGATGGACTGCTATTGTTGTAGGCCACACATTTAGCACATTTGTTTTCATGGGTTTATTTAACTATTATATATTTTAAATATCACCTTCACTTAAGTAGGCCATTTGGTCATTTAGAGACAGTATGGTGTGTGTGTGTGTGTGTGTGTGTGGTGTCAGAGATGTCGGGAAGTAGACAGGTGTAGGCCTTTGGCAGGGTGGGAGGCAGGCCAGCCCTGCAGCAAGGGGCCGCTTCATACACTGGCCTTTGCAGCAGAAGGCTTAGCAGCACTAACAATCTGTAGTCCTCTGAGGAGCCAGGTGGGCACTGTGACAAATACAGGAAGATCATGAAAAACAAAGTGGCAGAATTTGCTGACAAGATTAAAATATAAACAGTCTGAGGAATTGATGAATACTAATAAAACAAAAGCTGAGCAGTAAACAGCTGTATTTTGTAAATAGCCCATAGGCTTAACACAGATGCTTTTTATACTGTGAGCATCACACAGGACTAACAAATTCCACAGGAAATTAAATAACTCGACACATCGGCCTGTCTATTGCTCAGTCATCTGATGCAGATTCGTTCTTATTTCTTGATCTGAAAATTTTATTCTGACACCCATTAAAGTAACAGTAATGAATGTTTTGCCACTCTCTTAAAAGAATCTGAGTTTGATCACCCACACAGAATACATTCATTCAATGAATTATTAAGCATCAGGGCACTTAGGTACATTTTAGACTTTCAATGGATCCTTAATGCGTCATCGGATGCCAACTGGTTTACTGAGCAATTTCCCTTTTGTAATACCTTGATTTGGAAATATCTCAAGTTTGTGTACATTTTTGCCAGTGCTCGTATTGTGTTTTTTGAGAGACACACCTGTAAGCCATGATCTGTTTACATTCCCACAGCATACAAAGAGAAGATGAAGGAGTTGTCTGTCCTCTCCCTCATCTGCTCTTGCTTCTACCCAGAGGCACGCAACAAGCTTGTGTGCGAGTTTGAAGGTATGGATCAGCTCAAGCATTGATTTTCTTTTGGTTTAAACAAATTGCCCCCAGTGGATTATTTCTCTGCCCTGTAAATACAGACATTAGTATTCATGACATATCATTGGACTGATACATTATTGGTCATTGATTTAGCTGGTGTTGTCATTGTAATTGTCTGATTTACAGACATGGAGGTGAAACCTATTGACAAGCGGGCCTCAGGACAGGCCTTTGAGGTGATTCTCAAGCCTCAGTCTCCACTGTCAGACGTAGCCCACAACCTCCCCTCCCCCCCGAAGAAGGACCTCTCTTTGGAGGACATTGAGAAGAAACTGGAGGCTGCTGAGGATCGAAGGAAGGTGAGTATGTCATCTGTGTCAGATCGGTGCTCTAAAATGGAAAAAAGTACATCTCTGGGGCATTAAATGATTCAAAATGAATGATTTGATATGATTACTATTGCTTGCATATTTAGTACCAAGAGGCCCAGGTGCTGAGGGCTTTGGCAGAAAAACGAGAGCATGAGAGGGACGTGTTGCTAAAGGCCATGGAAGAGAACAACAATTTCAGCAAGATGGCTGAGGAGAAGCTCCAGATGAAGATGGAGCAGATCAAGGAGAACCGTGAAGCCTATCTGGCAGCCATGATTGAGCGTCTACAGGAGAAGGTGAGAACTGCAGAAATGTCAGTCATCACCCGCAAAAATAAAAGTCGGGTGTGTTAATGGGATACTGACCTGGTGATGAATCCCTCTCACTACGCGCTTGTGTTATTTTCAGGAGAAACATGCAGCGGTGGTGCGCAGGAACAAAGAGATGAAGGAAGAGCTGACAGCATGAGCCTCGCACAAGTCCTGACTTCCATGATCCATCTATGTCCCTTCCATCCAGTCCCCTCCCATTCCTCGCCCCACCCTCACCCTCTCCGTAACAGACACTCAAAAGTGGTTCAAGGACCTCACCACCACAACACACAACAAAACACCATGCCACCAGTACTCACTACTATCAGTATTATCAGTGGATACAGACATCAATAACACTCATCTTGAGAATTGAATGGATTTGTTGATTTTAGAGATTATGCGAGAATAAGGCTTTTATTTTGTAAATGCTTTTTTTCTATCTATCTATCTATCTATCTATCTATCTATCTATCTATCTATCTATCTATCTATCTATCTATCTATCTATCTATCTATCTATCTATCTATCTATCTATCTATCTATCTATCTATCTATCTATCTATCTATCTATCTATCTATCTATCTATCTATCTATCTATCTATCTATCTATCTATCTATCTATCTATCTATCTATGAAGGTAGGTGAAGTACATACAAAGATTGTACTGTACTGCACTTTACAATTTCAAACATTTTGTTTGTCATTGATTAATGTTTCAGTTCTTGGAATTTGACTCGACAACCATTTTCTTGGGAAAGCGCTCGGTGTTGTGAGTTGGACGTAGACAGACATTGTAGTTGCAGTGTTTCCTGATGATGATGATGTCATGATGATGATGATGTTTCAGTGTCTTTTGTGAAGAATGGCAGTTGGTGTACCCAGACTACAGACTCCTTAAGATATCAACGCATCACATCTGTATCTCCCTCACGCACATGCCTTCTCATCCTCAACACGCACGCTTGGATCTTAACGATATGCCAAACCCACAGATTCATTAAGTGTCCACATCCTCTGAAAGGAGCTTGATAATGAACTTGATAGGTGCTTTATTGTTATTAAGAATGTCTTTGCCCAATGGGAGCAACTGTTTATACACTTGCAGATTCCCACTTACCCTGACAACGACATTTTTTCAATGAATCCATCTTTAGCCAAATCAATAGCCCTGTTAAGAACACGTTATTTGGGGGTCAATCTTATAAATTTATGAATGTTTTAACACCACAAAGGTATCATGCATAGTGTCTTGGACAGTGGAATGTGCTGTTGCTCCCATCTTGATATTGATAGTGTGAACATAACGTATGTCTGTATGGGTGTGTGTGAATGCAGATTTACGTTAAGGCATCATTGGCGTCTTCTCTCTTTAGGGGATTAGATAGAGAATGGATGCAGGATGCTTTACATTCAGCGCACTGAACTAGTCTCTTTTTAATATACAGTACCACTGATATATGCCTGCATCCTCTGCTGCTTGTGTTTCTCCCTTCATATATTTCTCTGTGAAAGCTTTGCTGAATAAAGGTTCAGGGTTCTGTGAACATGGCATGCACCATCTAATACTTTTCTGTGCTAAAAGTCAAGGGAAATTGTAAACTGCCAAATAAAGAACCAGTTATCTACACATCCTGAGAATCAGTCTTCGCCCTGCTCATTTTTTATGTCTGTTCTGATGTTAACTCATTTTCAAGAATATTATGATTATAGTTTTTGGAATAATTAAAAATAAACTTGTGCTTTTTCCTCGAGGGTTAGACTCACCTAAGTATGATATTCCACCAGCAGGTGGCAGTATGAGATCCAAAGCTGGAGCTCATGCCCCTCCAAAAGTAGGCCGAAAGTTCATATTAAGCCAAACGTAAATACACAAGAAATATATAAACAAAAACACGCAACTGTGGATATGAATCTGATCTGCTCTCAAAGAACCAATAAACCAAATGTATTATTAATACCATGTGGCTTGTAAGCCCTATAGAGGAACAAATCACAGACAGCGGCCACCTGGAAGTCTGGGGTGCTGCATGAATGGTTAAAACGGAACCATTAAAACAATTAACCCTTCAAAAACAGTGTCTAAGACTGGACCAGAAACGGCACCTCGGAACCGAGCAGTGATTTATTGTCCCAGCTGTCTGCGTGTTGTTGTTACTGTTTAACCGCTTTCCTCCAATGTCCTCATCCTGTTCACACTATTGTCTCCGTTTCAGACCAACCCAAGCTGGTGAGGTCAGGGCAACATTGTAAAGGATTTCCTCTGGCTCTTAATGATTTCCTGGGTATTCATAAGGGCAACAATGCTTTCGGATTTGGTTACTTACCTGGCACACAGTGAAGGAATTGCCTTTCAGTCAATAACCGGGACCTTATTAGCTCATAATTGACTTCTATGGGAATGTAGCAAAAATGCAGATTATATGCCTTTTGGTAAGATATGGTCTTTACCACTTAGAGTGGAGTTGGTCTGCTTATATAGCAGGAAAAATAGCTACCCGTTATGCATTAGGAAAACCAAACATTTTAAGGAATTTAAGGAGCAAATGCAACAGAAAAAAGACATTGTCTTATATCCATGTGTTATACATTTAGACTAAATTTATTGGTACAAAAATATTACAAATAGATACAAGAAATGCAAGTCTCAAATTCTCAAGTAGTTAGTTTTCCAACACTGGTGCACATATTCATTTCCATGTAGCGCCGATATCACTAAGAAAACAGACCACTTTAAGTAACTACATTATGTTAAATGTAGACATCTGTGCTGGACAAATGTAGAATTTTCATGGTGTACAAAATCTCACCTCTAAATTTGTGCTTACAGTAAATCTATTCATGGCCCATTCCTCATATCATTATATCAGCCCTCAACCTGGAGGCAGTGCATGCTCGCTAAATTAGTTTTCAATTTAAATGAATAACATTACATAAATTCTTTTATAATTCCTCTCGTTAAAAGTAAATGACATAATGAGAGGAAATCACATCCTCCAAAAAACACTCTCACTTTTTGCTTATCAAAATAAAATCAGTTTTCTCTTTTCCCCTGTGATTCTTTGCTAAAAACAGTGGACTCAGTTCCATAGTTTGTCTGTGATGGTGGGCACAGCTCAGCTGTTGCCTTCAGTCCAGTGGTTAGCTTCAGAAGGCCCCAATCTCCATGCCCCAAGGCCTGTAAGGCTTTGACAGGGTGGAGGAGGGACTCACTGTGCTGACGGCTGTTGGGGAGACGAAAGGGAAAGCACCAAAGGAGAGGGGGAAGGCCGAGAGCGAGGAGAGAGATGAAACGAGTGGTGGCGAGAGCTTAGATGTTGGCACAGGCAGACTGAGGGGCAGGGAGCCATTGGGAGGTACCCTGAGGGACTCTGCAGGGGGCATGACACTGAGTCTGGATGTCCCAGATGCCTCAGTGGAAGAGGAGGAGGAAGATGAAGGAGAAGAAGAGGAGGAGGATGGTGGGCTGCTTCTGGATCCGGGTGTCCTGCCCTGCGGGTGCTGTAGAAGGAGGGGGTGTGGGAGATGGGCGGGGGCAGTCCCGTAGGCAGAGCCCCAGGCCAAGTGTTCCAGTCCAGTGTGCACCTCCCTCTGAGAGGCGTAGTTGCTCAGGTGGGACACCAAGCGTACGCGAAGGGAGTCCGTGCTGTCCCGACCCTCTATGATGCTCAGATAGCGAGCTGTCTCTGCAAGGCACTCCCTGAAGCCCAGGCTGCGGTAATCCTTAGCAAGAGCATGAGCCTCATAGTAACCTTAAAGTTAAAAAGACACGTTATTTAAAGCAAATCATCTTATGAATTAGGAAGGTAAAACATGAATGTTTTTATGTATTTATTCATCCAAAGCCAAAGAAAAGCTTAGTTACCTTTCCCACCAGACGCATGAAGCATCTTCAGATGGTCCACTGTCATTTGCAATATCTCTGCTTTTTCCAATTTAGCTGATCCCTGTAAAGATACAGAAAGAAATTGTCCTTTTATTATCATTTCTTTTAGCGTCTATCAAGAGAAAACATGCCCATAAGGCAATAATAAAAAGAGGAGAGAATTAACCTGTTTCTCAAAAGCACTTGGCACCAATCTTCTCAGCTCTGACAGACTGTTATTGATCCGGTCACGTCTCCGTTTCTCAATAATCTTTTCCAAAAAGATGAAAGAAAATAACGTTTAAAGAAATGCCAGCGTTAGAAAAACAAGTATTAAACTTCAGCGTGCAACTTGGCTGCAGAGATCTTAAGTTTACATACCCCTCTGCGCCTTTTTCTGGCTTGAACTTGCGTGGTTGTGGAGGGTGACATCGATCCATGAGAGTCAAGTTGACTGAAAGATAAAACGGCTTTCCATTTTTATTGAAACAAAAACAAACTCTAATGGGTTAAAAAACAAAAGCGTTTCAATAAATGAAAAATATACATGAAATAAAGTTGAATAGTGGCAGTTCATAATTTAAAATCAACAATTCTGCCTTAAAACATATGGTTATTAAAAAAAAAAAAATCACATACCCATTTTCGTCGCCACTATCCTTCTCCACCTCAACATTGTCGTCCAGGTCGCTGTCCGATGAGCTGTAATTGTGGCTTCGTTTCATTTTGCTTGCGAGCCTGCAGTGATGAACACACTCCTTCCAGAGAAAGCTCCAGTGGCGCACTGACACAGCAGCAGGTCTGAGCAACAGTTTAAAATCGTCAGATCTGCTTTTGCCGTGGTGATGTTCTCACCGTGGGGGGAGAGGGGGCGTGGTCCTCGGAACAAAATGGGCGGTGCTGAGAAAGACTTGAGCCAGTTAAAACCCAGCTGACTTTTGAGTGACGTGCGCTTTAAGAAATATCAATGAACAAGCCCGTCGCGCTAAAGACGGGGCGCTCCAATGGAGGTAGTAGGCTGTTAAAACCTTTATTTTTCTGTGTTTGGCAGCTCAGACTGACCGGTAGACTCCTGGCCACAGCTCCACAGTTTCCCTGCGGAGACCCCAGTTCATGAGCAACAGGCACCATTGTAGCAGGAGCCCTCTCCTTCTTTGGTGCAGTGGAGGACGCACGGTCCATTAGCAGAGTGTGTTGTACATTGTCCACTGTCAGCTGTGTGGTTCCACAACAAGCATTGATCAGCCGGGAGGCTCCACATTAGTCAGTCAGCGTTGCCATGCGCTCCAAGGAAACTGCCCCCCTCCACCTCCTCTGCAGTCACTGCAAACAGATCAACTGACTGGCGCAGGCAGACCTTCCCAGGGAATCATTCATCCGCTCTGGGTGAAAACCGTCCTGTCTTTGCTGTGCAGTGGGACAGAGAAATGTTTTTAGAAGGTCGAGTTACATGCAGTTATATAAATGTTTCTTTTCGGCATAAGAGGTCAAAACACAAGGGGTGGTCTGCAGAAGGTGTGATAATTGTGCACTAAGGTCGGAGAGCAAACTATAAAACACAGGAGCTATTAATGTTTATGCTCCACCCTTTAACTGATTACTTCTGATTGTTTCTAGTATATATTAGTAGGCTAATATATTTCTATATGTAACATATTTAAAAATACAAAGCAATGACCAAACCAAATATGAAAAAACACATTTCTGTTGTTTATTATATTTGCCTTTGCTGAGTTAAACTGGTACGTGTTATGCTGTAAGCTACACTGATTAAACCAGTAATGCCACATAAAATTGGAACATTTGCTGAACTTCTGTACAATTTCTAGGTAATTGTACTTGAGGATGTAGTCTACATGTTTTGTAATTTTATACTCTACCACTACATTTAAGTAACAAACAAAGTCACCAGTGAAACTGCAGATGAAAATTTGACTTATGATAATTTTGTTAAATGAGGAGGTGCACTGCTATTGGTCCAGTTCCAAAATTTTGATCCAATACTATAATAATAAAACACTCCATTCTTGAAATGGAGTGTAAATCTTTACATATTAACTGCTTTTACTTCAATAAAGGATCAATCACTGCCATTATGTTACAAATAACCACAAGTAAAGGAACATATGTACCTATTAATATAAAAACAACAGTCAAATGTGAGCGTTAATTAAAGATCTGGGGAAACGACCTGTTCCTGCACCGAGTCTGACACATCTGTTAAGGCCATCAGTACCCCCCGCCCCCCACCCCCCCACACACACACACCCCACCCTCACCCTCCTTGTAGAGGAGCAGCTGTTTCTTTGCTCTGTCCGTCTGGTCAGTTGTTAACTTGGTGCGTCGGGAGCTAGACAAGTGCAGATGAGCTGGGAGCAACTGCTGGCCAACACGCTGCTCCCAGAATGTCTGAGGGGTTTCAATGGTGACAGATACAATGTGCAAGCTTCAGTCATTCTGTTGATGCAGTGAGTGGGGATGAGCTTTCACACTATCTCCTACAACACATATGCTCTCTCCCTGTCAGCACACACTTTCACTAGAAGTCAGCCTATATACCTTCGTCCATTTCAACATTCCCATACTCCCACTTGGTCAATTTATAGACCTTGACATGTGCATAATCCAGTGCTGAAAAACACCCAAAGCATGCATGCTCCCTTTTTGGACAGTATTACTCATGTATTGCTCCTCAGCTCGGCAACAGATTTAGATACGGATAGTGTTGAACCCTCTTCTTGCTCTTCACCTCGGACTGACCCAAACATGGCTTTTCCATGACTCTGCTGAATGCCAGCTTGAATAGATTTGGGATCACTTACGTATTGTTCATGTGGCAGGTTCATGTGGTCTCCATTATGCAGACACAAACCACTCTCCCCACACCTGACTGTCAAGGTCCTACACATTAGTGCTGACATTCCTGTGCACTATTAAACATAATATGACTTGTCTTCCAAAAACCTTGACTTTTCACCTGTGGCATCACATCATTTTTCCTCAGGCCCCCCGCACCAGTTTTGGTGAATGCTGTAAAAGTTTGTATTTTCTTTAAGTGTGTTTGGCTTCAGCTCATTTGACATTTCTCTATATTATCTTTACATTCAATAACTGCAATGGCATGCCTGTATGCCCGTTGACCGTGGGCGTAACTCGGCACCGATTTCAAGAACTTACTCTCAGACCAGCGCCAGGAAGCTAAAAGGTATAAGCAAGCATTTGTTTGAAACTGGCGTGTGCCCAGCTGCCTTCCTCAATCTTCCCTCAGGTTTCCCTTGGTGACTCTTTGTGTGCAAGAGTGCAGCCTGAGTGTGTGCTGGTGTGTTTGCATGTGTTTACGTGTGTGTGACTGAGAGTGTGCGAGTGTGTTTAGGAGGTGCTGTTTCCCACAACCCTGATCTAATTCCGTGGTAACTCAATCTCCGTGTGATCGCTCCCCGGCGAGTGTTCTCCCACCCGTCGACAGTCTCTCTCTCTGGCTGGCTGTGTGGCTGAGTGTGTCTGACGGAGGCCGGCTCAGTCCCAATGGAACCTGCACCCCCTCCTCCCAACCTTGCCCCTCCTGCCTCCGTCCTGCCCACCCTCCCATCAGGATTGATTTACTATGTCAACCGTTGGGGCTGTCGGCAG
Source organism: Brachyistius frenatus (assembly GCF_029030835.1). Taxonomy (NCBI): domain Eukaryota; kingdom Metazoa; phylum Chordata; class Actinopteri; family Embiotocidae; genus Brachyistius; species Brachyistius frenatus. The sequence goes on along the minus strand of NW_027210619.1, from coordinate 4,266,803 downwards.
CAGCGACGCTCACAGCCGTGCCCTGCATCCTGTGTGCACACCATCCTGACATCTTATACCTGTCATTCAACAACTGCTGCTGTGAAGTTTGCATTTGTGTGTGTGCATGTGTGGGTGTGAATGGGGAAGGGTGGTCATCAGGGAGACATTTGAGTAGGTGAGATCATTTCCTTGCCCATGTTTTATTCAAATATGAAGAGGCTTGTAGAAATGTATAAACTTTGCTGCATATATACTTAAAGTGTGACATATTATGTAAGGCAGAGAAAATGCCACCCATGTTGGTCCTAAATAGGTTGTCCAACGGAGGGAAATGTCTCCCAGACAGCTTCCATGCAACAATGTTATCCTATAGGCCACAGCTTCCTGTCTGTCCCCTCTCTCCAGTCAGCACCCAGGCGCTATATTGGGCAGGGACCAGACCAGGCCTGAGACCCATTCCCATTGACTGTAATACTCCCGCCTTCTCATTCTTTACTTTCCTGTCTTTGTTGGCATCCATTCTCCTTGCGCTTTTTAGATAGGTAAAAGCAGTAAGGATATGTTGACTTCCTTGTTTCTTTGTTTAGCAGAAGTTTTTCGCCTTTCTTTTTCTTTTTACTGAGGACAGCTCCTCACACCATGATACTGACACCATGCAGGATTTGAACACCAGCTGCCAATTACAGGGCTTGGAATCAATTACAGGGCATGAACAGCATTTAGAAAAGATTCTGACAACACTTTGAACTCAATATGGACAACTGTATGTATTGGATTGAAAGATGAAAAAAACAAACAGATGACCTAAGTCACTCCTGAATGAATAAAATCTATTTCAACATTTTCTCCACAATGGTGCACGCTCCAGCACAAAGGCATGTCACCATTATATTGTTCAAAAGGTTTACCAGTATGCTGCCCATTACCAGTTAACTTATGCAAGTTCACAATGGAGGGAAAGGCAGATCACAAGACTGGTTTCCAAATAAGCGCAACAGGAGACAGCACGTGATGTTCTCAGAGAAAGGAGGACCACAGAACAAGCTACTTTTAAGGCCACACATTGTGTTGCCACAGGAAAAACATTGTTTGCATATCAATGGAGTGTGTGCGAGTTTGTGTGTATGTGTGTGTGTTAAGGTGGAGGAGGGATTTGAGGCTCCAATTTAAATGTATCTCCTGGTTTAAAACTAACCTCAGACACTGCCCGTCTGAAGTATTAGGCGAGTCAAGCTGTGAAAAACTATCATGACTTCTTTCTGTGTGTGTGTGTGTGTGTGTGTGTGTGTGTGTGTGTGTGTGTGTGTGTGTGTGTGTGTGTGTGTGTGTGTGTGTGTGTGTGTGTGTGTGTGTGTGTGCGCGCGCATGATTGGTCTCTACTGGGGGGAATCTAGGTCTGTCTCTGAAGGTCAGCCATCATGTTATGAGTAACTTTTTGCATTACGTCAAACAACTAGTCCACATTTGTTCTGAGTTTTTATTTTCAGTTTTCATTTGCTAATGCAATTTTAAATACAATCTGATTAGCAGTAAAACCACTATTATTATTTTTTTTTTATAGAACATAGAAAAAGCATAGAGCCAATTTATGGTGTGTCACAAGTTTATCCAAAAAAATGCTGTCTTTTTTTCAGAGCCGGCTCCTTTCCCAGTGGATGCTCTGTGCCAGCTGTCTGTTCTGCAGTAAAGTACTGCTTTCCCAAGCTCTGACCTGTGGGAAAATCTGTTGTGGCCAGTAATTGATTCCGCCCTGCCAGCCCCATTACTCTCCACTGCAGTCAAACTGCCAGTGATCTGCAGAAAGCCTGTTAGCACAACCCTTTTACTCTTTCTCTTTCGTGCCCCTCTCACACAAACATGCATCACAATCCCAGCAAGTCTCACTGTTAGTTCCATGATTATTTGTTGGTACATTATTTCTCAACCTATAATTCAAATAATTCAATGTCCATTTATTTTATTTTTCTCCATATTATCGTAAAATTCCATATTAAGCTGTAATATCCAAATGATTATGCAGATTGTGTTCCTATTATAATTAAAAAATAATGTTGATTTTTAAATTTTTTTTTTTTTTTTTTTGTCCCTTACTTTAATTTTCTCCACGTTTTAACAGCATTGCACTTGTTACATGCATGCACTTCTATTTAGTCCACGCTACAGCTGTATGTCTATTAATGCCAAGTTAAAGATAATCTGACTAGAGGCGAAACGTTAGAGAGCTATTGACAGATTACTGGGAAGATGTCACAGATATTGATTATCTCTGTCATTGTCTTGATTGTTTTGAAAAAGATCAATATGCTGTTTTTTTTCTGATTTTTGGCCGTAGAGCTGCACGGTAGAACTCCCTAAATACGCCCCCCGCCCTCAAAATTTGTCATGAAATATTAAGTGCAGTCATCTGCTGAGATGGTTGAGTTGCTTGTCACTGCCTAACATTTACCACATGTCTAAATAAGGGTAAGTGCTCCCCCTTCCAATTAATCTTCAATTAGGGGTTCTGCTCTGTGCCTTCGCATCTGTGTTCCCCAGTCTCGCACCAGCAGGTGAGGTATGGGGGGGACTGTGTGTGTGTGTGTGTGTGTGTGTGTGTGTGTGTGTGTGTGTGTGTGTGTGTGTGTGTGTGTGTGTGTGTGTGTGTGTGTGTGTGTGTGTGTGTGTGTGTGTGTGTGTGTGTGTGTGTGTGAAGGGATATATAAGGATTATCAGGCTTTGGGGTGGGAGCACAGGAGAGTGATAAAAGCATATTTTCTAACATATTCACATGACAAATGTCATGCTGCTCTAAATGTATTAACTTGTTGCCACACTGATTACATGGCAACACTTTGAAGGACACATTATATTGACCCATAGAAAATAATTACTGCATGTGAGATGCAGAAATACATGAGTGGCCTCAAGCCGAGTGATTTATCAGAGATTCTCATGACTCTGGCAGGCTTTATATAACTACCAGCTGAGGGGTACACTTTCCCATGTTGTAAGGGGTCCAACGCGCTGCCCTCTAAGCACTGCGGCAGTTGTTTTTCAGACAAGAATTCCATCCCACTGTTGGCTGATCTAAGAGAGTATAAAAGAGGAGCAGAAAACTGTACAGTGTGCATCACTTTAGCTCCTGGTGAACCCTCCACCCACTGCACTCTGCACCCAGTGGCTGTGCCCCTGTGGGCAGCTCTCCCTGCACCTCTCCCTGTATTGACAGAACAAGCAGCGTCTCTGTGAGAGGCAGCCCCCCTCCCTCCCTCCACCCCATCCCTCTCCAGCCCCACCGTCGGTGTGCTGCAAACCAGAAGCCCGAGGCGCAGGGAGCGTGTGGGATGAAGGGATGCGAGAGAAGATCAAAGCAGGAAGCATGAAAAAGCTCAAAGCACACAAGCAGGAGGCACCTCCCTGACCTCTGCCACACACACACTCTTCATCCAGCCTGTGCAGAACGGTCGGCGCCCACCCTCTGGTTCCCCCAGAAGCCGTGTAAAAAGGCAAAGAGGAGAGGGCACATCGCTCAGGTCGTGTGAGCCTTTCAGCAGATGGTTTGGACCTGCTGGGAAACTGACCTAAAGGATACCCCTTGTTTCTCACTCCTTAAACTTCAACATAGCAACATATATTTTGGAACCTTTTCCTTTTTTATTAAGTGCAAAAAGCTTTTCTCAATAAATGTGTTTTCTTTAGGATGGTTCTGTATTTGTAGCTCTTTTTTTAATTGGCATTTTTGTGTCAGAATCTGATACAATGAGAGAACTGTTGAAGTAAAATGTATCTCAAGAAAATGATCAAAGCCAGTTTCATGAAAATGATGAGATGTTGTCTGTGGGTTTTGGTTCAAAAAGAAAAAAGACTATGGACATGTCTCATCTACAGCACATGAAAGGGACTGCTAAAAGGCTTTCACAGATTTCTGCATGAAGGAAATTTATCCCTTACCTCGGGCAAAGGCTTACCCAGAATAGAAAAGACAGTTTAGGCTTAGAGGGAGGCAATACAATAAAATGTACTCAAACGAAATGGAGTAGTGAAAAAGATTTCCATGATCTGGAAATCCATTAAATTAATATGTTTTGTGTTTAATTTCTTGTATCTTTTGAGGCGCAACTCAGCTGCCAGATTCTCGGTGTCAGATCGAGTTCAACGTCAACATGATCTGCTGTGACCTCAATTTTACCTGCTGGCACATAAAGTTTGGGTTTCTAACAAGCCCAGTTAGATTTGCAAGCTCCTCCTTGGCCCTGAGGACCCTCTCTCCATTATTCATGAGTCCCCAGGTTGGACCCTGGGAACAAGCTGAACGAGGCCCTGTGTCAATACGAAACACTGGCCACCACAATGGGCTCTGCCTCCAACTACACTGTTGACAGACACCAACACAAAGGAGCTGAAAGGGGTCCCCCTCCGTTCTCACACACACTGAAGAATGAGTCAGTGTGCTGCCGCTCAGAGCTGTGTTTGTACAGTATATACAGCTTTTGTTCATGGCCACTGTTCTCCCATCAATGGGGGCTGAAGTGTTGATGAAAACCAGAAGGAAAGGACTTCTCTGTGGATGCCAGCGAGAGTTCATGTTCATTAGATGGGCTCTACGCCTGGATGGCACCTGTATGTGCACAGAGAAACCCCGGGTGACAGAACAACACGTAATCGGCTCATTGGATTGGTAAACAGCATTCCATGATATATCACAGCCCAGCCTGGTTTGATTATCACATCATTACTGTCTGTCGTTGAAGTTAATGAACAATTAATGCCTATGGGGCCTTGAAATCAAATATTGCAGTTATGTTATAGTCTTTCTATTTGGTATACATTGATTCTGGTATCTCTGGATTGATAGCAAATTTTCCAAAATACATCAACCACCGATCTGCCCTGATAGACCAGGGTAACCGGTCTTCGAGAGTGTAATTGATATGAACAAAGACAAGCATCCTCTCAAAGACGAACAACACCAGCACTCAATTATGATGGCATCAAAACTTTGATAACATAGTGACCCCAAAGAAAGAAAACAGTATCCTTCTGTGATGTCACAGAAGAGTAAGGCAGGATAAAAATGGAAAAATGGGCTCTTCTTGGACAGTTTGTTGCACCCATATCCACTGTCATCAGTTCAATGTAACCAAAAGAGCTTTTCTATTTCCGCTTGAACTATTTTCAGCTTGTGATAGAAAAAAATAGTTCTTGCAAGATACTTAATGTCACTATCTAAAACGGAAATAATCTCTTATCGCTGGTGTTAATCTCACACTATAGGACTGCATAGTTGTTCCTTATAAGGTTCATGCCTTGTGGACTGGCATTATTTATCTATACAGACATTACATGGTGCACATTTGACTCATCATAGGCTCATCTTCTTGTTTCAGATATTTGCAATCTCACTATTAAACCTTAACACTTTCTTCTGTTTAGAGGATTGTATTATTAAACCACCACTTCATAACTTGTTGGTGGTGACAAATTCGTTTCAAGAGATTTTGTAAGGCCCCACTTTCCTCCCAATTTATGCCTGCCAGCCCTTTTGAAGACTCAAATGTGAAACTACTGAATGGTTGGATGCAGGCAACAGAGGATGCAACAGCTCAAGCCACAGAGGAGACATGTCACAGGGCCCTCATCTGATCTGAATCTGATTTGCTCTGATCATTTCCAATCATTTCTGTCTTGCTCTTTTCCACTTTGATCTTTTTCACACCTTCATCGACAGAACGCAAGCTCTTATCTCCCCACAGATATGGTTTAAAGTGGAATAAATAAATGCAATGAATGAAATAAAATCTCATCTATTAAGAATATTCTCATGAAAGTCCTTGAACCAGATGGGGATCGGTTGATTTATTTTTTGTGTGTTTTGTTTTAATTGGACCTCGACACCTGTCATTGGACATGTTTAGTATTTTGGTCTGTTTTTGTTAGGGCCCAAATACACAGCCTACTGTAGTGAATTACTAAAACCACTGGGGGGCAATGCATGACAGCCTACGATTTCTTTTGAATATTGAAAATACACGGCAAACGTATTGTAAATACAAAATATACACTATTAATCGAAAATATATGTAAAATGTGTAATGTCCTAAACGAAGAATTCAAAATTGTAAATTTAAAATCCATTTCAACCATTTTCGGCACACGTGTAGTTTGCCAGATAGAGAAGCTCTAAAAATATGTGAACATGGCGTCACCTGCTGGTTAAATTATATATCACAATATCACAGTGAAAAGACTTACAGCTGGGTATTGTGTTGCATTTGTGGGAGTAGAAATTATAACATTTGAATGTAACACATTTCTAATATAAATCCTTTAGTAAGTAACATAGATTTCACATACAAAGCTAAAACACTTAGATTTTTAAATGGTGTTTTGATAGAACTGAACTTTAAGACCTCCTAATTTTTCCATTTGTTGATATCTATTTTTTTTTTTAATCCCATTTACTTGATTATAAAATGTCAATGATAAACTACAGTTTGGCTTGAGTGAGGAAGGGGAGGGAGTGAGGAAACAAGAGTTGAGTTCCTTGGCTCCTGTGTTATCTGTTTGAGTTAGACTCACATTATGACTTTCTTCTTGTCTGATATATCTGTTCTGTGCACACAGGTTATTACTGTTGTAGCACCTATTTTGCTTCTATAAAGATACAAAAATGCAACATTTCAGCTGTACTTCATGGCTGTTGCTGTTTATGTTTGTGTGTTTTTATTATTTGCATATAGATGAAAATGAGCAATGTCAATGTTATTCTATTTCTCTGAGTCAATAAAACACATTGGAAAATAAAAAAATAAAAAAAAGTCAATGTTAATGCACTATATGCCAGGCTCCTGCAGATGTTTTTGGCAATTTTGGTCAATAAAAGAGAAAAGATCAAATTTGCCTGCATCTTTTCTTGTGCAGGGCGATATGTAACCGCACACAAGTGCTGTAATTACAACATTTTCCCCCAATTGATGCTGAAGTCAGCATCCAGGGTGAACCTGAACACACATTTCACTCTTCCAACTCAGATTTAAAGACACGCCCCCTAATCCGATCATATCCATGGCAACGTCAGCACCTGCTGTTGATTGGTTAGCTCTGAATCACGCACTTCGATCAGACTAAATAGGCAATGTTCCCCGAGTGACAATATATCGCCGCTTCAACATCGTATCAGAAGATCCTGAAACATCTTTTGTTTTTGCAGCAGAACGGCGCTTCATCTTCATCATCATCATCATGGTTGAGCAGTTTGTGGCCACATGGACTCTGATATCCAGCGAAAACTTTGATGAATACATGAAGGCAATTGGTAGTGTTACATCTATTTATTTAATTACTGAGCGTAGTTTAATGTTACTAGATGTCTTGCTTGTGTTAACTGAGAGCCCCTGCGAGTCGCTCAGTTCTAGCCGAGCAGGTCAACATCCTAATTCAGGTTCCTTGTGTTTTAAAGGTGTGAACTTTGCAACTCGCCAAATGGGCAACATGGTAAAGCCTAACGTGGTGTTCAGCGTGGGTGATGGAGGGCTCATTTTAATGAAGACTGAGAGCACTTTTAAGTCCACAGAGATCAAATTCAAGCTGAATGAAGAATTTGATGAGACGACCGCCGACGGCCGAATGGCCAAGGTAGGTCATTTTCTCAAACAGCCTCATTCTACAGACAGGATTATGGGTATTTCTGAGTGCTCAACTTTTTTCTTTTTTTTTCCCCTCCCCAGACCACCATGACTTTTGAAAATGGCAAACTTGTGCAAAAGCAGACCTGGGATGGGAAGACAACAACACTGGAACGAGAGATTCAAGATGGAAAACTAATAGCTGTGAGTATGATTTGCAATTAAGACAGTAAGCATGTTTTCATGCTTTTGCTCTTTTTAAGATGTATTCTCTAATTGCAATGAAAAGATGTTTAACATTTTAAACCTTGTCTCAACAGAAATGTTTCATGGATGACATTATTGCTGTGAGGACCTATGATAAGGTGGCTTGATACCTTAAAAAGTTGTTGTGCCTTGACTTCTGTTCCATTACCAACAAACCAAAGGCACTGAAGTATTGCCAAATATGCAAATAAAGTCTGAACTATGCAATCTGTGAATTGGTTGTCTTTTGGGTGCACACATTATTTGGGTCAAAAAAAAAATTGTGATCTTGCATACTTGGTGTTAAATGCTAATCACGGCTGCTGTGACCTTTTTAAGTCATGTGACGACTCTTAAGTAGAAAATGCATTTGGTGCAGCATATCTGCTCACGTCAAACGAAACTCACTTTGAAACAGCGCTTTTTCAAATCCTAAAATGACTTTAAAGGTAATAACTTGCAGTTAAAAAAAGATGCTGAGCTTATTCCACAATGTGAGCATCATGGTTTGAGTTGTAATGCCTTTTGATCAGTATTTCATAGCTCTAATATGTCTTGGAGACCATGGCCAGCTGACAGTTTTAAAACTTGGGTAATGTATATTTGGGGAAATGTGTAAAACGTTGGATTATACATTGCAAGGTTGGTGATTGGCTGAAAGACGTTATTCTAATCTATAAACTAAATGAGAAGAGGGGGGTGTACAAAGGCCTTTTGTTGAAATGAGGAAAGACAACATGCCCTAATATCAGAGCAGCCCTCTTATGACTGGGAGGTGGGAAGACGAAATCCCTGCTTGGGTTTAGAGCAGTGACCTCTAATTGTACAGGCCTCTTGTCTTGGATGCACAGACGTGGAGTTAAAGCAAGTGCAAGTCATTTTGTTTTAATTAGGGCAGTAGGTTGAGGCCTAAATCCTCCAAAAGCTTTCCAGGCTGTGGTGAATGACCGTGACCCCAGGTGGTGGTCGAGAAACAATGAGTAAGACAAGCTGATTCCTTGTGTTGAATACCACATTATATAAGACCATGCCACATGTTCACGAATGTTAAATCAAGTGTTTGTACACTGGGAGCATAATGTTTTTGAACATTTATGAGAAAATGTCAGTTTTGTGTATTTTATTAATGCACATGATCAAATGCGCATAACTGGGGGTTTAAATTAATACTTGAGTTTGTCCCAGCTCATTTAAAATGTTTGAATACCCCATTGTTAAGGATTAATCTTAGGGTAGTGTGTGGGTGCAGGATTTAAGAAGAGTTCCTTTGAAATGGTTTTAACCCTTTAAACACAATCCCACCATTGGCTGGTAATTTTTTGTATTGTTCTTATTCAATTTAATAGTTCCTTTGTTAAATTTGAAAGGACGTAAATGCTACATATATCCAATTGTTTAATCTTTGTGACATTAAAGGCAATTAATCTATTGGTTCTAATGGATTAGGCATTAAATCTGTTACATCAAAAATAACTCATTGATTCAGATGTTACAAGGTCCTAAAGAGGTTTCTCAAACTGCTTGAATGCAAAGCTTCAACCAGCAAATGTTGGCAGCAATAAATAATAAAAATGATTAACCAAACAATGCTGCAATTATTTATTAATCCTCAACTAATCACTTAAATGCTCAATAATACTGTATTTTATGAATGCATGCGGGTTTATCTAAACAAGTCCAAAAGTAAGATTCTGAATTGTTTGGCTGCAGTACTTGCTAATTTGAGTTATTACATAATATGAATTTGAAAACCCTAAATGTCATAATCACTGCAGCATCTACCTTGCAGAAAATGCCGCCTCCTGGTGGCTGATTCTTGTAAAGACCAAGATTTGGACGGTACCACTATATCTTGAGAAGGGGGATGGACATTTTATTGTGAGACAGACAGGAGTTTTATGAGAGTTTTCTGTTTTAAATAAGTAATTGTTTAATTCATTTTAGGCTACTATCCCTTCCAAAAACAATGTTTTTTTTTTTTTTTTTTCAAAAACAATGTTGTTGTTGTTTAAAAAAAAAAAAAACGATAGCTTGTCTTCGTTTAGCTAAATCGACCCCGAGTGACGTTGGACGTGACGCAGCGCCATCAAACATGGCTGACAAAGAAAACAGAAGTATGGAAGTCGATAAGGGAAGGGATCAACCTTTAGCTGACCAAGTTGAGTCACTCGGTGACGACGTAACCCAAAGAACAGACAGCCAGAACAATTCTGAAAGCAAGCAAGACGCTGTTGAAAGCCGCGACACAGCGGAGTACTGCGAGAAGCTGCAGGCATGGATGTGGCACTACTACACTGGATACGTGAACTGGCAGAGCTGGCTGGCAGCGTCAGCCATGTCCTACCCGTGTTATTTACAGCCGGACAGCGGGACGTCCACGGCGCTTGATTTCAACTCCCAGAACTGGTATAACGGGCCGCTTGGTGTCCCGTTGTCGCCTTATCCGCCGGCGGTCACCTCCCCGGGCAGCCGCGCAGGTGAAGCCGCCGGCGGGGCTGCTGTGGCCGCTCAGCCGCAGGAGAACGGAAACGCACCGAGAGCAGGTAAGAGCCGCATCTCTGTGTTCACCGCCGAACCGTCTGCAGGGTGTCAGAAATGTGAGTCCACGACTTCACGTGCTGCATATGGATGGACACAAGTATATGGACACACCCCATGTCCACATACTTGTGTGCACCTTTGGTCTTAGACTGTTTTAAGGTTTTGGGCCAGATTAACTTTGCACAACTGAGAGAAAACATGCTTCTACGATAGACACCCAGGGTACTGTAGTATTTTTTTTTTTTTTTTTTTTAAAGCACCGATAGCTTCACTGAAAGCTTTACCAGTGTTTGGTGATCATTATTTTTTATTGCAGGCATTGATTTTTTTTTTTTTTTTAAACATGTGTTGTAATGACAACAGTACAAAACAAACGAATAAATACATGTTTTTTTTTTAGTCAAAAAACTGCTCACCACTCCCTGCCTGCTACCGCATCACCTAAACCCTCCAGAAACCACAAGGAAAACCCTGTGCAGTGATATTATAGACTATACTGCGCTTCTATTTCTGTGGCAACAGTTAAAATAAAGTGACAAAATCTCCGTGTAAGGCTGGACGATATGGACAGAATCAAATGTCACAATATTTTGGACCGAAGGTTTTGAAATGTGGTTTTGAAACACTTTTATGTTTTTCACCAGGACGGGAGTACAACATTCCTTCACCTCTCCAAAGACTAATGGCCGAGATGGTGGATTTCTTCATATTGTTTTTCGTCAAAGCAACCATAATCATCAGTATTATGCACCTCAGTGGAATCAAGTGAGTGTTAACTTTGTTATTAGTGGGGGTGAAGTGACAGTGAGGCCCATGTTTTTTGATCCCTTTAAAAAACAAAGACAAACTATAATCAGAAAAAAAAAGCACTCCTTGGAATAGTATATTTCTCTTTGCCTTTCAGAGATGTTTCCAAGTTCGCCATGCATTTCATTGTGGAGGAAATAGATGAAGACACGTCGATGGAGGAGCTACAGAAAATGATGCTTGTTGCCCTTGTGTACCGGATATTAGTGTGTTTTTATGAGGTGAGTGCTCATATACAACTTTACTGTGCACTCCGTTATTATCAAACATCTGAAATGTGAGGTAAAACAGTGGTATCGGTCTGAAACGTCCACTGTTCATCTGTAAATGGTGGAAAAGACACCACACAGTTGCGTGACGTCTCCTTCACCTTTCTCCATGTAGATCGTGTGCATTTGGGGAGCAGGTGGAGCCACTCCAGGGAAGTTCCTCATCGGACTCAGAGTTGTTACATGTGACTCATCAGTTCTGGTTCAGCCTAACAGGGTTCTTATAGTGCCAGCTACTAATGTCTCTCTGTCTGCGTGAGTAGTTCATTTTAAAGATCATATTTCAGAAGTTTCGTAGCAAACGTAACCGGAAAACTGCCTCGCATCGTGTTAACAGAGCCTCTGTTCCTGTCTCTCTTTACAGATCAACTGTGCGAGCCTTGAACAAGAACTTTTCAATTGCCTTCTTTTTCCCAGCCTTCATCACACTTCTGTTCTTCCAGCACAACAGGACTGTGTATGACATGGTGGCTGGTACAATTGTTGTCAAGCGATCCAGGGTCAGATGACACCGAAGTTCACAGAAGAGAATCCGACAATAACTTTGAGCAGGCACAGAGTGATGCTTTCTGCAGAACTCGCGGTATCATCCGATCACAGCAGAATTAAGATGGTCGCAGAGAGTTGGAGACACATCAGTATGAACTATTTCAGTTCACTACTGCTTGGGTTTGGTCTGTTTATGACACACACTGTATTTCTGCATGTGTATCTACATGCTGATTTCAGAATCTGTTCCTGTGCTAAGTCTCAGTTTTGACCACAGGAAAAATGATGGTATGCTATCTGTTTCATGAACACAAGATTTGCCTCTTTTTTTTTTTTTTAACTCTCTTGTAGATTAAGGGTGAATCTCATTTATCACTCAGTATTTAAGTAATCACACATTTATGAGATGATACCTTCTGTATCTCTTTGTATTTAATATTCGTATTATTACAGTTGTGTTCTTGGACTTTACATATTTTGATTTTTTTTTTATGTTTGTCACTGGGAGTGACGCATGACATTCACCTATTTCGGCGGCTGAAATCTTCCGGTTTAGAGGCACATTTATGTTTTGAAGGGAAATGTAAATCGAGAAATGATCTTCCTTTACTCTGACAGCATGTGTGTGACTGAAAAATTGACTTATTACACATTTTATGTGATTAACTGTCTTTTTGCATTGAAGAAGATTAAATGAAACCCCCACTGATTCCCTGCATGTTTGACATGTTTGTCTTTTAGCTCTTTGTCCACTCTTTTATCATTCTTACGGTACAAATTAAGTGGCATCATTATGTTATACTATGTTATACTTTAGGCCCTTAATGTACCATTTATGCAATGACGGGTGCATCAATAATTTTTTGTTATAAGTACTGATTTTATTTTGTATATCAAAGAGTTAATTGAGGAATATTTCACACATCCTTCAAACTCTGAGTTAGAGATGCAGAGACGTAATAAAGGAAAAATCTGAATACATGAGTAGAGAAACTATGAATGTAGAAGCTTCCTGCAGGGTCACCGGAAAGCTTGATGAGTAAAACGTGACTCATACCTTGTGGCCTTGATAGTCACCAAATATCAACCAAAGTTGCATGGGAGATTTTCAATCTAGTTTGGAGACAGTGCTCTGTTTCATAATGGTTAAAACACCAAATAGGCACATACTATCTTCCAAAGGTCTCAATACAAGTTTTAGTGTCTGCAGAGGTGGCTTAAAGATGCCCTGAAATTGTGCATTTGCCCTAACCACTTGATTAATAAGCAAGTTGCATTGGTTGTGTTTTATTTCACAACACAGGGTGTTATTATTATACGGAATGTTCATTCTAATGAGATCTCACACATATATTACCCTAAATATGAAAGATCAAGGGTGAAAGAGATTGAGACAATTCATTGGATCATTTTCTGCTGCGTAATGTAATGCTGTGAAAACGTACATGATAAATGTATTCCAATCTAATTTCCTCAAGAACAGATGCTGGGTAGACATTTTTCCAATTATATAAGTGATATAAATGACAGCAAAATGTATCATAATTAATTAACCTTGTAACAAAAATCATAGAATTCTTTAATTCCATTTTTCTGTTGAGATAGGATGATAATCATTTTTCTTCGTTATGGGAGTTTAGCTCCACCTAGTGTGAATTTGTTGATCATACAGCCATCAGTTCTGCCTGGGTAGATGTATGATGGAGAATAAGTTCCACTGCACTGTAACATGCATGCAATAATATGCTTGCTTGCAATATTTCAAACTAACATTTTTCCATGTGGGATCCTCATTTACCATCACCAGCCAATCCCTCTGTCTGCCCATGACACGAGCCTTTTCTAAACATAAGAAACATCTCGAATCAACTTGTTTCTGAGACATTTCTTCCATCCCTAGAGTTTTCTGACACATCACATACTCTATACTCGGAGGGGACTGTGGAAGCTCTTGTTGTTGGCAAGACTGTTGACATGGTGAATGTGTTGGGCTCACTACACTAAGTGGCAGCTTCAGCTGACTGCCACAGATGGTACTCCCAGATTACAGAGTGACCCCCCCCCCCCTTCCACCACCACCACCACCACCATGCGGCTGCCATGCCTCCTGCCATAGACGATGCAATAATAGGCCCACAACTCGTGAACGGCTTCACTAAGGGCCAGAAAGTGTGGGCAGATACTCCCCACCACCATTACTGTACTGTATATTGATGAGTGAGTGCAGCTCAATTTGGAGTAGAGGCATGTTTGTAACCTATTTTTGTCCTGACACACTCTGGGTCGTATCCAACAGAGGGAGATTTTAGAAAAGCAAGGGGACGTTTATCACTAAAATTCATCACAAACCCTGACCCTAAGTGATGCTTCAAAAAACTCTCAACCATTGCTGGGAATTAAACATTAGAAATCAGTGACTGACATATATGTAAATCATACTGAGGATCATCCTTAATTCTATAAATGGGAATGTAGCACAAATAATGAGAGTGCAGGAAGTGATCCCGGCTGAAGCGAACTTTGTTAGAAGCTATTCATCAAATTAAATGGTTAAATTATTTTGTTCTTTGTTTACTTGTATATCAGAGGCATAATGGAGGGAGAGGAGGTAAGCTGTTCTCTGTGCAAAAGCATTGCATCTGCATTATTCCTATAGTATTTTCCCTATTTTCTCTGTCATATGTTGTTTGATGCCACGCTTGATAATTCTAGTTCCTTGCTGCCACATGGTATGCCATACGGTGTCAAGTTGATGCAGTGTCCAGCCTAAGTTCCTGCCACCTTTCTGTCTCAACAAGGGAGTCATCTACAGGCATCATGCAGGGCTCACAGCTTTCTGTCAGCCATGTGTCTGCGTCTGAACACAGCCATGTGAAGGCCAGAGAGATAAGGTAATCAGTCTAGGCTCAACTGGAATTAAAATATTCTTTGTGAATGATAAAGTCTGTGTCCTTAAAGTCATGATTTGCTTAATTATGCCTCCAAAATGACAGGTGGCTGCTGTTCTTTAACACATACACACACACACGCACACACACACACACACACACACACACAGCACCTGAATGAGGCTCCAGGTGTTTTGAAGTCGTGGAAAGGTGCTGTGGGCTTGAAATGCTGCTCGCTGTTGTTTGTTGCAGTTCCTCCCAGTGTGTCTGTGCCTGTTGGTATTCCTCTCGAGTGGAGTCAGTAATTACAGGCTGGCTGGGTTCTGCCTGAGTGGAAAGGGCTGCTGATGAAGAGGAGACCTGTTGACTGTGAAGGGAGATGAAAGCTTGCTCTAACGAGAGATGTCGGGTAGCAACACACAATATGCACACATTCAGGCACATGTAAAATTATTGTTATTCTTACATGGACATACATGGACAGAATTAAGTCAAACACAGTGTTGAACACAAACTGATTGGCGGATCATTTTGTTCAATCATTTACTTGATTTGATTGAACAAATCCCCCCCCCCCCCATCCCTCAGTAACCAGATTGATGCATGTCTTTGTTCTGCTGTGACAGCTCATTGCTTTCCAGCTTGTTACTCTCCCCATGTATGAGGTTTTTGCTTTTTTTGCCTGTCCTCTCCGCCTTTTCTATAGCCTTATATATGTTCTCTTTTTGGATAAAGGAGCTTAGTCTAACATTTGTTGGCACATAAGTATATTTTACATCTTTCTCAAAGCAGATTTACAGAACATTTTATATCAATCAGAGTTGCCACTTGTTCTTGAGTTGCTGGAATGTTTGGGAAGCACAATTCTGTTTGCTGTATTGTCTAATGAAATTTGTTGGATATTGTGAATATTATAATTTCACAATCAACCACATTTTATGCAACTCACATTTTTATGATTAAATTATGCTATAATTCAACACTGCTACATAATCCTAAAAGGTAAGTCAAGAAGAGGGTCTATCAAAAAGTCGTACAGTTAACACAGCCCCTTAGTCAAATCAGCACTGTACTAATTGGAGTCATTGCTTTTTACAATGTGAATAAATTATGAATGAACTTGTTTTCCAGGATTGTGGAAAAAGGAATGAGTATGATATAAATAAACTAATTTTCCTGAATAGTACATTGCCGGTGCTGGAGTTCATTTTCCTGTTTTAAAAATGGAATATGAAGCGAGTACAAACTCAGGATGAGGGATGTAAAAGCACAAAGAGAGACTGTGAGTGTGTGTTGAAGTGGAGCGATACAGCATTCATACCATTTTTCTATGATATAACTGCAGCTTTCAGTGTGTTTGTGTTTTGGAATACGGTAGATTTCTGCTTTAGGCAGATAGAAGCTTGAGTTGTCAAGACAACCCTGGATGCTGCATTATTCAGAAATTCAGCCTTTTCGCTCTTTCTAGGGTTAAGGGAACACACAAATGTAAACTTGTTGCGTGTTTGATGAGAAACTAAAGAGTAGAAAATCTGTCTGGCTCCAGGTGGCCCTGGTAAAGCACCCGTTACTTATTTGTGACCTCATCACTGCATCCTCCCTCATGTCAAGAGAGACTGTGCTCACCACTGAAATAAGGAGTCCGGTTGAAATCTGATTACACTAACAGGAAGCGTCTGCACCTGTTTACTCTGAGATAATTCATGTGATTTGTCGGGGCTGCCTTTAAATCACAGCCTATTTTATCTAAATTGTATTTATTGAACCTGTTCATTAGTTCAAAAGAACATTAAAGCGTACATACATTATATTTCTAATTTGTAGAAAACCAAAGTAGAGTGTCCTATACTTTTATGGCTTTGCATAAAATTTGTGACAATAATTAACACTCAGCCTTAAATTACATAAGAGTAAGCCAACTTACCCAAATGTAATGTTTTGATAAAGTTACAGATTGCTGCCTTTGAGGCAGTGTAAAGTAGGAAAAATGATATTTACTTTTCAAAAAGATTTCAATATAATACCTGGTAATATATTGTCTTAGTTTATTATTTTGCTCATACTCATACATACAAATTCTTCAGTATTTATGTAATCCTCTCATTTGTTACATATTAGTCTCTGTATATTGTTGGAAAATGTAAGTAAAGGATTCATAGGGGGAAAAAATACTAATATCTGGAAGTAATAACAATACTTGTCCACAGCATCTATCCAACTCTGAACTGCAGCTCACATTAGGTGGAGCCAGTAAAGTGCCCTCTGTCATGTGAATGTGGTATAGCATCTACACTACGGTGGGTGGGAGGAGTAGGCAGGTTTTCACTGAGGTCACAGAGGTCACAGAGGTAATTTCACTGATGGTCGAGTTCCTCACTTCAGTATCCAAATGTGGCACTTATAACAGAAGAAACAGCATGTATCCACGTGGTAAGTTGAGCTCCGTCATGATATACAGTTATTAAATGTAAACAGATAATATTATTAAGAAGGTTCTGGCTCATTTGTCTTTCTTGTCTGGTCTTATAAACCACACAGCAAATCTCGTACCAAGATCTTTGGAAACTATGGTTAAAAGGCAACAGTAGCTTTGTTCCTGGCTCCACATTGTGCTCTTTTCTTCTTTGTTTTTACACTATTTGGTGTCTTTCTGATTCATTCGGTTCATGTGCTTGAACAAACCCTACTGGCTTCCTTCAGTGGCTGTATTCCTCCTCCACAAATCACTCCCACCCAATCCTTTAGTTGCCTAAACTATGTTCTGGAGATGTGCGTAAGCAGTGGCTTGCTATTTTCAGCTGAATGAAAAGAGTCTTGGCACTTGGACTCGGGATGAAATCTGTTTTGTTCTGCTGAATTTGGCTTCCACCACATGCACAGTATCTACATGAAACAGAGTTAAAGAATCCAGTCCAATGGTGTCCTACAGTAAAACCACAGCCATCCGACTGAGACGCGTAACTTTTAAGTAATCTGTTAAAAGAGTCTGCTGTCCTTAGCAACATGAATACTCGTGTGTTATTCTGAGCAGAGAAAACATGTTATTTTATGGCTGATTTGTTGGCAAGATGTCTGTAAAAATAATAATAGTAATGGTAATCATTCTGATGTAACAGGTTGATTAAATGGTTGTTGGTCTACTCCTCCACATCAAGCATGCACTGCCTTAACTATGAATCATATTGTGCTCTTGAATGTTTTAAAGGGAAAAAATTCAGACTCTGAATTAACAAAGCATTTCCTAACTTGGGCTTTTTAATGCAAAATGAGAAAAGATTACATCATGGTTCATTTTTGGAAGCTATTTTCCTCAGATCTCTGAGGGACTGTCACATTATAATAACTTTAAAATAAACTGGACACTTACATTTCTCAGATTTCAGCACTTCAACCTCTTGCTTACACCTCATTCTTTTCATCTCTACATATGCAAGGACTCTGTTCAAGGTCACTTCGAACTCTTGGCAGCACGCAACAATTGCTCTATTGTAATTAAACCAGGGATTCAGTGATAAACTCCCCCAGAAGCCCAAAGTGAACAAATGTGCCAATCAAAACAGTGAAAACTGAGTAGATTTAATATTCACACACCTCTCACAAGAGCACGCACTCAAAGTGACAGGTGAGGTCAGTATCACCTGCCTGGTGGATTTGCTGTCCCTTTGCTCTTTTCATTAACAACCGAATTCACTGGCTTTCAATAGGCTCTTTCAGCGTGTCATGGTACACCACCATTGAGCTACAGCCACGTTGCCACCCATCTTCCTTAATGGGGACTGGAGACCGTGGAGCTGCCTTGTTGCCATGGCAGCAAGCGCTTTCACATTCTCCCCACATAGCGTGGAGTATGCATGTTGTTTCTTCCAAACTAGAGCACGCAACAGCAGAGACAGGTCTGCTCTCAGACAGGACCGAGCCAGGGTTATTTACCTCCCGCTCTGATACCAAATGCCCTCCTAATCCCACTGCCCACACTCCACTTTCCATTCTCTATATTACCAATGCATAGCATTTCCCTGTGGCTGCTCTCTCACACTGAACTTTGCTCCATGTAATTTTTTTTAAATATTTCTTACAGATTTGTTGTTAAATGGTAAATGGTCTGTACTTGTATAGCGCTTTATCACCTTTCGGTCTCAAAGCGCTTTAACATGGTTTTCCCATTCACCCATTCACACACTAATGAGACAGATCACCATGCAAGGTGCTGCGATCAGGAGCACATTCACACACCGATGGTACACCACCGGGAGCAACTTAGGGTTCAGTGTCTTGCTCAAGGACACTTAGGCATGCGGACAGGAGGAGCTGGGGATCGAACCACCAACCTTCCGATTAGTGTGCAACCCACTCTGCCGTCTGAGTCTGAGCCACAGCCTCCCTTGTTATTCTTCACAGAGTACTAGTAGAAGTGAGGGGACTAGTTGAACTATACCTTGGGTTTCTAAGTGGGGAGGCAGCAAAAAAAAAAAAAAAAAAATCAAAAGCTGCTTTTATTTGTAATTTTGAAAATTTGTATATCTTATAATAATGAGTAGCCCTGTGATTGACCTGCAACCTTTCCAGGGTGTGCTCTCGTCCTATCCCCCAGATTCAGCTGTGATTGACTAGAGCCCCCTGCAAGCCTCTGAAGCATAAGCAGATATAGCTCGGGGATAAATGGATGGATTTATATGATAAACAGTTTGAGGGAATATTCCATGTTTCTACATACAAACCGTAATACAGCCTCTCGTGAGCTATTCCCCCTGCTCGAAGGTGAATATGGTTTAATCCAAACCAGACAAACCCATCTCGTGTTAAAATACTGTAATAATGCTGATGCAGTAAATCTTGCTGTTTGAGAAGTTAGAATCCCAGGGTGTGAAGAATTTACGACTTTTTTTTCCTTGGAAAATTACTGTACACAATTAATCAATTATCAAAATGGCTATCAAATATTCTCTGTTGATCAACTAATGGATTAAACAACTAATCATCTCATCTCTATAAAACAGTAATCTTTTCACAATGTAGGGGGCAGAATATTAACTATTTCTCATGCTCTAATGATCTAAAGATGACTAAAGAAGAAAAACATTCAGAACCACTGCACTTACTAGTGTGCACTTGTTGATTCAATTATTTACAGGCGTTACCGAAAAGGAGACGGGAGTTCAATGAGGCTTCATAATTCAGTGCTAAAAAGAAACTTAACTAAGCACTTTACTGAATTACAGCTCTGAAGTATTTGCACTTAACTTAATTTTAAATGTTAAGGCTACTTTTTGAGTGCTTCTTATACTGACACATTAGAACCAGTATTTTTGCATAACTCCTTAAACACTAAAATTATGAATGAAGTAGGCTAATTACTGCAAAAGAAAACACACCATGGGAAACAACCTTCTATTTCCCAAATGTGACTATTTGCATCATGCAAGCTTGCCTGCACTGTGGTTTTGAGGATCAGTGTTACATGTCTGGACATGTCTTCTGCATTAGAGGACTCAGTTATCCCCAGTAAGTGTATGGTGAGGATGCGGCACAGATGCTTGGATAATTGTTTGCTTGACACCCACCAGTTTCAAGGTAATATGATTCATCTTTTCAGATTTGTATGAGGCTGTGGAAAAAGACAGATCTTGAAACAGTTCCTCCGGAAGTTGAAGTGGAACTTGCATTATAGTTTTGCCGTGAAGGTCATGCAATGTTATAACCTGCAGCAACTTGAGTCCACTTGAGTTTTCATGGTGTTTTCTTGCTGAAAGCTACTGTGTGTGAGTAAAAGTGGACACAGACAGGCAGTGTGTGGAGACATCTGTGTGTTTAAAAATGAAGGAATGGAAGCATGATGCAGTGATTGTTTGTTTAAACAGCACTGGCTGCTGATGCAAGACCTTCAACCATTCATTACTTTATTTCAAGTAGCCTATATATACTTGTATTACTACTTCTACTTTGGGGATTATCAGTTTTCAGTAGCTAATGTTTGTAAAATGGCATAGATCTTGTTATTATTTGGAGCACTCCCTCTCATTGTGTGCACTTGCTCAGGAATGTAACACTTGTATCATAGTCTGTAGTTGTATGTTAGGCTAGGTTAGGTAGTTACTTTATTAATCCCCAAGGGGAATTTTTTTTCTCGCTACAGCAGCATACAGGAAAGCAATAAATAATAATAAAGTAATAAAAAGCAATAAAATAACAGTAAAGAAAATATTAAATATAAAATGCACAGTATATACAGTACAGTATATATATATTTTTTTTATATATATAAACAACCAAAAAACACAACAAAATGTGTGTGCTCAAATTTAAAAAGAAAAACACATGCAAATAGGCCAGCAAAACCCCTCTGTCAGGTTGGACCACAAGAATCAGTATCCAATAGATTTCACTATGTAAAAATTTCAATAAAGACTCAACATTGTTGATCTGTGTTAAAGACATTCCCTGCACACACATGCAGGAGGGGGGTCTTTGATCGAGCTACAAACAGCAGGCAGATTTGATTCTCACTCTTGATCTTCTCTGTAAAGTGAACATTTTGCTTCGTGCAACTCAAACTGGATTTGTGAATCCTCAGAGGGAAGCTTATTTCAGCTCACTTGGTTCAAATGAATTCCGACCTCCAATTTAAAGTGAGCCATTTCCAGACAAGGAAGACGCAATCTCTTGTAGGTGCCCTCATGCTTCACAGTGGGGTTCTGTCATGTTGCTCTCTGTTCCCTTGCTGTGGGGAGGGTGTAGCTCCTGGGGTTTACTTTAGCTTGGCAGCGTCTTTGTAGAAATATGAGTCACAGTAGGAAGATGAGGCAGTAGCCCCTTGACAAAGAAGACATACAGCACATGTTGTTGTTTTTTTCTGTCAGGTGCAACAGCTGGGGAAACACATCTACAATGCATCTGCATGTGTGATATTGTGGTCATTTGTATCTTGTCTTCCAGCTTCTACCTGCATTTGTATTTACAGTCTTTACAAAACAAGTACACTATGTTCAACACCTGTGATTTTCAGTCACAGACTAGTTAGAGAGAGGTGGGTTGACGAATAAAGAAAATATTCCTGTTTTTTAAAAATAATTTTCAAGGAGCAACTTTTCTATATATGCAGCTGTACAAAATTACATCTGGCTATGCTCATAACACCTCTTCTTCTGGGATACATCCACTGGAAAGTTTAAAATCCCCCCTCCCAAGAGCCTTTGTGAGTGTGATACTATTCACTCAGCTTGTTGCAGCAGCAGTGTTATGTGACTTGTTGAATTTATTGCCTTTCCCCCCATCCGCAGCATAGGAAGAGCGGACACACTGCTTGTACTCAACTGCAGAGGAGCACATAGCTGGCTGGCCTTGTCCTAAGGTGCCTGTCTGCAGCCTAGCCCTCTCTGCTGTGAGTTGCACTGGATAAGGAGGAGGCCTTGGGGTGAGTAGGGCCCCAGTGCCAAGTGCCTCGGTGGGGAGGTGTTTATCAGAGCTGCCTGCCTGCAGAGGGATATACTGCTGGGGAAGAGATTGGGGAGTCCTATGGTGGGTTACGTAGAGTCCCACTGCAGCTGAACAGAGGCTGAGAGAATGTAATTGTAGGGCAGCTCACAGGGCAGATTAGGAGGAGATTTGTCTATACAGGGAAAATGCATATGAAAATGAACAAGAAGGAAGCAGTACATTAGCACAGCTTTAACATGCCAACGCACACACAGCAATTTAATCCTCTTGTCGGTTTGTGTGCTTGCATATGTGTTAGTGTCTCTGCATGTATATATATGCCTGTGCGAATATCCCACAGTTGCTCACATTCTTGCTGCATGTCTGTCTGTCTGTGCAAACCCTTTCTGGATCTCCAGCGCTCTCTCTCTCTCTCTCCCTCCCTCACCCTCCGTCTGTTGCTCCCTCCCCCTCCTCTCCCTCTCTCTGTGTGTGAGCGTAGTCTGGGCGCTGAGCCAAGTAGAGTGTGTTTTTTTGAATGAATACCTGATGCGGCTGATGAGGCTGGCTGGGGGAGGAGCTGTGTCAGTGGAGTACTGAGAGAGAGAAAGAAGAGAGGAGGGAGGGAGGGAGAAACACACACAGAGCGAGCGAGCGAGAGAGAGAGAGAGAGAGAGAGAGAGAGAGAGAGAGAGAGAGAGCGAGCGAGAGAGTCAGAAGCAACCAGGCAGAGAGAGGGAGCTGGCGGTCTGGTGGCCTTGCATAACACACGTTTGGAGCAGCCTTGCACGCAGGTCTTGGTGCGAGCTCCAGCAGTGGGGAACTTCCTTTACCGTTAGCCCGTTGCAGGGGCAGGGTAACCTCCGAACCGGAATCCAGAGAGAGGAAGGCAGAGCTGGAGCAGCTTCACAGTACAGGCTCCAGGAGAGGAGAGCGGCACAAAGGAGAAAGATCCAGGAAGAGGAGTCCTATAGGAAACACGTCTCCAACACACACACACACACACACACACACTGACAGCCAGGAAGAATCCTTGGACATGCTCTGCAAGCAGTGGCTGTGGAGAGACTGGTGAGCTATTCTTAGTACTTTAACCAGAGGAGGGAGAAGGAGGGGTGTATGTGTGCGTGTGTGTGTGTGTGTGTGAGGGGGAGGGTGCGAGGGGGCGTCTTGTCTTCTTGATTTGTGGCATAGTAGTATTTTCTGCCCTGCTACTACACTCGTGCGCTCTCACTGTCATTCTAAAGCCCCCCTCCCCCTGGAGGCGAGAGTCCCAGCATCTGTCCTCTGATGTGTCCACCAACACCGGTGGTTGGATTTAAACAGTACTGACCCCTGCTTGTTTGTAGTTGTGCATGCACGCGTCTTTTCTCGCTTGTATACGGTGTGGTCGGCGTGCGTCAAGCAGTGATGCAGAACTCTGGAGTCATTGTGGAGACAAACAGCCTGAACCCCACTGCCTGTTCTTTAGTGTCTGCTTTAGTCTGCCACACGGTCGGTCCGCCTCTTAAAGGCACAGCCGCCGCTGTCGTACCACAGAAGGCACAGTGAAATGGCTCTTTTGAATATTAGAAAAAGAAGCATTGCACTGTACTGATCTGCTCTGTGGTTTAAGCAGCTGTGTTTGTAAGGTCAGTTTCTAATCGTATGCAGCGAATCACACATCAACACACGTCTATATTGTCTTCCACACTACCTCCCACTCTATTTCAAGCCATAGCTCAGATTGATAATGATGTTTTTGTTTTCTATATATAGCCATTTGCTGTACAGGGTATTCACTGAATATCTATGACTGGACTAGCAGGTGAACCATGATGTATAGCAGTCCTGACAACAGGTTTATCACCCCGGGGTCATTGCATTAGCTTTTTGAAATAAGTCTTTTGCATAGAAGCTGCATCTCAAGACATTGTCACTAAATAATTTGGTTGCCTGTCTGTTGCTTCTCTGCATAATCCTGCTGCAGAGAGATGTTATTGCTATGAAGCTGTGGATTAATGCGAGGAGTAAATAGTGGCTCCCGAAGCATGAGAAGTCTCCTGCAGAGGAAGAAGAGGTGGAGGACTGGAGGAGCTGGCAACTGCTGCATGAGAGAGAGGAAAATGTAACTCTGCTGGGGGGCCTCTCACCTGGAGACAGCAGAGAGAGGCGGCTGAATGAAATCATCTCACCCACCAAAGCCTGGTGACAGCACACACAGCTGCACAGACCTATTTCTGTGGTTTGTGTAGCTTTTTGTGTGGGAGTATGAGAGAGTATCACATGTAAGGCTGGCTCCATCACTCTGTCTGAGCTGAAAAGCATCAGTGTGATGAGCCGAACAGAGAGAGTCCTGTCCCACCGACCCCCCCCCCCTCCCCTCCCCTCTCTCTGTTGTCATCCCTCTGTACATGTGTTAGAGGTTCCAGTCCTGGGCTTTGGGATTGACTCCGGGCTCCAGCTCTGTGTGGCTCCGTGTGACAGTCATGTCTTGAGAGCTCGCCTTTGTTCCTCGTAGTATCGCCGAGGCCTATGTTTGTTGGTGTCAGTGTTCTAATAATAGGCTGACGCTGGAAAATCGAGAGAGGCTGCTGAGCGGTGTGTGTGTGACTATGTGCTGTGTTCTGGAAAGGAGAGACACCTTCCTGTTTTATGTGTAGTCTGTTGACACTGTGGTGTATTTGTGGCATTTGAAAATCAGAGTCTGCTGGCTTTGTCTTGCAGTGCTGCTATATTGATAAGAGGCCCTGGTGCTTCAGATGTGATGTCATTACAGTGTTGACATGGTGCTGCTGAGGTGGGGTTGTGGCCACTGAGCGATGCTGCACAGCGTAGCTCAGACTGTGTTGCTGATCGGGGATCTCTCAGCGAGGCGGGGGCAATGGCGCTCTGATGCTGCAGGCGCTGCTCAATGTGGGTCAGGAGAAGCAGCACTCAGTCTTCTCCCTTTTCCCTATTCTCTGTCCTTCTTCCCCATCCCTAATCTTCCTTCTTTCCTCACTCTCCCCATTTGCTCCCTTTCCTCCTTCTGCATAGGTTTGTCTGTCATCTTACATTGCCTATCTCCCTCTCCTCCCCCTCATTGTCCTCTTTCTGTTTCTGTTTCTCTCCATCTCTGCTGCTCTCCTCCTTTGTTGCATCTACTGGATCTACCAGGCTGTATGCTTAGATAAATTGCAGAGAGGTTTCCGCTGCTTTTGGATACAGTGACCTTGTCAAAGCCAGTGTTAGAAGTAGATGTGTCTAAATAGAAAATTACCAAGGTCGCCTTCTGTTTTTTTCCCCCCTCCTCTGTCTTTATGTAACATGTCCATGGTCGCCTGATGTAGTGAACCTCTGGTGTAATCTGAAAACACACTTCAGAGCAGCTCCTCTGAATGGAGAATAAGGGCAGAAAAATGAATGGATGGACATCTATCCATGTGTCATATAGTCCACTTCAGTGGTGCCTCTGGCTAATGAACAACTCAGAGTCCTGTGAATTCACCCATTGATAAGCCCGTAGGGAAAAACAGCAACTGAAAAAAAAACTGTAAAAAATGACCTCATGGGAAGCAAATGGTTGCTTGTTAATGTTGTTTGAAATCATGGATATGTTGAACATTGTGTTTTCTTGGGTGTGCATATTTTAGAGATTTAGTATATGCATATGAATCTATAGTATATAAATCTATAGGCTTCAGTAGCCCTGCTGTGAAAACACTCCAAATGTATTGTGGTTACTGTGGTTTGTTGATATTGTAAGGTGCCTTTCTCTAACCTAGCATCTGTACATGATAATTTCCAGCAACCTCCCAAATCCTAGCAGGGAATAAAGAAGTTTTTACACTTCTCTTAATCCAGCCTTCAGTCTGTCTCTTGCTAACTCTGAGAGGGCCTATTCATGTATTATTTGTTGTCCATCCTGTATTCCCTTGAACTTTTGAAACATTATACAACAAAGGACATAGCAGGCTGTCATTCTTGAAATATTTCAAAGCTCTTTAGAGACATAAAAAAAAAAAAAAAGGCCCATTTATGATTCCTCCAGAATGTTCTATAATCAAAATTCAAGCTACATTGTTTTCCCTTCATATTTCTGAAGTGCCCACTGACCCAGAGTTCTGTTTGTGGAGGTGGATTTTATATTTACAGGAGCCCCACTGACTCAATACAAGGTTTGGGACTGTTAAAACAAAGACAAAAACACAAGCTCCTCTGAGGCCGTTTCTCTGTGCTGTTATCCTTTCACTCCGCTCTGCTTTCTTATACTAGACCCTGGAGCAAGATAACAGCCAACAGCCAGGCACATACGCTCGCTGCACACACATGAGCCTGCGCACACACCCAGACACACAAATGCCGCAGTTCAGAAAACTCCTGCCTGGTGGTGAAAACATGAAAGAGCCTTCTCCACATTATGCAAATGATGACACATAACATTGTGCTGTACTGTGTGTCATACATCATTATTCATGGTAAGGCAGGTTGAAGGATGATTTATGACAGATAGGTTCATGTAAACCCTTGAGGGGAATCTCCAGAGGTTATACTCTCGGAGGAAAATGTACACAGAATGGACTACACATTGGGTTCAAGTGCTGTTGACGGATACAACTCCGATGCAGGTGCTCATGCCAAGGGCCACTTGGTGGCAAAATACAGAACATCCCCTTCACAGACATGAAAGCAGAGACATTTTTAAGAGTGAAGTATTTTGGTGTTTGCTGTTTTGCATTTTGCAGCCCCGCAGGAGCATTTTCAGAATACAGTTTATAAACACAGGCTGTGTCTCCTGCGCTAGTTCTGCTGCACAATTAGACTAATGAGACTGAATTGAATATTAAGTTAAGTCAAGTAAAGTCAAGTTTATTTATATAGCCTAAATGCAGAAGAAGGATCTGTACTAATAATGAAAACTTTTAATTTCACTTTACCTGAGTGTCTGATTATGTGTTCTTTCTTGCCTTCAGATTCCTGTAAACATCGTGGAAGAGGTGGATTGGTCAGAGATGATTCCTCATGAAGTCTATGGAGCTCATTTTGTGAGCTGGAGTGACTCCATATTCTCTGGTGTGAGACCTGGAGCCGTCCGCCGCTGAACACCAAGCCACGCAGCCGGCAGAGAAGGCTGGCCCCCGCACGTAACCACTGAGTGGAGGTGAGAAAGTTGCCTCAAGGGAACCTCAAAACTAGTACCAGGGAATAATAAAACCACAGTGGCACGATGAAAGCCAACCAAGAGCGGAGTAATGGATGCCTGCCTCCCAAGAAGCGTGAGATTCTAGCTCTGGAGCAGAGGCCAGTGGTGGTAGCCACAGCAACACCTCCTGCTGCAGTGGCTACTGATAGTCCCCACACAGAAAATCTAGCATGGCTGGCTAGTGTAGCCAGTGAACGCTGCAAGTCCAGAGAGATAGAGAGCCCGAGATGTCTTGTCTCCTCCACTTCCTCCTCTTCGCCCTCTACTTCAATCCCTTCCTCAGTCACTCCTCTATCTGCGGTGCCCTTGACCTCTCTGCCCGCTGTTTACCCCACAGCCATTCCCCAGCAGGCCGGGACTATCCAGTTTGCTCAGCTGGGACCCAATGTTCAGTTCATCAGCTCTGGGCCCTACGCTGGGTACATCTCCTCTCACATCATCTCAACAAATGCTGGTTCTGCACCTAACAGCTCTACCATACTAGGACAGCGTCCCCAGCTGGATGGTTACACCACTGCCCTTATCTCTGCCAACACCAAAGGGGAGCAGCAGTTTCAAATCGGCCTCTCCCCCACAGAACTGACTCCTGTGTCTCTACCGAGCTCTCCTCAAGTCACCAGCCAGTACATCCATTTGGACAGCAGAGCTCCTCTGACTGTGAGTGGAAACGCCGTCACCTCACCCACTGCTCACCTCCAGCTTCACCCTCATGCAGCCGTCCTCCCCCAGACGCTTACCCTTGCTCCTTCACAGCTTGTGGTTCAGTATGCAGATGGCTCAGCTGGAAAGAAACTAGAGGGACATGCTAAGGGTGTGCTGAACGGGGAACTGGAGGTGGTCAAGCAGGTAAAAGCTTCCAGTCAGGCAGCAAACCATCAGCCGGTCCAGAGCTATGAAGCCAGACACATCCTCCTACCAGCAGACTACGGCCAAAACCCTGCAGGACTCCAGACCTCCCTAGTTCTCGTGGCCCAGCCCAACCACGGAGCCGAACACGAACCTGGCTCAAATAAGATATCCTTTGTCCAGACTGAGAAAGGAGGCATTTGCCTGGGAAAACCAGTGTCCAGATCTTCCTCTTTCACCTCCCTTTCTTCCTCGGAGCTGGTGAAATCTGTCGGTCCTCACACAGTCATCCAGACCACTCTACCCCATGAGGAGCTGCCAGCCAGTATCTACTCCTCCACACAGTCACCCATTATTGGCTATATCACTAGTGCAAACCAGCATACTGTGAGCTACCATACGGCACTGCCGCAGCACCTGGTCATCCCGAGTGGCCAGTCCCTCCTCATCCCAGTAAGTAGTGCCAACAATGGTACTGAAATGGAGGTTAGTCGTACTGTCAGTGCCCTGACTGCCACCACTACCGCACAAATAT
This sequence comes from Brachyistius frenatus, assembly GCF_029030835.1. Lineage (NCBI taxonomy): Eukaryota > Metazoa > Chordata > Actinopteri > Embiotocidae > Brachyistius > Brachyistius frenatus. The sequence goes on along the minus strand of NW_027210619.1, from coordinate 4,238,019 downwards.
CCACCGCCATGCCGCATGCCTATCTGGCCACAGCCCTGTCCAAGTGTGAGGCACTTGCGCCACATGGAAATCAACCACCCCCCGCCGTTGCACAGGCTCCAGCGTTGCCGGTGCTGCCCTCGAACCCGGTTCCTGCTGTGGTGGCAGCTCCCTCGCTAACTCACACTCCTGTGCCCACTCCTGCCCCTGCTTCCATCCAAGCCTCCCCCACCATTTCCTCCTCCTCCTCTTCCCCTGTGGCACTCCCTCCATTCTTCATGCGAGGCTCCATTATCCAGCTGGCCGACGGGGAGCTAAAGCGTGTGGAGGACCTCAAGACGGAAGATTTCATCCAGAGCGCTGAGATTAGCAGTGAGCTAAAGATTGACTCCAGCACCGTGGAGCGTATTGACAGTGGGCAAAGTCCGAATGCTGTGGTCATACAGTTTTCTGTAGGAGAGCTCAAAGCCCAGGTAAGTTGCTCCTGATTCATCTTGTGGGATTAATTTAACTTTCTAAATCATCAAGTGAAGAATTTGAAATTTCAAGTCTCTGGCGCCCCCAGGTGATGATATAAAAACACCACTGTGGCAAACAACAGCTCACTTGAAATAAATATAACTATATTGAATCCAAAGGATGATGAAATTGATGAGAACATTTCTTTAACAAGCCAAAAGTTACAAGCAGTGTATCGTTTCTCTCACTCTCACAGTGCCTTTAGCTGCAAAAGTCAAAAAGTCCAAATTCATCCATAATGCAGAATGCAAACATGCGGATGTTATTTTCCAGCCTCGCTCCCTTTAACGGACCAGAAACCAAAATACACAACATAGAACTATGTTTGAAAGGTTTAAAGCCAAATATTTGAATCCAGACATGTTCCAGATTTCTTACTTTAAAAACAATACACGGTAGACCGGAGCCTGATTGATTCTGGATAATTTAGGTCAATCCAAATAATTTGCTATTCAAGAGTTTGAAAAAATCAGACAATAATAAATTGGTCAATATCAATTTACATATATACATAACCGTTTAAATTTGGTTATCAAATCATTCTGAAGAGGACGCAAACTATAGTGTACTGAATGTGACATTTGTCAGGGCTGCTCAGATTGTGACACTTTTTCTTAATTACCTCAAACATATCTCTGTCATACCAGTATTCCTTTTTGTAATGTATCGGCCAACATTTATCCTTGATAAGCTAAAGTTTAATCATCTGTAAAATATATTGTTGAGTATAGACTGCAACACTTTTTAGAAATATGGACCTTTTTCGCAGCTGACATTTTGAGCATAGATGATCAGGTGTTAATAATATCATTAATAATTGCTCACTTCTATCTAAGTGCCCCAGTTAGCCATGACAATAAACCAGCATGGAAAAAAAACACCCAGAAACTGAAACAGAAAAGCAATTTAGTCACTTTAAACCTGCAGTGGGAAAACTCATCTCCCCCTTTTTGCCAGTGAAGATATAAAAAACTAGTGTCGACACATACCACGACATAGTAGCCTGAACCTTTGCTACTGTTTCAGCTGTGGAAAAATTGTGGATAAACAAAATAAAAGGTGTCACAAACTTTTCGATATGATTGTTTCACTATTAGAATTGGATTCCATTTGGTCTGATAACATTTGGATAGTCTAGAAGAGTTGCACAGTTGAATCATTTTATCCCCAATTAAATTTGCATAGCGACTTGGTTGGTGGGGGTCTGGTGGGCATTATCTGCCCATAGAGCAGTGCCAGTTTTCATTTATCCAGTCAACTTGGGAACATCTCACCCAACGACAGTTGAAAAAAACCCTCCACATACAGAGAGCTTTGTCTGGCAGCGGAAGGTTTAGTCAGAACTAATTTTGGCAACAGATGTTCACTTATATGTAAAGGTACAGTACTGTAGCTTTAAACTGTTATTATGTACACCTTTGCTTTTCCTAATCTGACAGGTACAAATGTCTTTCCTTTGCTTAACAAACAAAACGCTAAACCAGCAGAATAATTTGCTAGATACTATAATCTTAAACAAATTCTACAGAGTGTGTCTTTGAGTGGTCGTTTTTCTTTCATAGTTTGTCAGTTTTCAGTTTGTGTTTGGCAGAAAGCTGACTGTGTCTCTTGTGCATGTGCTCCTATCCAGGTGTGTGTGGAAGTGCTGGTGGAGTATCCTTTCTTTGTATTTGGCCAGGGCTGGTCATCATGCTGTCCCGACCGGACCACGCAGCTGTTTGAGCTGTCCTGCGCTAAGCTGTGCGTGGGCGACGTGTGCGTGTCGCTGACGCTGCGTGGCTTAAGGAATGGTTCACTAACAGACAGCCAGGCTTTGGGGACCAAGCTGAAGACCGGTCACCTCTTTGACTCCTGTCAAAATGTGGATCTCAATGTAAGGAACACTGTGAGTCCGAACGCTGCAGGCAGTAACAGCGGTCTCCTCATGAAGGCTTCCAGAGCAGACAGGCTGGAGAGGCAGCAGGTCACTGGACCAGTACCAGGAGTAGAGCTACCAGCAGGACTGGGACCCGTTCCAGGACAGGCAGAAGGGATCTACAGAGCTGGACCAATGCTGCCAGTCTCAGGTACTGGAGAAATACGACAGGAAGTAGTGAAATCAGACATGTCCGCCATCCCTAAACTATGTGGCGATCCAGAGAGACCCACAGCCCGCAAGAGACGATGGTCGGCTCCAGAGCGAGACCAGACTGAGAGAGCTGAGGAGGAGCCTCCTGTGACTCTGCCCAAACCCTCCTTCATCCCTCAGGAGGTCAAAATCAGGATAGAGGGCCACTCCAGTACTGGGAGTGAAAGATGCTTGAACAAAAGAGTAGACTGTTAAGAGAGATTTAAGGAATTTTAAATACCTGTGGTTTGCTTTGTGTTTAGCCCCACCCTCTTTTCTCTCTATCCAGACTACTGTAATATAGACAACGCAGTATTTACAAATTTTCTTTTCTTTCACACAAGTCTGATATCTATGATGAAGTACAATAGAGCACCTCCATAAGTGGTATCTCACACAAGATCAGTGCAATCAATGCTGAAAGCAAAAACGAATGCAGCGTGAATGTTGAGTGTGAATGGCGGTCAGACACCTGTGAGACATGCGTTGATTTGCGTGTTACATATCATAAGCTGGATCTCCTTCATCATGGGGCTCAAACCTGTTGGATGTAGTCCAGTTGACCATTTCTCTTTTTTTACATGAACAATCACAGACACCGATGTCAGCATGTAGAAAGTGGGTGTCCATAGTTTGATTCACTGATTATTTTTGATTTTAGTCTCTTGAGCGCTGGAGTCAAAGAGAGACCTTTGGTGTTTTAATGACAATGCTCAATCATCGTGGCTGAGAGCTCTGCTATTGTGTGCATCTGATGAGGTTTTGAGTTTTATATTATGACATTATATTTCATTTTCATACCATGCAGGTGGCCTGGTCCCTCTGTGTCACCGTGTGTTTGTGCTTGCGTGTTGCTCTGTGTGTGTTAATTTGTGTGGCTGTCAAAGGAAGCGCAGGACTAAGGGGTGTGTGTGTGTGTGTGTGTGTGTGTGTGTGTGTGTGTGTGTGTGTGTGCGTGTGTGTGTGTGTGTGTTTGCATGCACTAAATCAAGACTGAAAAGGCCTGAATGTAAACCACTCAATTTGTCCTCAATACTGACTCATGAAGTCGTGCATGTGCTGTTTGTTACACCACTGACGAGTACGCAGAGAACTTGATACCAGTGCTTTTGCAACATGTGGGTGACAGCAGTTGCATATAGGCACATACCTCTGGTGAAGTTTCCCAATCATCTTTACCCTGATAGCTTGAGCTTTGGTCTGATACTTAATTTCAGTGACGGCATGTTTCACTAATGTAGAGCTGTCTTCAGCCGTGGCTGCTATGTGCAGCTTTTATGACCCTTACAAATAGAGAAACATCAAAGTACCTAGATGGCCAACTGGACTAATGCACTACATTTAAAAAAAACAAGGCTGATACTTCAAACTTGTAAGCAAACAGTTTTTGCAATTACTTATCAGACACAGAGCAACATGAGCATTAATTTGTGTTTTAAGGCAGCCTCATAAATATAAATCCAGTTTATTCAACTTGTAGTTTATTTTGGTATCAACCAGCTCCTGAGGGATATATCTGGCTGTAGTTATTATTCTCCATCACATTCACCAGCTAGTTACTAACTTGCCGTCTGCTGTTTGGTGCTCAGCAAGCAGTCGGGGCTTTTCAGTGAGAACAGCTGGCTGCTGTAACTGAAATCAACCCAGTTGAGAGTGGTGAGAGTATGTTGCAGGCCATGAAACCACAACATTAAGCTGAAGGATGCTAAAAAGCTCTGCAGAGTGGAGAGGAAATGCAGTCATGTAATAATTCTCAGTGGGTCTGTAACTATGAGCGACCCCTCTCATCGTAGTGACCTTGTTTTCTTTAGAGAAACTATGGCCTTAGATACACAGTATGTACCTTGTTCACAGCAGCACATGGTTTTTAGGGTTTTAAGTTTTACCATTCAAACCTCAATGACAGTATGCCTTCCTTAAGTCCATAACTGTTATATCAGTACTGCTGTTTTGATTAAAACAGCCACCTCTTTCCTTCTGATAGTAGATTAGTGTCATTTCTTTCTTAGAGTAAGAAATATCCTATTGTTCATACTCAGGAACAGTGTGTGTGTGTGTGTGTGTGTGTGTGTGTGTGTGTGTGTGTGTGTGTGTGTGTGTGTGTGTGTGTGTGTGTGTGTGTGTGTGTGTGTGTGTGTGTGTGTGTGTGTGTGTGTTTAGGCCTGAGACAGAATGTGTATGTCCACAGTCTGGTGTATGTGTGCATTCTGAACAGCAGCACTTTGATGAAGCATCCTGTGATGGAGCGTGGTGGTGGTGGTGGTGGTGGTGGTGGTGGTGTCCCTCTTCCTCAGCTGTCAGATACTATGACTGTTTCACATCACATCACATGATCTACAGGTTTATCACTGAGAGAAAACATTATATACCGGAGCAGGGAATGTAAACACACATTGGGCAAGCTATCTGAGCTTTATTTTTGATGATTTGTAGAGCTACTATTCAGAGAAAGAAAGAGAGAGTTACAGAGTTAACTCATCAGCCAGCGTCGATCGTGTACAGCAAAGTGTTTTTTTTTAGAAAGTGTACAGTGTGTGTTCTTACCCTCATGTAGCTTATGTACTGTATGTGCCACAGCGCCTCCTTCTTCAATCATTCCATTAACACAACAATACCAAGTGGTCCTGCTTTTGTTCTGTCACTTCTGGTATTGCTCAAACTTTAATGAATGTGATACAGCTCTTTAGGATCATCTACATAATTTGGCCTCCGCAGAATCAATTTGACTTGCATACTGTATGTGTGAATATGGACTGCAAGTTTACCATGATAGCCATCAAACTCCTGAGAGGTGTTTATCGTAAACCCAGTAATCAGACTGTTCTGTTTGTGTTTGACTGCTCAGGCTAAACACTGCCCAGTGACTGTTCTCCTCCTAAACTATGTGGTCTTATATTCTTTCACTGTTACAAAGCAGAGCTACTGTTTGATCACTTTGTCTTTGTAGCCATTTTCTGTCCCTCCTCGCCCGGCCCGTGTTTGTACTTTTCCTAAAGCAAATTATTTTTCAAATGCAGACCTGAAACAACATCATGACACAGACAAATCTATGAAATGTGAGGTTGTTGTTCAAAAGGTAAGGCTGGTGTTACTCTACATTTTTCTTACTGTCAACAAATCCCCTCTTTTCTCTGTCTGTGGCATGTGGAAAATACAAATCTTCAAAAACTGGTCACAAAAATGTAGTTTAATAAAAAGGCAAAATAATTTTCTTAAATATCTGGGTACTGAATATTTGCAAAACATGACAGATTATGGACAATTTTCAGCTGTGGATTGATACGTGTTGTTTTAGTGAGTAGCTATGGTACCTAACCGAAAATGCAACCCAGTATCCGGCCGAACATACTTTGGCGTGACACTGAGCTGAAAAACTAACAAACTGCAGTGCCCATTTTTATAACGCTGACAGCACATGGAACTCACTAGATAGGTTCACATGTTTTTAATCAGTTTTGTACAACAATACATATGAGTGGCACAAAGTGATATGCTTTATAAAGCCACACAGACAATACCTGTCAGTAATTCCTGGTTGGCTCTGAAGTTTTCAGGGGATTTGTTGACATCGAAAGAAATATATAGCCAACCTTATACCTAAAATCCTTGCAGGCCCGCACAGCTATTGTTGCTCGTGAGACCTCTGCTCAGCAGTGCATTCTGTGAATTAAAGGGTGACTCCGTGCACTAATAAGAATGACAACAGTGGACTTTTTCCCACCTCAGCAGGTGCAGAGTCTGTTGAGGCCCTCACAGTCTTGAGAAAAGGTCTAACCAGAAACAAAACAGTGAAAACACCTGTAAGGGTAGACTGCAGGTATCACCAGTGTTAGACACCAATATAACCCTGTAGAAAGGTTTTAGTATATTTACTAATATGACCCTTTTCCCCACAAATGTGCTTAAGCTGGTCCCCTTAAAATAAGGAATTTTCACAGCCTTTCTGTACAATGTTGAATATGGAATATGGCATATAAGTGCCGTGTTGTGGTGATCTATGGAATTGCACTTTGACATGTGGGTATGTGTGTGTGTGTGTGTGTGTGTGTGTGTGTGTGTGTGTGTGTGTGTGTGTGTGTGTGTGTGTGTGTGTATGTATGTATGGGGGGGTTGTTAGTGTAACTAATACACAGATGTAATGTACAGCATGTCTGAGAGGAATTGTACACTACCTGTACAACATCTCAGCGATTTGTAAATAGCCAAAGTCTTCCATTATAATGTTCGTATGAACTTGTTGCCAGTGGAGAGGATTAACACTGATCCCCATGTACAGACCTTTTGAAGTGATGTTTAATTTCAAAAATGCGTCATTGTTTATTTGACAGAAATACAAGATATCGCTTCACCCAAGATATTTTCTTTTGCACCAGCTCAAAAACCCAGGAAATAATGGGAGTCAAAGTCTTTAAAAGATATTTTGTAATTTGGGTCTGTTTGGATAAATCTCAGCTAAGATACAGTATGTCCTATGCGTACAGTATGTAGTAAGTATCAATAATGTTCCTTTATTTTGATGGTGTTGAGATTTGCTAGTCTGAAACTGTTAAATCTTTACTCCAAATGTTTAATTTTACATTTGATCAAATATATTCAAAGAAATAAAGAATCTAAAGAAGAGATGCAGCCTGTCTCCCTTGATCTTGCCTGTCCACAAGAAGTCATCCAGAACTATGATTTATAGTTGTCCATATTTCACTCTTGTCTGTGGTTGTGTTTGAGTGTGATAAGAGATAGAAAGAAAGGGAGCGTGTGTTTTGGCAGTATTTTAGATGTGAATATGTGCTTTGCCGGCCGTGTGAGCCTGATAAATGTTTCCACTTGAGATGTGCCTGATAATATCTTCACCTCCACTCTCGTGCTTTGATATTTCCAACAACAAACTTTAATATTCTGAATACCAGTTGTGACAACACGGAACAGAGGCTCTTTGGAGAATGTGATTACAGAACTATTTGCCACTAAATAACTAAATGTTTAGTATGGCTACCCATTGTGCCTCAGTTATACTGCAGAGAGGCCTTCAGTTGAATAATAAATTAAGTTACTTGAAAGATCTAGTTTTAAAGCTGTACTGGCAGTGAGGAATAATGCTAATTTGATATTTAATAACACATAAATGACAATGGTGTCTGGGTCATACAGTTATGGAAATTTCAAAGATTAATCTAATATCCATCTGATCTCCGTGTACGTGGAGTCATCCACAGTTCATGGCCTGAGAACGCAAAACGCAATACATTTTTGCTCTTTAGTGGATGGAATAGGGGGTCTGAATTATGCAGGAGTTTATATCATCTTATATTACAACAGGGTTTGTGGTGTTTTTATGTATTTAACTTGAACTTTTGTGCCAGTTAGCACTTTTTAATTTTTTTTAATGGAGATTGATTTCAATTAGTAACGATTTAAAACATGATTTAATTTGACCTGCTATCTTTTTCTCTCCTCTCACTCATTCTTAATTCAATTCAGTTATCTGGGGTACATGGTTTAGAGAGATACTGATTCTGTCTTTTTAAAAAAAAAATCTCATCTCGGTTTTATAATGATCTGGTTAATATTGATCTAAGTGGATATGAGCATTTTGTTTAGCGGACGTCTAAATTCAGTGTAAAGATTATTTTGCCGCACTCTCAGGCCGATTCCTGAAGCTTATTCTTCTCGCTCTGTGCTCGACCAATAAAGAATTGAGAAACCATGAGCATCTATAGCTCCTGAAAGCGAAGAACTTGGGATTTAATGGGAAGACTAAAGTTGCTACAGAGAAAATGAATGCAGAGACTGTAGAGTTGTTCAAGGCAGAGCCATATGACGGTGCTGTGGTGCTCCTCTAGAACAGGCATTTAGGTTTGTTTCTGCACTGCACCACCTGGGGGAGCAAGAGTGCTTCCTCTGAGGTGAAGACATCAGTTCTGAACCCTGAGACTAATGTTATATTGGACTAAAAAAACTTAATCGCTCGTTTTTTTCTTAATTAGTTGTTTGCTCTGTGAGATGTATGAAAGTGGTTAAAAATGTCAGGCAGTGTTTCTGAAGCCCAAAGTGTAGCTGACTGATCCAATGCCCTCATTTCTAATCACTTTATGTTTCTGTGTCCCTTTGCATAAAAAAACAGATTATTTCACTGTTTGTCTTGATGCTGGACAGGACAATGTGAAGTTTGTTTATTTAGTAAGCAGAATGCGAATCAGTAATCAAACTTTATTCTGATAAAACCTCACACTTGATACAAAAACAAAAAACATAACACTAAAATGTACTCTTTACGACACTATTGATGCCCTGACCATTTTTTTCTGCCTGCTGTGCTTTATACATTAATAACAACTGAAAAACAATAAACATACCGTTCAATGCCAGACAGTCTGTGCAGTAATGTATGCATATATGGACTGTTTATCTTTGGAGTTAGTTTTTGAAGCCTTATCAGCTATTTAACTATCAGGCCAGGGCTTCAGCTGTGAAGATATGAACCGTTTCTTCAAAGATAAAATTCTACAGTCACTATAAGACAATAATAAGTTATTTATTTGTTATTGGTCTCCTCACTTAGTTCCTTTTTAAATGCTGTGTAGTGGCTTATATCAGTCTAAAGAAATGCTTAGTTGTTGTTTGGCAACATTAATATCTAATATACCAATTAATCACTTACATTATATACATAACCAATTGAAACATTAAGCTCTAATAAAATAATGCCAGTGTAAACAAGCCTCAGTATCACACAACACCCAAATATTGCACATACATTCATAAATATACATTTTGTGCCTTGTTGTTTAAACATGTGGCTGCCTTTTATGTGTGTGTGAACTGTATACAGCCCGGTTTGAAGAAAAGAGGGATAAATTAAATCTGGTGGTGAAATAACTCAATAACTGGGTGAAGAAGTGGCATCTAACGAACACGTACATTTGTACAGCACCTGCACACACACTCGCACGCATACACACGCTCACAAACAAACCCATCCACAAAAAGCACTTGTGCATGGATCTCAAGTCTCTTGGTGCCTCACTTACACAAAGCATTACTTACTTAAAGCATTATCCTCATGACAAAGTCCATTCAGTCTTCAGTTCTGGAGCTTCATCACAATGGATAAACAATGGACATGTGTGTGTGTGTGTGTGTGAGATTGAGCCTGTTAAGTGTGTTGGTCCCACTCTATCTGCTTTGAACGCTGTTCGTTGGTCCCTGTCTGTGTGGCGCAGCAGTCTTCAGTCTGTCCTTTCAGTCTGTGCGGCAGAAGACCTCCAGCCAAGGAATGTAAGTACCAACTAATACAGATCACAGATCTGATTTAAGTTACTCAGAAGGTGCACATGCCTCCTAAACCACAGTCTTCCAGCCAGGAGCTGTAACGTATCGTCTTTAGGCGTCCCCTGTGTGATCGGACGTCAGCTGCTCTTGGTCGGAGACGTCGTCATCTGCTGGCGGCCGTGCCCGGTCAAAGAAACCACACTGAGGGAATCACATTAACCGATTAGTACAGTATTGGATAATTAAACTACTGCAAGGAATGTTGCAGATAGTGGATTATAAGTGTGAGCGTGTGTACCTTCCACATGGCTAATGTCAACATGGCCAGCACCAGTAGGCCCAGCAGGATGGCCAGGATGATGACCCAGAGTGGAACAGCGAATGATACATCGGGAGTACCCCATAACACCAAGGTCCCCATCTGCAGAAAAAAGATAGAGTACTGATAAACTTCTGTTTCTTTCTTGAAGCCAGATATTAAAACACATTTGCATTGCTCTCTTCATCTTACCGAGGTCCTGTGTTGAGGCAGAGTGGGTGCCTGGATGCGGTAAGGCATGGATGTGACCACAAAGGACACAGTAGAGTTGAGAATGTAGGGGTCGTTACGCCGCTTTAAGATAAAATACATATTATTATTTAAAAAGTGATATCAGACCTTCGAATTGATTTAGGGATTTGGGCTAGTTGTATAGTGACAAAGCCAACAGAAACAGAACTTAAAACTGGTTAAACTAGTTAAAACAGTGGGAAACTTGAGAGGAAAGTTAAAAAAGAATAAGATTGATCAACAAAAATAAAAAAAAAAGTAAAGCAAAGGCACTGACCTGCAGGAAAGTATGTGCCCAAAGTCTCGATCTGATCTTAACCACCGCACTCTGCTTACGATCTAACCGTCCAACCACGCACATGATCCTCAGACAGGAGACATTAGTGCAGTTCTACATGAGAGGGTTTATAGAAAGAGAAGAAAAACACCCGTGAATGGCTAATGAATGTTCGATTTAGTTTATTTTCTTTGAAAAAATTACATATATGTGTGGCTCACCAAGATTTTACTGCTGTAAGTCTGAGCAGTGCTGACAGATCGTTTGTGGCGGTGAGGAGGAGAGCTGGTGTTCCTCAAGAAACCCAATAATTCAGGTGTATCCTGGAGAGTGGAGATCTGAAACAGACGAGACAACAACAGAAAGAGAGACTTATTAGATAGATAGATAGATAGATAGATAGATAGATAGATAGATAGATAGATAGATAGATAGATAGATAGATAGATAGATAGATAGATAGACAGACAGACAGACAGACCGATAGACAGATAGACAGATAGATAGATAGATAGATACTTTATTAATCCAGCAAGGGGAATTTTTATTAACACTTAGTGCTGCATTAAAGCAGCTGAAAATGATCAATCTGCACTTGGAATACGATCAAAGTATGACACAGGTTCACAAACCTTTTAGATTATGTACCAAACTAAATATCCCAAGTCTCACATCCAAATAATTTTTTTCATCAAATAAAAGTCAGTGATTTAATCATGCAATAGCTTCAGAAGGGTTAAATATCAACAACACAAGGCTACTGTTTCAAAATATAATAATTTATTTACATTACTTGCTTGAAAGGCGCACTCTGCGGCTCATCTGCCGACTCACACTCATCTATAACATTGAAAGGTTTGTCTGACCTGTCACATTCAGAGTTATCACTTGCGTGAACAACGGACCATGGAGCCATTTAAAAATTCCACTCATTCTGCCTGCTAGTCAACAAGTGAGAAGGCCATATCTGCCGACATCAAGCTAAGTTTAAATTAAAGAGCAAATCCCCCCCCAAAAATATTAAATGATTAACCACAATTTCTTATATCACTGTTATGTGATGTGTTTATGTAACAGGTGGAGCCTTATGTACTACCAATGGTACACTTACCACAGTTTGGGAATCACTGGTCTACAATAATTTTTTATTATATTTCAGCCAGTTATACTTTTAGATTTACAATAACATCAAATTTGAGCCTACTTTTTTAGAGTCCTTTAGACTTTGGATTTGCCCAATAAAAATTTTGTTTTTGCAAACAGGAGGAAGAGACACAGAAAACCGGGAAAATCCTAAACTGATCCAATGCCCTCATTCTTTGATGTTATGCTAATCATATCCAAACGTATCTGGTTCTTTTGAGGACAATTGTCTGTCAGACCATAGTGATTATCACATATTGGTTCTTTTATTAAGGTCCGTGTGGCACATTGGCTCCCATGCAGCCGAGATAGCCGATGAAAAAGACAGAAAACCTTGTAAAGTATGATTTTAAACATGTTTTAAGAAAAAAAAAATCCCCTGCTGTAAAAACAAGCAGAAATCAATTTAGAACTGATGAAAAAAGGGTTTCATCCCAAAAATTTTTTTGAAGAGATTTAATTTCACTGTCATACAATGAAACTCACAACAACAAAAGACAGATAAATAAACAAAAGGGGATAACCTGATTGCGCTGAAGCCTCAGCTCTCAGAGAACAGATGTAGAGATACATTTGAATGTTTTCTCATCTGGTACGTTTGGCTTTGGACACCAGCCAGTGAGAACAGCTTGATTGAATATTTTGATTTAAATATTTTTGACATCCAATAAGCTGTGTTGGACATGAATTGTTTTTTCCTCTCAACTCAACTAATTTTGAAAGCAGCGAAGCAATGACTGTCATTTTCTTGTCTTCCTGCAACCAGTTAGAAACCAGACACCAGGCATAATTCCCTGAATAAACAGCAACAAATTAACTGACAGACAGTATTACTGCTGGTGAGATACCTGTCAAGTTAGAAGGAATTTGGAGAACATTACATGAAGCTCCTTGCATGTACAATCTTGAAATAAGACTCCTCACTGCAGGGATCTGCTGTAGTATATCTGATTCATCTTGTTTTCATAGATGATTACGGCTTCACATTTTTTTAAACAAAAGCCAAGCCTTCTATTCCAGCTCTGATTTCTGCCAATAAGCGTAATGCTCCGTCCTCCTTGTTTTGAGCCAACTGGCAAAGAAAGTGGAGAGCAGCCAGAACAACGGGTACAATTATGCTTTGAATAAGTCACTATAAATTAAGGAGAAATTGCTGGATGAATATACTATGAGCAATTCTATAAATAAAATTCTGAAATTGCAGTAGGTCCAGTTGTTTGATAGCATGCAAGATTTGTGAGCAGGTATGGTTAGAAATGTTGTCTGTACCATAAAAAAAATGACATATTCCTTCAAATTACACAACTTATCTAAGTTTGGGTCTTGAGGAAGTTTTTTTGAATATGTGTCTGCATGCATAAGCAGGTATATTTTCACATATTTTCGTGTTACCTGAAGGCCAAGTGGGTTAAGGCTGGTGTTTGTCTGGCAGCTAATTGGTCCGTCAGTTTGAATCTCCATGGCATACAGCAGGTTCTCGTCACGGAAACGAGAAGGCCAGCCGACCTGAAGCTCAGCCTCCTGAATACTGCTGGGACCAGAGTTATGGAGCTGAAGCAAGAAAGAGGGAGCAGAACGTCTGTCAGTGTTTTACTCTCTTCTGTCTTATTAGCAGGTCTCATGTGATCAAGGCTATAATCAGGTTATCATAACTGTGGGATGATGACACAGGCCACCTGTGTTTTCATGAAGATAATAATTCAGCCACTGGGGATTGAAACACAAGACAAGTAAAATCTACAGCATCAGCAGCGTCATCATTCCACGTCAAAATTGAATTAATTATGAGCTTAAATGAACCATCAATTCAATAAATTTTTTTACCCTGACCTGTATTTTCTGTCTCACACATACACATATGCAAGGTTATTAACACTGAAGCAAGTCATCCAAACAGGACATGATCCTGGAGCTGCAGGGCAGGAATTCTGCAAGAGCAAAAAACTGTCCTCCCTAACTAGAAGCAGCTGCCCACTGGGAAAAGTACCGCGAACGAAAATCATTATCAGCTGCAGGACAGGCCAGACACTGCCGCACTCCAGTTCAATGAAGCTGCCGTCCTTCTAAAACAAAAAGAAATCACATGTACAGCGCACGGATACACATGCACATACCCCCATTGTAAAGTGTCGCCAGCCTGTCTGCCACTCTCCCCCCCTTCTGTCTACTTGCCTGTTCCTCTGTTTGACCTTGTTTTTCCCCTCTATGATAATTATTTATTACACTATCTCCTCTCTTAAGAACAATATTTCCATCCGTCTTCCCTCCATGCTCTCCTTGCTCCCCGTTTCCTTTTCTGTTTCCCCCCCTTCTTGCTCTTTCCTGCCTTCACAGCAGTAATTACTCATGAGCTGGAGACCTTTGATCAGCCAGAGCTCCCTTCTTTATAGAGCTACTGGTTTTAATGTGAGTGTGTGTTGCTGTTTACTTCACCTTACAGAGCCCCTCCACCCTTGCTGTGGCATAATTTACAACTTTCCACACCTTTTTTTCCTGCTCTTTTCATCTTCCAACAAGCTTTCTGACCAACAACAATGAAGACAGAACAGCTTAGCCTTCTATTTCTCCATCACTTCATCTCCGAATGCACTTCCTTCCTTCTTCCTCACCGTAGATTAGAAGCTGTATTTCAAGGTAAGGGGGTGCATGTACCTCATAGATGTGTGTTACTTGGGGTCCAACATCGTCCTCTTTGACAGGCTTCTCTTTAGGTTCCCAGTGTGGGAATGGCAGCACCACCTGTGAGGGATGAGACACCCTGTAGGGAGGAGAAACAGCCTGGTGATAATGATGTACATACACATTGATGGGGTTGGATGTTTCTATAAGTCAGTCTTAACCTAATACTCAAAGCACATATGAATGCTGACTCACTGTAATAATCGATTTAAGTGTTTCCTTTTAGCAACAGAGGGAGACTGTCTGGTTGTGTCACGTAGGCCTTGTTGCCTGTGTAACAAGCCGACATCCAACTACCAGTCCAGTATCCTTACACGTTTTCTTTAAAAGCACAATAACTTTGGAAATTACCGATTTGATTTGGATAACTCAGACATGTATTAGCATCACCTAAACTTTGGAGTCTATTTTGGAGTACAATACAAAGACGGACAGTGAATTTTCGTATCAATTTTACACAGTATTATATTATGTGAGGAATACGTCACAGCTAGTGTAAAGGTGAGGTACCATAAGAGTGTCCAATTACCCTTTAAATTGGACATCTGTTACATGTGGACAGTGAGTAAAATGTTAGTATAAACTTCAAAAAGATTGAAACAGTCCTTAAACAGTTATGTCGTCATACAGTAAATGGAGTCAGAAGTTCCATGTCTGCATATACATGTACACTCAGTGTTCACTTTATTCTGTACACATGCACTCTTCTGCCATAAATTCTACTTTTATGGGACTGCATTTTATTGAAAGATGTCTAAAAAAAAATAATTGTTCTCCATATTTACATACAAGAGAGGGGTTGAATATCAGAAACACATCTGACTATTTGGCAGTTCAGTACAGAACTGTGATTTTAAACCGCCTCGCTTAAATTTATGTAGATTAGATGCCATACTTCTGAAAACAACAACAACAACAACAACAACAACAAACAACTGACCATTATTGGATTGTTCAAGTATACCCAATGAAGTGGAATTATTAGTCCATTTTTAAAAGAGATTTTGAACTAAAATTTGAACTGAAATCATTTATACAGAAATGTCTGCAGACATTTTCTTGGTGAGGAAATGTAACTGCTGCAAACCTCATCCCGTCCCTTTTGATGACATCATATTGAAGATTTCAAGGTAGTCTGACCTAAGTGGGCAAAAATGTGTATGTCCCCAACTGGAGGCGTAATGTTTGTGAGCAAAATGAACATGCAATCAAGCTAGTTTAGCAAAGAGCCACAACCCATGACAAGCCCAATTTAACTATCTTACTTTGGTTAATTTTGAAAGTTAAGGTGGACACAGTTTCATCAGGTCTAAGCAAAGACCCCATTATGTATTTTAATAACTGTGACTGAAAATGTGAAATTCGAAATGCTACATGGACAAAAGAGGACAGCTCTACATTGCAAACACAGAAATATGTCCTCCTCTCGTTGATCCCAGGTCCTCTTATGTTTGTATGTATAGTTGACCACACCCAAACAACGGCTTGCAAGCTTTGATCTGTGTGCGTGCTTGTGTGTACATCAGCGGGCATACAGGCAACCATGGACATGTCAAAGGCTTGCAAATATCCCACATGCACATGATTAGTTCAAATTCATTTCTAGAAATGTGTTTTTATGCTGTTTTATAAACAGGGCACACAAATTCAAACATTTCAAAAGGAACAGCAATATCCTGCAAGCACCAAAAAGTTTACACTGAAACCAGATCAACTGTATATTGTCGCCGTTTATTGGAGAAGACGCCACAGTCTGACATTCAAAGATGTTTGACTCACCCACGTAAATCGAGTTGAGCTTTGGCAACGATGGACAGATTCAAACTGATTGGGTTGCTGTCGGAGTTATCTTTGTTAGAGCTGTGGAGAGATTCAATAAAAAGGTATAATATTAAACACAACCTGCATTCATTATGCTCCACATTCTGTATCTAACCATTAAAAACATTTCAAATGAGGCTGTAATACAGTATGAGTTAAACCAAAACTCAAGAAGAACTCAAAATAAAGCTGTATTTTTACATTCAGCTGAATCCAAGAAGAATTCCCCGAGCGGGGGGCTTGCAACATTCAACCATCTGTGTCTAGTGATGTATTGAAATTAACAGCGGGCATTTTGTGTGGAGCTTGTCTCCTGTCTGGAGTTCCTTCGGGCCGTCTGTCTTCCTTTGTCTCTGCGGTTAGTTTCATCAAACCACAGACAGTGATGGGATCAGGACAGACACAGAACTTATTTACATGGCTGAGAAAAGAGACAAACAGCTCTTTGTGAGGGTCTGCATGCGTGTATGTGTGTGTGTGTGTGTGAGAGAGGAAGGTTTTTTGGGTATGCGTGAGTGTTGGTGGGTGTGTCACCTGCGGATCTGTAGCTCGAAGCTGATTTTCGGTCCAGCATCGTCCAGCCTTTGGACTGAAAACCTCAAACCAACAGACAGCTGGGCAGGAGTATGTAGGAAACGCAAAAAGAGATGATAAAAAAAAAAAAACGTGATGAGAGATGACAGAGAGGAGAGACAGCGACAAATAAGATGCATCTGTACATCAAAAGCCTCATCACGTCTAAATGTGTCCAGTAATAGACAGTAAAACCCCTGTTAACGAGATCGTCCTCTGTCATTTCAAAGGCAGAATATCAGGATTGGATGTGTTTGTGTTGATAAAAGCGAGATTCTTAAATCTGACAAAATCCAGACTACGGACACACACATAAAAGCTACAGTTACTTTTCTTGTCTCTCCGCAGTTTAAATCCCCTGTCCTCCAGGCTAACTCAAAACATGTGGAGGATTTAGTTCATCATCCACTGCATGACAGTGTGTGTGTGTGTGTGTGTGTGTGTGTGTGTGTGTGTGTGTGTGTGTGTGTGTGTGTGTGTGTGTAAGCGCTCGATGCTGCATGACAGTGTCCGAAAATCTGTCCATGTCTGTGTGAGCTCTACAGAACAACAGGTCCAGAGCACATGGTCCATAGAGGGAAATGACAGCATCCAGACTCGCACTAACACTTCAAGAGGCAGGCCTGTGGAGGGTGTGTGTGTGTGTGTGTGTGTGTGTGTGTGTGTGTGTGTGTGTGTGTGTGTGTGTGTGTGTGTGTGTGTGTGTGTGTGTGTGTGTGTGTGTGTGTGTGTGTGTGTGTGTGTGTAGGTGAGGGTGTGTGGGGGGATGTCCGGGACTACAAAGTCAGGCCATCTTTATGGGATACATTAGAGAGACTGGAAGAGAAGAACCAGGCAGGGAAGATCTAAAGAGACAGGCACCAAATAAGTGTGAGCTGTTTACAGAGGAGTCGTCACTATCAGCTCCCTGTCACAGAGCGGGGTGGGGGAGGGGGCAGCCGACAGAGCAGACGTCTTACTCAATAAAACCAAGTGGTCAACTGGGCGTCTTAAAATCAGTTTTTAAAGCACCTGACCCTACTGGCCTGAAAGGCAACAGTTAATGTTTGCAGTTTTTGTCCCGACAGTCGCTGTGGTGCACTTGAATTAACATTGGTTACAGTTGATTGTGCATTTTTATGGTGGAGAGAACCATCAAAACATCCACCAAAACCTTGCTCAAAGCACTAAAATATTCTCTGCTGTCCATCTGTACACTACATTCAAAATAATTATCACTTTGCCACAATATGACTGAATACACTGTTTCTGTGTTTGGCTATTGTCTTCTTGGCAGATACAAAACTGTGCCGCAATGTGTTTGGCCAAAACTTTGCAAAACAAAAATGTTTTTGGAACAGCAGTAGTAGTGGCTTGAGAAGTTTCTATAAGCATTTTAATATTGTTTATCAGCCTAATAAAGCTGTCCATCTGAACAAATAAAACATCCTTTTTACCACTGTTGTTGTGCCTAAAGGATGATGAAACTACAAAGTTTGAACAGCCTGCTACAGGTTAAAGTGTTTTTGATACTCAAAGCATTTTACACAAAGGACACCTAAAAGTAGGGCTGTGAAATAGGCCTGAAGTCAATGTTACCGTTTTAATGAGAATATTTATGGAATCAAATTAGGGTCATACTGTAAAATTATATAAAATACTGTGAAATTATTTGTGAACATCATTTCACAAGCACAAAATCTTTATGACCCTAATTTAATCCCATAAATATTTACCCAAGCTTGATCTACTGTATATATATCATAATAAAGACAAATGTTGGCAAACTCATTTAAGAATTTATGTTAAAGGGAATGATCATGCTACAGTCTCCCATATTAGAAAATCAGACTTCACACATCATAAATCAAAAACATAATGCCTGCACACGTGACTCTACACCGCTTCATGTAAAGTTGTTGAAACCACAACTTTGACAATTTTGACTTGATGAGGATGTGGCGATGACTGAAATGTATGTCAAGTAATGTTATGGGTTAGAGACACATTTTATGGCATAGAGTCTGTCTGCAAGCATTTCCATTAATGCTTTGCACCTATACTATACATGAGCTGTACGAGAACTGCGTTCATCCTGAAGCAAAGCATTGAAACAATTAATTTTGTAGTTTTCACTTCAATTTTGCTTGGAATAATTAAGTAATCACTCTAATTTCATGAAACAGTAATATAATACGATCGTATATTGATATATGACTATTAATAAACTCACTGAACTAAAACTGGGAGAAAAAGAGAAAGAAAATAGACAAAAATAGATGTAGGCAGGCAGCTGGACGCCAACACTGGAGCTAAAATCTGCTTTCCTTCTGGGATGTACCTCCTACACTGGTGCTACATCTGTGTCATGTGGCACAAGAAATTAACTCCAGTGATTAGAACTATTTAGTTGCACAATACAACCAGAGAGTCTGAATGAGATGTATGTGGAGGTATGTTCTGCATAAACTCATGGATTCCTGAAAGTCCAACAGGGCAAGGGGAGAGTTAAATATGGGAAACATCTGGATCAGCTAGGCAACACACACACACACACACACACACACACACACACACACACACACACACACACACACACACACACACACACACACACACACACACACACACACACACACACACACACACACACACACACACACACACGCCTTGTCCCTTTCACATGCCTGATTATGCTCTCCTCCCCCAAGAGTGAAACATGACCACATAATTGATTTATCAGAAAGCTGTATGTCACCTCCAGAGCACAAACGCGCCCCTCTGCCAGCCTCAACACCTTTAGAAAAACCCAACATTCACACGTGACATGCTTTGTAGCACATGGCTGTGCACCGCAGTGGTAGGATTTCATGTAGGAAGGGACCACTTTTTTACTTTACAAAGCCTTGGTTTCCTGCATGTGTCTGCCATGCGAGAGCTAAACGGATTATTATAACACATGCATGCCCAAAGTGAGCGTGAAGCGTAGCGGGAGGAGTCAAAATGTGTGAAATAAGGGTCAAGGTGGTGATCAGTAATCATTGGAACCCATCAATCACTGTGAATTAAACTTGAGGAGGAGCAGTTGTGCCCTCTTGACATGGAAGTTTGAATGGGATGTTTTAATGAAAAGTGTGTGTTTGTGCTTTTGCGTGTAAGAACTCACCTCTGTCCCAGCCACCATCGGGTTCCCGAGGTCACACACCACCATCCTGGAGTCATTGATCATCTTGTACTCGCAATTCACCTGAGAGAGAGACTTTAGAGGAGGAAAAAGAATAGGACATCCAAAAGGAAAAATAAAAGAAGAGTGAGTGAGAGCAAGTGAATGAAAGTGACAAATAGGGAGCAGTGAGAGTCAAGTGGTGAAAGAAAAGAACAGGGCGGGGAAGTCAAACACCATCAAAGGGGGAAGGGAGCGAGGGAGTAAAAAAAGAGGGAGAGAGGGGAGGGGGAGAGACCAGAGAGGAAGAGTGATGAATGCTCTGACAGTAACAATGTCATCAATCAAACAGCCCCATTACACACTCATTAGCGCACCCACCCACCCACACACACACACACACACACACACACACACACACACACACACACACACACACACACACACACACACACACACACACACACACACACACACACACACACACACACACACACACACACACACACACACACACACACACACACACACACACACACACACACACACACACACACACACACACACACAAATTGACCCCATCCATTTCCGTGGTCACTAATGCAGCTTGTAAATCATAATAAGGTTTTTTGGGTTTCTGCCAGTAAAGCAGACTCTGCTGATAGCCTTGCTTTAATCACGCCTAACAAACACACCACAAAAACACAACAGGATGTGATGCTGGACTGTAACTGCAGCCTCATATAACTCACTTTCCTGTTTTCAGCTTCATTCATGAAGTGACAAGTGTCTCAGTTTTATGTGTGTATTTTCAGTACCAACCAGACTGGCCCCTATCATCAAACCAGGATAATTGATTTCAGACAAATCTGTGTGCATTGTGTTAAATGTGTGTGTGTGTGTGTGTGTGTGTGTATTTACTTCCACTTTGCGCTTCACTCCAATGTAGTCAGCCTCTGGTGGTATCAGTGTGTAGAGCTCTGTCTCGTAGGCTCCCTCTCCTTGGTTCACCGCAGTGATGGTCAGTGTCACCAGATTGTCATCTCCAATCACCAGCTCTGTGCGGTCCCTGTGTGTGTTTTATATATATATATATATATATAAAAAAAGAGCATTGTACAGACAAAATAAATATCCGTTGTATTTCAGCCACGTAGGGGACCCAGAAAATAAAGCACTTTGTTGCATAGACTCACGACTTCCAATGAACTTTTTGGACTGAACTTCATTTGCAATTTAGTCAGCTGCAAGGAATGCAATACCCCCGAACCTAACAATAACCCCAATGATATGTGTGTGTGAGTGTGTGTGAGCATCAGCAGAGGGTGACAGGATGTTTGTAGAACGCTGCCATGGAGATATCGTACAGCTGGAAACACTATAGAAATCAGACAAATTCTCACACACACACACACACACACACACACACACACACACACACACACACACACACACACACACACACACACACACACACACACACACACTGACATTATAGTCCCATTTACTATGTGTGCACACACACACCACATAGTAAATGGGACTATAATGTCAGTGACTTCAGTGTAAACTTTGCGTATTGTGTGAGGAATAACAGACATACTCTTTTTTGGTTCAGGTGTGTGTGCATGTGTGTGTCTGCGCTTGGCTGTCTGATGTGTTGAGTGTTTACAGGTTGAGGTCAGGGGGCGTGACTGTGTCAGTCTTACATGCTGGCAGAGAGCTGGAGATCGGGGATGCAAATATTATCGTCACCACAGTCCAGCAGAATGTAGGCCTGAGAGGAAGAGGGGCACAGAGAGAGGGACTGTCATGAGGAAATGTTTAAGGAGAACCACACGTTATCATGACACCAACAATAGGAAGAAAACAAAGGATGCAGGTGTTGTATATGTACAGACACGCACACTAAAGCTCTGCTGTCCAGGTCTTTAAGCTGCTTTATTGCAACTAGCTTTGGGCAGAGGTCTGGTTTGGTTATTATAAAATATAGTTTTGTGATCAAACTTGTTCCCTCTCTCTGCGGTTACTATAATTGTCCTCATCTGTGGGTGTTGTGTTGTAATTAAGACATAATGTCCAGCATTAAAAGTTGGTAAGTTAATGACAAAATACTTCTTCTTTTTTTAATTAAAAACCCTAAATCAAGTGGGCAGGGCTTCTTTAATGAGGTTACATGACCTTGTATACTCCATCAGTACTGGAATTAAAAATGTAGAAAGGCTTGACACACATCAAAAGTCAGCTCTGGAAAAGTTTAAAACTTCGGAGTATTTATTTTAAAACATTCTGCAAGTGGAAGAGTAATTACAAGAGTTCATTTTTCATCAGACTGGCTTGTTTGACAGATGAATACCAAGTTTGAAGTTGGTCCAGCACTATAGGTTTTGATGTGCAGCAGGCCACTTCATCATTTTTTATTATTTTGTGTTAACTACAAACACTACTGTGAGAGGTAATCCTGATTTTCTGATGGTCATAATCTAGATTTAGATCTGCAAAGGTTACCCAGGCAGCCTTATATCAGGAAAAGGCAAATGCAAGTTAGAGGTTTCTTTTTGTGTGGGAGTTGACCTTTTTGTGTCCAAAGTAAGCATTGTCATCACAAAATGTGTGAAAGAAACACTATATCAGGTTGTTTTGGGGTTTCACATATGGCAGTATGTGTTTAGCATTGGACATTGTCAAGTTATTTATATAGTCCAGTGTCACAAACCACAAATTTGCCTCAAAGAGCATTACAATCTCTGCAGCATACTCCACCCTCTAAACTTTCGCTTTAGATCCAGATAAAGGAAAATATCCCAAAAGAAACCTTTAAATGACGGCCCTCTTTGACATACAAGTAATGTACCACATTATGCTTCTACTTCTACATACAGTGTATATACTCACATGCTCTTGGAGGAAGGTGCTGCTGTAACGGTTGAGGACAGGTGGGAGGCTTTGGTCACGAGGTGGAGCCAGGCTGTAGTTCAGAGCCAGTGAGATGGGGGTCAATTTGTCCCTAAACTCATCCTCCTCCTGGAAAGAAGTAACAGAAAGAGAGAAAAATGTGCAATCATCTTTGTTTTGGTTTAAGTTGAACATTTAGGAAGCTCATTCAACAGCAAGAGTCACAACATCACACCCAGAGCTCATCAATTAGCGCTTGTATGTGCGTGTATTGTGTGACTTGCTCACTCTCAGATAAATCATGTAGCTCAGACATGCACGTGGGCGGCTGTGACCCAGCCTGAGGATCCCCGTGTGCTGAGGCTGCTCGGTGTCCAAGAAGAGAACTCTCTTAACTCCGCCCCTGGTGCCTTTCAACCAATCCAGCTGCAGCTCGGCTCTCAGGTCTGGACAGGTGATAATAACAGAGGGGACAGATGGATGGAGAATTGACAGTGTGAGTGAACAGGTAAAGGATTCAGCCAACCTGACAACCTAAATCCATGACTTTCCATTAGTTATGCAGGCTTATGTAGGCGTTTTACACTCCAGCGAACCATTAGATGGTGGAAACAATGTACTCCTCCACTATCCGTGTCTTAAGTCTCCTCTGTTCTTGTTCCAACCCTCCGTGCTGCCTTTGCTCTCCACTCTGATTGGGTGTGGCAGAGCAGCAGTTTTTCAGCAGGAAACTCTAATGAGTTATAAGACAGCCCTGGCTCTGACTATTCTCACTATTCTCTGTGCTTTTCCCATTTGCCACCCTCTCTGTCAAACCACCACACTGTGCACAGCTGCTCACCTACAGAACTGGGGATCCCCACACCGCTCACTGCTCCACACACTTCCACTTTCAGGCTAGAAGAAAAGAATATTAGGAAGACAGAAAAGTGAAAACTGTTAGCATATTGTACATGATCAATACATCTGTAAGAGCTTTTCGTTGACGTTTTGCTACATTATTTAAAAGTGTATGCAGTGGGCTCTGGATGTAATTTTCAGTAATCTGTGGTGTCTTGTTAGCCAGAGCAGACTGGGCCTATTTGTATACATAATGAGCGTTAGTTATGTGGTGAATGCACTCCAGGAATCAGGTGCTTCTCACAGCAAATTACTTATTTAAAAGAAAACATGACCACACATTAAGCTCCAGGGATTTTACTCATTGATTGATTGCAGACACTTTTCGACACACTTTTGTTTGACATTTGTATGAATGGAAAAATCATAAAAAAGAACTATATAACTAAGTAAGTAAACTGCCCATAAACAAGGCATTTCTTGCTTCCTCTTTTCTAGGGGGCAGTGAGAATTACCGCAGAGGCCCAGACATTAGACACGCAGACATGGGAGACTGGGAAACATTTCTGCATTTCCTCTATTTATGTGTGTATTACCCTATGTGTAAGTGTGTTTTTTGTGTGTTTGTGTGTGTTATCACCTCTTTAATCAAGAACAGGAAAGTCACTCTTGCACGGGGAGGCCTGCACTATTAATATCAACTAATCTGGGGAATTTTACGGATGTAACATTCTTGCTTCCACACTGAAGACTCAGCAATTTGAGGCATGAAGAAAAATGACTTCATGTAATTACTGTTTATTTGGTTTCAGTTCAAAAACTCGAACAACCGGAATGCAGATGTTGTGGATGCTTGTGTGTTTGTTAATAATTAGGGTCCCCATTAGATGACACAATAATGATGAGCTAATCTTCCTTCATTCAAAAGGTGTGTGATACAGATGTGAGTTTACGTTCGTATGTGTGCATGATAAAACACAGGTTTCTAGTTTACAAATTGCTCCCCTAAGTCATTTTGACATCCACAGGTGGTTTCATGCTTGCTTAATACGTGTTGCATGCATGCATGTGTGTGTTTCATGGTTTTGGTAAGGGTGTGCTCGAGTGTGACTCTAATGAGCACTGTGTGTCAAATTTAAGTATATACAGCACATAAATTACCCCCAGTTTACTGACAACAGCTCTGGCTCTTGGTTAGTCATTACTGTATGTAATTTTACCCAAAATGCATCTGTGATCCACCACCTTACACGCTTCAAGCCAGCCCTCTTTGCACACATAAATCCCCTCCTGTACTACCAAGGGTCTGCTTAATAAGTAAGAAAGTTCACTTTAAAGGAACTGGTGTACGCCATCAGACGTATGTCAGATGGTTGAATAGCTTCAGGAAACCTTCCTCCCCTCTACACGTTTCTGACGTCCGATTGGGGGGGATGTTGGTTTATATTGTGTCTTCCCCTCTTTTAACAAGAGCCAGTGCTTCACATTGCCATGCCCTTGAATGTGGCCATTTGGCTCATGTATAAACACCTTTGATTTCCGAGGAGGCCAGACAACAAAAAACACGTCTTTTCCAGTATAACCGGCCCTGATACTTCACCAGCTGCCTCTTTACTCTTCCAGCAGTCCTTCATGCTCCCATTGTAGCCCCTGTGTGTGTTTGTGTCCAATGTATTCACCATTACATTGAAATCACAGAGCAAAGCATCAGATATTCCGCAAAAATAAGTACAATAAGTTCTTATTGCTATGAGGGACCTCTTTCCCACACAAATTAATAACAATATAAAACAATAATATAAAATTAAAACTGCGAGCAGTGATATGCGGGCCCTCGCACGCTGCCCACTCGGGGATCCGGCGGCACTTGAAGGTGCTTGCAGTTTTTTTTTTTTTTCTTGATCTTGTTCCTTATTCTTCTTTAAAAAAACAAAAACAAAAAAACAAAACAAAAAAAAAGTCTTTTTTTTTTGGCCGCTTTAACATCTTCAAAAACTCATGAAAGTTGGTGCCTGACGCATGTGCAAAGTTTCGTGAGGTTTGGAGCATCGTTTGACTTTGAACATCAACTTCCTGTGTCACGGCAAAACATCAAACTTAGCCACATCGCCCTGGCTATACTATACTACTATACTAGAGTATATACTATATACTCTATACTCTATATACTATATACTTTTGGAGTATGACCTTTTTCTGAACTGACATGCATGCATGCATTAAGTTACTTCTAACTGTGCACAATGAAAAAAAAGTCTCTTTCGGACTTTTTTGTTTGTTTGAGTTTTGTATTGTTGTTGACCTTTGGTTTAGTATTAGTATGACTGCACATACAAACACGAGTAGCTTACCCTTAGAGGGACTCGCCTTAGGAGGTCTCGCCCTCCGTGAACCATGTGGCTTACCCTTAGAGGGATTCGCTCTCTGTGAACCATGTGGCTTATTAAGGGGACTCGCCTTCCGTAAACCATGAACCAGGTGTGTTACCTCGGCGGGGCTTGTGTCTTCATGAGGTCATTTCCAGCTCGAAGTCGGCGTTATAGACCAGTGGACTATCTTCGGCGCCGGAGGACATGTCGTGACAGGAGAAAGTGTTTCACGGAGTTCACTCAAAACTTCCAGTGACTCAGCCGACAGTCTGGTTAACTCAACAGGTAAAAGACTCTACTTCACCAAGGTTGCTATTAATGGTTCAGATTCCTCCTTGGCCTGTTGATGGTGATTCAACTTTTAGTGAAGTTGAAACGTTTGGAGAAATTGAAAAAGTTTTGCATACACTACACATTACAGGAGGATATTTAATATCACTGCAGACCCCCTTGAAAACATGTACAGTGAACCCTCGTTTTTCGCGGGGGTTACGTTCCAAATAGAAACCATGATAGGCGAAATCCGTGAAGTAGTAACCTTTATTTTACAATTGAAATAGATAGAACTGGACATTAAATATATCTACGTTACATATAGTCGTAATGTGATTTCAATGCACGATGCAAATCCGTGAAGCAGCGAGACCGTGAAAGGTGAACCGCGTTATAGCGAGGGTTCACTGTATATCTACTATCCAAAGAATGTCTGCGGCAATTTTGGTCGCATTTGAATGAATATTTGTGGACGGTGGAGTTATAGGTTACAGTGAGCCAAAGATTTGTTACAATGCAGCCCAACACCTGGGAAGATTGGTGACACATTGGTTAGCACTGTTGCTTCTCATTAATAAGGTTGGGGGTTCAATTCCCCCCTTTGATATGTCTTTAAAAAAAAAAAAATCATACTATAGCACGTCATCCAAATTATGAAATAAATAGTTATAATACAGCAAAAATGACCTAAAACTCATTTTTGGGTCACTTTTTGGACGACGTGCCATAGTATGACTTTTATATCACATTTTGAACGACATGCTATAGTATGACTTTTGGGTCACTTTTTGGCCACCACGCCACGGGCACACCGATTGACGAAAACACATCCTTATGATAACTTTTAATTCCAAACATGTTAAGAGTGCACAGACTAAATTTCAAGTCGGTCCGACACGCTTTGACGATAACGCACAGGCTTCTCAATGTATCATCATCAACATGTTAAGGTTACCCGAATTAACTTAACGCTTAACTATGTGACTGAAATGAAATGGTACATACATAAGATACAAACTGGACCTGAGCTATCTCTCATTATGTGTCTCTCAAGCTATCACTGCAGGGAAACAACTGAAATGTCTTCACCCCTTTGAGACACAAGAGCCTTCAGACGTCACTTTGTATGTGTCTGTCTGTCTGTGTGTGTGTGTGTGTGTGTGTGTGTGTGTGTGTGTGTGTGTGTGTGTGTGTGTGTGTGTGTGTGTGTGTGTGTGTGTGTGTGTGTGTGTGTGTATTTGTCCTATCTAATTCCATTCCTTGGAGCAAAATATAATGGTGGTTTATTTGAATAAGCTGAGTTTTGTTTTGACAAAATTCCACAGTTTAGTGCTCTCCGTCAACCTGACCCAAACCCTGTTCCCTTTTCACTCAGTGCCAGTACTCACACACCAGTACGCATACACCACGATGGCAACCGGCCGAGCACACTTCTCCCATCTAAATAGTCCTACAGCAGTTCCAGCCTCAATAAGTTAAGACCAACAATAGACTGCGGCAAAGCAGCAGGAGCCTTTAGACTGGTTCCCCTCAACTAAACTCACCCCCAGACTGTTCAAAGGCAGCCTGCTGCCCAAAGGAACATTAATGTAATCAAAACAGAATTATGCAGTTTCAAATGAATTGCAGAGTCCCATAAATCTGAATTTCCAGGTTGTATGAGAATACTTTTTTCAATGTGCTGCGACATTATTGCATTAGAGATGCAGACAAACAGACGTTGGCTGATGGTGAACATCGAGAGCACAGGGGTGAAATATTTGTCACGTCTGTCAGTGTGAGTGTGATTTATGAAAGCGTATACTTTATACTGCATACCATTTTATATAAGCAGCACCATTCTGTTACACATGAGGTTCACTGCAGCAGTGGGACTCATTAGTCTCATGTTTGTTTGAGAGTTTGAATTCTCACACACACACACACACACACACACACACACACACACACACACACACACACACACACACACACACACACACACACACACACACACACACACACACACACATTACAACAAATTATGGACTGTGGTGAGATGCTAGAGAAATATCGTAAAAAAAAAAAATAATAATAAAAAAAAAAAAAATCAAGTATAAATTCTTTAGGAAACACTTTGCTTGTTAAATTGCCAATGCTGTTTCAAAGTCAGCGTTTGGTTTTCTATCATAATCTCCATTCCTTTGTTGTACTTTTGTTGATGTTGTCATATTTCTTAATTTTCTTTCATTTTGTTTACTTAACCATATAAAAAGTTTACTGAGATTACAATCTCTATTTCAAGAGACCTGGCCAAGAAGGCAGCATTAAAATATTGTGTCAACAATAAATATCCAGGTAAAATGTATGAATGAGTTTCCAAAATTAAAAAAAAAAACTGTATAAAATGTATATTTTAAGAGTCCTGTGTAGGATTTAGGGAAATTGAACACATTATAATGTTTTGATTAGTATATAATCACCTGAAACTAAGAATCGTTGTGTTTTCATTACCTAAAAACGGCTCCTTTAAGAGACTTTTTTCCCACCTTGACCAAACTCGAGGAGCGAACAGTGACTCGACTGTGACATGAACGAAGGTCACATTCATTTTGTTTTCAAAATGTTCTGAGGTGACAAAGAGCCAGCCAGAGGAGAGATATGGTATTATATATCAGTCACCCACTGGGAATGTGTGGAACATACAGAACACTGAATATTATTAATATGTAACAATGAACTGGGATGCTCTTTTTACCAGGTAACCATGATATCTGTCTCAGGCAGGTGACACTTTCGATCATCAGGATTCAGGATTCTGGGAGTCAGGATCATCGCAGCCTCCACAGACACCACAGCTTGAGACCTGCACAAACACACACAAACACAAATTTACAAACATAGCACCATTTGACATGCATAAACATGGGAGTCTTCCAGACGTTTTGGAGAAGCACAAAAGTCTCCAGGACTCGCTGAAAAATACTAAAAAATGAGGCAGATTGTGTTGTAAATCTTTACCTGTACACCGACACCTCGCCTGCACCGAATGCCCCCACAATCAAATCTGCAGAGAGAGAGAGAGAGAGAGACCGAGCGAGCAAGCAAGAGAGAGAGAGAGAGGAGAGACGGGAAGTAGAGCTTCAAAGAATGCCACAGATGGGACTGATTTCAAGGTCTCCAGCAATCTTCATCAAACACAGACTTCTTACGTTTAATACGCACACAAACATACACATACACTTCCACACAATGATATTGCATTAACATTATATC
Organism: Brachyistius frenatus; assembly: GCF_029030835.1. NCBI lineage: Eukaryota > Metazoa > Chordata > Actinopteri > Embiotocidae > Brachyistius > Brachyistius frenatus. The sequence continues at coordinate 4,208,331 of NW_027210619.1, read as the reverse complement.
ACCATGCTTTTCTTTTCACACATGACACTTTTCAGACTAAATTCATAAACCGAACATGCATTAACGTTAGTCCTCATTGTACATTTGGGTTTGTGTCTACGCTGCGAGACAAGGACCCCCATTAGAAACTTAGCATTGCTCCAATCACATCTTGCTAAACAACAAAATTTCCCAACAGCCTGCGTAGCAAGAACTCCTAATTGTAAGCAGCAGCAGATTTCATCTATATGTGATTTTATTTGTTTTCATGGGTTTTGTGATGAACATGCACTTTTAATTGGCTCTCAGAGTTTAAAATAGAGACGATATTTAATGGCTGCGGTCAAGGGACACATACCAATGAAAGCCACACACACATAGACACAGACCCACATTTACACACATACAAAAGCTGATTAAAACAATGTGAGACTGAAGAGAGACATTTAATGGATACAAGGCACCGCAGTCAGATGCAGCAGATTCTAAATTGTGTGATCTTGGAAAAGACAGAATAACCTCATACTGCTCAGTAAGAAGCAACTGGGGCTTCAGCTAATGATTATTTTCCTTACTAATTAATCTCCAATTAGGTTTATGATTAGCTTACTAATTCAGTGCCTGTAAAATGAAAACAAATAGTGAAAAATGCCAAATGATAATTTTCCAGCTTTGTATCAGTCTACAATTAAAAAACTGTTAAGAACTGTGAAAACCATCAGACATTTACATTTGACTTGATTATCTAAATCTTATAAATAGATTTTCTATTGATCATTTCATGCCTTTATCAACTGATCATTTTAGCACTAAAATCAACCATCGGCTTAAAATGCTGAGATAACCTGCTGCAGGAGGATGACGGATGGAAACAAGTGGAAGTATGCTCTTGTAGACTTTGCTTGTGTCTTTCCTCTCCTGTGTATTTAACAAGAAAGGGACTAATTGAATCTGAGAGAGGCACATCTGTTTCTGCCTTTGGCTGCAGTCACCGAGTCCCCCTGAAACCACAACATTAAACATTTAGGCCTTGTCCCTGTTCCCCTGGGGTGTACTACGTCACTATGTGAGTGCACTGCTGTGTGTGTGAGTGCTGTATCAAAAATCCTGCAATGAAAAGGGACTTTAAGATAATTGTTTTTTTTTTTTTTTGGGCCAATTGGAGAAGGAGAGAAAATAAAGCAGAAGAAGATGGAGGGATGACATGATAGAAAGAAAATGAGGGCAGAGGATCGTGTACTTGGCCTTTAAACCACAATCTGTGAAAGCCTTTAGAAGCAAGGTGTGTTTTCAGCAGAGAGAGAGGGGCTGCAAGGGACCACCTCCAAGTCCACATTCCTCTGTCCATCGCACAAGTTATATAAGCCTGAAACTGTAACTCCACTCTAGCCCAAGTACACATATGTGCTTGATATAGTGGTTGTCTGTGCTCCTTAACCTTAAAAAAACGCTGCATGACATGAGACTGATTTGTGGATCGGGCATCTCTGGGGTTAAGTGTGTGTGAGAGTGTACATGTGCACATGGCTGCATCAATGGCTAAATCAAATAAAGCCCACTTTCCTTTCCATGTCAATCCCATTTCCTTACACACAGGAGAGCTTGCCCGGCACTGCTGATTTGAGGTTGGTGTGTGTACGGAGACACAGTGACCTACATCCACACACAAACGGGCCAACACACCATTGGTCATTCATTTCACTCATTGATGACGTTTGTAGGTGCAGGTATGGTCTTAGTAATTGAGCTGCTTTGGCTGATGGTGTCGTTCCTGGGCTGTAAAAACACAACCTCCATCCAGAGTTTAGACAGATTGTCAAGCTGTCACAGCCTGTCTGCCCTGACTGCCTGTTTGGCTGCAGGGGACTGGCCTTGATGATGAAATGCCAAAGGTCAATGGCAGTCACAGGGAAACAAGGAGGTTTTAAGAAAGAAATTGAGGATTTCTTAATTCTTGGATGCGTGTGGTAAATGTGTGGTATTATAAGACTGTTCGACAATTTGGCAGCTATTATACATATTCGAAAGTACTTCTTTCAGAATGCAAAGCAGAAGGAAATGGTCACTCCAAATTTGGGAGGATTTTTTCACGATTGTATAATATGGCAGGTTTTCTTTAAAGGTTTGGAGTGTAAGAGAATACTACTGAGGGAACAAGAAACTTGCAAAAAATATGAATTAATAGAAAAGGTACACATTTGGGGAAATTGTTCCTTTCATTTTTCCTTACTTTTTACATCTTGAAATACATCTTGTTTGCAGTGAAAATAAGATAGTGCTCCAAGTAGACATGGAGCCCAGTAATACATTTCACATCTAGTTACCAAACAAACGACCAACCTAATGACCCCTCCCCACCACACACACATCCAAATCACCCACTCCGACCTGTCTCTGTGTCTGTAACTCTTTCAACAACCTGATGTGATTGACAAGTAAAACACGGTCAGTTTTTGATCTTTAACCTGTCGGCTGAACCCAAGATGCAACCTGTGGCAATCTAACCTCTCTGATACACAGTTGACCCCAAACTCCTGGTACAAGACATCAAGTCTGTGTCATACATATAACCAAAGATGCTGGTAGTTGAATTAACCCTCCCTTTCATAGGAGGCTGTCACCAATGATCCCCAAAAAATATAAAAATAAAATAGAACTTGGTTGAACACAGCTGCGGGTCATTTTGACCCAAGGACAACGGGAGGGTTAAGCTTGATTTTAAGCAGAAAGCAGACCAGATGTAATTTCTGTTCCTGTACAGCTCTATATTTCACTTCCACTGCAAGCTCTCAAATTCAAAGATAGAAATATGACAGAATCTTTGGAGATGAAGTCCATTAAAGCTAAAAGTGGAGCCCAGTCATCATCCTTCCTTTCCTCCTGTGGTGGACTAATGACATTTAATGTTGATGGGAGCATATGGCGGGTGTAGGAGGCCTCCCAGACGCCTGTGCAGTCCTCTCATAATGCTGATCAAACATCTCAGGCTCCTTTGAACAGTGTGACTTTACAACCCTCAAACGACACACGATGTGTGTGTCTCACTTCCGTCAACCAACTCGCTAATGACAGATGACATGAGCGCTGCACGTTCGAGTGTGTGTGTGTATGTTTTTATACGATGTGTGTGTTGGCTGGAAGTTCTGCCACCCATGACTTTCTCCTCTACATCCTCCTCCCAAAGAGCCTCCACTAGTTTTAACCTGCAATTCCTATGTGTGTATTTACTGTACAACGTTTGTAATTCAGAGCTCTGATTTTCTGTGGGTCTGCACAGGTCTCACCGTGACCTGGAGCCTGGCACACACTCAACACACACTCTCCAGCTGCCGGTGAAACTGATCACAAGCCACACATGTGAACCTGTGTGTATTCATGTGTGTGTATTTTCCTTGATATCCTGTTTGTGGAATGAAGAAATCTGTTATTATAGCAGGATGAAAAGGAAAAGAGGGAAAGGGAGCACGGGCAAAGAAAAGAAAAAGGTAAAACTAAACAAATTCTCATTTTCAGCCTAATTTGTGGGAGCATAAAGCCAAAGTAATGCTGAGAGCAGAATGGCTCCAAATTAGGGAGAAAAATAGGGTAGTAAAACAGTGGTTTTACAGACCTGCTTTGTTTCAAATACCTTTTTTTGTGAACTAAATGTCATGTCTATAAATTACTTCAAAAATCCTCTCCCCAATTTATTATTCTAGTGTAGTTATTTTTTTTTTTTTTTAAGATTTTTGAGAAATAAGGTGAGGGCGTATGGTAAAGTAAGTAGGTGCCACAGAAAGTAGGGAGTTGCATGGAATTTGATTAAATGCGGCTTTGTCTGCTCAGTTTTAGGGATATGTGAAGAGGCTTGAATGTCTGGCAGACCGAACATGTGGATAATATATTATTATACTTCTTTCTTTCTTTCTTTCAGTCTTATGTTTTCTCTCCTTCTTGAGTACTGTAAATCTCTAAAGAATGGATGCGGCCGCAGTTTATGGCACACATCCCCGTACCCCCTTTTGATGACTTTACCAGAGGAGAGGAGGAAGGCAAGATGGGGGAACATGGGGATGGTAGAGGAGTGCTTGGGGGAACAATGAAATGTGGAGGTCAAGAATGAGGAGGAGGGAAGCTGTAATGAGACGAGCTGGAAGGAAAGTGGCGAAATGAAGGAATTTAACTCAGAGAAAGAATTTTGATTATAACATGGGGAGTAGCGTTGACTTGTTGAGTATTTACCAGGATACTGATTGTTGTCCAGGTCTTGGCCTCCTCTCAGAGTGAATCCATATCCAGGCAGACTGCCTTTGGGGGTCTGAGCGGCTCTCAGCTCTTGACTCAGAGTCAAACCTTGCGTGGACACGTCTCTGTTACCGTTAAAGATCAGTACTCTGCCTCCACGCTCCTCGCCTCCGAATGGACAGCCCACCGCCACGTCTAAGGGATGACACACACACGAATGGTTTAGACATCAACAGGGTTAAGGCCCCTCTGAGACAGAAGCAGAAGAAAACATTCAGGTGGAATGAAAAGGAAAGAGAAGGGAAGGAAAAGAGCTTGACCTTCTAACAGTGAGGGACCAGATCAACATGGACATTTGCATATTTTCTTTAAGTTCCATTTGTTTTACTTATTTTTTTTATTTGATCTCTCCGTATGTGTATGGGCATTGTTTAGGTCACTGCTCTATCTCATGGTTACTTTTTATACTCTGCATGGGTTACATTTGTTTAAATAGGAAGTGGTACGAGGTACCACAGGTAACATGCAGAATAGAAATACGGGAAAACAGCAACTCTTACTTTGTCCAAAGGCACCAAAATCTGCCTACCAGCACCTCTGAATAGAAGTAATTAACACATTAAGTCATTTAAACCATTAAAGTATATAACCAACATGTTAAAGTTAAAGGGGTTATGTGCTAGATTATTTCTTGAGTGAGATATAACATGTAAATTGGTGAGTTTTAGGAATGCTGTATTTTAAAGTTCAAGATCTAAAGTACCCGTGCTGACTTTACTGCTAGGAATCCCTTGAGACATGCAGATATGTATTTATGCAACGACAGAGCACCTAAACACAAAGACATACATGAAAACAGAGATATAACAAGTAGAATACTGTACCTGATATGAAAAATCAAAGATTATCTATGAGATACAAACAGATTTGAGTATTTACTCCTTAACCTCTAATGTCCATACATTGCACTGTCTTGCATCAAAGTACCCATCAGTCCTGTACTGTCCAAACACCTCTAGACATCCTGTTTGTCTCCGGACCCCCTCTCTCTCAGCCTAAACAACTAGTTCCACATGAAGCCAATTGTGGGGTAGAGAGGATAAATGCAACCATGTGTGTATGCGAGTGTATATATGAGCCTATGTGTGTGTGTGTGTGTGTGTGTGTGTGTGTGTGTGTGTGTGTGTGTGTGTGTGTGTGTGTGTGTGTGTGTGTGTGTGTGTGTGTGTGCATGTATGTGTTTGCATTTGTGTGTCTATGTGTGGGCATGTGTACCTAACTGAGTAAATGTGCCGAAAAAATTAAATATATCTAACTTGGGGAAAAAAAAGCATTGCTCAACAACATCCCACACAATGTGGACATCCACAGAAAAAAAAATTAAAAATGCCTGCGGATCACCCACTGTGATCACTGAGACCAAAACTATAGGAGTCTGTTAGTCACAGAGAAAAACAGGCCAACACTCTGCGAGCGATGGTGACAGAAAGCCAGTGTTGGTTGATAAACAATTAAAAACAAAAAACCCCACATGGCAAATTAAATTAGCTAAATTGTAAAGTTTCAACAGCTGACACTCAGCAGAGGCATGAGGAAGAGAGGAAACGGGTATGGTTCTGTTTTTGAGAGGAATTTTTGAAATGGGGTGATGAGGTCTGCTTTGAGAAGAGGAATAGGCTCAATGTCATCACAGAAACAAAAGGGATCTGTCAGTGATTATGTACAGGCACACACAAGGCAACAGGTATACTCGAACACAGCAGTTTGACATTAGCAAAAAGATGCTGCTGAAAAGCTTCATCACAGTGCTTTCATGGTGAATACTGAATAATGAGATCATGCACGGACATGGACGAGTGCTCATTAGATTAACGCTCAACAAGTACTTTGTCTCTGCAGCTGGCAGAGACACTCCATCTCCTCTCAGGCTGCATCGCCGACCCTCAGAGACTGTCACACGCTGACAGACAGCAGATGTGATTTATGTTTCAAGTCAGAAAAAGCTTCAATATTGATCCAATGCTTATTAACCTGATGGTTAATGGGCTTAAAGGGGGTGGTATGCACATTAACACACTCTGTCCATGAATAAATAAAAGATAAATCAGTGGGATAGATGTCATACGATGCCCAGATGTGTATCCATTCATTCATTTTTAAGGCAGCAGTCGAAGTGGGGCTTAGTGGGGCATTTGGGCTCCAGGCTACATGCTTTATATGTGTGTGCGTGTGCATGTGTGCCTTTGTCCAATCAATGCATGTGAGGATAAAACAAACATATTGAAGAGGAATGAACCCTGGGCTGCAGGACAGAAACTCCCAGCTGATTTTATCTAAGGGCACATCTGGTGAGGTAAAAATAACTCCAACACACATGCACACCCGGCCTGAACCCAATCATCAAAGGAAAAAACAAGTTCACACAGACAACCTTTCATCGCAGACACTTCCTGATTGGCCAAAGAGCTTTAAGGTTTCTTAAGCAGGATTTCCTAAGTCAGACACATAACAGTCCAAATCTTACAGAAACACAGGAAAAGATTTGTCTGTTATCAGGTGTACCTGAAAGTATTAGTCCCATGTGGGCAAGGGAGAAAGGGGTTCATGCAGTGGGACACAAAATAAATCAATGGATTTTTTTTAAATGTCATCATCTCCATATCATTCTCCTTCTCTTTGTTGCATCTCATCTCATCAATTAATCTAACGTGTCAATTTTCTTTCATCTTTTTTTTGTCATTTTTTCTTTCCTTTTCCCTTTCTGACAGTTTCAACATACCGTTGTATCCGTCCTGGTTGATGTCTCCCAGGGGTGCTATAGCTGTGCCAAAGCGTCCAAAGATGTGGGTGCCGGTGAGAGCAACAGGTGTGGAGAATGTGAGTGGAGCCAGCTGCAGGTACAGGTACACCCTTCCCACCTCCCTGGGTTTGCTCTCCATCTCCCTCTCCATGTAGAGGGGTGCTCCAACCAGCACGTCATCCATCCTGGGGAAACATGATGTAGTTTCAATGCTCAGAGACAAAAGAAGACACATGATGTATGTGTGTCTGGAATGACAAGGAGGTTTTCTGCTTACCCGTCTCCATTTAAGTCCGTGACAGCCACTGAGTAGCCAAAATAGGAGGCCATCTGAGAGACAAATAAGGAAGGAACATCACAGAATCTTAACCAAAAACCTAATACATAAGTTTCATCTAATTTTATTTTCATTCATCTCCATCAACACTTAATCGATTCAAAAATGGAAGATGATCCACATCAGCGTTTGCCCATTGTCCAGTAGCTTATATGCAGCCCTGCAATACCACAGAGTGTGACTGGGATGTATTGATGCCCCTACCTGCTCCCCTGTGAAGTTTTGGATGAAGGTCAGGTTGGTGGAGTTGATCATTGCCACCTAAAACAAGCAGACACACTATCAGATACATTGCGGCATGAATAAAAAGACACCAGGTGATGTCCTTGTAGCGCACCAGCAGTCTGACAAACAGGCACACAAAGAATGTAGAAAAAAAGTCAGGAACTGCATAAAAAAAAAAGCTTTTATTGTAGTGAAACCCCTCTCTCTACCCTGGCCTCCCCCACCACCATCATTTTTGTGCCTTTACCATGTTCCCCTCATCACTCTCTCCTTCCCCCCACCCTAACCCCGGTTGCAGGGAGAGACAGAGGGGGGAGGCTGAGAATTCCTTCATAAGACCTAAAATAACAACCACATGGAAACGGCCGGGGGCTACGCGTACACACACATGCACACACGCACACACATGTGCAGGAGGATACGCTTTGACTCAATCACAGATGTCTCAAAGACGTACTAACGAGGGATAGACTTACGAGCACAGACAGATGAGGATGTGTAAACACAAATATTGAATCAATAGCTTGAGAGTTAACTTTCCTCTGCAGTCAGTTGTCAGATTGGTCACAGAGGAAACCTGATCAGGCCTGATGACTGCTCCAGTGACAGGCCACTAATATGACCAACCTGCATCCCTCGTAACACTCCACCCACTGTGAGCTACAACCGCCTCCTCTGCACCACTCACTGTGCACTGTCTGTACAGGAAGGAGCATTCCTGCACCAGCAACAAAGTCCAGACATAAAACACACGCTGTCGAAGTGTGTGAGTGTAATGTGGTGAGTCCTGCGGTTACATTGCAGGTTAGAGTTAGGGGTCGTGCGTGTGTGGAGAAGGGTTAGTGGGGTTAGGTGGGGTCACCGCCCTCCACATGCAGCGGAAGCTGTGTGTCATTAAGGAGGATTGACATAGTTAGCCCTGGGGAAAGTTCCCATAAGAGAACACAAGGCAAACTTGAGTTTACACATAAATGCACATGCAGTATTATCACAGCCATTTGGACACATATATTTACGTGTTCATTAAAAGCTGTAATCCTATATTAAAGACTGATACCAGATGGCTCTAGTAGATGTTAGTGTGTACATGTGTGTATCTGCACATGGAAGTCTACACTCTGATCCTTTTAACGGATTTTAGCCTTTGACACATAAACCTGGACAATAAATAACATGTTTGTACGCAGATCGCATAAAGATAGGTGATAGGTTAAATGAAATAGCAATTTAAAATATCTCATTAGGGTACTTAGCCATCAATAATATCCAAAATCACTGGCAAAAAAAAATCAGTGGAACTGATTGGTGGTGGAAAGCCTCTAAAAAATTAGTTCACAAAAGTTAAAGTTGTGCAATTGGTTTGGGAAGAATGATCATCTCAGTACAATGCTAAGCCGTCAATACACCCCTCATTTCACTGGAGGATACCATGTCAGTGTGACATTTTGTCTCGCCAAGGAACAAAAGGTACATGCACGTACGACGAGGGTCAGAAAATTACATCATGTGATGGAGATCATATGACTAGGGAGGTATGTTGGGGATCAAACCCAGGACTTTCACCCAGGAGACCAGGGTTTGAGTCCATTAGGAAGTTACATGGATTTCTTTGAAGACATCTTTTCCTAACCTTAACCAAGTAGTTTCTTTCCTTAACCTAAACAAGTGTTTTTTTTTGTGGCTGAACGTAAGGCACCTTACTTGTCATACCTAGGTGGGGCAAATGTGATACTGACACAGTATACTGCAGTGAACTGATGGGTGCTTTGGGATAATACAGGGTTGAAATGATCATGCACAATAAAGAAACATCCACATTTGTTGTGGTTTTCCACTGATTTATTCAGGTTTCTCCTGTAATTTGTCACCTGTTTGTTGCTGCTAAATGTAAAAGATATTGGTACATCCTTCTCTAATCTGCTTGTTTGTCCATACTCACATATCCAAAGTTCTGTGCTCCTCTTGGGACTCCAGCTATCAGCTCTGTTAAACATGAAAACAAAGAAAGACTCAAATTAGTTTGAGAACGATGCAAAAGTTGCCAAGATGCAAAGGGCTCAACAGAAGTTTGTCTGAGAGACATCAACCCCTTTCCCAGCTTTAAGCCAAGTGTTGCTGAGAACAGTGAGTGATTGGGTGCTGAGGCTCTGCTTGTGTATTGATTGATGAGTGCAGTGCCGTGAACTTATAGGGACGATCTGAGGGTCCCACCCAGAGAGAGAAGACAAAGTCCCCACTTCCTGCCCTGTGGCTCGACCCAACAGGCTCAACCACGAGCCAATAAACCAGGAATTCCCAGCATCGTCTTCACTCAGAACTCCCAGTTACGACCAGTTCCCCACTCTGAAGACGGTTTAGAGAACAAGACCACAACAAGCTTTGCACCACAACACATCACATCAATGGACATGTGTAGCCTCTTTAGGCTCCCTTTAAGACTTTCTGACATGTGTTGTGCCTGAGGCAGTTCAGGGCCTTTGCGGGGTTGGTATGGGGGTATGTAAACACAAGGTTGTCCCGTAAAGAGCCCACAAAATGGTGATTAGTAAAGCGACATCGGGGAGGGGTACTAATTTTTTGTGACAGACTGTGGGGTGACACTGTTTGAAAAGTGAAAAAGTGGTCTAAAAAACAATGTGGCAAGACAATCTTTTGATTTGTCCATTTTTTTATTGGACAAAAAAGCGGCACGTCTTGTTAAAATTGATTGTGTGATTTGTGTGTACTACAGACAAGTGATGGCACGGGTATGAACTTGAACAGCACCTAAAGCTCACAAAAAGGAGTGAACCAAAATGCTACACAGCTGCCACGTGTCCAGAGTGTGTAGGTAAGTGGTACAAAAAAGATTAAACAAATAAAATGATTTGGACATTTTAAGTGGTCATAGTTTTCATGAATTTATATTGGCCTGAATGATATATACTAGAAAAGTTCAACAAAGGCACTCTTTCCCACCTGCACGTCCTTTATAACATGAAGCTCTGTGCGTGCCTGTGTCTCTTTACACCTAATATTTTAAGTCCAGACGAGATTCTGGACCCACTCTAGACCTTTAAGAGGTTTGCAAAGTCTGCCAGTAATCATTCTAATCAGCCAAAATGAAGGACAGGAAATCCCTTTATCAGTGGTTTCTGAAGTCCTGTCCCTTCAGGGTCGTGACCCAGACTCCCAGAGACAGTTCTCATTACTGCATCTTAGTTCAGATGCAGGCACTGTCACCCAGCTGTCCACTCCATCTCGCTCTCTGCGTCGCACACCTCCCAGTGTTCCCGGTACCCAGCCTGAGAACGCACATGCAGGTATTTATACAGCGTTGCAGAAGGCTGCTGATCTTGTTAGTCTGGGATTCCTCTAATGCTGTATGTGGTTTGTTGTAATGAATTGTTGACTTTCTCACCTTGTTCAGAGTCTCCTGTAAACTCTCCCACTGCCACAGAGTAACCTAGAGAGAAATCAGTCACACATGACGACATATGGTTGAAATTAACTCAGACGCAATGGACTGTGTACACTGTAAGTGTTACATGATGATTATTATTAGATTACAATAATTTGGCTGATCGTTATTTAGCTTATGGTTTGTGCATGAGCATATTTGTGTTTGTAAATGCATGTTACCGAGATAGCTGTCGTCGTGTGTGTCTTCAGCAGCTCTGGTGTGTTTCTCTCCTGGAACCTGTCTCAGTACTGCCTTTAAAGAGTAGCCATTGAGAATCTCAGCTATCCCTGCTGTCATCACTTGACCTACACACACACACACACACACACACACACACACACACACACACACACACACACACACACACACACACACACACACACACACACACACACACACACACACACACACACACACACACACACACACACATAGATGGAGAAAAACAAACACCCAGAGTGTGAGTCACATCTGTTCATGGACAGCCGTTGAAGCTCAGACCCCATGAAGGGAGCTCTGCTGTCCCCTACTATAGATATCTGCTGGAGTTGGACTGCATGCTCCACATGAAAGATGCACCGAGCTAATATTACATGCATGGCAGTCTTCCCAGAGGAAAGCTAAAGCACTTTGTTAGCAGAAGAATAGCCGAAAAAAAAGTCCTCCAATGTTCCCTTAAAAACCCTCAAGAAAACTCCTGTCCTCTCCGCAGTGAGGACTCTGAATTATAGGTGTGCGCACACAAACAACAGCCTTCCACTGCCGTTGAACAAGAGGTCAGACAAACAAATGATTTTTATCTATGCCTGCCTTCAACCTTCCATAAATCCTCCTTAATGTGTGTGTGCGTGTGGGGAATGACGGCGAGGAAAATGTGCTCTCTGAACCCTCCCTCCAGCTCCTCTCCCACCCTTTCAATCTCCCTCTCCCTCTCACACTGCACTGGGTTTATCTTCAGGGTAACATATCTCTATATCAACTCATTATGAAACCTCTATCAGATTGATGAGACAACGTATGGCAGAATGTTAACACATACATAAGTCACTGCTGCTAATATGAAGTGCTCTTTGCACTAAGTGAAAACAAGATTGTATATAAAGGAGTTTTTTTTTTTAATGATGAATCAGGGTTAAGGCTGAAGATAATTGTTGTATATCAGAGGCCATACAATCCAGGCTGAGTGCTTTTATAAACATTTGGAGGAAGTGTTTTAACTGGAGGCAGCCTGCCTTGCCACGCTGAGGGCACAGAGAGGGAGCAGCAGTCCATTAAGGCTGTCTAAGATGCCCGTGTAGTGTGGTCTTGTATGCTGCATTATTTAACCATATGTAACAACAGCATCAGTGCCAAACAATATCCCCAAATCATTAAAAAAAATGTGTTGCAGTTTTAAAATATCCAATATTTTTTGTTCTTTTTTTTCCCTCTCTTCTTTCCAGAATTTTTGAAAAACACTTTACCCTCTTGCTACAAGTTTCTTTACTGAACATATGATGCGCAGCAGTCACAGATCACAGATTACAAAGAAAGGAACGATAAATGAGTTTGTGCAAGTGATCAGTAACTGTCTCCTGGCTCCTCTCAAACAGCTGCACAACTTCTCTAAATTTCGATAAGGCGCACACATACACACACACTCTTTCAAACACCTGGAGTCGGGGGAGTAGTGATACACTTCAACAGCTTAACTGTGACACACTCTAGCTGTGTCTACACCTATTAAGACACTTCATCCCTCTGCTTAGACCAGCCCTCTACATCCAACAGGCTCACTGACCTCAGCACAGCTTTTATCAAGCAGGAGATCCATCTTTCTTCCTCTTTCTGTGTCTGACTCTAACATACTCCCTCATTTCTCATCTTTCTCTCTCTCTGTTACAACATGTTCCTGTCACCTCCACAGCAAATCCTCTATCTTTTGCACTATCCTCCCTGTTCTCCTCAGTCCTTTTCTTTGTCCTCCTCAACCTTTCTGTCAGCCTTTGAAGCTCTTCCTCTCTCCTTGTAGCATTTTTTAAGTTCCTCTGTGCTTTATCACGGGCAGGGGGGCAGTCTCTCCACACTCCATTACCCCCCGATCAGCTCATTACAGAGCCCAAACACCCACTTCCTGTTACACTGTTACAGACAGAGAGAGGAATTAAGTAAAGGAATTATGGTGGAAAAAGGGAGAAAGCCACATTTTTTTCCCACCTTCTCTTAGGTAAGACTCCTGCAACGAAATTGCAGATTTGGCAAGTGTGTCAGTGTGCATATGTGAATACGTGGACTGTCCTGACTGTTAAACTCATCTCCATCCATTTCTCTCATTTGAACACCTTCCCATCTATGAAATCATTGCAAGAGAGAGACCAAGCACAGGTTTAAACACTGCTGTTTGAGTTACCTTGCCAGTAAAAGCTTCCAGGTCCTCCTACTACCAGCCGTCCTTCCTGGAATAAACACAGTTAGTTCGGGTTGGTCAAATGACAGTAAATGTGTACATGTGAATGTGTGATTGCGTGACTAAAGGGATATATCATCATGTGTAGCTGTGTGCACATATGATTCCTGCTGTCATGCCTGTTGACACCCTGCAGAGAATGACAGCTTCCTGTACAGGAGGGTAGAGTTGGACCATGAGACAGAGGTTAAGGTTCATATTGACTATACAATGAAAGAATGTGTGCGTCTCTGTGTTTGGTCTATTGTGCTAAGAGGCGACGGGTCACATCGGGAGTGGAGGCTTCTCTCGGGACAAATGCTCTTTCATTTTCCCAGTGTCCATAAATCTCTGAAGGCTGTCTTGTGTTTAAAACTTCCCTGTGTGCACTTTGAGAAGAGGACAAATTGTGTGGAAGAGGTTTATGATAAAAAAAACAATAAAAAAAAACGTGGTTGCTGCTGCAGTCTTTACCTTGGTGAAATCCACACTGAAACCAGCCTGGCAGAATCCCTGTCCCTCCGGGTCTGGATCATCTGAAAGTAACACATTAACACAAGATTGAATTGTCTTTTAAACACCAGAACCAGCATCTCAAAGGTAACTTCACTATTTTTACACAAACCCTTTTTTACAGACCATGGGCTGTACTATTGCGTGAATACTACATTTGAGCTCCAGAGAGAGCAGGGGGAAATCTAATACCGAGCATTAAATTATGTCACGAGAGGATGAAGAAACTTGAAAAAAAAAAAGAAAATGGTGGTGGGATTTAGAAATAAGTGATAGCAGCACCTCCAGGCTACATTTATCACTACTAATATATAGCATTACATACTTTAACCTGTCATGGAATTGTTAGTGGGAGAATTGAATTATGGGTAACCAGTTTTGACAAGGGCAATGTATGGAATGAAAAAGACAGCTTCTCTCAGTCTGCTGAACTTTGATTCTTTTTTTAAAAACTGAGTTTTGTAAATCTCAGTGTTATAAGGACTGCAAAGATAAATTGGCACTTATTAAATCATCTTACGGACAGTTTCCTCGAGCATACTCTCAGCCTAATAGGGTAGAAAGTATAACTTCAATTAGATGAAACCATTTAACAACAAAACGAATCTACAAAATTCTGAAAATTAAGAAGACATTGAACCAGAGGTGTGTTTCTGTTTAAAAAAAAACTTCATCTAACTGTGCATGAACACACAAACCTATGTACACATCATAAATTGTTCTCCACTTCAGTGGCACCCTTAGGTGAAGCTCAATGATGCGTAACTACACAAGAGCACACATAAAAGATGTGCGAGTTACAGTCGTGGTCTGAGTGGTCGCAGACTCATGTTAAGAGGCAAAAAAAGTCGCTGGAGGCAAAAAAAAAAAGAAGTCTGACTCAAACACATGATAATGAAATACTTCCCCAGCCCGAAGAACTTAGAATTATTCCCCCCTTGAGAACAGCTGAGTTTACAATGTGATTATTTTAGTCTTGATTAGTCAACACTGACATAAACAAAAAAATTTAGATCTTTAACAACATTCAACCAATTACAAGAGGGAGTGTTACGTATGACTGTGTGTGTGTGTGTGTGTGTGTGTGTGTGTGTGTGTGTGTGTGTGTGTGTGTGTGTGTGTGTGTGTGTGGACAGTACAGGCTGTGTTTTATCTGCTGTTTACGATGTGCCACCTGATAGCTTATCATGCTCTGCTGGTGCCTCATATCTCTGTACTGGGTGGTGGTAGGGTGTCACAGGAAGAAAGTGGGAGAGAAAGAAGAAAGCTGGAGATGTGAGGGATGTGTGTGTGTTTGTGTGTGTGTGTGTGTGTGTGTGATGATATGGGGGAGGGGGGCTTCCCATAAATCCAATTTATAGAACTGATGACAGAAGGAAGAGGACAAGAGAGCGAAAGACTGCTAAACTGTTAGAGACACAGATTATTTTCAGGTTACCGTGGCAACTTGTAAAACATCAGGCAAGGCGATCTATTAAAGAAGCACAATTCCCCACCTTCTCCATTCATATCTGGCCATGCACACAGTTTTGTTTTCGTAAATCTAGGTTTTCAAGACAGTTGGATTTTCATCATGATTGTAAAGACATGTTGTCAACATGTTTACATGGAGACCATTTTTATTACGGGAAAGTAGTTTCAAAGAATATTGCGGATCATCACTGCTGTGACCAACACTAATGAAATTTGACTGGAGGTGGAAATCTCAGACATGTATCTCAAAGCCTGGCCAAAACAAACCAAAGTTATCTGCTTGAGTTAGGATTCCACTAATTGCAAGTAAGAAAATCTATTTGTTTTTCTTAAATTTGAGTGAACTTCAGATCAGACTACTGATATAACTATGTCATATCATGCTTTCTTATATTGATGGAGGTTATAAAATCTAAAAACTGTAGTTAGTTTGTGTTCATACTGACAGCAGAGAGGGAGTAGGAGAAAATAAAGGGAGGGAGGATGGGGGTGACTCACTGGTCCTGCAGGGTGAGTACTCTGCGTAGGCGCTGAAGTTCTGGACAGCCACATAGCAGGTCCCCACAGGGTCCTTCTCCCCACTTATTTTCACTGTCCGCCAGTGGTACAGAGGAGCACATGCCTGCACAACAAATAACACGGATTCCCATTTTAATGACAAATTACCCCTCATCGCACCGAGAGAGAGAAGAATTTAAGGGCAAACTCTGTGTACTAACCACCACTTTTCCTTTGTGTGTCCTGACCGATGCTCCAAACCACTGGTGCGACTTGAACTCTAGGGGCTCTCTGGTGCCATTTACCTTAATCATTCTGTTATCTGAAGAGAGATACAGAGACAGAGATAGAGACAGACAGAGGAGGTGGAAAGGACATAAAAAGGACAATGGAAAAAACATTTTAAAATGGTGGCGATAAAAGCTGATATTGACCGTGGTAATGTGGCTCTGGGCCTGTAGCTCTGCCTGTGAGCATGGAAAGCATTTGTACTTGATTAGCAATAAACAGCTTATAACACACATTTGCCCCACAGAAACAGACATTTGTCAGGATATATAGGCTTTTTTTTTTTTTTTTTCCAGGCAAAGCCTTTCTCATAAAAAGCAACAACACTTAAGAGACTTACTTTAACTCAGCCAGACATACACACAAACTTGTTCATGCACATTATTAGAGTTTCCCGGTGGAGTCACAATGTGTCTGATTGGGTCTGAGTATGTGTGTACATGTTTGTTCGGTTCGGTTATTAATGACCAGCTGGGTCTCTTTAATGCAGTGCAGACCCTTCCTCATTAAACACCTCCCTTTAGCACATGCATACACACACAGCAACGCATATAACATTATGGGAATATAGTGAATGCAGAGTGGCAGGTGTACAGTCCATGTTTTGCCTAATGCTATGTGTTTTTTGTCTTTATTAGTCTTTTTCATCTCTGAGAGAGTTCAGGGAACACATTGATTCATATTGTTCACCTGTTTCTCAACACATTTATTCCTCCAATAATCTCAATAAGAATAGAATCTGTATTTTTATGCGAATGAGTATAATTCTAAAGAAAACTTGCTAAAAAAAAAAAATCCATCATTAACATTAGGAGAGTTGATGGAAAGAGAGTTTTGATAAAGCGGGATTGTCACTAAAAGGTATTTTTAGGCTGGGATAAAGTAGATAAGAGTAGTGAATGAGGATTACTTTAACCCATACAAGAGAAGCAAGTTTAGATGCTGTGAGGCAACAGAGGTTTGACTTTACTGTGAGGCTTTACTGTGCATGTGTGGTATTTGATGTGATGGGGAACCTCACCTGGAAAAAAGAGAACATTAAAATCTGAAAAGCAGTGCATCACTTCAAGCACAGACACTACAGCCTTTGAGTGTTCTGCTTTAATTGCCAGATTTCTCCACTAAAATAGCAGACATGCTATCTATGACTAATCTGTGATAACATATCTTCTCCTCTCCATCCCCCTCGCTTCACTGGCATGACTCGACACATCTGCACAGTGTCACTGAGGCCATGCGCGCACACAGGTACAAAGACACAATCAGGCACATGTGAAGCTGATGTATGGACATAAACCAGCACAGTACACACAGATAGTCACTACTCATGCTGATATTTTGTACATTGTGCATAAGAGTGTGTGTGTGTGTGTGTGTGTGTGTGGCGGGGGTGTCTTAGTCTGGTTTATACCTGTAAAAATGTGTCTGCTCTAACTCTAGAAATATCTAAAATGGCCACTGCCATCAATCACCTTGTGGATACCCACCCATTGTATTGAATAGATGCACACATGACTTCACACACGCATTGGTTCCGCTATTCCTCCTTATATTGGAGATTTACTCTCATTTTCAAAGAGCATTACTTTAGTTCAGAACACCTAAGTAGATTTCTAGGAGTTGATCTCTATCAGCTGTTTCATTTATATATCACTGATAAAACAGCTGATCAGCAAGCAGATGACTTGAAACACCCGGTCGCTGGTGTTCATAACACGACAGTCCCAACACTGTTGATATCCTCATATCACTTGTAGAAGCTCCACCCTCCGCTGCAGCTTTCATCTTATGTGTTGAAGCTTTTGATTCTGTCCACTCTGTTACGATCTGATGTTCACATCTTTCTCCTAATTCTGCCTGACGAAGGAGTTTTTCCAACAGAGTATTTTAACAGCAAAGAGTCACCTCTGTCAAAACTAACTGTACATCAATAGGCCAGTTCCCTATCTAGCTCTCTTTTTGTGGTCCTCACAAAGATGATAGAGGTCCTCATGAAAAGAGAGAGAGGAACAGACTGATGGAGAACGAGAGGGAGATGAAGGGAGGGGAAGGGAGACAGGGATACATTTTTGAGATCTAATAAAAAGCAGACCTCACCCAATCCCCCTTTCTTCCAAAGGAGAGCTAAATTCCCATGTGCATACAGTTTACCCCCCTCCTCTCTCTCTCTACCACTCTACCTCTTGCACACATGCACACTCAGATGTAGGAAACTGTGCATCAGAGACATGAGATGCACAAACAAAGGCTGATTGGACAGTTACCACTGATGATAATATATTGAATACCATAATCAACATGATGTAGACTTGCACCAACAAACCCGCCAGCCACCTTTTTAGTTAGATGAAGCTGATGAGACCCATATGCCTTATCTCTCCTTTTTATGCAACAACATATGTGCCAGCTCATATAGACACATACCAGACCCACAGGTTATACAAAACTCCAGTGATTCCCAGTTGAGTAACATCTGGGGCCACCTATGGCTTTAACAGGATCCATCTCAGTGAAATGAATGCCTGTTGAATTTCATTTCTGTTATTCAGTAAAATACTCACAAGAGAACTCATAAAACAACGACAGTGGTGAGCAGATGTCTCACAGTTTGTCCAACCGAAACACTTTAATCCTTTGCAGGTCTTGTAACAACACTGATCTCTTGCAGGAGTCTCGGGAACATAATTGAACGCCGCGGGGCCCCTAGGAGATCTATGACAAATTTATTTTGGCCAAAGAGAAGAACAAAATTAGAAAGCTTCAGGTAACTTACTGGAATTGTCAAACGGTATCTGTCTGCAGCTATCAGGCAGTCCGGGCCAGGGGCAGTAATAGACCGCTCCAGCCTCCACGATGCCGGGCTGGGAGGTGTTGGCTTTTGGAGCCCCCACCAACACACTGATCCTGGTGGGCAAAAGGAAGAACAAGGTACATGCAAGACATGCAGGACAGTGAACAATGTAAACTTCTACAGGCAATGCCTAATGCAGGTCACACGTACGTGTAAGTTTCTCAATTAGGCTAGGTTTGGTTCTGTGCAACAAAAATCTGAGTCATGGGCCAATTATGTCCAGCTACAGAGGTGATTGAGCCTCGTGCTTTTTCCTTACATTTTTTTTCCCCACCTCACAACTTTTATTTTCTATTCTGTTCTGTTCAAGCGAGTTTAAAATAAGTTTTGACCGATTGAACTAATACAGGTGTCGTTTCAGAGGGGTTTGTATATTAGATCACAACTTCAGCAGGACCCTGGAGGGACAGCTTCAGCCCTGATGCTGCACTCACGTGTTTCTGTCGGTGGTAGCTTGGTAGAAGTCCACAGAATAACCGAAGTAACTTCCATCGGGTCCCCTGTAAACCGTGGGATGCTCTGCGTAAAGATTAAAACTCCAAACTCCATTTGGCACCGGCCAGAGCACAGAGAGCACCCCCAGAATAACCATCCCAGCAGAGGTAACGGAGTCCCGTACACGCTCCATCCTATAGAAGCAGCAAGCGGACTATTCCCAAAAATGAGTGAGAGGGGGAACTCGGAGAGAAAGAGTGTGTGTGTGTGTGTGTGTGTGTGTGTGAGAGAGAGAATTTCCTCTGTGCAGGTGAGGAACGTATGCGCCTTCCCCAATTTTAAGTCCGCACAAACTGCCTGCCACTAAATCCCCGCATGCACTCTGCTGCGCTCCCCCAGAGCTGCCTTCTGACACCCTGAAACCACCAGGTCTGTCCCAGAGCCTCAGCTACAAGTCTATTCAAGCTGCGCCCCCGCCCTCTGTTCAAAACTTTACCCCCTACACACACATTACAAGGCACAAACCACATCAGAGCGCGCATACGAGGCTGGCGCGTCACCGCTCCTTTCGTCTCAAATCAGTGCAGGAACACAGTCACAAGCTGCACGTAGAGTGGAAGGAAATTGAAGAATACAAAAATTAAAGCCTTATAGCCTTCTTTTTACCAGCCAACCATAACGTTAAACGGGGCTGCGTTTCCTTCCGTTGAAAATAATCACTTGTAATTATGTCAGTAATTATTATGTCAACTTACAGCAGAAATCTCTTAAACCGCGTGTGAACGTTTTAGGCAGTTAAGCCCGCTCACCGTTTCACTCAACACCAAGTGATTTCCCCCCTAAACCACCGGGGTAATACACTTCGCTCTTGCTGAAAATAATATCCTGCAATGAAAAAATGTTTTAAAGAGGTGACAGGCCAGCCCGGGCTGTTTTATGTATATCTAG
The DNA here is from genome assembly GCF_029030835.1 of Brachyistius frenatus. Classification (NCBI taxonomy): domain Eukaryota; kingdom Metazoa; phylum Chordata; class Actinopteri; family Embiotocidae; genus Brachyistius; species Brachyistius frenatus. The sequence goes on along the minus strand of NW_027210619.1, from coordinate 4,187,893 downwards.
CAGCACACTTCTGACTGTTTTCCTTGCAATAACTCGGTTCTGTGTGCGCCAGTGGGAGAAAAAAAAGTAAGAGATGAAAGGTGTACCCACTTAGACAAAATCTCACTCTGCTGTTCATCATCGTGAGGGAGTTTTGTTTTAATGAAACTGAACTTCCTGGGCACATTAGTAATGAATTAAACACTAGAAGCAGCCTCACAGTGCAGTAAAACTACAGCAGAGCAGCTCTACAGTCAGTGTAGCACTGGGATGTGTTTTGTGAGTTGATTAAAAACCAGGTGAGAAGGTGAAGTAAAGAGTGTATGAAAGGAAATCCAACCTTGACCTGCTGCCAGGTGGGCACGTTTCTCTCTCGCACCCTACTCTCCTGCTTCCTTTATTCTTTTTTTCCACATAGACTTGGTTTTAACCATGTTGAAACATCTTCCTGATCCTTTCTGTGCAGCAGTGATGTGTGTGTGTGACTGAGAGAGAGGATAAGGTAGGACAGAAGGCCTGTTCTTTCTCAGCTGGTTCAGTGTAAATCTGAGATGAACAGAGAGAGAAGGGGGGTGGATGAGAGAGAGAGAGAGAGAGAAACTCCTATAAAACATTAGGAGCAGATACAGATGTGCTCCTTTTACGTGCACTCGCAGAAGAAAAAGATGGTGAGGATGATGGATTGAGGAAGCAGCCGATTCATTCCCGTTCCTTTGCCCCGTCTCGCTGTAATGCGCCTGTGCTATGACACCATTCGACGGGTAACTAGTTTCTGGGTATGTTTGCGCACACTTCTATCTATAATCATTTTCTCCACTGTCTTACATCCAATAAAACTCTCACAGATATCCCATTTCCAGGAATACACACATTCCCTCCCATACTGTTCAGGTTACGTGCCGTCAGTCTGCCAGTGTGTTCCGATCAGAGATGTACTGCAGGTCAATTCTGGATTGATTACCGCACAGGAATAGTAGTGGTTCATACCTTACGCACGGTGTCCTTGTTCCTCTTCTCTCTTTACAAAGTTATTGCAAGAGTGTTAGGTGGAGCGTTATGTCAGAGTAAATCCACGTCCATTGTCCATTAGAATAATCCATTGGACACACCCAGGCAATATTACAACCCGTGTACAGATGCAGAGTGGAGTAAGAATTATCTGCAAGCATGCACACACTAATACATAAACACTGACTTAAGAACATTTGGTCTGATCCTAAGTGAAACACAAATTTGCCAATTGTTACACAAAACTGGAATGGCAAACATGCCTCTGAGCTTTAGGATGCATTGTAAAAAGCCTGCGTTGCTATGAGGTGGACGTGCAGATGTTTTAGGTGTCCTTTGTTGAGAAATGTTGGTGATGAGCACAGAGAGGCATTGTCTGTCTCTGGAGGATTATTTTCTGTTTATAGAGTGGCACTAAAGTCACCATCAGTGTCTTGGAATATTTTGGAAATTACCGATTTAAAGTCTCTCTGGGGACACAAGACATTAGTTGTTTTTAAAAAAAATGAGATTTAGTGATGCGGGTCCAGACAGACCTTGGACATCTGAAACCCGAAGTTGCCTAATGTCTGGTCAAGCCATGCTATTTATGAGAAAAACGACACGGAAGTGGGAGATGCCTATGATTTTAAAGCTATCAAACCACACAGCAATTTGAACAAAAAAAGTGTTTATTCCAGAACCTTTGAGCGTGATAATAAATACATGAGGCCTCGGCCAACATCCTAGTGTAGTGCACGAAGCACATACCCACTGAGCACCTAAACCAGCTTCATCTTGGTTAAAACGCTGAAAACCTCCTGTTCACATCTCCAGATCTCTACGTCTGGGTTGGTCCCTTTATGTTGTAAACTCTTAGCAGTGAGTGACTGTGTGTGTGTGTGCGTGTGTGTGTGTGTGTGTGTGTGTATGTGTGTGAGTGTGTCTGTCTGTGTGTTCTCATATTTGGAAGGCTTTGGTAGGTTTTCCCTCAAACAGTCTTGTAGCTGGATTAACAGTAGTGTTTCACAGTCGACTGGCTCTAGATATGGTTCAGCATGTGATTCGACGGCACACTCTTGTTGAACCAAACTAGTTTGCTCTCTGAACAGTTCCTAACTGACTACTGCCAAACTGTAGCAGAGGTGTCGGCACAGAGCAGAGCTGTAAAAATAAACAGTCAGTTAGTGTTTTTTTTTTGTTTGTTTTTGTTTTGTTTTTTTAAATAATCACATCATAAACATCCTGCATGTTAATTACAAGCAATGGTGAACAGACAAAAACCATGAACTGTCGAGGTGACATTGCATTTGTGTGGAATGTGTGAGTGAGAATGAAAGAATGGATCTCAGGCTTCAATGTTTAGTCCATGAACATGTTTGTCTCGTGTGCATTTGTGTTTTTCTTGTTCTCATTCATCTGTTTTGTAAATGTGTGTTTGTCTCAGTCTTTGTAACCTTTTGGTGTGCTCAGGGGAGGCTGAAGACGGGTGTGTGGTGGGGCAGCGGCGGTCCATCCACATACACGGACACGCACAGACTACTGCGTCAGTGCTAGTTCAGTGACGGAGAGCGGTCGGTGGTCCACAGCAGCTCGATGTAGGGCCACTTGGTCTGTAGGCAGCGCTTCACTGGAGTGTCGTCTGTCCGGACCATGGGGTCCTCAAAACCGAGCACCAAAGCCGTCCCTTCTACGTACTCTACCTGAGAACACAAATGCATGCAGGCCAGAACATAATAAATACAGAGTTAACTGAACACGTAAATGCACACACTTCAATTCTTTGCAGACACTTCCTCTGAAGCAGATGCAGATCAGCTGCAGGGGACTGCTGTCAGAAGGTCTGTTATTCCTATCTGGAGCTATGGGAATGGAATTGCCATTACAACCTTATAGGCACCTTGCTGCCATGTGCGCGTGTGTGTGTGTGTGCGCGCGCGTGTGTGTGTGTGTAGGCGTGCGCTTTTGTGTGGGCAACACATGTGGTGCCATTCCTACAATTTCAGGTAGTGGTATGGAAAGAAAAGCTATTTTATAGACTAGACAGTTGACGGATGAAGAAAGTGATATTCCTGAGTACCAGGTTTCTGCACAGCCACCAATGACATCCACTGACAATCATCCATCAAACTAAGCCTGCTTAATAGGCCTGCGTTTGAGCATTTATCACGGCCAGGCTGCTGACAGTGGCCTCAGTATTGAAAGGACCAGTGGAGAAACAGGAGGCTAAGCCAGGGTTTTTGGATGGATGGACTGGCTATTAGGCTCGCAATAGCTACTGCTTATTCTGGAGTGGCTCGGCTGCCTCTAGCTGTGTGTGTGTGCATGTGGGTATGAATGATGACAGGAAAAGAAGAGAAGTAATTGGGGAAGAGAAAGAATATGTAAGAGAACCACCACCATTACTTACAATGAAAAAAACAGACTATGAAAGAGTGTCTTACCCGCTCTTTGTGGTTAGACTGTTTAAGTCCATTGTAGTGGTAGACGGGAAATGAGTCTGGGATTCCTGAATCCTGAAACACAGGCAGGGAGCAGAGTGAAAAACATACAATGTTGTCGAGGAGTCTGCAATCGGTTCGTACAGAGAAGGAGGTAAAGACCCACGGGTAGAACATTTAATAACCAAAAAGTCAAACAGTCACATCTTTGGCTGCAAACAGAGCTTCATGTTAAATCCCATGTGTTAATCTTTAATGTGTATTTATACATTTTAAAGCCCAACTCCAATTACCACAAAGCAGCCAACACAACAAAAATTTTCAAACAATCACAAGTGAGCCAAAACACTTCCCGTGACTTTGGCTTGAAGGGGCAGAAAGCTAATAGGGTGTGTTGTCTGAGAGCGTGTCCAGCTTCTTGTGTTTATATGCCTATATATGAAACCCTAACCCTCACCCCAATCCCACGTGTGTCTGAGTGTGTGTGTCCAGTTGGCTAATGGTAGTATAATTTCTTTGCGGCTCGGGGCCATTCCTCTGGTGAGTCCCTAAAGCCCTGATCACTTTAACACAGTTCCCCTCTATCTCTCTCTCTCTCTCTTCCTTACTCACTCTGCCTCAGAAAGGCCTCTTAATGCTTTTTCTAAAGTTCTCAACGAGTTAACGTCACATGCATAAATTTCACATGAGATGCCGCAGGAATGTTTTTGGCATAAAAAGCTTTGATTTGCTAAAACAGCACACCACATATGCTCGGGAAATAGACATTAGTGTCACCCATATGTGTACCCAACTCTTCCTCCATATGTTTTAACTGTGGTGTGGATTATATGACGTGTGGGAGGCATTTGTCATTCAGTGCGTGTATTTTAGAAGTGGAAATCAAGCAACCCCCCCCCCCACACACACACACACATACCTACCTGATCAGGGAAAAACTCCAACAGAAACGGACCCAGGAGAATTATACCCAAGCTCTCTGGATCCAGCTTACTCTTCACCAGACTGACACTGAGAAGGCAGAGAGGCACAGAGAGGAAGTAAACAAAAAAGTGAGCAGAGGAAAACAGATCCAGAAATCACGAGAGAGAAAAACAAAAAACAAAAACAGGCAGCAGGAAGGACATCAAGACCATCAGAAAAGCACAAAACCAAAAGCTTTGTGTATGAAAACAAGAGTCAAATCTACCATCACTCCATGTGGATTTATGATGCATGTTTTGGTGTGCATGTTACCATGAATACTGTGGTGCAACTAAATATACTTCTTTCCAGACATTCCTACGTGTTAGATCAGTGTTATTATTATTCCACTGGGATAAAAAAGAAATCTGGTCAGATTGCCCTTTTAAGGCATCGAGGAGAGATTTGAGGGTTATACTCGGACACAGAGGGAAGAGAATCATTTTTTTCCCATCATCTGCCAATTTTTTTTTTTTTTTTTTTTTTTACAAATGGTAGATGCAGAAGGGTAGCAGACAGACCCTGCTGAAGTGTTACCCAGAAACACTTTGGATATCCTACTCTATAGTTGATCTTTTGCTCCTTGTGGAGGAAAGCGTGACAAGCAGATCATTACCACAGGGATCAATTTTGTAATTATGAACAAGTGGTTGTGTATTGGTGGGAATCAGGGCAGTTCATGTTTGTGGGGACTTTGTTCTATACACAAGGCATGACTTCATCATTTAAAAATTGACTCGACATGAGATTATGGCACATGCAAACTGGCAGCATTGTGCATGCCACAGACATTTCTTGTGTCCAATCCATCTAGCTGCTTGTCTAGACTGCTGTATATTCATCATTTATAATCGGGCATTTCATTCTTTAAAGGGAGAATTTGCCACTTTTTAAGCGGATGCCTAATTAGTGTTGATGGTAAATGATGCCAACTGAAGCAATGCATTCCTAAATACGTCCTCCGTGTCTCTAGGAAGCAGCTTAAAAAGCTGTTTGTTTTTCCTGCACCAGCTCCCTTATTTAATAGTCAGTAGCCGAAAGAACTACAGGCGGATTCATCCATCTGGGTCGCCAGGGGGGCGCTCTAGATGCTGCTAAGAAGCCAAACTTTGTCCTCTCCGCTTGTACTGCAACTAGCCGTGTGTCCAACAGCGGAAATGTTATCCCAAAATATGGGTGCAGAGGAATTTATGGATGAGGTTCATTTGACCATGTTTTGTCTGACTCAGATATTCAAAAAAATGATGCAAGAGGAGGCGTGAGACTGCAGGTGCATTAGCTGTGCAAGAGGATAGCGTCAGCGGGGACCATCCAGAAATGCAGTCATTCTGCTGCAATGATTTTCAGGGTAGTTTTTGTTGGATGCTGTTAACGACCCTGACCGAGAAAGTTGTATGTGCGTTTCTATGCATGAAAGTTTTACGACATACTTGAACAGAGTGTGCTGGAGTCCTTCAACGCCACATTTTGGACAACAAAGGGGGGGGCGAGGTTGGTGATGCATGGCACGACTCGACAAGCAGTTTTTTCAACACGTCTTGTTTGTGTTTACAATAGTTACTAATGTTACAATAAATTATCAGTAGTGGCTTCATAGTTCATTTATTAATTCACTAAAGCGGTCTTTAACAGCTTGAACATGTCGGAAAATCTTCTTCTGATCCAATTTAAATGATAAAACACCACAAAAATGTATGTTTTAAGATCTTAAGACTGAATATTTTTGACAAACACCTCCTAACAGATGATCAAGAGTCTTGGGACCTTTGCTGAAGAACAGTCCACAGAGTTGGTCAACCACAAATGGTAGCAGCTGACTGTCATGAGATATGTAGAAATATCAAAAAGCAACTTCTAAACAGTTTTTACTTATCCCCATGAGACATTTCAACTCAGAGCCTCTAGATACTTTTATTAAATCATTTCACGACGCACTAAAGATGCTACTTTTTTTTTAAACACGTGGGAATGCTTGTAGGAAGTCTGTCGTTGTGTGGTAAGGAATGAGACTCGCCTGTTTGGACTGGGAGTCTCCCCTCAGTTTGCTGTGTTTTGTTGTGATGTATCGGCCATCTGGGGGTCTGAAAACCAGATCAGTGGTCCAGTTACTTGGCAAGGACCACGACTGCAGCATTAGGGCTGACTGTTCCTCTGAGGAGAACGTGCTTCTGTTTGAAGCGGCACTTTAAAGCATTTCCTCGATCTCTCAGTCTTTCTTCCTGCCGTTAATGATCTCCCCCTTTAAGCCTCTGTTTCTGACTTTCTTTCTTTCTTCCTCCGCTTTTATAGCTCTCTCTCTCTCTCTCTCTCTCTCTCTCTGGTCTTATTTTATAGTGGCCTCGCAGTGAAACATGAGCACAGGGCTGCTGACCTGGCCTGGCCGTGACTTAGGAGTTAGAACTTTAGAAGCTCTACAGGTGCCATACACACACACACACACACACACACACACACACACACACACACACACACACACACACACACACACACACACACACACACACACACACACACACACACACACACACACACACATAAAGCCTTGAACATGCAAGCACTTACTACTCCGGCTCCGAGACAAGGTCAAGAGCTTTCATCACGTCCTCCAGCAGGGAATCCGGGATGAAGCCATTATCTAGAGAGAGAAAGAAAGAGAGAAAGAGAAACTAGCTGACCCTTGAGAGAACATAAAATAAAGGCTTTAATTGAAAACCAGGGGCTTCCCCTACATACATATGGCATAAGAACTATTTACGTCACAGGCTCTGGGCAATGAACTCATCTAACACACACGCACACACACACACACACACACACACACACACACACACACACACACACACACACACACACACACACACACACACACACACACACACACACACACACACACACACACACAAACACACACTCTTTCTCAATGACCTACATTCCATGGCCGTGATGATTGCTTTACCTGAGAGGAGAAGCTTTAAATGCTAACATGTGTTTTTTCCCAGCTCCGTCTACTTTACAGTTTGTATCATTTCAACAGCAGCATGCGAGTCTGTTGTTTAGATACATACATAAACCCCAAGTGTGTTGTGAACAAGATTAACTGACAAGAGCTGTGCTTGTTCGCTCTCAAATAACTCAATCTTGTCCTTTTCAAAGCCATATTTCAGTGACAAAGTCAGAGTGCTAATTGATAGTGTGACAGCAAGCAGAGAGGGCACACGCGCACAGGTACACGCAAACGCACAGAACACACACACACACACACACACACACACACACACACACACACACACACACACACACACACACACACACACACACACACACACACACACACACACACACACACACACACACACACACACACACACACACACACACACACAAGGACACTGACAAACAAATATTAAAAAAACATGCCGAGACAGTTGGTTTCTGAGTTTGTACATCTTGTGAGTCACTACAGTGCGTGTGAATGTGTCTGGCGCCCTACTTCAACAACACAGACAACTCCACATGTGACACAGACAGATTTATGACCCTTTTACACAGCACTCGACTCCGTTGTTGTGGGAATATGTATGCGCGTGTACCGCACATTCTCCTTTCACGCTTGTATATACGTGTGCATTTAAATCTGCGGGTGCACCTACTGTAGCTCAAGCATGTGTTTGTGTGCACAAGCGTGTGTGTGCGAGAAACGACCATATGGTACGCAGAATGTCCTGGCAGATGAAAGCAGGAGAGGATTGGACAACAAGCAGAGTGATATTCTGCGCAACAGGAGGAGATAAATGAAGAAGGAGGCAAAAAACAGATGACAGTTTTGTTTACATATTTGTTGTCGGAGCAGGCAGGTCTGCTCTCAGCTGGTAGGATTTATCTCACAGTAACGTCACATTGCACCACCTACAAAAAGAGCTACACAAATCAGCACATGTTCCTACAAGCCAAATAGTGAATAATGCTGTTGTCGCTAACAGAGAACAGTACACTTCATTTCGCGATAAAAACATTAAAGTCCCCAGCTGAACATTCTTGCAACATGTATTGCTCTAATGCCCACTCTCTTTGGCATGATACCGGCTTCTTCCTTCTCTGTCTTATATAAAAGCAGAAGCAACAGATGTTAAGACTAAATGTTTCACTTCAGAGCTCATTGTTGTCTTTAAATGCTCTCAAACACTCGACCATTTCTCATCATAATCCTGTGGCTGCATGAAACAATATGGTAGACTTTCATTTCCTGTGACCTGACAAGCTATCTTCACTTAATCTTTCTATTGTCATTGTGTCACTCTTTGTTTCCTTCCCATCTCCTTTTACCCAGTCACCTGGAAGTGGCAAGAAAGGAGCTTTAGGAAAATGAGGAAGAGGGAAGAAGCAGGATGGTTGACTCAGCTGTTAGAGGAGCAGATCTCACTAACCCAAACAACAACAATGGAGATGAGAGGAGAGAAACAGACCCATGTTCCCCCTGCAGAAGAAAATAATGGAGCCGAGAGCAAAAAAGAGGAGGCGAGGAAGGCAGGGGAGGATGCGGAGAAACAAAGAAAGCAGGGCCAGGATGTTGTTTTTTCTATGTGTGTGTGTGTGTGTAGCTGTGTTGGGGGTGTAAGTTCCGATTAATTAAAGTACATCTGTGTGCCAGAATTTTCATATAACTGATGTACAAATGAGCAAATAAAGTAGAAAAAAAACAACGTGGTAAAGGGTGGAGCACAAAGATCATTTGTACAGTGTATGAGATAAAAAGACTTGTTGCTCGTTACCTTCGGGATCAAATGACTGGAAGACCCTCCTTGCCTGTTCTGATGGAGACTCTCGACCTACCAGCGACATCTCCTATTGAAACACAGCCAGGAAGGAGAAGGAAAGAAAAAAAATAAAAGAGATAATAGAGGAAAAGTTAGAAACCATGCATGACAACATTATCCAAAAGTGAGCACGCAGAAATTTGTGTATAAATTGATGAGACAGGAAGGGATCATGCAGGAGGAATGCTTAGATCACATTACTGGACAACATAGCTTCATCGGTGATGAAACATTAGAACAGCTGAATTCAGGGACCAGATGTTCATCTGCATCTACTCACAGTTTACAGATAGTGACTGGTCTTGCCAAAATACAACAAACTATATTCTACACATGCAGCCAACATACACTCATAGCAGCAGGTTTGTGATGCACTTCTAATGCACTGTGTGATCTAATGGGCCGGTGCAATCACCACAGTTCATCGGGTCGTTAACTGATCTGCTGATAAAGTCAGACAATTTGTTTTCACTCCAAACACAAAATCAGGTAATCAAATCTTATATATACTGCCTCTGATTTATGAGAAGCTCTACACTGCTTGTTTAGAGAGAGCCTGAAAAGTATACTATCCAATTCGAAAAAGTGGATGTTTCTTCATAGGACAGTCGCATCATTGACATTGTGTTTGAGTCCCGTGGTTGGGCCCAGTTAGCGATCACACCAGATATGAACTGCGCCCGAGTCCAACTGAATTGTGACAGTACTCTGAATACCATGTACCATGCTCGGGCAGGGTATGGATTGCGTACTGTGAGAACACCCTTCGTGTGGCTGTTTGGAAGAAGTATAGGCCATTTTACCTTTAGATTTGTTTGGATGACATGTTCAAAAACCAGTTTGTTTTAAGCATTCTGAAATCCTACCCCAACTTAAGATTGAAAGGTCCTCTAATGACCAATCTTATCTTGCTTTTATGCATTATTCAACACTTATTCAACAATTACAGTAAGATATTGTCCAGAACTTTCCGTAGCTTTAACAGCAGAATACCCATTAGTTTTAATAAGTAACAGTGAAAGCCAACAATACTGAGGAGTACAAGGCCAAGTGTTTTAGTTCTATGAAAACACTGTGCATGAATATCCACTTAAAAAAAAGTTTAAGAAGGGAGAAGCTGAGAGAGCATTGTGTAGGTGAGTGTCAGAGATTTCTCACTGTTGAGATTTTTGGGAGATATGAGAGAAGGAGGGAGTGTATTTATGACAACGAATCACTGGACAAACACAATGTTTTTGGAGAGCGAATGAACCCTGCTCATCTCCTTTAGCTGGCCTTTATTAAAGCTTGAGCCTCAGATCTGCATGGGCTGCTAGGGTTTCACGGTCAACTTATTACTGTACTCAGGGCTTACTCAGGGAGAAAGAGGGAGGGAGTGAGGGAGTGAGTGGGGTGTTCAGGGGGACACATCAAGAAGAGATGACTCCCAGCTGCAGGCTCTTCAGATGCAAAGAAAAACACCCCCACACCAGCGAACATGTGCTCACACACGGTTCTGTCACACCAAGTGTAGCTGGGACCTGATGTGCTAACATTACAGGCTCCATAAATCTGACAGACGATTTGTCATGAGCTAGATATGTCTATGTTTCACTTATAAAGGTTGGACACGGGATCCCAGAGGAATAATGTGCTGAAAAAGTTCCTTAGCAGTTGACTGCATATCTGTACCTCGAAACAAGACCTGTTTTAATAAACTGTAATTATGCCTCAAACCTTGACTAAGAAAATATGAGTCTCTTCCCAAGGTGATGGAAGCTCTGATTAATCTTTGGCTGGAGTCACAAGTCCGATAAGCCTCATGAACTAAAGCTCTGTTAACATTATTTATCATCTTCCAGAGCAGGATGGACACATTCATTGTAAACCACAGTTACTGGATGTCAACACTTTACCAGCAAACAAACACTCGTAAGTGGTCATCAGCAGACGAAAACAAAACATACGATTACTGCTAGTCTGCACAACGATATGAGCACATAGAATGGGATAGAAAAGACCATGACTCGTGAGCATAAGATCATCCACATGCGCAGACACACACAAAGGCAGCAGAAATTACATGATTGTGTGTGTGATGACAGGTTTGCTTGCTTGTCTTTGATCTGTGTTTTATTAGAGGCCTGAGGAAGATGCTGCTGACTTGGAAAATATGTCGTGGAGCTACACTCTGCAGGGGAAGTGTGTGTTGGTGTGCCTCAATGGTTCACTCAAACCCCTTAAATTACAGTATGTGTGAATGTCTATGCGAGTCTGGGTAAAAGACAGAATCTGTGCATTAAACTTGTCCCCGGATGAAACGTATTTGCTGATACTGGAGTACAGCATTCTGTTCTTTTGACACGGTACAATGACGCGCGCACACGCTGCTGCACCAACGCCAGATCTTTTTAAGCGTGGCTTATGAAATCAAGGAGCACATTCCAAACCCTGCAGTCCGACCTTTTCGCCGAAGCCCTTGAACTCCGTAACAGAGCAACAACAAGCTACCCTAAAGGAACAAAGCAAGAACAACACACACACCACCCAGAGGACTTAAAATACACAATGTAATGTAGAACAAAACCAGAGTGTATCGAAATCAAACGTCTTCGTCAACAATTTTAAATGACCAAAAAGACTCTGGAGTAGGCAAACCAGATCTGTCCCACTATACATATGGTACTACACAGAACGCGTGTTATTTTCTACCTCTTTCCATCTGCACTTCTGTTGCTCTATGTTCACTACGCCGACAGGCTCTCTTAGGTTGACAAATCATTGCCCTGTAGGCCTTTTTTTTCCCCCCTTCATTCTTGCTCTTGCCCAATTCACCCTTCTTTACCTACCGTTTCCTGTGCTTAGTAGGTACTCCAGTGTTGGAGTATTTCCTCCCCTCCCACCCTTAACGTTTTGTTCTATTCTTCCTTCCGTCTTTCAGCCTTTATCTCCACATGCAGGTACCTACTTCAGGTAAGACAGTTAGGCATAGCACTTTACTAGAATTACTCTTTCTTTCCCTCCAGTCCACCCAAAGAGCTATTGTGTGTGCTGAGAGGCTTTGAGTGGCCATCGAGTGCGTCTGGAGGGATCAGTTTCAGAACAACAAAGCAGAGGTCTCGGACAGTGTCTCCTGCCTTGTTCCTGGCAGGTACCGACAGTCTCACTACATGACAGGCTGAGGAGCGAGTCTGTGTGTGAAGGCTTGTTATGTAGAGTCTGTGTGTTTTTGAATGTGTTTAGTTCACCTTAACTAGCCTGTGTCCCAAGTGATCACAAATACAGAAAACAATGGAAAACCGATCTCTCCTGCTACATAGTGTGTGCTCTTTCTACTGCGGGTTTGTGTACGCCTGTATGTATTTCAGGTGTGACAGACAGGACAAAGTGGTGATTTATGGAGCTGTCTTGGATGAGCAAAAGTGCGTCTCACCAGAAAAGAGAGGAGACACCAGAGAGTAGTTATACAGCGCAATGATGGGTCTTATAACACAGACCAACACCGGGGGAGAAAGAAGAACAATGCAGCACACACACACTGACAAAGACAGTCTTTTATCCGACTACAATGGCCTTTGGTCTGACCTGTCACACATTATTAATGACTGTTAATGTACACTGTTTTGTTAGTTTGTGTTTGCGGGTGGCCCGCACCCACTGATCATATGAAAGACAGAAAGTAATCCCAGAACAAAGTTCCTGTAGACTTCTTTCCTGTCGCTGTTTTTGGATATTCATTGTTTGTGTTGACCTATCTTTCAGTATGTATTTTTTTTTTTCAAACTCAGCAGTGTCATATTTTATCAAAATGATCAAATCAACCTCTTATTTAGAAATCTTATTTTCAAATGACCTATCTGGACCAAAAGGTGATTAAAAACTAGCACAATTTGATCTCGGAAGGCTTTATTTGTTATATGAAGACAAAACATTAATGTTGTGTAATATATAATAGTGGAAGAACCAGACTGATTATTTTATAGGTCATGTTGCATACATTTAGTGTATCATGGCATCGTTATTGAACTGGAGGCTTATTCCCGACCTAAAAACACACATTATCTGTGATATAAAATTACAAACTCAAGGTTTAGAACAAATTCCTCTCAAAAGAACTTTTGGATGCAGCTATGATCTCTGGAACGCGGTCGTAAATTAACCTCGAGTTGTAAATATCGTCTCACTTTCTTGTATGAGAATGACGAAAACCATATTGCTCAGTTTTGTCATGGTAACGCTGTATATCGACTGTGCTTATGTGAATAAAGCCTCCCTGACTTGAACAGACGTACATTGACTGTGTCTGCACATAGGTTCTTGCTCTTTACCGGTCTCTGAAGGACATTGTGTGCGTGTGTAGACAGAAGCTGGAGTCTGAAGGGACACCGAGTGCCACAGCGGCTTTTCTCTTTCTTAGTAAATAACTGACCTTGAACACGACTACTCTACACAGACACACACAAAAACACACATGTAACTCTCTGGAGATGGTCAGATACAGCCTGCGAACCTCATTACTCAGTGAGGGCAGAGCAAAGAGTGATGAGAAATGTCACAGGAGGATCACCCTCCCCCCACGTCCTTTCCGGAGTGACCACCACACTGCTCTTGAAAGTGCATCCTTCCTTTCTACTTCCTTTCCTCCTCTTTCCTTCCCATGAGGGACCAATAACGTAAAGAGGTTGGCTGAGATGCGTTGGGGAATCTTTCACTCGGGCAAGCGACTTAACGTACACTGGAGTGAATGGCTACTTCAAAGAAAGCGGAAGGAAGGAAGAATCCATTTTTTTAAACCTACTGCATGATATGCCTCATTTATCACCCATCCCTCTTCTTCTTCATTCTGTCTGTCTTTCTTGTTTTTGCTCCTTCTTCTGGTATCTCAGAAACTCTTGTCCAAAAACAGATCCCATTACATGCCATTATACACACTCAGCCTCTTTCTCAAATGCACACACGCATTAATACAACAAAGGACAGAGTGTGGGGGTGTTGTGGGTTGGGATCAAAAATGGTGGAATGGCCTTTGTGTAGGTAGATTAGATAAAAAACACTAATGCCATTAAGCTGATGGTCTGAAAGCCACAGTCACACACTGACAGCCACTCAGGGAATACACACCCGTCCCCAGTGGCAGAAAGAAGGAGCCACTGACACATCAGAGGCAGGGATCAGGTTTTCTGCTTTTGTGAGGATGGCGCTATGTCAGCGCTAAAAGCTACATAACCAGGTAGAGCGTATTTTTGTATCACAAAGCCTGGAAAAGTGCACTTCAAATTAGCTCTAAACATAGATTCCATTTTAAGTAAGACAGGGTCACACGAGCAACATTGTCCCATGTCTTCCTTCTTCAGCTCAGGCTCAAAGTTTTAGAGCCCATTACTGCTGCCATAACGTAGCGTCATCTATGTGCATCAGTATATATGCATGTATGTGCAAGTTCAAGTGTATCTCCAGAGGGACAAATGCATCCAGATGAAAACTTTGGAATCGCATTCCCTGCAGGAAGTCATCGACCTGAAGCCACACATATACACACACACACACACACACACACATCGCTAATGCTAATCAAGATTAGGTTTCCTGCGCTCTGGAATGTGTGTGTAAGAGTCAGACTGAGAGTGTGTGTATATGTGAACATGTCACTAGTGCTGGGGGAGTTGGAGCAATTGGCAAGTCATCAGCGCACGCATGACGACGTTGGGTCATCACTGAGCCAACATATGATCCACTCGCCTCGCAGGCTCCAGCTTTATTCATGTAACAGAGCTTTTAATCAATGGTATATTAAGGGTGTGGCGCTATGATGGAGATGATTGCCTGGAAGGTTACTTTTGCCCCTCTGGTGCCATTTTCACAACAGCAGGGAGAATCGATTTGCTCCAACTAAAACTGCCAGTTTTAATTCACATGCTACAGCAATGTATTTAGTTACATGTTCACGATGATAACCATGCTTGTTTGAGGGCAAGCTGACCACAGGTAAGTAATCTGATGATTCATAATTCTACTGAAGAGTCAAAGTTTCAAACCTCCAAAAGCAGGGTTGACCTCAATCAGGTGGTGCATTCTATGCTTTGTGGTATAACTCTGTGCATGTATGCATATGCACCAGTGCATATTTGAGTTGCTGCACAATAGACAGGATGTTATAGGTCTTTTCCAGGAACCCAAGAACTTTACCTGCATTTTTGACCACATTTTTCCTGGTCCCCCAAAAGCTACCTACTCTTCTGGATCAAGACTTGATTCTGCAGAAAAGAGTGTCACAGATGTGTCAAACCCAAGGGTCTGGACACTTAGACTGAGCTCAAACCCAGGATATTATAATACATGTGGGGATCGGAATTTTGTTTAGTATCATTAACATGTAATCAACAGTTAAATTCCCAGCTATTAACAAATCACACACTGGGCAAGGGAGTATATCTGCAGTTGCTAATTGTTGTGGTTGCACATTATAACAGGGAAGATCCACAATCTGTCTCTTACAATCTTTAATTTTGAATCTCCTTTTTAACATTTATTTAAATTCTAGTCAACCAGCAGCGTGTCTTGTCACACCATTGTAAATGATATCTCATACCAATTCAGTGCTATTAAACCTGTTATTAGTCATATTTGTCTTTTCTTTTTTGGCTGGAGCACAACAGCAGGGCCAACTCTGTAAACATAAATGTCTGTCACTGAATGACTAATGAAGTAACATGTATCTGTTACAAATCAAAGGCCCTCAGTCCAAATTAAAAGATCTCTCATGTTTCATACATTGCCCTGCCATATAGTAAAGTTTGACCTGGTTTTGATTTTGTTTTAAGATTATTTTTTGGCATTTTGCCTTATGTGGGGAAATCGAGCAGGGAAATGACATGTGGTAAAGGTCCGGCTGGCCGGGAATAGAACCAGAGACTCACTGATGATGGTATTTGCACCTATGTGATATGCATCCTAACCACTGGGCTATTGGGTTGCCTTAATTAGTCTATTCCTTACATTTCTTAAGAAGCAGTAGAAACTTAGACATTAACTATGCGTTAGTCCCTGAGTATTGTTTCTGGTGTTCATTCCATCTTGTGAAGGGCTCATGTGGAATATGGTCTCAGTCCCAAATATAAAATGCAAGTAACTTTGTATAACAAAAACGGGTGCCATGACAGAAAAATGTATAACCTATATTGTTGGAATTAACCTGACAGTGTGAAGATAGACAGATGTGGCGCAGTTTACATCATGGCCATACATAATGAAGTACACATTGTTTAGTTGATCAAAGATGGTTGAGAAACCAAAACTGTGAGCGTGAGGAAGTGAGAGCAAGAATATGACTGTGTGTGTGTGTACGTGTTGGGGGCTGCTTTTGTTAAATCCCTCTTTTGAAACTGAGATTTCTTTCTTCACGCTAGATAGGTGAAAAGCCAAGAAACAGCACCGGCCATATATGACTATCTCCTGCGGCCCCCCCGCCCCCCTACTCTTTTGTCCCCACATTGATATCTGACCTACACTACATTAAATCTGTTAAGCACATTCCATATTTTGGTTTTTCTAACCTGCTGAGGAGGCTGGCTTATGTTACACCCTGTGTGTCTCTGTTGTGTGAAATATGTGCTGGCTCTTATATGGATGAATGTATTGAACTTGCCTTTGTGAAAAATACAGAGAGGTGAGTTTCACTGCCAAGGATCCAAATAGGGAATTTTGGAGACTTCAGGAATGTCCCGACCTGAAACACACACACACAAAAGAAATGTATAACAAATGAGCCTATTTTCAGTTTTTTTCCTGATTAAATCTGTATTTGTTTAAAATGTAATATGCATTAACATTTAAACAGAAACATGTTACATCTCCAAACCCTCAACAAATAGTGTGTGTTAATAGGTATCCGTGTAAAATTTAAACTGTTTATCACTTGGATCCTCTCGTATTAGTCACGTGCCCACAGCAAACTCTCTCTTAAGATCCCTCCATTTAATTGCTGCTTACTATTTGCTGATATTTGCAGAGTTCATATTTTAACTTGAGCTTTTCTGGGCTTGCTGATGTTGGCAATGATAAATAAATAACTTGAGATTCCCATTCTTCAAGCTGTCACGTCACATGTATTTAAAAAAAAACAAAAAAAAACTTTTATGATCTATGCTTATAAAAATTGTGTCTCAGCGCCTGTGTGCCGGAACTTAAAACTATAGTGAGAGAGCGAGGAGTTTAAAGTTAATCTGTTGGAACTGTTCCTTCCAAACACATATTTTCACATGACAGCTCTCACTGTGGTTTGTGCTTCACATATTGGAAAAGTCCCACATCTTAGGGTTACAAGCAGCAATGAGCATTTGTGTATATATTTGTAAACCTACTGTGCTCCTCTGAGTTTATAGAATGGGTATCCATCCCTATTCAGTGTCGAGCTTTATTAAAAGAACACAAATCCTCTGCAGACTTAATACTAACTGGATAATTTGTTTATACTTCTGAATCATGTTCTGGGAACCTGTCTGTGTCCGTACCTTGCAGTAGCGCAGCGATTCCATGAGCGTGAGGAAGCCAACGGATGTCTGTTTATGAATCCCATGTAGTTCTTCAAGATGGGGTTTTAAAAGAGCAGAAAAAAAAGTTCATTGATGTCAAACTGGCATTAATTTGTGCAGTTTTTGTGCAATGCAGTGGATTACAGAATTTACGACTCTGGTGAAAATGGTTTAAATCTGGGACCGCAAAAGAGTTCTGTGAGTCGGATATGTGTGCATGGGTCTGTTGTGTGAATTTGGCATGTTGGAGTATGTGCATGTGCATTTGATGGAATTCTTACTCATGCCAGAGCACTCCCTGTCTCCATCCCAGACATTAGAGACAGCATGGCCGGATATGAGGAGGTTCACCAGGCTTTGACTGCAAAAGACAGAAAAGGATCAAGAGTAAAAAGGAATTTAAGAAAATATATGATCTCCTAAACCTCCATCTACCACACAAATAAGTGTCTACATTTTAACTGAAATGCACAACATGTGAAGATGTGTTTTATACCTTCCATGGCCATGCACAGGGTCTATGAGAGGATCCACCGTGTCCTGGATTTCATTCCTTATATTCTCTATGCCCTGCACAGAGAGGATCAGAGGAAACACATCTGCATTTTCTTTTTGTGTATTTGAACATTAATGCATACCCAGAAAACATGAATTAAATGGTGAAACAAAATGATTAATAGTCCATTAATAAACAGTTTCATAAGTTGTTTAAAAATATCTTCATGGTCACTTATATATAGCAGACACAACATCAGCAACCCCATAATATCCAATCATTATTTGATATTTCTATGCATCTCTCTATCTGGCCCTTTAGTTTCCTTACCTTGGTGAGGATGACAGAGTAAAGGAAAAGCAAGACTCCACAGCACCCCCTCCAGGTGTGGCAAAGAGACAGCACCTCCTCTCTGAGATCAGACACTGATGTGACTGTTCGCTTGCTGCAGGATGGAAACAAACATCAGAATGATTTATGAAACACTCAAAAGACAGTATTTTGGGGTTTTAGGAGGTCACAATCAATATGACCATTAATTGTGTTCATCATGCTCGGATGTCCTTTCATAATAGGGCAGAAAACAATTAAATGCGTGAGAGGGCCAAGAAAAATCTGATCTTTGTCTGGAGCCACTTCTCTCACTTCTCTCATTCGTTCCACTTTGAAAAACTTGCTAGTGGTGCTGTCTGTCTTAGTTAGCATGCACTTCTTCATTGGGAGTCAGTGCTGCTTTTTGCTGACTGTGGTCTAAGCTGCCAGTGCGCTGTGATGAAATTTCAATATTCCTCTAGGAAATGCAGCCTTGCATTAATTTAACTTGTGTTTGTGTGTGTGTGACAGACAGTATGCATGTACGAAAAGTCGTTTTTTTTTGTTGTTTTGTTTTTTTACAAGGCAATCAGTTAAAGTGCTGAGTCAGCAAATTGTAAGCAGAGTAAAATAGCAAATATATTGTGAAAGCCAATTCTTGCAGAACATATTAATCAAATACCTCCTCTGGTGATACTATCTTCAAAGAAATATGTATTTCTTTATCAAGGTGCTATATATTGGCAATTGTAAAACCAGGAGCTGTAACATCTTAATCCCTCCAGAGTACCCACAGTATTACTTAATGTTGACATTATATAAAGTATGGATAAGTAGAAAGATGCGGGGTGTTATCTGCGGGCAGAATATTTTGTGTCACTTACTGGAGAGCACTGTGAAATCGTTCAAAGCCAAGATCCTCTGCAGCCAAAGCAGCTAGGCACAAGAAAACACGCAAATACTGTAGTATCAGTGCAAGACACAGCAAAACTCCACACTAGCAAATACGTAGTCATTAAAAGTAACTATTGCTGTAATTAATTGTTAAAACAAGGCTTCAGTCAATGAGTGACAATCAAGGTTTGTGCATCTCCCATGGGAGTTATGACAGAAGTAGGACTCACTGGGTTGCTGTTCCTGGGGCGGCTGACTGCCTTCTGGCTCTGGCATGTCCTGTGTTTGTGACTGTGTCTGTGTGTTAGTATGTGTGCTAGTGTGTGGGCTCTGTCCCTTGGCCCAGGACACCAGGCAGAACCCTGTGGAGGGGCTGGAGCAGGCAGACTCCAGGATTTCACTCAGCGTTGAACACAGAGCCGTTTTCTGCTCCTCCTCTAATAGACACAAGCATAACACATGCATTATTTATCAATAAAAAACACTAGACTATATGAAATGATGGAAAAAAACAAAGGCTTAAATGTTTCTTCTGAGAATCTACCTGACATCTTTCTCCAGTTGGAACTTTCTCTATTAAAGAGAACGTTCTTTAATAGGAAAGCCTGCAAAGAAACACAAACTCAGTCTCCAAATTTGCAAGAAAATATTCCATGGTGCAAAATGCAACACTTGCTAAGTTTTGCTTGTCCACAGAGACTCATGGACTTTGATTTTTTTTTAGCCAATTTTCAAATATATGATCAACCATTGTTAAGGCAGTTACAAAAACAATGCATATCACTATAAGACGCATAGACGTTGCAGTGATAATACTGCAAAGGGGTTGAACTAGAACATACCTGAACAGGTGCAATTACAGCACATGGGCCTCCCTCAAACTGCTCCAGTGCTGTGTGCTCATGCTCACTAAAAACAAATCCTGTGATAAACAAAAAAAGTTAACAGAGAACCTCAAAAACTTTCATAATACAATAATGACAAAGAGGCCTTTTTAAAAAAATTTTTTTTATCCCTGTAAACATGTTTTTGAGTAAAACACGTCTTTCCTTTTCTGCAAAAAAACACCCTCATATCATCAGTACTGAAACAAAAGCATCATACCTTGAGTCCATCTACGAAAGATTGAAGCAGACACTCCTCCGCCGGATGGTCTCCACCAAACCAAATCCACCAGCTCTTTATTCAACTCTGACATGATCACTTTTTTTTTTAAAGCGCTGGCAAAGCGCACAGGCACTCAACTCTTCAGCCCAAAAGCCACGTGGGGACAAGAGAGGTCGGTCGAGGCTAACTTGCTTCTCGCTCTCCCGGGTGTTGACAGTCCAGCTCTCTGGGTAGGTCGAGCCTGTGGCATCGGCCACAAGCTACCTGCGTGGTACGACACAGTCTGACTCTGGAGGCTGGCAGCAAACTGGCGGGTAGGAATGACATCAACGGAGCCACACCTGCCTGCCAAGACACAGTTTAAGTTACTGTCTGTAAGGAAAACACTTTTTTTTTTTTTTTTTTTTAACTTTTAGCAGACAACTTAATTGCGAAAGTGGCGCGATTTAAGACTAACGAGGTTTGAACTCAGCTGCGGCAGTACAGTTTTATAGTTACTCGTATTAAAAAAAAAAAAAAAAAAAAAAAAGCTAAAACAGCTAGCAGTTGCGATAACGTCAAATACTTTAAAACGGATAGAGACATTTTACGACAATAATGTGAGCGGTTATTCGCGGCTGTTCTCGGCGTCGTTACATCCGTAAAACTCTTGAGAAATGATTGTTCCGGTCACAGATTTTAAGAGCCGAGTTGCGTTGCTAATGTCAGCAGTTAGCATTAGCATTACTACTACTAGCAGCTAATCTTTCATTTCTTTGTCGTTCAGTTGCGACTCGTTCTGCGGCTTCTTCTGCTGCCGTTGAATGAATTCTTATTTCGTTATTAGTTACTTATTGATGAACCTTAATTACCGTAATACACAGTCGAGTAATGCAAGTCCGTGTTGATTCTATTTTTGGTGGGCAATTTCACCGTCAGCCGCGTCTCTGTCACTCGTTTATTTACAACAGAATTGCAAAAAAAAAAAAAAAAAAAAAACCTACGTACGTTTGACGTGTCTCCTCATTGGTTGAGATCCAGATGCGTCAAGTGCTGCAGCTTCAACGTGCTATATCAGTGGTCTATTGACTTGTCAATCATATCTAGCACCCACCCACAACCGGGAACCATAGAATTGAAGTTCTCCATAAGCAGTAAGCAAGTTGGAGGATGACATTTTATCCATTTATATTTGGGATTACTCCTATGTCGAAGCATAGACTTAAACGCAACAGCTAATAACACTGAACCTTATTATCATCCCGTTTCAGTTTTAAAATTATCTTTCAGAACTATTGGTATTATGTCCTCTGCCCCTCTCCGTACAGCGATCTAGTCACTACATGGCGCATGCGCACAGTGTGGTTCCAGCTAACTTGTACTTGCTTTCCACGCGTGTTTTAGAGTTACGCTTTGCGAAAAACCTGGTTTAGGGCCAGAAATTGGGGTACTTCAAGACGTGTTTTTCATCAGCATGGGAGGTCAAGCTAAGGGCAAAAAGAAAAACAAACCTAACAGGAAAGACAAACGTCCAAACAGGAGTAAGTTGTTCACTCGTTGATCATTTTGCTGGTTATTTACAGAATACCACGTCAACTTCTTAGACAGCAAGTAGCTGAAAATAACACACAACGTGTTGTTTTTGGTGGAGGCCAAATGAGATAAAAAAAACTCATGTTAATTAAACTCATGTCATCTCAGCAGATGGAGGATTTGTAAGTCTGTCACCACAGGAAAGGACGAAACTAAGAATGCACGAAAAAGCCAAAAAGAAGACAGCTGAGAAGTACTCAGTACAGCAACTCCTCGAGAAGGTACATATCCACAACAACAAAAAAATAACTCAAATATGATATACCCTTTAAGATTTTTTTTCTGATCATCTATTTAATTTGTCTTGTGTGATAATCTGTTGAACAGACAGAAGAATGCATGGACAGTTTTGACTTTGAGATGGCTGGCCTTTTCTGTCAACGGGCCCTGGATGTGGAGTCCACCAACCTACAAGCTCTAGACATGCAGGGACACATTTGCTCTGAATTAGGAGACACACAGAAAGCTAAGGAGATATCCTTTATGCATTTTTCTATTTTTGTTTGCTTGTCAGTTATTCAGTCATTTCACTGGAGCACAGCTACGATTTTTCATTCTGTTCTGATGAAGTGATGTTTGCGGCTTCCTTGACCAAGGCTCTCAAGTTTTTCTGCGTGCAGTGGCGGTGAGCCCAGATGTAGGCCACAGTAAGTATATGTACCTGGGCCAAATTCACACAGGCCAGGAGGCAGTGGACTATTACACTAGGGGAATACAAGTCCTACTGTCTGCATTGGAGAAACAGGAAACAACAACAGTGAGTGAGCACATACACAGACAATCTCATGCTCTCATGGTTTATATATTATAGATACTCAACATCAACTTGGGAAATGCTGTTGTACTCAAGTCTTTTAATGCTAGTGAATGTTATTTATATTCACAAGAGGGTGCTGTTGGACAATGTATGAATGTCAGTATCTTAGCTCATCTCATCTTATTAATCACATGTAGCTAATTAGAAAACATTGTTTCCTTGAATTTGAAAATAGCAGTGACATTTGATTTGTTCAAATGTTTTTTATGACTTTCTGTTTCATTTTGGTCACTTTTTTGTTTTCCTTGTTCAATAGTTGATACTTTTGCATGCAATGAGAGTGTAATATTGAATTTAAAAAGAAAAACATATATCTCTAAGGCAAAATGCCATATCTCAATACGCCATTACAGTGTGACAAATGAGTCAGCATGCACTATACTAGAACTCGGAAACTAAAGCAAATACATGAAATTAAGGTCATCATTAAATTTATCGTTTCCATCACAAGTTTTTTCACTTTGACAAAATGAATGTATTTTTAGGGGAGGGGGTGGCATATATTGGATATCTTATCATTGTTTTAAACAAGTCTGCATGTTGATTCTGTTTGTAATAGTTATATAAACTTTGAAAACTCTCAAGAAGTCCTCGCTGTGCTCTTCACACAGGCTCAGGCTGGAGCTGCTGCCTCACCGGATGAGGACCCGGAGCTTCCCACATCGAAGGACGTCAGTGTAGCCTACTGCTCCATCGCTGAGCTATACTTAACAGACCTCTGGTACTAGAGCACACAGACTTGCACACTTGACACTTACTGTATGACCCCCTCTCATGCTGCGTCTTTGGTGATGAGTTGAGTGTTGTCTCTCTCTTTGTTCTTGTGTGTGCATGTAAGCATGGAGGAAGGCGCTGGAGACAAGTGCAGAGAGTTCATTGAGAGAGCATTGCAGTATCACCAAGACAACCCTGAGGCTCTACAGCTTATGGCCAGTTACCTGTTCAGTACAGAGAGAAACCAGGTCAGTACACACACGCACACGCACACGCACACACACACACACACACACACACACACACACACACACACACACACACACACACACACACACACACACACACACTCAGGATGAGTTATCACCACATTAAAGCGAGAATCTGCTGAGTTAATTATTCTGAGCAAATTGAATTGTATGCCATTAATCAGCAGATGGACACATACATTAACACGCACACACACAGACAGGTCATGCCGATAGGAATGTTAATTACTGGGCAGATCATTGAGGTCATATAGTCATCTGATAAAGAGAAATAGATGGGGAACAGCATATTGGACTCAATTTAGACAAAGTGCCAAAGGAAGTTTGCAGTATAACGCATTTGACAGTGAGTTCAGAACATCTTTATAACATTTTCTATATTTTTACTTGTTTTTAAAAATGTGGCATATACAAGAGATATTTTAAAAGTATTATTGCTTTTCACATTTGTGAACTCATCACAGCTAACAAGAAGTGTAACATTAATGGAATTATTAGTATTTTTGTTTTAATACACATGCACATTAAACAAGCTGTTTATTCAGTGTATATATGTACTAGTACAAATTTTTTACATTTTTGTAAAATTGTATTATCATACTACTTGTCTTTTTTGTCAGTTGAAGTTTTCTCTTTTTGATAGTTACTTGTTTTTCTCTTTACTTTTTTTTTTTATTGCTGTTAAGCCACCATTGTATTGTAAAATTGTCAGCAGAGGATGATTCAAAACCTGTTCTAATAAACCCAGAACTGTCTGAAAATTGTACTCTTTCAGCATGCACATCACCAAACTGATTAAAAAAAAGAAATGGTAATCTAAAGCTGAAGTGGATATATAATACCAGCTGCAAGCTGTAGGGGTCAGGCTGGCTCCAGTCATACTTCACAGCTTCCCACATCCAGTGACCAAAGTGTCTTTTTTTGGAAAACGATGGTAATAATTTTGAAATCAACAATGTGAAATTAAGCTAATTCAGAGGTCTTTGGCATCTGTGCATCTAGTCTGTGGGAACATTTTTTTACAATGGGATTACACTGCAGAAACTGATTTGTGTGAGAGTACATTCTATA
Source organism: Brachyistius frenatus (assembly GCF_029030835.1). Taxonomy (NCBI): domain Eukaryota; kingdom Metazoa; phylum Chordata; class Actinopteri; family Embiotocidae; genus Brachyistius; species Brachyistius frenatus. The sequence continues at coordinate 4,162,947 of NW_027210619.1, read as the reverse complement.
GTTGTTGTTGTTGCACACACATACAGGCCTAAAGACAGATATAGCTAAATCTTGAAATGCATATAATTTTTTTCTGTCTTCAGGAAGGTAAAGAATACCTGTTGAAGAGCGTGGTATTGTGGCTACCTGCACAGAAACAGAATGCAGCTTCTTCCGCCACAGAGGAAGACATGCAGGTGAGTTGGAGTTGTGGTTGGTATTTTTCTCGCCTACACCAGTGCCAAATAAGATCCAGGTTTATTTATAAAGCCCTTTCAACTAATGGGATTGTCACAGTGTGTTTTGCAGTGCGCACACCATTAGAGATTTAAAAAAAAGAAAAGAGGAAGAGATGGTAAAAAAATAAAAAAAGATATTGAATAAGTCTTTTGCAAAACTGTATGCTTTTGTGTGAGTGTGTGAAGAGAAAGCAGACATGAAAGACAAGATGAGGGAGGAGTCGTAAAGGATAAGTAAATAAAGTACAACAGAGAATTTGAGAACAAAAATAAAATGGCTGAAATGTAGGATGGGCACTAGATAACGCCAAATAAATGGTTCTAGAGTTTACTTTCAAATACTGAATAAATGTGATATAAGAAAGGTTGATCGGATGGTTTGATATAGAAATTCCAGTGACACCAGTGTTATGACTCTTATCTTCAGGAGCAGGTTGATCTGAACACAGCCTGCTGACACTTTGGCTGTGATTAACAGCCACATAGCTGCAGAACGTTTTGTACCTTGAAATTGGATCGGTGTTATTATCAGACAAAGGAGGAACTATGTTTGTGGATGCTTGCGTAAACACTCACTGCAGGTGTGGCGATATCGTCCTTTTTCTCCAGAGTGAGATCCCTCCGTACGAGTCTCGTATCACCACAGCCAAACTGCTCATCGAGTCAGAGGAATACGAGGTAAAATGTTTGTTGTGTGTCGTGCTTGTGCACTCTGTTGTTGTCACTCTGTGAATGTTCTCATGGTGGGAGGGTGGCCCGGCAGTATGTGTGTGCATGTCTTCGTGTGCTTTTGCTTTTGAATGAATAGCTCTGTAGGTGGGAAGGCCATGCCTGGTCTTTATCCCCTCCAGAGTTTAATGTCAATAATTGAAGAGTGGTATTTATAGAGAGGGACAGGGGTAAGGGGCACATGGTAGAGAAGGGATGGGGAGAAGGAATAATAAAATAATAAAGATTAAAGCTCTGTTCTGATGAATTGCTGCCATATCTTTGATACGGCGCACTTGTCTACTAAATCACTCATCAATTTCCAGTTTTAATGGCCTTGATTTCAGTGGCTCGCTGCCTTCAGTTTAGTGCTAAACCCCTAACACTCATTAACGCTTGATGTCATTTCCTGTGATTACTGTCACACCAACAGCAGTTCAGCTGTTTTCTCTTGTGATCCAATGATTAATTTTTCCTCACTCTTGTTGGGTGCTTTACGGTTATTACTAAAATAACCCGTGTCGTCTTTTTTTTTTTTTTTTTTTCCCTGCCCATTGCACCACAGTTCTATCTTTGGGTGCATGTGTGCGGGAGATGGGCTGTCAGGTGTATCAGTAAAATGACAACGTCTCGGTCTGCAGTTTCTGACATGTCGTTTGTCTTCATCTCCCTGTTGGTGTCATCATGCCCAAAGCACAAACCGCACCCACCCTCAGTGCTTTACAATGTCAAATATGTTGTGCGCAAGTTATGCATATACACACTAGTGTACAAGCTTGGTCATCTTTGCTTTTAAACATCAGACATTTTTAAGTTTCTGATGGCATTTGAGTTTAAGGGAAAAAATAGAGTAGAAGGAAAGTATTTTCTGTTTGTCTGTCCCAGACTGGGACATGGCCGGATATGATAGGAACATTCTCTCCTCTCTTTGCTTCCTCTACTCCTCTGTCACACATACAAACACTCGCCCACTGTTGTGCTTACTATCTCTCCCTGTGGACTAAAGATCTATTCACAACTCTAAACTCTGTGTAAAGTTGTGTGCGTTCAGTCTGTGGAGTTACCAGTTTGAAGGCTACCTTCTTAGCAGGGTGCCAGAATGAGACCATTTGTCTGTATTTTCTCCCTGTTGAATATTTTGTTTAGAACTTCCAAGCTGGGCTTTGAAATTTTGACTATACATTTGCCAAAGGAACATATTAAAGCAATTTTTTTTTGTTAGTGCATAGTGTAGAGCTATTTCTGTGAAATAATTGTTAATTTGAAACTAGCAAAAGCAAGTGGTAGACTAGAGAAAGTATCATGGTCTGTGCCAAAAAACACATTTCCATCTCAAGCTCTTTTTCTGGTGAATGCAATTTAGCCTTGCACATTTTGTCATTTATTGGGTTAAATTGGAGTAAAGGAGGCTTTTGACAAAAAAAAAAAGGATGTCATAGTGTGATTGTGGTTGAATGATATGGGTGTGTATTACCCCATTAGTCAGTAGGAAAAATGGCCCTGAAGTGCATGGTGGTGATGGATCCAATCACAAACAGTTAGATGTTTTCCCCAAAAGGCTGTATGTAGTGCACACATACAGTGGTGTGAAAAAGTGTTTGCCCCCTTCCTGATTTCCAATTTTTTTGCATGTCTGTCACACTTAAATGTTTCAGATCATCAAACAAATTTAAATATTAGTCAAAGATAACACAAGTAAACAGAAAATGCAGTTTTTAAATGAAGGTTTTTATTGTTAAGGGAGAAAAAAATCCAAACCCACGTGGCCTTGTGTGAAAAAGTGTTTGCCCCCTCCTGTTAAAACATAACTTAACTGTGGTTTATCACACCTGAGTTCAATTTCTCTAGCCACACCCAGGCCTGATTACTGCCACACCTGTTCTCAATCAAGAAATCACTTAAATAGGACCTGCCTGACAAAGTGAAGTAGACCAAAAGGTCCTCAAAAGCTAGACATCATGCCGAGATACAAAGAAATTCAGGAACAAATGAGAAAGAAAGTAATTGAGATCTATCAGTCTGGAAAAGGTTCTAAAGCCATTTCTAAAGCTTTGGGACTCCAGTGAACCACAGTGAGAGCCATTATCCACAAATGGAGAAAACATGGAACAGTGGGGAACCTTCCCAGGAGTGGCCGGCCGACCAAAATTACCCGAAGAGCGCAGCGACGACTCATCCGAGAGGTCACAAAAGACCCCACAACAACATCCAAAGAACTGCAGGCCTCACTTGCCTCAGTTAAGGTCAGTGTTCATGACTCCACCATAAGAAAGAGACTGGGCAAAAATGGCCTGCATGGCAGAGTTCCAAGACAAAAAACACTGCTGAGCAAAAAGAACATTAAGGCTCGTCTCATTTTTGCCAGAAAACATCTTGATGATCCCCAAGACTTTTGGGAAAATACTGTGTGGACTGACGAGACAAAAGTTGAACTTTTTGGAAGGTGTGTGTCCCATTACATCTGGTGTAAAAGTAACACCGCATTTCAGAAAAAGAACATCATACCAACAGTAAAATATGGTGGTGGTAGTGTGATGGTCTGGGGCTGGAAGACTTGCTGTGATAAATTAAACCATAAATTCTACTGTCTACCAAAAAAATCCTGAAGGAGAATGTCCGGCCATCTGTTCGTGACCTCAAGCTGAAGCCAACTTGGGTTCTACAGCAGGACAATGATCCAAAACACACCAGCAAGTCCACCTCTGAATGGCTGAAGAAAAACAAAATGAAGACTTAAGCGCTTGATTGCAGTTGTTGCTGCTAAGGGTGGCCCAACCAGTTATTGGGTTTAGAGGGCAAACACTTTTTCACACAGGGCCATGTGGGTTTGGATTTTTTTTTTCTCCCTTAATAATAAAAACCTTCATTTAAAAACTGCATTTTCTGTTTACTTGTGTTATCTTTGACTAATATTTAAATTTGTTTGATGATCTGAAACATTTTAAGTGTGACAAACATGCAAAAAAAAACAAGAAATCAGGAAGGGGGCAAACACTTCTTCACACCACTGTATTATGACCTTTGCTCTTTGAAATATCACCTCTGCCATTTCTCCCTAAAGGTTTGCAAGGTTATATTTCATTAAAGGGAATGGATTTCTTGGGACGATAATGGGGTTAGTCATAAAAAATTGTGCAGATTGGCTGCTTTTACAATATTATTGATTGATCCAAAATGGTGAAATGGATGTAAATAGTATATAGTGGATGAACAGTAATCTTTTATAATGCAAAATCATCTCTCAAGGCCACTACTTACAAAGGGGTTTTAACTAAAAATCTTTTTAAAAGAGCGCTTCGTTTCAGTTAATAAGCTGATAGCACATGAAAAGCTCAGCATGACAGTAAATTTGGCTGAGAAAATGGGTGTTTTGTAAAAGGGACAAGAGCATTGGAACCGTGACATAAGCTGTTTGTAAACATGTTGCATTATGTAATTGGCTCGTGTACTTTGTAAGATAAATAAATAAATGGCACAGAAAAAAAAATTCCAGTCGGTTAATACATTTCTGAAAACATCAGTTTCACAACTGCTACTTTTCTCCTCAGTCATCTGCTTCTGCAAGATGTGGATCTGTGCCACTTAATTTAGAAGAGGAAAATAGTCTTGTTTTCTGTTTTCACTGGTTTTCAGAAGAAAAAAACCCCCACTTAAATGCATTCCAAATTTGTTTGTCATTTCCAGGATGGAAAATGAGTCAGAGGAAATGATTGGTGCTTGAAAACAACATGAGTGAGGCAACTGTGGACGTATCTTTGTCTAGTAACCAGATATTTTATTTTTTTTAAATTTTTCTGAGTTTCTGGTGCTGAAATGAGATAATAGATTTATTGATGGACAGAAGACGAATGGATAACAGTTGTCATAACTGATTAAGGATTTTAAATCATTTATCAATCAGTATGAATTGGTTACATGTTTGGAGAATTTGCTGCTGTCCTGTTTTATACATTTGTAAATTGAATATCTTTGAGTTTTGGTTGCAGAAAAGCAGAAAATGTATCCATTCATCATTTGCTTCTTTTTGGCCTTTTTCTTGATATTTTATAGAGTAAACGAGTGCTGTGATGATTAGTTGATTTGTAATTAAGTTGCTTATTAAACAAAATCATAGATTAATCTGTCTATGCAGTGTGAGGGCTTGCTTCTTATCTTTGCTTTAATAAATACAATATCCTGCTATTGGTCACACCAACCATCCAATTAATTTGAACTTTGTCAATATCTTAATTTTGTTGACTAATTAATCATTTAAAGGTCTAAAAAAATAGTATTCCATCATTAATAGTCCCTTAAATTTTTTTTTAATAGATTTTGTTGCAATAAATGCAACTTTTATTGTTTCACACTGACATGTTACTTCATATTTAACAAAATGCAAATGTGCTTTACTGTAGTAAAAATGTCTCACTGTTTACTCCCTCTCACTTGTGGAAACATACACATATTACCATCATCATCACCCATCACTGTCACTGATTCACTTACCACACAACAGACAAACAGACAGACAGCCTCCCTCCTCCGACAGCCACTAAGGTGTCTTAGAGCGAAGTTGTCGCCGAAGCTGATGGGTAGTTACGCTCCTTGCCGTTGTCACTCTTGTTTGTTATTTATTGAACGTTTCTGTTCTTAAATTTAGCTCACGATGCGCAGCTTGTACTTTCCAATATTGCTTGCAAGTACAGTTAGCACTGACATCCCCAGGATTTATTTACTTAAGTGTAGATGTACCTGTTTGTGTATGTGTGTGAGACATGGCTTGCCCTCGCTTGTAAAGTGATTTGTCTTTCTCCTGTCTCTGCCGTGCGCTCCAGTGAAATGATTCTGTTAAACAAAATTGCCTGAAGATTACACACACAGAAACGGACACACACACACACACACACACACACACACACACACACACACACACACACACACACACACACACACACACACACACACACACACACACACACACACACACACACACACACACACACACACACACACACATTGGACATTATAAATGAGTTCCTCCCCAGAGTGTTGTTTTTTTCCTTCACATAACAGGTGTTGAAGTAAAGAGGACATGTACGTAGTGTCTTTGGTATGTGTTAGTGCGTGTTTGTGTGTGTGTCTGTCTTTGTAGTGCACTGTTGTTGTTCATGGACTACTTTTGCAATGTTTATGAAGATACTTTTTTTTTTTTGTACCTTCCTTCCAATTTTCTCACTTTTTCCTTCGTAGTAGCCCCTCTCTTCCCCTTATCTTCATGGGAATATTAATCTTGTTGTTGTTTAGAGCGTGAAGCGGCTTAAGAATCTCTGAATCTTTAATCACTCGCCCCTGGGCTGACCAGTGTAGTTAGCAAGGAGTGCAGTTGGAGCCGATATAATGGTTATCATTGCTCACTTATCCTGGCTTCCAGATATCTCGTGTTCTATTTTTGTGTCTCCAAAAGTGCCTGTTTTATCAGTTGTTTAATACCCAGACAGATCTTTACCCCTATCTCTTATATCTAGTGCTTGGCTCGAATTACTGTGCGTGCGTGCATGCGTGCGTGTCACATTGCTGTGATTTAATGAAAGTCAAGTAGATAATTCTGACGCTGGGCATGAATCCATTCATCATCAACTGGGATTAGTTGTTTTTGTTTGTGTATTTTTAATCAGTCATTAATTAATTAAGGACAATGGGTATTCAGCTGATAATTGGTCGAGCAATCAATCAACTGACTCCCTGACATGCACATTTTCACACTCTTAACGAGATACTTTCAATTAACCTGACTCTCCCCTAGTCTATGCATCGCCAGACCTTTTTATCGCCACCGGAACCACGTCGGCTTAATGAAAAGAGAATAAAACTCCAAAGAGCAGGAGGGGAAAAAATTAGGAAGCTCTCCAGCTAATAAGACTGCCTTAACAAGAAACAAGTGCTCCTTGTTGTGCTCACTGTTGTGTGTAGTTTTGTTGCAGTGTGCGACTGCAAGGTGTCGTGTGCGTGCACGCACGGGTACGTGCATCCCTTTTATTCTTGCCCTTCACCACGGGTGATTGGCTAACAGTCGCCTCCAACCTGAAGTTGACAAAAATCAATATATCATCACCTGGGGACACACACACACACACACACACACACACACACACACACACACACACACACACACACACACACACACACACACACACACACACACACACACACACACACACACACACACACACACACACACCACAACCGCAGGTTCCACAAGGAGAGGCATGGAGCAAAACAAACACAGACTACTTTTAGTGAAGGTCTGATTTCTGTAATGGAAACTTCCCACAGAAACTGACCCAGACAATACTGTGACAAAGGTCACCTAACATTAAACTCCTTTGAGACCTCAGACCGCCTCTTCAGGAAACTATAGAAAGGAAATCAGACAAATACTGGTTAGCAGGGGGAATATTGGCAGTTGGACAGGTTGATCTTTAGGTTTGTCGTGTAGCCTGGAGGTGGGGTTGCAAAGAATATATTGAGTGTTAATGTCAGTAAATGGATTAAAAAGGCCACTGCCTTGGTGCGCAGTGTGACTATTGACTGTTCGATAAGCACTGGTGAGTGTGTCTATCGACAGCCACGTCTGTTGTCTTGTTGGTATTGACAATGTTTGGTATGGGATGCTGACCTCTTGGATGCTTATCAGACCCTTTGATCACGCCGATTGATTGAGCTGCCTGGAAGATGTACAACACTAGCAACAACACCGTGTTTGTCTGTGCGTATTTGTTTGTGGGTTGAGCTGAGAAGGGATCATGAGTGTGCACTGATGAATTTGTGAGACTTGAAATATTGTTTTCTAAAATGACGTTTTTAGTTAATATCATTTCAGATATCTATCTTTTCTCTCTCTCTCTCTCTCTCTCTCTCTCTCTCTCTCTCTCTCTCTCTCTCTGCATTAGATGGCAGTGGATGTGTTGGAGGCTCTTCTGGATGAGGATGATGAAGTTATCCAGGTAAGCAGTAAAGTCATTGCCCAGCTGTTTTTGTCTATTAAAATATGTTGGCCAGCTTTGGTTTCACCAATGTTAATATTCTGGATATGTGTCAACATGTTTTGTGGTCACTGAAATCAAATATTTGGCTCTCTTTTTTTGTTTTGGGTATTTTTGTTCAAGTAAATTTTGTATTTTAAGCATGTCTGTCTCCAGCTATCTGTGTTCCCAGTCTTGTGTTGTATTAATTGAAGGCTGATTTTTGTTGTTGTAGAATTAACCAATCAAAGCTTTGTAGAAAGGATTGGATTAACTTCCAGTGTAGCCAGCTAACTGTGTACCAATCACAAATAGAAAAAGGGAGCATGAAGAGGTTGATGCTGCTGTGAGTCTCGACAGAAATATACAATTTTATACAAATGTTTGCTGACTACTTTAAAGTCAAAAACTGTCCCACTAAATAAGAATCTGCTCAAAGACGGCCAACCCCTCGAGAAGCTCTATAAAATCACCCTGTTGAATAGTAACTGATCCAAACCATGTCCTCAACAGTGAATACAAATGACTACAGTTAAACCGGGTTCAATGATTTAATAAGGTTAGACTGATGCACTGTTTTGTGTACCAGCCATTCCTAAAGTTAAATATGACACATAAGCCAATATCAAATATTTGTTGGAGGGACTTTAATTAGACTTTTTACAGATTGTAAGGTGTAATGTGTGGATCTTTGTCTGTTGTCCAAATAGTTTAAGATCTTTATGATACTGCAAAAGGAGCTGTCGTGATGAAAGAAAAATTTTAAACTTGTCTGACAATAAAGTGTTATCATCATCATCAACTATTAAATTGACATATTTGTTTGAACTTGTTGAAAAATGAACAGCTTAGTAAAGTGCTTCTGCAGTTTGGCCAGTGAAAACAACACTAAATACTCATCCTCCCATTAACAAATTGAACCATGAACACGAGGACATATATATATAATGAGGTAAAAGAGGTACTTTAGAGCAGTCATGAGGCCAGTAAGCAAACTCTGTGTTCAGGGGAAAATCTCTATCGGTGTTTGTTCCTACTTGTCAATCCAAAGATTAAGTGATGTCTTTTTATGAGTCCCCTTGAAGGCAGACTTATGATGATATGTAGCCACTGCTGGATCAGACCAACTTGTAGGCAAATCTTTCATTGCTCCAGTGGGAAGAAGAAAAGTCTCAAACCTGTGTGAATATTTCCCTCAGCTCAGCTGCCTTTGGTATCTAGTGGTATTTATACATTTGCATTGGTTAATCTCGACACTTATGTGCTTACACGTAGAGCATAACGGTGAATTTGTTACAGAGAGGTGTAAACGCCTGCTTTTCCTGTGCTTTAGTGGGAGTAATGTGCAGTCGGTGTGCTTAAAGTCCCCACTGTCAGTAGCAAAGAAAGTGAAGGTGTGCTGCTGAGTGTCAGACAGAAGAGCACGGCAGTCCCCTCTCTCTCGCTCTCCCTCTGTCTCTCTCCTGCTGTCCCCCCCACCCCCCCTCAGGCTCAGCCTCCCACAATCCCCCTCCCCCAGCTGACAGATTGAGAGCAGTCATCAGGGGGCTGAACTTTTAAACTCACTTCAGAGACGCACAGCTGTGACACTCAATTCTGAGCAGGCCTACAGCCAATCACATATACATACCAGTCCTCATGGTCAGAAAGTGTTTTGCTGGATCGCATCACGGCTGCATTGCTAGAGTCATACTTGGGATGTCAGAAATGTGAGACAGACACATTGGACTACATTATAGTCTCCCTCTCACTTGCCTCCTCTCTCTCCCTCTTTGTCTTACTTTCTCTCTTATTTCCTCTCTTCAGTGCAGTAGATAAGTGGTTAGCTCTCGCCTCCGTCTAACTTGCTCTTGCATATCTCAAAGTTACTTATATAACGTTAAGTCTGCACAAACAACTGAGCTGGTTCCTTGCAAATCTTGTTTCAAAGGTATTCTGTTGATTCACGATGCTTTTGTTCTTCCTTCAGCAGCACCATATGGGAACTAAGATGTGCCTTTACTTTGAAATTACAATAGTCCCAGTGATTTGATTGACAGACACTACATTTATTTTATTATGTGTGCCTCTGTCTGGAGTTGGAGAGAATACTCTGAACTTCTTAATTAGCTAACTTTCTCATGTTTTAATTTTGAGTGCAGATTCTCAAGCAGTTCTTACTGCACACAAATATTTGTAAAGAATTTTTGTTTTTCTAGCTTTTCAAGACATTTCTCAAGTTAATTTTTTTTAAAAGTAATCATTAATCTCTTGAATATACATATATATCTGTAAATCCTAAAGAACACTTTTTATTTTTCAAAGTTCTACAATCACAGAAAGTCTTTCGACGTCTTATTGCTGCTTTTGCAACATTACTACATTTATCCGGTGCCAATGTTATTCTGATAAGCATGGCTGCAGGGGATAGCCTCCCACTCTGCATGCTGAGCGGCAATTCTGAATTCAATGTGACATGCCTTGATGTGTTTGTTTGCTAAATGCTTGATTTGGCAGAGGTGCAGGTCTCTACTGCCTCTGCCCTCAATGAATAATGAATAAAGCTAATATTCGTATCGTGGTGCTTTAAGAACAGTGGGTGGGTGATCTTTGGCCTCAGATGAGAGGCGCACACGCACCTCCAAGTTCACTGAGAGTTGAATGTGATTGTGTTTAGAGGTGGAGGCATAGCTCAGTCTATGTGATTATTTCAGTGCAAGAAAGTGTGATTATGAAAGAGAAAGATTTTTGTAGCTTTCAGACTACTAACACACAGTTAAAAATATACTTCCCCTCCGTGGAGCAATGGGATTATTTCAAAAATAATGCTTTAGGTTTTTTTTAGCAGGTATCAAGTTAAGGTCATTCTGCCAGTTAAGAGGCCCTTAACACTTAACACTGTGCATAATGCTGTACTGAAGTAGGTGATTTGCACACAACTGGTGTCGGAATGTAAGAATTTGTTTTTGTTTCTTTTTAATACAACATAAAAGACAGTTTTGAGAGCATATTTCTCATAATATAAACCGATACCAAGAGAAGATTGTGTTGTGCCACATATTTAAAGTATTGCATTAGAATCGAGAAAAATATTGTCAACTTACCTCCATGTGGCTCAACACGGCGTCATCTCTATCAAGTTTTTACTTAAGAAGAGAGTCAATTTTGTGTCTGACCATGCTGTGGCGTCAAAGGCAAACCACCAATAGAAACTCTCGATTCATCCATCAGTGTAGATTACATATTACGTCCAGTTCAATTTGCTAAATATTTGGATTCGCAACCAAGGACGTGTGATTTACAATTAGAACATTTTGTGACAAAATAAGTTGGGTAGGTTCATAAGTCTCTGAGGGAAACCAGCAAAACTATCAGGAATAGTTTTTTTTTTTTTGCAACCTTGATAATTTTATTGATATGTTTTTAATAATGAAACAGATTTTGGATTGCAGTGCAAGAAATATGCTCTCAAAAAGGCCTTTTATGCTTGAGTTAAAAAGATCCCAAAATAACTTCATAAGAATCTTGGAAGAGTTTTGTGTTTGCAAAAGAAAACATTACATTTTTGGCAAATATTCGTGAAAACATTGCACCAGATTTGTGGCACATATTAAACTTAATTTTTTTTTTGGCAAAAACTATGCTATGATGGAAGACACCTAAGCTACTGCAGTTGCATAAGATATTGATATATTATTCTTGGCATTATATTGTTCTTCCAGTCATTGAGCTGGTTATTCTCGGTTAGTCCAAATAAGCCAGCAGTTGATGTGTTGTATAAATGAGGCAAAGTTTTAAGCAAATGTTTAATCTAGAATCACCAATTAACCTGAGATGCATGTTTTTGGATGGTGGGAGGTGGCGAGCGTACCCAGAGAGAACCCTTGCAGGCACAGGGAGAACGTGCAAACTCCACACAGAAAGGCCGGATTTGAACCCAGAACCTTTTCCCTGTGAGGCGACAATGCTCACCACTGCACCACTGTGCCGCTCAAGCTGGAGTCAGCAAATTAATATTGCACGGATCGGAGGGTATCAGTGTACAGATGTTTGTCTTAAGTGGCCACTGTAGCTGCAAAAAGTAATCGTAATGTCAGCATATTCCTGTTTAGAATCAGAAGTGGCGTACAAATAAATGCATATGCAAAAGAGGGATGCAGTATAAAACTATGTAAACGTTTAGACAGTGAAACTAAGGATACTTTAAACACTAATGTCAAGATTATGAAATGTTTTTAATCACCAATTAACTTCATGCAGAGTGCAGTAAACTTCATTATTCGGTGTAACTTATATTTTGTGTAATTACCCTTTGATTTTTAAAAACTCTGTACTTGGTAGATACCTATGGTTCATAATTTTTCCACAGTTCCTAATAAGTCGATCAATTAATTTTTTAGCCAAAATAATATATATATTTTTTTAAATATTCATTTTCTTAAATGTGATGATTTGTACTAAATTAAAATAATGTTTAGGCAACACAAGACATTTGAAGATGTCCATTTAACCTCATGTGGCTCTGTCTCATAGATTGATACCATGACATTGAGATCAGGGTTCTGTGGGGGCTATATCATCTGTTACAGTACTTGTTCTTGTTGCTGAGGATTTTCTTATACTTCTAGCTGTACATTTCGGATTGTTGTCATGCTGCAGAATGAATTTGAGTCCGATTAGACACCTCCCTGATTCTGAACATCTAAACAATCCCCACTTTACTACTATTTCAATTCTATTTGTTGCAGGACTCCTTGAAGATAGTTATTTATGACTCTTGCTGGGTGCTTGGTGTTGTATTTCTTTTGCTCAACAGTTTCTTCCGAACCAGGGAAGTACTAATGAGAATCAATATAAAGTGCAAAACTGGAATTAAGTGTTTAATATAACAAATAACGATAACATAAACAGAGTATTAAAAACCTCCTCTAATTTAATAGCAAGGCTAATGTTATCCACGATGCAAACTGTGAGGATGAAATGATTTGAAATGCAAAGAAGATACTTGCCTGGAGGGAAATTATTTTAGTTTATTAGTTATATTATGCTATAGTTATTTTTTTTCTTTTAGTTATTGTGTGAGTAATGTATTTCTTGTGTGTGTCTATGAATCTGTGTTTCTGTGACTGCGTGTGTGTTTGTGTCTATGACTCCGTGTGTGTGTGATTGCATGTTTTATGTGTGAAACCTGTTTGTCAAAGAACAATGTGGGATTTCATGCTGACGTGCTCTGTGAGTGTCACAAATCTATTTCCCTTGTCACAGCACACTTTTTGTAACAAAGATCACTCTGTCTGAGTCTTTCCACCTCATGCCATCCCAACCCGCCTCTCTTTCTCTGCGCCTCCCAGGTGTGGTATCTCTCCGGCTGGGTTTGCTACCTCCAGTGGGAAAAAGCAAAGGAGGAGCAAGAAAGAGAGGGAAGAGAAGTGACGGAGGAGGAGAAGGAGCAGTGGAAGGCATTGACGGAGGCAGCCAAATCGTACCTGACTAATGCTAAGAAGGTAATTTTGGTCGAAATAACCTCATGATATCTGCCTTTAAACCTAAAGATCAGTGCTCAGCGATGATGCAGATACACTATAGCTGCCGTTCATCGGTCATGTAGATATGAAGGAGTAATTCTTTATTAGTATTAAGGGCAGTTGTGGCTCGGATGGTTGCTCAGGAACTGTCCACTAATCGCAGGGTTGATTACCTCCCAAGGCAAAAAGGAATTTACTATTTATTACTTGTACTCAAATCCTGCACTGAGCACAGAATTGTATTTTCTTTTCAAGACAATTTATATTTGTACTCTGCTACAATTTAGAGGAAAATATTGTACTATTTACTCCGCTACATTTATCTGAGCCATAGAGCCTAGTTACCAGGGTTTATAGCGTTTCTATTGTTGCTTGTCAGCCATTTATCAACTTAAGCCACTTTCATGCAAAAATTCCAAACATTTGTGGTCTCATGCTATCAAATGGGAGGATTTTTTTTAAATGACAGTAAACTGAATATGTTTGAGGTTTGTACTGTCAGTTAAGGCAAAATGAGACATTTGAAGATGTCACTCTTAGCTCTGGATCACTGTGAAGGACATTTATTACAATGTCTTTTTTTTTAATTTTTTTTTTTTTTAACTCATACAAACAGAACTATTATTGAATTGATCAAGAAATTAAACTGCAGATAAATCCATAATGAAAATATTGTTAGCTACAGCCCTATTTCAAATAATAAAAGTAGCACCTCAATCTGCAAGAATTAAATGCTTCTTCTTATATATTTATGCATGAGCAATAACACTAATGATTTAATACATAAACTAAGGCGATGTAATGAGTGCTTTAACTTTGCATACTTTGAATATACTTTCTTAATATCTACTTAACTTTACTATTAAATACAGTTAAAATTGGAAGACTTTTTTTTGTATTAGGACATTTTTGTAGTGTAGTTTGGTAGGTTGTGCTTCCACCGCTCTGCACGGCAACTGTGAGTACAGATGGTACATTGCCACAATAGGTAAATCTCTGAAGAACAGAGAAGGAGTACATGCAGTACTCTGAATATGAGAGGATCCTAACTAAGCTTCATTGTTGCCACAGAAATATAGTTGTATAATCTCAAAGACGTTCAAATACACCCAACACTTTGAACAATATGAGAGGATCCTAACTAAGCTTCATTGTAGCCACAGAAATATCTTTGTATAATCTCAAAGACATTCAAATACACGCAACACCCCCCCCCACACACACACACACACACACAAGCACACTCGAAGTGATGTGTCTCATTCATTCTGTCATCCTGTCAGGGTGTAATGCCTCTATGGAGCAGTGATTCATGTTAGTCTAAAATCCAATAGGCTTGTAAATCAGACAGCACAGACTGAAGGATGGCAAGGCCCACCTCTGATTTTTTTTTTCTTCTCTGTACTCCACTCTCCTTTTCACCTCCCCACCCAGCTGCAAACCATCTCTGCTCCTCTCCTACCCCGTCGTGTTCTTCTTGAGATGAGTAGGGGCAGCTTAGTGGAAATATATTGATATCTGTCTCTCTGGCCTGCCGTGTATTGACAGGCCTGTCTAACCAGCATCCACTGGGGATGTCCACGACTGAGACAGGAGAGCAGTAGGCTGGGTGGTGCCAAGAAGAAGAAGGAGAATGGAAGAAACTGTGGGGAGGAAAATAATGGCACCCTGCACATTTAGATTTAAGATGCCAGATTTTTTTGTGTGACAGTTACTAAAGTAAAAATAACAAATTGAAAAAAATGGAATTGAGAAATGGGGTGAATTTACTTGGCCAATTTTTTTTTCCAAAGAGAAAAAGAATGCCAAGGAATGAAAAGGTGGAAGACTGGTAGAAGAATTTGTCAGAGCGTGACAAGTAAACAGCGTAGCAGTTTCTTTGCAGAGTAAGTGAAGCAACAGGCGCAGAATAATGTGGAAGGTAAACGCACAAAGACCTTGAAAAGGTGAAGTGAAATGTGGAGAGAAAACGACTTCCTTGTCTTGCATTTAATTCCACAGCTTGGTTTTCACTCATATCTGTGTGCATCTGTACATTGTGAAGTTGAGATACTCCCTTGTTTATATCAGAGCTTTGTTTCTCAGCATCACTGAGTGTTAATTATTAACGATGAGTCAGTCTGCTCGTTAAAATGGGCTCCAGCATGGAAATGAGGCCTCAAAGCCCAACGGCTTGTTTTGGCGCCAGTCCACTTCTCTGCATACTTTATGACTTTGCTAAGTGTGTGTGTGTGTGTGTGTGTGTGTGTGTGTGTGTGTGTGTGTGTGTGTGTGTGTGTGTGTGTGTGTGTGTGTGTGTGTGTGTGTGTGTGTACACCCACATGCATGTGGTATTAGAGTGTGAGAGAAACATGCCGGTATGCGTAGGCGCACCTTATGTGGATGCACATATTTAATTGTGGTTGTGTGTGCCAACTTGCATGTCTAATTATTTGTTAGGAAATGTCTACATTATTCATCTTTTCTTCTGATCGACACACACACACACACACACACACACACACACACACACACACACACACACACACACACACACACACACACACACACACACACACACACACACACACACACACACACACACACACACACACACACTGCATTCAGCTGGGACGCTCTAAAAAAAGGAGCGATGGGAAAGAATGGATGGGTCGAGAGGACAAGAAAGAAGTGAAGGAGAGGAGCAGGAGGGTGAGCAGGAGTGGGAGAATGAAAGGGGAGGCAAGCAGGGGAACAAATTGGATGTGGTGTGTGTGTGCGTGCGTGCGTATGTGCGTGCGTAAGGGGTGTAGCTGGTGAATAGTGGCGAGAGTTAAAATCAATAGTAAACCGGACATGAAATGGAATTTGAGTCTCAGCCAGATAGGGTGCGATTGAGGAAGGATGTGCAGTGTATGCACAGAGGACAATGTTATATATGTGTGTGCATGCGTGCACGTGTTTGTGTAAGTGTGTGCAGAAGCAGCTAGGGCAAACGGAGGTCAAAAGCTTTACAATTTGAAGTGGCTGAAAGGGTATCCCATGAGCACAGATTGTGGGTAGGATTGGTGCAAGGTGTGCTTGTCATGTAATTTTAATGCCTTTGCCTTATAAGGATGCGACTGGAGGACTGAGGTGCTAGGTTGTGTGTGTGTGTGTGTGTGTGTGTGTGTGTGTGTGTGTGTGTGTGTGTGTGTGTGTGTGTGTGTGTGTGTGTGTGTGTGTGTGTGTGTCTGAGAGTTTGCAGTCAGCCCCCTGGAGACTTTCAGCAACATTCCCTGTTCACACTCAAGAAGCTCTAATCTCAGCTACTGTCAAACCCCTGCCAGTGAAGAAGTGAGTTTATGTTGGTATGACAGTGAGACAGAGAAGTTGAGAGGAAGAGCATGTGTCAAAGCAGTTTCGTAATTGCTCTCTTACTAATGAAGAAAAGTGCTGAAGTAGTGCTCTGTTTTGTGTCTTGAAAAGGGATGTGGAGAGCTTGATTGAGGATACAAAGATACTTGAAAGGGGGCCATGATTTTTGCACTATTCTGCCAAAATGGCTACGTATGTGTGCATGCAAGCACAAGTATATAGATGAGAGTAAGAAGATGTATCCATCTCCTTTTGCAGGAAGGTCATTTGGTGAGCATGTACAAGTGCGAGTGAAAGAGGGAAAAATGGCCTAGAGTCTAGCTCGGACAATGAAGGTATAAGCAAATGAAATGAAAGAAAAGGTGAAATATACAGTGCATCCGGAAAGAATTCACAGCACTTCACTTTTTCCACATTTTGTCATGTTACGGCCTTATTCCAAAATGGATTAAATTCATTTTTTTCCTCACAATTCTACACACAATACCCAATAATGACAAAGTGAAAAAAGTTTGTTTAAAATGTAAAAATAAAGAACAAAAATATAACACATACATAAGTATTCACAGCCGTTGTTCAATACTTTGTTGAAGCACCTTTGGCAGCAATTACAGCCTCAAGTCTTTTTGATGGTGATGCTACAAGCTTGGCACACCTGTTTTTGGGCAGTTTCTCCCATTCTTCTTTGCAAAGCCATTTTCAGATCTCTCCTTTGTTATCTTGGCTGTGTGCTTCGGGTTGTTGTCCTGTTGGAAGATGAACCTTCACCCCAGTCTGAAGTCCAGAGCGCTCTGGAGAAGGTTTTCATCAAGGATGTCTCTGTACATTGCTGCATTCATCTTTCCCTCCATCCTGACTAGTCTCCCAGTTCCTGCTGCTGAAAAACATCCCCAGAGCATGATGCTGCCACCACCATGCTTCACCGTAGAGATGGTATTGGCCAGGTGATGAGCGGTGCCTGGTTTCCTCCAAACATGACGCTTGGCATTCAGGCCAAAGAGTTCCATCTTTGTTTCATCAGACCAGAGAATTTAGTTTCTCGTGGTCTGACAGTCCTTCAGGTGCCTTTTGGTAAACTCCAGGTGGGCTGTCATGTGCCTTTTACTGAGGAGTGGCTTCCGTCTGGCCGCTCTACCATACAGGCTGCTTGGTGGAGTGCTGCAGAGATGGTTGTCCTTCTGGAAGGTTCTCCTCTCTTCACAGAGCAACACTGGAGCTCTGTCACAGTGACCATCGGGTTCTTGGTCACCTCTCTGACTAAGGCCCTTCTCCCCTGATCGCTCAGTTTGGCCGGGCGGCCAACTCTAGGAAGAGTCCTGGTGGTTCCAAACTTCTTCCATTTACGGATGATGGAGGCCACTGTGCTCATTGGGACCTTCAATGCTGCAGAAAGTTTTCTGTACCCTTCCCCAGATCTGTGCCTCAATACAATTCTGTCTCGGAGGTCTACAGACAATTCCTTGGACTTCATGGCTTGGTTTGTGCTCTGACATGCACTGTCAACTGTGGGACTTTACAGTATATAGACAGATGTGTGCCTTTCTAAATCATGTCCAATCAAGTTGTATAATCATTATCGTTATCATTATGGGGTATTGTGTGTAGAATTTTGAGGAAAAAAAATGAATGTAATCCATTTTGGAATAAGGCTGTAACATAACAAAATGTGGAAAAAGTGAAGCGCTGTGAATACTTTCCGGATGCACTGTAAGTGGAGGTTAAGCACAGGAGGTGAACAATGATGGAATGATTAGGCTTTTACCACATATTCATCTTCTCTTTTGTTCTGCCATATGAGTTATAGAAAAAAAAGGTTTCTAGCAAGAATTGCTAGAATTGAGGAGAAAATTTAGTTTTATATGTAAGGTACATTTATACTTTAGATGCACCCAAAGAATGAGGGATGATTTAAAACCCCACTTCAGATTTCTTGTCAGTCCTTATTTGTGGTATTGATTGATACATTTTCATTTTCTTTCTTTACCTTATCACTGGTAAATCTGTGCTACTTCAAAACAAGCAGAGTCTTTGCAGGCTGTAATATAAAGACCATAAACGGTACGAGGCCACATTCAGCTGCAGAAGCACCATTGTGAACCTGAAGTGAACATAATTTTCTTTTGTATTAAAGTCAATAGGCCCATTCAATTCTAATATCAAGGATCGAAACTGTTGCTGTCATCATCAAGTCCAACTTGCCAACTCTTCTCTGCAGAAGTTTCTTCACTACATGTGCTGCCATGTTGATTTATGCCACATTTTGTCACTCAATGTCTGGAAACTTGGAGCTCGGTGATGAATAATAGTTTAAAATTCTTGTTTTCTTTTCCAGTCTAGATGTTTGCTAGTTTTCAGGTGAACATACACTTGCAATCGGCATTGCAGGAAGACATTTCTAAATCTTTACAATTAGGATACACTGCTGTTAGATAATGTGTCCACTCAATATTTTGATTGTCTTTTGAAGATTAGTTTAAAGGTGAATCACATTTTACCTTGTTTATATTCTACCAAGTTTTGACTTAAAATAAAAAGCTTTATAATGTCAGAAACACGCATAAGAATTAACAAGGATAAAAATGTATACAGCCACACTGTCAGCTCTGTGAAGCTATTTATAGGCACAAAGGTGCTTCTAGCTAAACACTAATGTCAGTGATCTCAACTGTCAATGTCAGTGACAATGCTAACAGGCTGATGGGAATATCAATAATTTTGCAACCAACTTCTTAAACAAAGTTTAAATATGATCTGATGATGGTGCTGGTAGAAAAGTCATTATAATTCATCTTCTGGTGACCATGAATGTACAGAATTTAGTGCCAATCCATCTGGTAGCTGTTGAGATATTTCAATGAATAAGTGAAAACTCTGACCCAGTGCTGCTGCTACAGCATCACATAAATCGGTAGAATTAACCTCCAGGGCCTCTAAACGTCTCCACCAAATTTCATGGCAACTCATCTAATAGTAGTCGAGACATTTCACTCTGAACCACAAATGTCAAACTCGTGGAGGCGTATTCACCACCCATGAATGCCTGTAGAAATTTTCATGGCAATCCATCCAATTAATGTTGAAATATTTCAGTCAGAACCAAAGTGGTGGACCCGCAGGCCAATATTACCATCCTGAGACCGGCGCCACGAGCATGGCTCGAAAAGAATAGCGTGTAGACATCGAGAAGGAACGCGTTCATGCACCTCTGAGTGTGCAAGTGTATGTAATATGTTGTGTGTGTGCGAGCTGTTACCGCAGTGGTCAAGTGCGCTGTGGACCGTGACTTAGGGCCTGAAAGTAGAGCAAAGTGGACCATGAAAAAGTTATACGATTACACACACGCTCGCCCTCTCTCTCTCTCTCGGCAGCTCTCTGGGCCGTGAAAGTGAGAAAAGAAAACATAGGCTGTTGTAAATGAGAAATGCCTGTGTTTTTTTGCGTCGTGGTGCTGATCTCAGCAGCGCTCGTTGCGGAATGTGTAAAGAATAACTCCTGTTTGTTTAGCTAGCTGAAAGTATCACAATGAGTAATCACATCCTGTCGGGCAGACACAATGTGCTATTGATTCGTAGTAAATATCACCACCTACAAATACAATTTCCAAGTTGGATTCGGTTTTGTAGTACATACAGTATGTATGCACACTTTCACACTGGATCTATTACATTATTTTTCTTATGCAACTCGTGTGAAAGACACCCTTTACCTTTTACCCAGGCCTGCAATGTGCAATTATTCCTGGGTATTGAGCCAAGCAAGCCCAACTTTTATTTAGACAAACATCTCCAGGCATTTCAGAGTGACACCAGTAGAATGAAAATCAGTGTGGTTTTATTGCCTGTGAGTGTGTGACTGTGTGACTGTGTGTGAGTGTGTGTCTGTGTTGTGCTCTAAAGAGTCTGAGAGGGTCAACTGTCCCCTGGTATCAGACCTTGTGGCTGGACCTGGGTCACGCTTCACATCCCTGGAGCTCCAATCTGCAGAGACAGCATCCACTTAAATACACACACACACACACACACACACACACACACACACACACACACACACACACACACACACACACACACACACACACACACACACACACAACACACACAACACATTCTAACGCTCCAAATGACTTCTCATGGGACTGCGTGTCTCCTGTCAGGACCTGCTGTTGCTTAGAGACTGGTCCTGGGGCAAATCAGCCACACACACTTCTTCTCTCTCACGGCCTTGTTACACTTTTAGTAAGAATGATGGCATTCAGCTGGTTATTGTAGATGATCTTATGCAAGTGTGTATGTGCGTGTTAACTGCATTTGGTAGACTAAATAGAATAATATTCCTAGATCATATAAACCCACTCATCATATTTCTTTCTCTCTAGTTTTGTGTCTGGAAAGAGACGTGTAAATATAAATCGCTGCCTCCATTCCCCTTAGACTGAATACCGCACTCACACACTGAAACACAGTGTTATGCTTGCTATCCTTAGTGGTAGCAAGAGTGGTTTTATCACCCCGATCCACTTTGAGTTCAGTAATTACACACAAGCTGAATATTTTACAGAGATAAATCTGCTGGCTGCTTTGAGCGCAGGATTTATATTTTTTTTTCGAGCTCTTTCACACCATATTTCACTGAGATTACTTTGATTATGTGGTGCGCACGTGGGCTCGTGCGCACCACATAAACCATGTGTGCTGCAGGATTCATTCCTCTGCGTGTTATGTGTGCATGCATGTTGCGACAGCAAGACGAAGATAAATGGTCTTTTTGTCTCGTGTGCGGCTGTACTGTGCATCAAATGTGCTGATTTGCCAAATGAAAGACAAAAACTGTTTACCAGCGTTTTGTGAGCCGCGACTGCCGTGCTGACAGAATGCAGATGCTGTTGGATGTTTCAAGCAGCCTAACCAGCACTTAGAGACTTAAAACCTCGGGGCTGCTCACTTCTCTGAACTCCAAGCTGCTGCTTATGGATGCTGTAGTGATGCAGTTGACTTCAGTGACATGAGAAAAGAGCTACTGTTGAGAGATTTTTACTCACCACATTTCATTTCTTGTGTTGCCTCAGCTGTATCATTTTGCACTTCATATTTGGTCTCAGCATTTCTGCTGCCTAATTTCTGTTCAAAATTTAAAAAAAAATTTTTTTTACAAGCCTGTTATTCACTTGTATCTTCCTTTTTGTTTCTGTTGTCTTTTTTGCTTCCCCAGCTTCATGGTAAGCTGCAGTGTGATGACCAGCCAATGTTGGGGCATGTGCAGCAGCTGCTTGGTGAGCTGGGAGGAGAGCTGGAGGGAGAGGAGGAAGAGGAAGGAGACCCAGTGTTGGACGAAGACTATGAACCCTGTAGTGACGAGGATGAGGACGATCCAGAGGCACCCATGGAACACTGACCACACCACCTTTCTTGTACTCGCGTTTCCCCATTATGCTCCCATGTAGTTCCTGTGCGCTCTCTAAAGTGCCTTTTTTATGGTTTTCCTTTCACACCTGCTTATCAAAGACTGCATTTGAATTCCAGTGATATGCATAAAAACAAAGAGTGACATTAAAAGTTGCAGTTTACTCCATCTCTTTCTGTCAGTTGCTTAATGCTTTTGGCAAAATAAGTGCACACCTAAGTAATGTCATCTCCTTGACAGATGTTGATGAAAGACATAGTTTTAGAGCTTTACTTCTAACCAGCAACAAAAGGAAAACACCTTTTGAAGGCTTTCACCTCTTGTACACACTCACACTTTTCTGCAAGCATGCACATACAACCAAAAACACTATGGCTCATTAATCGCTTCAACTCTTTCCGCAGCAGCAGCGGTGATTCAGTAGTTCCCTTTTCTTTTAGGCCCTATCTCAAGTAAGCTTTATCCAAAAGCCTTCCGCCAACAAACAGTTAATGGTATCTTTACATGTAATTATAATATTCCAAGTTTATATGCAATGCTTGAATTTTTATGCTCCTTGGTTTATTCTCCTGCTTCAGTTCCCCCCCCCCCTTTCTTTTGGTAACTCATTGGATTCAAGGAGACAAGACACAATAGAAAGAATTTGACATTAACTTATGCAGAATGTGTTTCGCTCTCTGCTAGGCTGTTCAAAGTGACTTACAGAAAGCCTCTCGGAAATGGGAAACAGGCAACTGCCTTTTTTTTTTTTTTTTAAACTAATTTTCACACTGGACCCTTTTAAAATTCTCAAACAGGGTTATGTAGTGTAATGGAAAGGGTTAGGGTAATGGCATGGGCAGATGCTTTTCACTTTTTTTTTTTTTTTAAATTTTTTATAGTTGAGTGCAGCAAGGTGAAGAGAACTTGTACCTCTGAGTGGTTGGCTGCTACACACATTGCTCTTGTCGGTAGACAAAGACGGTCAAAACATTTGAAAAAAAAAAATTTTTACCAACAAAATGTGAGACATTCACAGAATATAAAACTCCTGGTTCAGGGCAGAGATGTCAAGACTCCTTTTTTTAAAAACTCTGAAAAATATGGATTTTTTTTTTCACATCATAGCTTTCATTATCTCAAAATCCTACATGAAAATATGTATACAGTCTATTGTTGTATCTCTTGCTTTTTCTTGAGCAAAATTTAAATTGACTGGCGCAATTTAATTTGCATCTGTTTAAATTTGATTGCAACATGATTTGATTTGATTTTGTTTTTACGTAGAAAAATGTATAGAACATTTTAGAATGTTTGTACTGTTGCTTCAATGCACTCGCAAAATGTACTGGACAGAATTTCTTATCATATTTTTGGTGCATGTTGAAATTTTCTCATCAGATGCCTTTAGTAGAGCAACGGCGACATCTGGCATGCATGCTGTAACACACAACCACCACAGATTATTTCTCCATGCACCATGCCTTTTAACAAACACAACACACCACAGACATCCACTGCTGCGCGGCCCCTTTGAAGAATTTTATAACCGGTAAATGGGAGCGTTATCTGAGATCCTGCTCATGATAGTGACCCGGCTGCAAGCTGAGAGGCCTGTTTGACAATACAGGGGTTCAGATACTGTGATCTGATTATACGTGTTTGTGTTTCAGGAGCATAAAATACAGCTCAAGAGAAAAGTTACAGATCTAATACTGTGTGTGTGTGTGTGTGTGTGTGTGTGTGTGTGTGTGTGTGTGTGTGTGTATATATATATATATATATATATATATATATGATGCAGATTATCATAGCTTAATGTGATATGATGTACTGTTATTTGTGGACTGGGCTTTGCTCGGAAATATTCATGTCTGTGATGTTCAGTGTATGCTAATGTACCAGTACAGGCCTTGCGGAATGAATACCTGGAGCAATTCTGTCATCTAGCATTTGCCTTTTATAATTAAAATGAGGCTGTAGTGTGTATGTATGTTTTTATATTCATGTGTGTTAGTGTGTGTTACGGTATGTGTCCGTGTGGCTCACCCGCAGTGCTGTGTGATTAATGATTCCAGGGGTGAGTGAACACTGGCGGTCAGCCCTTTCTGGTTATTCTGAGCTGACCTAGTGTGAGTGGGCCATGGTGGACACAAAGCCTCAGGTGATCTCAAAATCCTTGGCCATTCTCTCACCTGTACGTCAGCTTCAGCACTGCAGGAATATGTTCACTTGCTGTGCGAGGGGGAAGGCAGTTTCTACACAAGGACACACATTCAATCACTGGGAAAGGACACTCATTGTTTGCTCACGTTCTCTCCCACTCTGGCTGGAAAACTGCTCTCTGAATGGCTTTCGGAGAGGCCAAAAGTATAGCAATAGTCAGACTTGTATTAATGTATTGCCATGTCACAGGTCTACAAAGACTGATCTTCTATATTTTTACGTTTCATATATATATTTTTACGTTTCATATAATTACAAACTACATAACCCCCCCCCTCCCCCTCCAAAAAAAATCCTCATATTCTATGCATAGGTAATGCCTGAGGTGCAGTCATACATTAAGCAAATTGTCTTTTTTTACCTTTATGTCGCAGCTATCTGCGGAGACCCCAGCAGCAAGTGTTCCGTCTCCAGGGAAACCGACCCATAATTAGTATTTGTTTGTGCGCGTGCGTGTCTGTATGTGTTTTTTAATAATCGACGGTAATGAGATGAGGAGAGGGGAGAATAATCCTGGATTAACAGCTTAAAAATGCATGTGTTGTCATAACAACATCCTGATTGGGACTTAACCATTGAAATACAGTCACACACACACTCAATAAAAACACGCACGCACGAACACAGCAACCACCAGTTGTCCGTGCATCAGATAGTCGCATTCTACAAGATGTATGTGTGTGTGCTGTTTATGCTGTGTTGGCGTATGTGTGTATCGTTGACTTAATTAGAGAGTTAAGCGGGGTGCTCCTCTGAAGGGATTAAGGGGGAAATTATCAGAATCTGGAGACTTATAGCTGAAACCAGTTAAACGGAAACAGGAGGAGGAAGATCAGGGCTCAGAGGAGAAAGGCATTTGTAAGGCGGCCATACTATTTATACAGACATTCGCATGCTCATTTGTGTAAATTGTCCCCTTGAAGTCACGCTCCAGCACTCAAATTTGCTTCAAGGTGCACAAGCAATTCACCTCTTAAAGCCTCTGTTTGGGTGTTTTTGAATCATGGCCACTGTTTGGATGCTGGAGAGGTTTATGGATATTCCACGGTACGAAGCAAGAGCCTGGTGAGGTGACAGAAATTCAGGCAGAAAGGACAAAGAAGATGGAGGACGAAATCGACTCCCCTTTCTCAAGGATTGACAAGAGCTGTGTGTCACTCATCTCCGTCACGTTCTTTAGGCTTTGGCCATGCATTCAAACTGTGAATTAACGACATAATGGCAGCGATGGTTATCTAACCCAAGGGTTTTCCTGACAGCCGCAGTGGGAAGCCATGAATCAAGTGACCTTTATCCTTCACTGTGAAAGCATTTCATGTATAGAATGGATTTCTAATGGATGCCGAGTGTCTGACCCGGGAAAAGCTGTGCAGCTGCTGGACTGACACAAAGGGTAAATACTCACAGCTTTGTGGAGTGTAATATGATCATTAAAAGATTATATAGATTGTCTTAGCGTGTCTTATTGGAAAATGTGTTTTTCCTATGATCAATATGAGAAAAGGTCACCGTCCAATACACTATTTATTTGATTGTCGTAACTGAAATAGGAAAACTTTCTGTGAAAACTGTTGTTTCTCTCGAGTGTATTCTGCAGCAAACTCATTACATCACATAATTAACTCTGAGAAGTCACCTCCATCATTGATCTGTGTTTTTGGTCAATAAGGCTATTTTAGACTATCCCGCTGCTACTATTGTCTGAGGATTGAATCTCTGCATACTCACAGTGTATTTATGTGCTGTTCTATGTGTGTGTGTGTGTGTGTGTGTGTGTGTGTGTGTGTGTGTGTCCGTGTCCGTGTGCGTGTGCGTGTTCACACACAGTAATCTTTGGTGGGAACATCTGTCTCTCAGAGATAACATAACCGGGGAATTAGCCATGCTGTCTTACAACCGAGCATCACATCTCACTATTACAGCCTCTTAAATTATACTACACCTCTGTGTGTGTGTGTTCAGATGAGCGAAAGCAATGTGCTGACAGTGTCATGTCCTTGGGGGACTGTGCCAAGTTTAAGAGTATCACTGAGCCCACTACCTCCTCTAATCCTTAAATCCATTGTAGACCAGAATTCACATAGTTATTTCTACATAATACAAGTCCTACACAAACAAATCTTGCCATAGCGAGAGAGAGGCAAGTGGGTGAGCAAACAGTAAGCGAATAGAATAAAACAAAAAACAGACAGGTGTTGTGGAGGATAAAGGTGATTTTCCTGTTCCAGAATATACAGAGCGATTCATCGTTTTGATGTAAAAGCTCTAAACAGGCTGAATCCACTCAGCCCTCCATATGTTCCACCTGCAGCACGCTCAGTGTCCCTCGACGCATCAGTGGTGTCAGATTAGTCTTTGAACTGTACCTTTATGGGAGTTCAAAAGCTCACAAAATTTGTATTTGCATTCTGATCTCAAGCACCTCAATTCTTGTCAATCTTATTTTTGCTTGTAACTTTTGGAATTCATTTGGTGTCTGGGTGGAACTGTTAGAATAACAACTGTTCCTAAGTGCGACATAGATCCAGTAGAAAAAGAGTTAAATTGGAGTGGAACAGTATGTTGGTGTATGTCACATTCTCCCCCGTCTCAAGAAAACTTTTAATGAATGTCACTGTGAGAGAAAAGGTATGGGAAGGGCTTTCTTTGTGTGATGATAATACCGCAAAGCACACTGTGCTGCAAAGGTCTGGGCGGTAAAACAGCATTCAAAAGGTGTAGAATCTGAATAAGGGGAATTGAGAGGACAAAGTGTAATGGTGGCTTTTCTTCTGCACAGTCAGAGAACAGCCAGGGAAATGAATGACGCAGCCCCACTGACCTGGTTGAATCAAAGAGGAGGGTACGAGGCGAGACCACAAAAAAAAAAAAAAAAAGAAAGAAAGGAAGAGAGGAAGAGATGGGGAAGTGTCTCATTTATGCAACATTGCAATTTGGGTCGATGGATCGCTTCAGTAGCCGTGAGGGGCTCTTTTTGCTCAATGCAATCTATTGTGCACCCGCAATCTAACAATCAAATGTAGTGCCAGTCGAAACGATCCTGCCCCAGCACTGAGCTCTCTGTGACTTCTGCTGTATTTGACTGAGAGCCAGCTTTAGTTTATATTCCTCATTAATTCTCAGGAGCGATTGACTGAGGAAACTGCTTCCTCTCTATCATAAATCAACTCACACTCCTGTGCGCAGACACAGCAAAAAACATGAACACACCAGGGGGCAAATCTCGGGGCTTGGGTAATGGTTTAATCAGTCACTGGCAGAAACTACAGTGATATTGTGATTACTAATTTTCACATGATCCCAGTGTAGATAACTCTTGCGTTCTCTCTCTCTCTCTCTCTCTCTCTCTCTCTCTCTCTCTGTGTGTGTGTGTGTGTGTGTGTGTGTGTGTGTGTGTGTGTGTGTGTGTGTGTGTGTGTGTGTGTGTTGGTAAGAGAGAGAGAGAGAGAGAGAGAGAGACGTAAAAAGGTCTTCCTTATTCATGGAGACATTTTATTCTGTTTGCATTGTGCTTTTAAAGCAAAACTTTTTCACTTTTTATGTCCACTCAGTGTTGATGTTAAATGTAAATTCCTCTGTGTGAGCTATATTGACCACACTGACCAGGAAAGCTGAGTTTACTTGCTAGCAGAGCTGTGCCAACCCAGCATACATGAGCCAGGATGAATTGCACGAGTTTTTCCACACCAAACCCCCAAATCCTTTGATTCCCTTTGCCAAGGCTATCCTTTGTAGCATCAATTGAACCAAAAATCAATAAACAGCCAGACAATATTGTCTATAGAGAGCAGAATATATAGTACATATGATCATATATGAGGTGCCATCAAAACGTTCTGAGACTGTTCCTGTTGCGCAAGAATGGAGTGCAGCAGAATAATGCACTTGGAGCAGGGATAAGCAATACCTTTCGTGAGTAATGTGGTACGTGCACACAAGTTTCTTGCCTAAAACACCTCGACTTGCCCCTACTTACCGGATTAGGCTCCCTGCGAGTTCTTTTTGTTCGGCAAATATTTAACACAAAACTGGATGTGCTCTCTCTGATCATGTTTTAGGTCCATTGTGATATCACACTATGTGCATGGACCAGTGGTCACAAAAAAGGATAACACTGTATCACCACAAAAATACTGTTTGTCTACCCTCACATCCCTGGTGGTTTTGGTGTTTTTTTTCCCAGTTTATATCTGGTATCCCGAAGAAAGCCTAATTCACAACTATTTCCAAGTAAAGAGGAAAACCTTTACGCATAGCATCACTTGCGGGGTTCTTTCAGTTGGGGACAGCATCCAACAAAAAGTGCCCGCAGTGAAATTGCTTGCAGCAGAGTGATTCAGTTTGTGTTGGCATTGGAGCGCAATTTGAGCAAAAGCAACACCAGCCACGGTTTGCTCTCAGCAACTCAGTTTCTGGATAGTCACCACCAACCGTATGCTGTTGCATGGCTGTTGCAGGCACAGCCTCTGTCTCTCTCTGTTGCATTTCTTCAGCCGTATTTATTTGAGCCAGAGAATCCGAGTCAGCCAGAACCCTGTAAAATGTATTCTCATCCATAACATCCTCTGTATTTAGATTTTGGGATGACATTTCTTCTGCTGGAAATTTAGCTAGTTGCAGTAAAAGCGAAGAAAACAAGGTTTGGTTTTGAGCGCCCCCTGGTGACCCAGACAGCTCAGTAAGCCTGAAGTTCTTCTGGCCGCTAACTATGTCACTGTACACGTCAAATGACAGAACTGCTGACAGATGAGCAACAGAGTTTGAAGCTGCTTTCCAGAGACTCTAAGGATTTATTGAGGATTTCTTTGCTTTAATTGAGAACATTTACCATCACTTCTGATTGGACAGCCACATTCACCACTTATCGGACAGTTTTTTTTTTCGTTCGCATGTGTGACTTGTTCTGATATATTTCCCCTTTAAACTGTAGGAGTGATTTGAATTTTTACAAACTGGAGAGAAGATGGAAAAAAAACTGGATTGTCCTGATTTTGTATCATCTCTCCAATTATCAGTATTGGAGTCTGGAGAAGTTGCAGCACATTATCTGTATCTTTAAGTTAAACTCTGGGAAAAGAACAGAGCAATATGGGCGTGTGTGTGTCAAGGCGAGGTAGAGATAGAGAGGTTTGATGCCGTAACAGCTGCTAATTATTGCTGCTCTATATTTCACACAGTCTGTTTGATCTCCTGTCCTGTGGAGAGAGATAGGGATCCTCTGTATCACAAACTCACACACTTATACACACACACACAAGCTCAGGGGTCACAAGGAGGAGAAACTAGACTTGTGCTCTAATTACTGAATCTCTGCAAGAGTTTACTTATTTTTCCAGCCAGCACCTCAGGACAGGGAGTATACATTTTGTGTCTTGTTTTTGTGTCTGTATTTATGTCACCCCTTGTTGTAGCCCCCTCGTGTGCCGGGCAGTGTTCACTGATATCACCGAGAGCAAATCAATCCAATCTCTCAAAGCACTCTGGGTAGTCTAAGTCCATGGACCATCTGGATGCCGCTCTGTTCTCTTCTGTGTTCTGCTCCCTGAGCGCCGGCCACTGCAGTGATCAACTATTTGGCAAGCAGCTTTGATACATCACCAATCACTGGGCTTGAATGCATAGCAACAGTTACTAACATCCATAACCTTTGGCAAGACATGTAAGAATGATGCTCATCTCTGTTTTATTAGTGAGCAGAATTTTTTTTTTTTTTTTTTTTTTTACCTTCTCATGTATGCACTTCAAAATGTTCTCTGAAATGGCTAGATGATGAAATGTGGTCAAAGAAATGTGCATCTTGGGACAAAATGACTTATCTAGTTGGTAGCAATAGGACCAATGACACACAAAACAGAGAGAAATCCCATTGCTGATAAAATGCTCACAATTCATGGATATGCACCTCGTGACAAGTGATCACAAGTCGACATTGCTTCAAATTAAAAGGAGCAGAAGCAAGAAGAGTTAGGAACGTCACTGCACTGTGATCTGAGGCTGTTAGGAATTCTAGCCCTCACTTTCAGTGGTAGTAAACCACACAGTATTAATTCTTTATGTGGACTTTGTTACATGTTGCATGAACAACAAGAATCAGACAGAATAAGTAAAAGCATTAAAGCCCATTTATTTTCACTCATGTAGCATTTTTCATTCATTGCTGTCTGAACAACTTTGTTAAATGCAGCGTGGAAAAAAAGGGACACATGAAAAGTTGTGAGAAATGTCGCCAATGATTGTGGAGTAAGCATTGTACTACTGTTCAAGGTTAGATTCACATTTTATTTGAATGTTTCTCATCATTCTCATATTATCACTCACTGTCAGAATATTTACACTACAGAGAAAAAACAGGTCCTTACATGTGTCATATATGCAAATTAATTTTTGTCCTTCCTACTATGAATGTGTGTGTCCGATTAGAATAACCCCTATCATTTTTCTCTCTCAAACACACACACACACACACACACACACACACACACACACACACACACACACACACACACACACACACACACACACACACACACACACACACACACACACACACACACACACACACACAAAATTACAGTACACACCATGGTGAAAATGGCTATGCCATGTCCCCCAGTTCCAGGAACGTTATTTATGTTTGTTGAAAGTCACACTCGAACTGAGATAACCTGTATGAAATGGAGATAAGGGGGAGTATTTTAACTTTCTCTGGCCCCTTTGTCCCTGGATACTTCAAAAGGCAGCTGGTCTGTCTGTGGTTCAGAAGGAAAGAGAGAGGATGACACAAGCCCAGCTTGTCTTTGAATAGCAGGTGCATCTTTCCCTTTATTCTGGGCCTGAATGAGGAACGATGGAAAAAGCAATGGATCAAAGTCTGTTTTCTCACTGCTGCAACACAGCAGAGGCTAAATGGAGAAACAAATTTTCATTTGAAAACAGTCAATAGTTGGGCTGTTTGTGTGTATGCACGTGTGTGAGTGTGTGTATGAAGGCTTATGTTGGAGTGGATGCTAGTAAAAAGCACTGACACATCCCAGTTTCAAATAGCAGGCTTTTGTTCAAACCGAATATTCCTTTTCTTTTTCTCTCTCACTACTCAGTGTCGCCAAGGAGGATTAATAAACCTGGCAACCACTCTGAGTAAATCATAACGCCTTCTGTTGAAACTTCACTGGCCACGATCTGTCCATGAAAGGCTGTGGGTTCAAGGTTGGCAGAGCTACCGGGGAGAGCGGCGTGAGTGGGGTTGCATGGAAAGCTGGGGATTGCGGAAGGAAAGGGAAGGGGTGATGGGACACCAGGATGGAAGGAAACAGGGAGGAGATGGAGAAGGGGGAGAAGTGAATATGATGAGGGAGGGAAGGGTGGCGAGGAGGTGGGGGGTGAGGAAGCTGAGCTGGATGCGGATGGATGGCAGGAGGAGGGGATGAGATGGTAGTGGACAGAGAGTGGGGGACCATGGAGAGGGCTGTGTGTTGTAAAATGATACGATGGAGACCGGAGAGAGGGGGAGATGGTGGGAGAGGGGCGTGGTTGGGGACCCCCAGAGCCATGGGCTGAGTAAAGTTCTCCTGCGGGGCCACATGTGTCAGCGGGAGACTGACCTGGAGGGTGTGCTGTACTTCTCTCTGCATCATATCGGCGTGAATTAACTGGGTTTGAGGCTGTGGAGGGTTGTGCAAGGTTGCATGTGTGTATTGGTCCTCTGAACTCCCACAAGTCTCTATGTGTGCATTGTGTGTATAGTTTGTCTGTGTGTGTGTATCCACACATTCTTGTGTCTTTTCCAGGACTTTCTGCATGTGCTCTCTCGCCTGCTCTTGCAGGAGTCGATATTTGTCCATCTCCTCAGCAGTAAAACTGATTGGTGGAGCTGTCTCTCCACCTGTCTGTTTGTCATCAGTCCTAATCTGTGACTGACAGAGATTTGGCATACTGCAAAGGTTTGACTCAGCCACGTCCAGGGGATATTTTTGACTGTCATCGGATGATCCAGGATCTACTCCACAGCCCTTAGCTTCCTCTTTCTCCCCTCTCTCTTTGTCCTGACTCTCCTTGAGCAGCTTCTTTTTCCTACTTGCCTTTCTCTGGATTGCAGGTAGTTTTCCGATAAGAGGGAGAATCAGCATCCTTGCTCGTTTCTGTGGCAGACTCTTACTGGGGGATAGTCCTGGAGGAGTGGTGCCTGAGGTGACAGGGGCAGAGAGTCCACGGCCAGAGTCAGACTGTGAATTGGGCTCCTTTACCTGTAAGGGACTTCTATCACAATGATGAGTGTTGAGGTTTGGAGCTGTCGGAACAAAAGTGGATCTGTAGGGATGGGAATGAGAGGGGCTTGGGGAAAGGACAGATGAAGTGGTCATGGGGCTGCTGTGATTTTTGGCCTCCCAGGGGGCCTCGGCAGCCCTTGAGGACGTCCTACAGGAGCCAGCTGTCAATCCGTCCACAGTCAGTCCTGAGCAGGTACTGCTCCTGCTCCACTCCCAGCTCAGCTCTGACATGCTGGTGCTGCTACAAGGGCTGCAAGAGCGTGGGCTGTGGCATCTGTTGTCCTGTGTGTTGATCGCACTCTGACAGCTGTATGTCTGTCTGCTTGTCCACCACTCAGGGCTCGAGAAGTGTGTTGAACTTGAACATCTGGTGCCTGCACATCTCCATACACCACCTGGGCTGTCTCTGCTGTCAGCGCCTGTCCTGGAGCCTGACGTGGACCTGTGTGTCCCCCTGTCTTCCCAGCTGTCGCTGCTGCCCCACGTCCATCTGTCCACACTGCATCTGTCCCAGTCTACATCCTCTGTGCTAAGATGCCTGCGTCTCCTACCCCAGCTTCTAGGACTGGGGCTAAATCTTGCTACTTGATCCCACTGCGGTGCTCTGGTCCTTGAGCTCCACCCAGTCCTTGACCTGCCCCCCTCACTAGCTCCAGGACAGCTCCCTCTCATCCAGTTCCACTGTTCTGTATCCGAAATCAGACCTCTGTCTCTGCAACCTGAATGTCCTCCCATTTTCCTCCCCCTGTCCTCCCAGACTTCACAAGGCCTCAATCTCTTCCTCTTACTATGAATGAATTTCCTGTCCCCGTGGAGGAGTTTTCTCTTTTTTGCCGGGCTGCTACCACAGCTGTTGTCAGGGTAACAGCAGTCAATGAAACTCCTGGGGTTGCTATGGTGACCCCTTTCCCAAAACAGCTTTGAGTTACATCCTGGTGAGAAGGAGTGTAAGGAGAAGTGAGACCGCCAGGGAAAAGTCACTGCATCTCCGTCTCGCTTTCCCTCCCCCTCGATAGCTCTGTGTGCTGTGTGTCTTCTGAGCTGGGAGTAGACACTGGAGTGTTCTGCCTGCTCTCTGTCTGGCTGTGACTGGCATTCACTGCTGTGACTCCTATGAGGCCCCCTCTTCCTGACAGAGACAGATACTGGCTCAGCCTCACATCTCCCCAGGAGACAGCTGCTCTCTGCTCTCCCCACTGTCCTCATCCTCATCTCTCTTTGCCTTCTTTTCTTCCCCCATCTCCCTCCAGCTTGTCCTGTCCTCTCTCTTCCAGTGGAGACTGTGGAGACCACACTCCTCACTTTGCACCTTGCTGATTGGCGCTTGTTTGAAGCTTTTTCCTTTTCGCCCTTCTTTCTCTTCCCTGACTTGTGTTTCTTTGTGCCGGCTTTCCTCTTTTTGCGTGACACTTCTGAGACACCCACGTACGGCAGCGGAGCGCTGGCACACTTGCACGTTGTCTCACTCCCGCACTCACACCTGGACGGGCTGATGCACATCCCCTGTGTGCCAGGCTGGGTGACAGACTCTAATTTACAGCTCAGGGCTGTGATGGCTCTCTCCCTGATCCCTCTCGCACCCTTTAATCTGCCTCCCAGAGGATTCTGGGAGTTTGTGTCAGAGCTGTCACTGTGAGTGGGGTCAGATGGATGGGAGGCTGCCCTCGCACAATTTTCCACACTTAGCATGCAGCTTCCTTTTTCTGGTACTGTTTCATTTGATGAAAGGTTTTTGTTCTTAAGGAACAGGTGTGCTTCTGTCTCCACATCGATATGTTGCTCTTCCTTGAAAATCTCCTCAGCTTTTTTCTGTCTATGCACTCTCAACTCATGTCTTATCTGCCTTTGTAAACAGGAATGAGCGTCTGGTGTAAGAATAGCTGGCACACACGGATTTGATTCATCTGAGAGAGCACACAACTGATTTTGTTGAGACTTCTGCGGATCCTCTGGGACTTTTTCTGGTTGTTGGAGGTTCAAGCAGAGCGGGTTGCAGCTGTAGGAGATGTGTGGTTGAGACTTGGTGAACTTAAGCAAATTGACAGGCCATCTCAGTCGGGCAGAGCCGTCTTTCCCCAGCACACACACATACTGACTCGCCTCCCTCCTTCTCTCTGTTTCATGCTTTCTCTCTGTGAGTTTGGTGTCCATGTGTGCTACTGCTCGTGCTGTTCCCCATATGGTCACTTGGGTCTGTGATGGTGAGGATTGTGAATCAGGGGTCTGATTATCTGGTGCTGCTGTAGAAATAGGACAGGTTTCTTTCACCATGTCTCTTGTTTCAATCTGTTCCTCATCTCTTGAGGTTTCTCGGGGGATTGACTGCATGGTGCTCGGTAAGACGCAGTCAGAGCTGGACTTATCCTTTTCAGTCTCAGTATGTTTCCTCTTATCTGCTACCCCAATTTCCCTGTCGATATCTTCCATTATTCCCTTTATTCTTTCTTTGATTTGTTCCCTCTTCTCTCTCTCCTCTTCCTCCAAGTCAGAGAAGACAGAGGCAGAAGGCTCAAGCCTGGGCCCCCTGCGTGAGATGCAGAAGGATACTCCAAGCCTGCCTCCTACTCTCCCGTGCGCAGGAAGAGGCAGCTGGGGATACAAGCTGCGGCAAGACTGGGGGTTCAATGTAAGAGGGCCTGTATCGGATGTTGGAGTAATTAGTGAGGACTCTGCTAGAAAAGTGGCCAGCGGTATTTGCGGAGGAGATTGGCATGGATCCTCTGACTGGTGGCTGAGAGTTGTTGTCCTGGGTTGTGTAGCAGGGCGTCGTTTGGGGTGATTGAAGGGTTCAGGTTTGTCCTCGGGGCTGTGCTTTCGTTGGTCCACATCTTTATCTCGCTGCTGGCTCACAGCTCTGACTGTACGTCTTAGCCCATAGCTCCTTCTTGGAACTCTGCAACAAGATGTGATGAGATAAATAGACTTGACTTTAAGTCAGTATACTTGACTTAATTACTTACATTTCTCCAAACTAATTCCATGGGGTACCTTAATAATCCCCAAAATAGATACAGCCTTTTTTTTTGCTGAGCTCTTGTATTTAAAATGTACCCATGACCCCATGACATCACGATTGGGTGTGGTAATGATCACTGTGGTCAGAGGTAAAACAGGCTTGATACTTTGATCTGAGAAGGTAGTGAAGAGTAACTTTCCAGCCTGTTGATAGCTTTACAGACTGTAATTAAATTATTCTTTTATCTTAATCTAAAGTTAATAAAAATCATAAAAACATGGATAGAGGACTCAAGGAGTAAAAGAAAGAAAGAAAGAAAGAAAGAGAGAAAGAAAGAACGAACGAATGAAAGAACGAAAGAAAGATAGATCCCAAGAAACGGGAAATGCATGCTATTGGCAGCCATAGTAATGCTGTTCACATATTGTCACCTAATTATAGGAAAACACAAGTTGATTATTGCATGATGTATTGTTTTTGTTTTTATCAGTTGTTTTGATTGCTTTAGGTGTGTGAACCCAGAAGCAAGTTTCTTCTGCTAACTTGATTCACTCTTTTTTATTCACAAAGCTTTTTTCTACTACTCATTCTTTTCTAAAACTTAATCTCCTCCACCTTCACATCATCTACTCTCAGTATCAGCCAGAATGTGTCTTGATGTTATATTTACCTCACCTGTGGCCTATCTAAGCCAACTGAGGGCTCTCACATCTGTGGATGCATCCATCAAATCTAAGTAACGTTGACTGGATGTGACGCTCTCTAACCCCTCTGGATTCATGACTCTGGTCTCATTACACACACACTGCAAGAGATACACACACACATACACACTCCTCCCACTCACCGCTGAGTTTCCTGTTGCAGCTGCGCAAGCTGGTGCAGACGCCTTAGAGCCTTCTCCTGTTTGCGCTGGTCCTTCCATGATTTTGAGGCCACGTTACGAGCAAACTCTCTGTGCTTGAGTTCCTTCAGCCTCTGCAGGAAGTGGAAATAAAGAGGGGTAGAAGGAGGGACAGAAAGAGTATGTGGATGGCAGGGGGTAATGAGGAAGACGGGAGATGCAAGAGAAGGACAAAGAGGAGACGAGAGAGTAGGGAGAGATTAGTTTTCGGAAGCTGTCTCTGCAGGCAGCTGTCTTTCAAACCAAACACATCAGTCAGCTGTGTTTGCAGATGTTCTCCTCCAAACTCATGTCCAATTAACTCCATTCAGCCTGGAGGAAAGTGTATTTCCTTCAACACACAGCTTGAGACCAAACACAGTGCATGTAATGAATAGCAGATTAAAGACACAGTTGACTTGAGTGGCTTGAGTGATTTAATGATGATGATACTCTTTCTGGGCTATTCGACTGACTTTTTTCTCTTTGCTCAGTCTCCTTCAATCCAGTTACCTGTCACTGAATTTTTCTTAAATATAATCAACTCTTTTTACAGTCATCACAGCGTGGTTTAAAAGAACTTCTCATTCAATGACATCTGCTTTTGAGCTGCAGAGTACCAAAGCAATTAGTGTATCGATGTTAGAATTACTTGTCACCAAACACATAGACTAAGCCTTCAAGGCTGTACAGGCCAAAGATTTCCTTCTGAAAAGTGCTGGATAATTGTAGGTGCTGAATTTGTGTGTGTCTGTCAATGTGAGTGAGAGCATTTCAGACACACATAAAAACAAGTGCAGGAAACACAAGACAGAAAAAACAATGCCATAGTTAGTGATTCCATTATGAGCAAACTGGTGGGTCTTTACCTGCATTAAATTGCAGGGAAGTTAATAATAAGCAAATGTTTGTGCATGTGTGTTTTTTGTGTGTATTTGTGTGAAACTATATGTGTATTGCCATAGGTGTGCCAGTCCTCTCAGGGAAACAATGATTCACGCCGCTCTCTTCAGTTTCCTTTTCTGACACACTTTAATCCCTCCTTTATCCATGCTTGGCAGGTGTGTGTGTGTGTGTGTGTGTGTGTGTGTGTGTGTGTGTGTGTGTGTGTGTGTGTGTGTGTGTGTGACTGTTGGTGTGTTTCTTTTTGTCTGTGTATGTCTGAAGGGTAAGGAGAGACTTGTGAGTTTGGGAATACCTGCAGTATCGTGCATCCCCATCCTTCCTATCTTACTCCCTCTTTCCAGTATATTATACTTCAGTGTACAATCCACCCTTGGCTTATAAATGGTTGTTTACTTTATATATTTGTGAACATATCCTGTTGTATATGTTTCATTGGATTACACCACACTCACTTTTTGATTATGTTGTGTTATTATCCACCCATACAATACGTATCGCACACACACATGCACACATCAGATTAGCCCCTCAGACATCAGATTTATTTATACACTCACTCTCTTTCACACCCAGATCTTATGCAGGAGCTGACAGTTGTCAGGTTAATCTCAGCTGAGTCTTACACAAGCTGGTGTCTTTTTACATTATTGCTTGATGCTTAACATCCCACTGTCAGCTCACTGAAGATAGCATTAAGTGTGTGCCACTGGAGCAGCACTTGTTGGTTTGTATCCCTTAAACATGTGAGTCTTTCCTCTGGATTGCTTGTGCATTTTAGAAGTGTGCAATCATATGAGTGTGTGTGTTTGTTAGTGTTAAAGATAGGAAGCTTTAAATGGTTTTGATGCCAAACTAATTTTATGGGAAATATTAATCTTGTTCGCGCACATAGGCATACCTAATGAACTACTGTGGATGGCGGCAGGCAGAGGGAGGAGGAAAGGAGGAAAAAAAGATCAGAGTTGTCGTACTGTAACTGTCTCTGGCAATGGGTGTGAGAGAGAGAGAGCAGTCTGTAATAGGTGTAATATATGAGGATGAATACTTCCTACTTCCTCTTGCATTTGCACTCTTCCAGGTTATTGTTCTCTCTTAAAACAGGTCCCACTGCAGGCAAACCTGTAGCTATATTTAGAGCCCAACAAAATATTGCATGGAGAACCACTTTCACTGAGCACATAGAAGCTATATTTCTGTTTCCTTCTTTAAAGTGGATACTTTTGTCTTCAAAGATGATGTCATGTCCCTAACAGCAGGAAGTGATAATATGCCTACTCTCCAACATGCCAGTCTTACTATGTGCTGTGAAGCTCAATGCGTCTGTCAAAGCCTCGATCAATATTCCTTTAGATGTGTTAAGGAGTGCTCAAGCTGAGGCAACTATGGATGAGTCAGAGTTGATTCATATCCACTCGCGCCTTAGAATGAAGGATGGTGTGTTCTTAGGTAATGTGAGAGTGGCAATGCTAATGGGCTGATTTTTCTTTTATTTAAAAGGGAGTGTAATTCTGTTGTAATGAGAGATTTCTGTAATCAGCAGTAATTGCTGATAAAGCCCTGTGTTCAGACATGTTTATCCCTGAATCGATGACAGGCAAAGGAGACAGAGCAAACGCAATCAGCTTCCTTTCTCCAAAGCCAATACTCCTGCAGGGGAACTGTCTTCAGCTAGAATTTCATCTGTTGTCTGCTCTGTAGGCAGAGTGTGCATGCACTCCTGTATTTGTGTGTGTGTGTTCCGACAGCGCCAGTGGCTACTGTCAGCTCAGTGCCTCATGCAGCTCGTTTCATGTGCCTGCCGCTGGCTAAAACAAAGCATTAGCATTGGCCTGCAGTTGGTTCAATTCATTTTCAAAGAACAATGACAGAGGAGGAACAGTCTTATTTAATGTTTATTTCATGATGCATAGTGTGGGTGTTCAGAAGTGGGAAGCTGCTTGGCTTGGTTGAGAGATTTCCCGTGTTTGAGGACGAGTGTGTACACGGGTAACTGCATGTCTGTGTGTTGGAGCATGTGAGTGTATGTCTTGGCATGACAACAGATAGCTGAAGTAGAATGAGCTATCGGCAGAACCTTCAGCTTGTTAGTCCAGAGTGGAGGTTGTGTATAAAAATGGATGTGAAAGCAGAATGCAGGAGAAAACCTGCTGCCGGGGCTTTTTCTAATGGTCCATTGGCCTCCTCTTGTCCAAACTGGAATAACAAAATCATGTTTGCGCTTTGACTAATAGCTCCATGTTTTATTTGGTGCTGAATATTTATTTTGCTTTTGAAGGAAGTACAAATTGATGAATAATGTGAATTTTAGCAGCAACCTTATGTACCACATACATACAAATAAACTGCTCTGAATATTGAACAAGAGAAAAAAAGGAATTTTGTATCACAAATTTGGGCTTTAAAAAATCCTATAGAATTGAAATACAGCACAGATTATGAGCTGGTTTCATTCTGGTAGTTACTGTGGTTGCTCTTTTTGAACATATTATTTTAGTAACTTTATTTTTTATGCAATATTAACGCAATCCTTTGTTTTGGGATTCTGCAGACACACTTGACATTGTTTAATCACATTGGTACTTGATGACTTTACTTGAATTTATGAAATATGCTTTGCTTTCAATAATCCACTAAAGAAAATAACTCTTGGGGTTCTCAAAGATGTTTGATCTAAAACATGTTTAAATAATCTTTACATATCTTTTGAGTATGTGACTCATGTTGACATTCTTTTTTACATAATCACATACCCTCTAAATTCCAAATAAATCTATTTCAACTTCTGTTAATGGCGTTGTATAACATTGGTTAATAATGGTTCTGAAAACATATCATTTAGTTTGATCTCACTGAGGTCATATGTAATATCACTATCTAGGATACAATTGTGCATGTCTTGACTAATGTTCAAGCAAGGAAAAGTAAAAATATTATACAAATAAAGATTTTTTTTTCCATGGAAAACCCATATAGCAGATACAATTGAAATTATTTTCTCATTTGGTGCATGCCCAATTTGGAAAAGTATATCAGCCTATTCTCATGTATCCGTCAAATACTGAAGATTTTTTAAAGCCGGGCATTAGCACGATGACCCCCTGA
The DNA here is from genome assembly GCF_029030835.1 of Brachyistius frenatus. Lineage (NCBI taxonomy): Eukaryota > Metazoa > Chordata > Actinopteri > Embiotocidae > Brachyistius > Brachyistius frenatus. Next base: position 4,122,458 of record NW_027210619.1, on the reverse strand, counting down.
GTCGAAGAAGAAGGTCATGTGCCAAAGTAGAAAGAGTGACAAAATCCTCATGGGGACTATATCAGGGGTGATAAGATGGCATTGAAACACAGGATTTTAACTCACAAGATCAGGGTTTGAGTCTGTGAAAGCAACTGTCAACATTGATCCAATTGAAGTAAGATAATAAAGTAAATTTACATAATGTGCGTAGCCTACACAAAATAACATTTATAAGTAATGTAGTTCTTTGAACCCAAACCATGATCGTTTCCTAACTGTAACCAAATCGTTTTTGGTGTCTAAACCTAAGGCACCTTGTCTGAGGGGTCAGCCGTCAGTCAGTCAGTATTTGATGCCCTGGGATAAATATATAATATATAAAATAAAATATATATTTTGTTTTTGCTTTTATTTGTTTTTTATTTACACAATCAGCATCTATGTCTGAGGGACCCCAAAATAATATCCACTACCAACCAAACCCAAGGGATAATACTTTCTCATTTACAATTTTTATATAGTAACTTAGTTTCTTTTTTCATCTTTGCTATCAAAATAGAACACACAACAAAGGTTCCTTTTGATATTTTTGTGCCTCCTTTTTGCCTGCTATGGCTTAAATTACTCATGTTTAGGATCACTAAAATCAATTTAATCTATGAGTGAGTTAAAATACAAATCTAAAGTGTAAATGCAGTACTGTTTGCGTGTATAAACTCTATGTTTGATTATGTGTCTGCCAAGATTTGAGGTATATTCCACCTCAGTGTGTGTGCTTGTAAGAGATGATGCGATTGTCACACTCCTACTGTCACCTGCTGGGAAACTGTACCCAATGGGCAGGTTGACATGCAATGTAAAGTAGCTTTCCATCAACACACATAATCCTCACACACCCAAACTCGCTAACAAGAGATCATAAAAAAAACGCCTGCTTATGTGTCTGCTGTCTGCTGCTACATAGTGTGTGTGTGTGTGTGTGTGTGTGTGTGTGTGTGTGTGTGTGTGTGTGTGTGTGTGTGTGTGTGTGTGTGTGTGTGTGTGTGTGTGTGTGTGTGTGTGTGTGTGTGTGTGTGTTGTGTTGTGTTGTGTGTCAGGCGCATCTCATCTACCTGTTTGTGTGCATGGTCGTAGGAGTTGATGTGGTTGTCAAACTCCTGGTGTCTGAGGTACTGCTTGTCACACAGCTCACAATAGAAAAGAGCCTTCAGATCCTCCACAGAGCAACCCAAAGCCCTCTCTGCGCATTCCTGGAGAAAAGGAGAGATGGAAAGAATGAGTGAAAGCATTGGCGGGATTGGGGAGGGGAGTCAAGATAAAGGCATAAACAGACAAAGACATAAAGGGTTAGGGGGGCAGAGACAGAAAGCATGAGAAGAGTAGGGAGGGGGATTGAGAGAATGGCAGATTGTTAGCCATTTAGAGCAAATCTGCATCCCAGAGAACGCAGCAATAATAGCCTCTACATGTGCTCTGCATAAAACTGTTAAACCGCTTCCCATTAAAGTACGCTGCCGCTACTGGAGGTTGGACAAAACCACTGAAGCCATGTTCTCATGGGAACTTGAGCCTGGAGACACATTTAATACAGCCGCTATAACAGAAATCTGTGTATGACTAAAATGGCAAATAGTCTGACAGCAGAGAGAAAAGCAGTTGACAGACAGAAAAACTAATGGACAACTTCGACTTGTACATTGGCAAAATTGTGCATGTGAAGAAAGTTATAGACAAATACACACATATCAAAGCAGGTAAATAGCACCTGGACAGACACCTGCAACGTGCAAATGGCACATGGACCTGAGGGGATAAATTGCTTGTCTGCATGCTCACATCAGCCACAGGGCTTTTTCTTTTTTTTTTTTTAGGTCCAGAGACATGCACAGTGTTCTGTACAATGTATGTGTGTGCCTGTTTGTGTTTGTGTGTGAGTGTATGTGTGCATTCATGCCCTGCTTTCCTTCAGAATGTAATTTCCCCCAGGCTAGGGGCTGCCAATAAACACTATTGAATTCTGTTCTACACTGACATGATGGGAATTTAATTTGAGGTTGTCACTTCTTTCTCTCTTTCTCTCCTTCTGTGCTTCTTTCCTATCCTCTGTCCATCTACCACTCTTTCTCCCTCTCTTTGCTGTCCTAGACTTTTTATGCTCCGCTTTCGACTCGCTCCTTTTCTGCTTTACTTTATCTCCTGTTTTATCCCTTCTATCTGACCCTTTCTCCCTTTCTGGTGTGCTCTTTTTCCATTTGGTGAAGCCTGGGTCATGCAGTGACAGTCAATTGGCCCCAATTTGCTTCTGTAATATGCCTGCACACAGGAACAGAGGTGAGAGGAAAAGAAATGGAGAGGAGGATGCAGGCAAGAAGAGAGGCCTGCCTTTCCTCGCAGACACACACAAACGCCTCTGCTTTAATATTACCAGCGGAGTAATAATCATCAACTGTCAGTTGCTATCTGCTAGTGCTATACCCAGGCAATTTTTAACTGCACACGCACACACACACACACACACACACACACACACACACACACACACACACACACACACACACACACACACACACACACACACACACACACACACACACACACACACACACACACACACACACACACAGGTAAAGAAATTGTCCTTCCTCTGACCAGTTCCATACACAGGTATAGGCTTGTTGTCAGAATAGGATAAGGGGAGGCTGAAGAAAAGAGGCAGACAGGACTCTCCAATACTAAAACCAACAGAGAGGTAACTAATATACATTGCGTGTGTATGTGTGAGGCATGGTATTGATTTGCCTTGCAGGCTTAAGTCACTCCCAGAGAATGATCCAATCACCCAGAGCGGCCTTCATTTGAGTTCCACCGGGGTGATGAGATTGAGATAATGAATGCTGCGTATTTGTGAACTTTAAAGCTTATGCAAGATTACATAGGAACTGTGTAAGCGCATGCCTGTACATTGTGTATGTTCCTGTGTGCGCTCACCTTTGTAGTGCTGAACCTTTTCTTCTCACCTCTGCGTTCTGTCAGGATAATTATTTTTAACAATGAAAAATATGAACAGAAAGAGGGATGTACGTACGTGAGAAAAGGTGTGAACGCATCAAAGCAGAAATATGTGCTTGTGCTTGTGCGTGTGTGTGTGTGTGTGTGTGTGTGTGTGTGTGTGTGTGTGTGTGTGTGTGTGTGTGTGTGTGTGTGTGAACTCAGAAGCCATTTGTTTATGTCAGGGACATCCTGACAAGCGATTGCCCATTTTTCTGTTAAATAACCTACTAAAATTAAACATGAGAGCTTTCATTTACTTTAAATGTACACACCTCATGAATTCTACATACCCTTATGCACCAACATGCATAGACAGACAGAAATCCATCTCAACATTTAGTACCCACCCACCCACCCACACACACACACACACACACACACACACACACACACACACACACACACACACACACTTATGTATGCACAGTCACACACATTTTGTCAACCTGATATACCAGTGCCAAATTAATCTGGACCTCAATTTATCTCAGAAGCATAAATCTGTTTGCAGAATAAGCACAACGGATATATCTGCAGACCGGAATGGACAGTGATTGTTTGCATGATTATGTGTGAGTGTTTGTACAGGGCTGCGAATGTGAATTATGTTTCCATGCCTTTTTTTTTTTTCTCCTTTTCGCTTGTCCTCAATTCATAGAAGTTCCATTTTATCCCACTGCTAAAATTGTGCCACAAATAAGAGTCGTTATGGACCATAACCGGAGTTTCAGGCACACACGCGTGTAATTTAATGTCTTGAGCTACTGTGGAAATGAACTGGTCACGCTTAAAGTGTTTTACAGACGTTGTCTGTCAGCATTCGGTAATGTGTGCAGTGAAAACTAATGATATACAATATGTACATGAAAAACTCTTCAGAAACAAAAAGTCCCTTGAGGAACTGCTGGGTTTTCTGCAGATTCCTACTGTGGCAGCACCATTCTGATGCAATCACCCTGTTACTGCCATCGGTCCTGTTCAAACTGGCCCCTTGTTTATTTCTTTATTTTCTGTAAATTTTTTGTGATGACTGTTACAACATATAAAATCAAAATGTTCAATTTGTAGGTGTGACCTCACTGCAGAGACTGTAAAGAGACTAACCAAAGGTTTTCAAGAATTGTTTGTCTTGTGATTTACATTTAAGACTGCTGATCAGCACAGAGACTCAATAAATAATTATATTAACAGTCATAACTCAACTTATACTAACGTCTTGATCTTGATTCAAAGTAAGCTGGAATTTTCAAGGACACAGATATAAATCTTTGAGGTCAGGTTTATATTGATAATATTCTGTTCACTAGATTACTGTCCATCAACTCTCTATTTCATTGTGCTGTTTTCTATCTCTCTTCTTTAAAAAAAAAATATAGATATACATATGTCACTCTGAAATTTCTATCACACCAAACCATGCAGATCATACCAAGAAAGAGTGCATTCTTTTTTGGGATATTTTTTTTTACAGTAAATCATGACTTAAATATGGTTTACTGTGTATTTTGTTTGTTTAAGCAGTTTTTTTTTAATAAAAAACATAAATAAAAAAAAAAGACATGTTTGAAAACCATATGAAGATTAATTTCAGGCTCAGAGTGATAAACAATGAGGGAAAAGTGTTCTTTTAATTTGCAGTCTACATGACTGACATGATAATTAGTTATTAGTAATGAATTACCTTCAAATAAAGAACAAAATAGTGTTCAGACGCTTACTGCACTTGAGCTAAATTGTTTCTCTCATCTCACTGGTCACTTTCTTGTTGGTTGTAATTAAATATTAAACAGCATTTTCATGGATTGCTGGACTAAACCTAGAGCGAGTGCGAGGGATGGGTTTTGAGGTTTACAGACTCATATTTTAGTAAAGTAACTCCAACACAGTATTTTGAGAGCTTTCTGCCTCCTTGTTAAAACAAGATGTTTGGATGAGACTTCATAAAGGGAGAGATCATTAAAATTGTAGGCTTAACTGAGGGAGAGAGAGGTTTTATTTGATGGAGGGATTAGAGTGGCCAAATAATAAAACATCTATGCTTAGAGAATGTACAGATTTTTATATAAAGATACTGTTTTTAAATTATTTATTTTTTTTGCTGAGTAGGTTTGGAGGATTAAATAAAGTTTTATTTTGCACTTTACACTGTGTTTTCTTTCCCCTCTCTCTTCCTTTGCATGTTTATCAGTACTTGAGTAATGTTTGAAGAAGAGTGAGAATTTAAGCCTCCTCAGACTTATTAAATATGTTGGCTGCGACATACTGGGATGTAACCGATCAGATGTGATAATTGTTAACAGCATTGCAATACAAGTTTTAATTGCAATCTTGTTTTAGTATGAAATTCAAAACACATTAAATCTAGCTGAAAAAATAGGACGAAACAACACTCGGCATGCATAATAAATCCAGAAAGAGAGAAAGCAAGCCCAGTAGCAACACAGCTGATAGCAACGGATTCTCTCTGTTCAAATATATTAACATCCACTGAAGAAAAATTATACTGCAGAAGGTTATAAAGAATAAGGTAAAAACTTTATGAATGTGGCTAACTTCGAAGAAACTATGGTTAAAGTAACAGAGTTGCAGAGCTGATATAATCACAGGTCATATAAGGTTATATGGCAATTAGCAGTGTGTCTATTACTATTTCTAATAATCTTATTTTATTGCTTAACTCCAGTTAATTTAAATGTAATTGGTATTACGATAGTGTAATACATGTGCCAGTGCACTAGAGGGCAGCGTGTCAGTATCACAGCCTTGCCTCATGAGGCGTCAAAACCCTAGCCTGGCTCCGCCAGACTATTGCTCACAGCTTCAATCTTCTTTGCTATGATTTCTGTAAAGCCTGTTCACATTACCGTTATCACAGCCACTCTGAAGGGCGGACAAATCGTCCGTATCGAGCGTAGCCAGACCCGTATATTCAAATAGTCAATTTGCATCTGGTAACACCAGGCTATCAAAAAACATGTGTTTTTGGTCAACAAATACATGTGGAAAAGCGTGTGGTTAGGGTCAGGAAAAAAACAAAACATCCACTATCAACCTTGGCTGCCTGTATTATGACTTCTGCTACCTCACCAGCCTCAATATAAGGACATCATGTCTGTATACTTCATCACATGACATCCGTCAAAACGACCTTGCTCAGTTGATGCGACTTCTTCTCACGCTGAAGTAATGCCAGGTGTTACATAAACGTATTGCCCTCTAGTGGACTCGCAGGTGTATTAACCACTTTGCCATGATACTGGACTGGTTAATTGAATGTTGTAACAAAGTCTATATATGTTGATTATTTTTATTACTCACAAAACCTGCTCAATGATACAGCTGTTTGTAATTCACATTTATAGTCAATTTAAGTATTTTTAGTAGTATGCAATTTACTCGCTACTTGTTATCTGGTGTTATCTCGCTGACTGTAGATTTTTTTTTCTCTCAAACTCGTCAGAGGGGTTTAAATGATAAAACAACTGCAAGAATGATATTACATTAAGTTAAAAGATCATAGAATATCCACCCATTCAGCATTCAGGAGGTGAAGACAGAGAGAAGAGAAGAGTGATGTGGGGACAAACTGTAAAGAGGAGATAGTTATGAATTCAGAGAACTCCTAATTGCTACTGCCTTGTTAGAACAATTCAATAAACAATTCACAACTGTTTATCAAGCCCAATTAAGTCTTTAATTATCTTCAGCTATAATTATCACCCTAACTTGCAGTCACTGCAATGAATAGAAACAATTCAATTTGTGGAAAATAAATAATTTAGCAAATCTTGTTTCCTCTGCCCCTCTTTCTCCGTGTATTTACATGTATCTGCCTCCCTGTCTTCTTTTCTACCCATCTTTGAAGTGTTCCTGTGATTTTTTTTTCCCATCAGACACACATGCAGTCACACACACAAGTGGAGAGACTCTGGCAGTGGGAGAGTCACGTGTGATTTCTTGCTATTCTTCTGTGGCCATTGACAACTGACCTGAGGGCTAAATTGCTTGTTACCATAATGACCTGTAGATCTCAGTGGCAGACATGCTTGTGCACACGCACACACACACACACACACACGCACGCACGCACGCACGCACGCACGCACGCACGCACGCACGCACGCACGCACGCACACACACACACACACACACACACACACACACACACACACACACACACACACACACACAGGCTACTGAACAGAATAGCTGAGTGTTAATGAGCTGATATTTGCAGCCCTAATGCATCTCCCTTGACTGTCTTTAATATGCCTCCATGGTCTGTACCCACCCATTTATTCATTTGATGTGTGTGTATACATTCGCATGTACGTCTTGTGTTTTTGTCTATGTGCTACTATGTTGTAGTGTGTGTGTGTGTGTGTGTGTGTGTGTGTGTGTGTGTGTGTGTGTGTGTGTGTGTGTGTGTGTGTGTGTGTGTGTGTGTGTGTGTGTGTTTGTGTATCTTTGTTTGCTTCAGATCATTACAGCCAGTTAGAAGTATGGCCAAAACAAGTAGTGTACAGAGTGACCGTAGCCAAAATCACAGATGTGTTGACCGTAGACATAGTCATTAGGGTTTTCTTACAGCCAAAAGGACAGATGTGTTAGTACCAATGAGCGATGTCATTGCACACACTGCCAGAAAGCAACTCTGTGACTGAGACTCTGTAAGCGAAAATAAATCAGAAAATGAGACTACAGCAAAAAGTGTTATTCAGGGAACTTGTCAGGTATGCCATGACTCATTGTGTGTAAGTGTACACTGTATGCTATCTCAAGCCCAGTCCTTGATATCACCAGTGATACCACAAAATATAACCAAATGTTCCATCTGACCTTTCAAGTTGAGCTGCATGCAAGGAACTTAGTAAATAGAGAATAAATTATAATTGCTTATGCGCCCTGTGCTCTTTGTTACCATGTTGAAACAAAGAGTGGATATGATCCTCAAACTAGTGGTCCTTTGTAGCTTCTGATTTAATGTTTGATTTTAAATTTAGATTCAGATTTAGATTCTCCACTTTAAATTTCTGCCGTGGATAATATGTCAACATATAACGAACATTGTTATACTGGCCTTGTACTCTCTCTATTTTATACTGCATTTGAATGAACCTCTGGGGATAAATTGCAAATTTCGAATTTCACATCAGATAAAATGTATGGGAGCTATTTAAAAAAAAAAAAAAACCTGATTACCTTGTCTGTAAGTTTAGGATCACTGATCTGCTGCACCCAAACCTGAAAAAAATGACTTTTCATTAGATGGAATTCAGCATTTCCTACAATGAATATAAACATAGTAATGCTTAAGATTATACTTTAGCCTTGTAGTCATTGTTTTATTCTAATGTTGAAATACAGTCAAACAACTGAAAATGTGTTAGTATCATAATGCTTACAGGCAGCACAATATGTGCTGCTTTCACGCTTTGGTAAATGATGTTACAGTTGTACTGTAAAAAATAAATATGCTTTAAACACATCTGTTGGCTGCTGATAGATTTTAAGACCTAAACCTGTCCATAAAAAGGAGAAAGCTACAGTCTGGCATTTATACATAAAATGCAACTTAGCACATCCAAATATAAAAAGAAGATTCAAAAAATAATTAAAGAATTGTATTCAAAAGCCTCAAAATAACTGTACTGCTTTTGTCTGGGGCCATAAAGTAGGGAGCCCGTAACATCTACAAATTGCACTGCTCTCCTGTTGAAGCCATAAATCTATGATTAGTCACAAGGCCCAACCAAACGATCACTCAGCAAGCAATCAAAATTTAATTCCCTGTCCATCACAATGCAAGGCCAAAGAGCCCCTCAGCTGTCCACCCCCCCTGCCTTCACTCTCGCTGTCTCTCTCTATTTTTCTTCCCCATTCAACAGGCCTACCTTGTTTTCACGGAGTTATTCATGCACTGTACCATTGATCAATCCTATTCCGTGCCACATTTAAAATCTGCCCACCTCTCAACATCCCCTCCTCCTCTCTCAATCTCTCTGTGTTCGTGCCAGCCAGAATACAATGTGAACTTCGCCTCCGGCTTGTGCAGCAGGATAACTTAAACTGATTCACCGGGGCAAAGCATAGCTTACAGACAAAAAAAAAAAGACCAAAAAAAAAATCTGAGGACATCGTAAGACATTTTCCCCACTTGAACAAACATGACCCATAGTTTTTCTTTCCATGCATTTTGTGGATTAAATTCCTGTTGGGTGGGATCAAAGGCAGAAACACGAAAGCGAGAATGCATGCATGAAAATTCCTGAAATGCCCAGGCGTTCCGCTAACGGGGGTCCCCTCTGTGTCCTTTAATGCATTTTTATGATCCTACCCCTCATTTACTCACTATGCCCTTCAGGGGCTGAAATTTGTTTCCCAAAAAGACGAAGTCTTTCTCCCCTGTCTTTCTTTGCATATCAATGAGGTCATCATATACTAATTTCAAGACAACAAAGGATGGTGGGAATAATGAGGGGAGAGGGGAATTTTACTCTTTGTCTCGTCAATTTCTAAACACTTTAAGTATGTTTTGGATGTAGTCTGTTTTAAACTCTTGTTTTCCTCTTTGATTCTCCCCCTACAGTTTCTCTGAGGGGTAAAAATAAAACAAGAAGAGCCTCGGCTGGAGATCGGTGAGATCTGATCCTCTTATCATTTCACTGTCTCCTCTCCGATCACTCCCCGTTATTTCCCTCAGGTTTTTAAAATTTTGTTTTATTGTAGCCTTTTGTAATATTTCCTCTCTCTCGTATTGGTTTTCCTCTCTCTCATGCACTAAAAGCACTTGCCAGTTGTGTGTCCCTCCATCTATGTGCCTATCAGGCGCCTCTACTCTCTTGCTAAATGTCACCTCCAGTATTAAATGCTTTTTCTCTCCCAGCTGGCAGAAAAAAATTGAATTATATGGACCATACACTCTTGACATTTAAATTACAGACGCAATTGAAAACCCTGCATGGATAAATCGATATGCAGCATTGCTAGGTTATCACACACACACACACACACACACACACACACACACACACACACACACACACACACACACACACACACACACACACACACACACACACACACACACACACACACACACACACACACACACACACACACACACACACACACACACACACACACACATATCAAATACACATACTTCAAACTCATATGCTGTCTGTCACATTCCTGTCTGTCCAGACAATGCAGTTGACTGACGGCTTCAAAGAGGATTGAGTCTCTATCTGTTGATGTGATCTAACTCAGGCTGTAATCTGTCAGTGTGATGATGCAGATTAGAGGGAAAGACAAGTTAAGAAGATGGAGGTAATCAGTTTGGGAAGTGACAGATTTAAAGAACAGGATTAATGTGATCGAAGATTACACGCTACTCATAATGCTCGTCTAAGTCTCGCCAACTTCGAAATTTACAGATGAGGGGCAAGGACGGGTGCAAGAGAATGATGGGCTGCTGGTTATGATTGCGGATTCCTTTGAAGCTTTCCAGTTTCATATGTGTATATGTGTGTGTTCACTTTGTGTGGCTCATTTGTGCTACCAGGCGATAACATGAGTGTGTCCAATAAGAATGAGTGATCTTTTTTGTGGCATATAACCGTACAAGTGTATGGATGGCTAATGATACTACATGCGACAAGGCTGAAATGAACTACTTGGGGACACGTGCACAAGACTCAGTGAATTTGCTCTGCGGTGCACATCAGTCCAACTTTGTGAGAGCTGGTTTTGCTGTACCATAAGATTGTGTAGCAGTTAAGACCCTGTGCTGTCCAGGGATTGAAATCCCGCCAGGACTCTCTCTGCTTTCAACATCCTAGTCTGCCTCCTTCCATCTCCCCGCTCTCCATGTCTCTGTCTTTCTCTGGGTGTCCTCGCTATCATTCTTAACTTCTATCCAGCTCTCTGTATGGCTGCATTAGTATGTATGGCCGTGTAGCTTGGGGTTTAGAGGTTTATGTCTCCTAATAGACAGAGATTTGTCCTGTCACACCAACACCCACATACAGCTTACAGCGAGAGACAGAGGGAGAACGACTCCTTCCGCTCTGTGTGAGTGGAGGGTAGAGAAAGAACATTTATGTTCCTGTCTTATCTCCAGAGAGAAAGGTTCCATTTCTGTACAAATCATAAAGCTTTCATTTGTGGCTTCTCTTTTTTTCTCCCACGCTTTTCCATCTTCTTCTTCCCCCATCTCTTCCTATTTTTTTTTTTTTTTACCTATTTCTCTTCCTCTTTCACTCGTGATTGGATTAAGGCCAAAGAAACAGAGGAAGACGAGGAAGGTATAAGAGCTTATTAAGCATGTGAGAGGTGAGATGACATTAAGCCGTAAAGAAGGAGATAGAGGCAGAGGTGTGTGTGTGAGACCAGATGTGCAAGTGTGTGTGTGGGGGTGTGCCTGTACAGCACATTTCTGTATTCATCCCCAGAGAAGGTAGGGTGAGAAGAGGGAGGAAGTGAGGCGTTTAGCCGTGGAGCACTTTAATCAAGGGGCGAGCAATCCTGCATGACCCACTCTGTCATCCATTATTGATGCCTGCCTCAGCCAGGCTGATGAATCATTAAGCCACTCATCAGGCCTGGGAATTCTGCCTCCTCCTCAGCGATGACACTCATTTACATAAATCACACGCTGCTATTTTTCACACGCTTTCACATAAACACAAACACACACCCACATCCAGCCGCACACACAAAGTTCATACATTTTGGCTTGCTCTGCGGTGTGCATGGCGCACTGTTTTTGCAAAGCTTTACCAAAAACACACATTGCTGTCATACATGGAAGAGGAAAGTTCATTTATAATTATACTGTTCAAGACGAGCACTCAGCAGCTGCAACACCAGCATACCCAGAGATGAAAGACAATATGTTCCACATCCTCTGGACCTCACACTACATTTGTTTCCTTGTTGCTAGATGACAGACATGTTTTGCATATGTAATACAAACAACCAGATACAAACACATAGCTATAACCTTACATCAAGAGTTAGAAAGGAGAAAAGACACAAAAGGAGGCAGAGAGATGCAGATCTTATTGAGTTTGTGTTTACTTCTTGCCTCTGGGTTTTATGGCAGCAGAAAAGTGGAGACTCTTAGGGAAATTGATGAGTACCCATGGCATGCAGGCACACACACACACACACACACACACACACACACACACACACACACACACACACACACACACACACACACACACACACACACACACACACACACACACACACACACACACACACACACACACACACACACACACACACACACACACACACACAATCTGCCCACACACTTCTTCTCATCTTTGTGGGGTTTCCCTTCGTCTCCTCTTCTTCTCCTCTCCTCTCCTGTCCCTCTATTCTCCTCTCCTCCTGCTGTTTCCATGTTTTCCCATTCACTGGTGTGACTAATCCCGTACCACAGGGTAAGAATATACCTCACAGCAAGGGTAAGAAGGCCCTACTGCAGACTCGTGCAAAAATGGAGAAACAAAATCATGCCAAGCATACATACAAAAAGAGACAGAGGAAACAGGCACCCTGCCCGTACACAAGAGTTTTAGCCAATGGGTGGTAGCTGGAGGCTGCTTGCAGACCACTGTGATCCAACCATCCTGGCATCACGTAGCCGAACATTTCTGCACAGCGGTAAGCTGAACATCTCCAATCTGCTAAGCACAGGAATGCTGCTGCTCATGATAATTGCAGTGAGTTGTTTTCTCCATCATGGCTCATATGAAGACTGATTGAAGCAAATGGCATGAATTATTAGTGTCTGCATCATGGCTCACACTGCTGGTGGAGGTAAGTCTGATATAATTTGATGCATTGTTACTGATGCATGACTGACCCTGCGCTATCAGAATGTCCTAGAAGGTCCTATCTGCTGTAATACATAAACATGAGAGCACACCAGAATGAACACACAGGAGAACACACAAAATGTTATTATAATACTACATGCATTTCTGCCCTGTTTGTGCTGTTCCCCCCCACCCCTTCCTTTATGTGTATGCACATGTACATTATTAAAAGGTACACAGACATTTAAAAAAAAAAGGTAATGGCTCAATAATACAATTTTTATCTTTTTATCTGAATCCTTGACCCTAACACTGATTTTTCCTCCACCTATTTTTATACTGGTTTGTCTGTCAGAGGTCAGAGGGGAAAGTTGAAAAGTCAGGGGCAAGAGAATGTGGCTGAGGCAGCAGAAACATGAAAGACTCCTTATTGATAACATTCTTTTTTTTTTAAATGAAATTGGATTATATTTTGATGATATGATATTTTTAAGATTTTCCATGTCAAAGTATTGACTGAATAAGATATAAATTCCTAAACGCTTCATTGAAAGATTAATTGTACCAACATGTGCCATCATAACAATAAAGAATACATCCCCATTTTTCAAGACAACCAACTTTCAACATCAGAACTAACAATTTATACATATACCATATAATAAGTTTTAAATAATGATGTAAGTCTTTCTGTTGTCTCAGTTGAGGCTATGACTTAAAGCGATCTGTATGATTGTATTGGGGTACACAGCAGTACAGTATGCACCATAACAGCCTTTTCTGTGCAAGGCACAGCAAGACAAAACATGAAAGCCTTGATCTTATGTCATTGAATTCAGGGAAGTAAAACTTGTTCAAATGCATTAAAATTCCTCTGCCACTTTGATCTATAAATGCAAAGTGCCTGCTCGACTTCTTTCAGTCGTAGTTATTTTTATAAATTGTCCTTATACACATGAAAAGTTGAAAAAAAAAATGATGTGAAGATCAAGCTGAGAATGAAATCCAAGTTACTTTATTCAGAGGGAGCCCCTTGGTTTCTTTTAGGTTGGCAGTAATTCCTGGGCTTCTGCTCAGCAAGGAGATGCTGGTTCAGAGCCCTTCTTTCAGTGAGTCATCGTTCCTCCAGAGGAGAGATAATTAATTTGTCTGAGCTGCTCTTAACCCTGGCCTGCGTGTCAGCGGTGGAGACACACGCAGGCATTCAAGCACACGGGTGCAAATATTCGAAACGCACACACCTATATGTACATGCAGGCACGTACAAGTATGCAGGCCACAGCTAATGGAGACAAAACTGTATTGCTAAAACCATCCCTACATAAAAGCAAGAGTCCAGGTAAAGCAGCAGAATAAGAGACAGAGTCAAGACGTAAAATGGAGGTTATTGAAGAACCGGAAAACTGACCATCAAATAAAGCACAGCTCTCATTCCTTCAAGGATTTTTCAGCAATATAGCTACTGCAATATTACTCCCCACACGCACAAAGCCCCATACACGAACACACACAGACACACACGAACACACACACACACACACACACACACACACACACACACACACACACACACACACACACACACACACACACACACACACACACACACACACACACACACACACACACACACACACACACACACACACACACACACACACACATGCTTGAAAAATTCAAAGGCCTAAACAGTTAAACCTTTGACCTGCTAAAAAATTAATGGGTTTTAGAGATGAGATGAAAAGCAATAGCAGAGGGAGATAAGAGGCATGTCAGGGAGAGGGAGATGAGAGCAAAGGTACTGGCCAGTGAAATGGATGGAGGAAGAGACAAAAGGTAGCGGGAAATGACAGTGTGAAAGAAAAATAAAATAAATGTGAGACGGAAGATGCAGAGTTTAGACTGCAGGGGAAAATCACTGCAAGCGAATCAAAGAGGATAAAACCTGAATGAGATGTGACATCTTAATGACTGTGAAACAGAAATGTTTTAATCTCTTCATCTCTCACCTATCTACAGTTTTGATGTAACTATGATTTGAGTTTTTTTTGTGTGTGTGATTTTATTTTGAGTGTGCCTTTCAGTTTCTGCCTGAGCTGGTGTTCCAGATGGTTCATCAAACATCCCGTAATTATCAAACACTCACTAATTGTACGTGAGTGTGTGTTTATGTGCTGCTGTGTCTCCAGGTGATTATCTGATGCTGCGAACACTAATGACCACACAGACAAACATCTGTCCCAAGGTAATATACAAAATGAGAGGTTGGCCATCTGCTGTGCCTGCGTGCATGCATGTATGAGTCTGTGATAACTCGTGTGTCGTTCAAAACATGTCGGGACCTGCACTTAAAACATGTTTGTTTAAATCAACAGGAGCAGCCCTCGCTTTTAGATTACTACTAATATTACCAAGCACTCAGCCTACTCGATACCCTCCAGACGTGCTCACACACACCCATACAGAGCCCGAACAGGCCGACTAAGTCCTGCAGACATCCTTACAGTGATGCCCCAGAAGCCATCAGACATCAGACCCAAACACAAATAGATAAACTCTTCTAATTCATTAACCATTATTTTAAGTCTGACAGAACTTCTAGTCCAAATGGAGGGTTGTGAATGTGTATAAACACAATTCCTGTGGTGAAACTTCCCCCTTTTTATGATTGAAAAAAACAAACACTTTTTGTGTGAGTTCAAGGTTTCCTGCTTGTGTTTCTAGAAGTTAGTAAGTCAAATAGGCACAAGAAAAGAATGAGTCAGTCATCAGTAAATGGAATAAAAATCATCTCCATCTCGGATGATCAAGCATCACAAAATCAGCAAGCACACTCGACACAAAGACACCTATACAAAGGTAGAGATGAGTATGCTCATACTTCTTGCACCTTCCTCTTTTTCTCTATTCTGGAGGGCATGCCGCATTGTTGTTGAGAGACTGCCAGGTTATGTCACCTCAAACAGGGAGTTCATTTACAAGTTACACAATTCAGCACAAACAAACAGGGAGAAAACTTGTTATGTAGAAGAAAAAGAAACTGAGGTGGAGAGGGAAAAAAAAATGAAGCAGAAATTGAGTTTGGTAAAGTCAGAAAATAGTGAAGCAGCAGAGTATAGACAGCATTTTCCTCTGGGGAACCATCCTGGTTATCAAGTAGAGGTTATTATGCTATGAAGCACTAATGAATTCATTAGCTAAATGAAATGTCAATAAAGGCTTGCGAGAGTGTTAAAATCGATGCCAACTGTCTCGTTCTCCCCCTCTCCCTCCTCTTTCTCTTCATCCTATCTCACCCATCTGTCCCAATTATCCACCTTTCTCCCCAACACACACTTGCACACACACTCTCTCTGGAGTGTTGAGTGTAAACTGTGATGGAGGACATTAGCGGTGATCAGTGGGAGCACTTTGCAGCGGTCAGCAGGAATGGTCCAGTCATACAGGACTTTAGCATTCAGCAGCACTCACCTGCTCACTCTCAAACTGCTCCACCAGGGCCTAATGGCCGAGTCAGGGTGTGTGTGTGTGTGTGTGTGTGTGTGTGTGTGTGTGTGTGTGTGTGTGTGTGTGTGTGTGTGTGTGTGTGTGTGTGTGTGTGTGTGTGTGTGTGTGGATTAACATTAGATTTTATGAATGACAGAAGGGGCTTTGACTCTAAAACAGTGACTTTTAAACTCATACCACAAACATGTTTATCTTAATCTCACCACATTTAACGAATCTCTCTCTGACATTTGTTGAACTTCATGAATGTCAAGATACTATTAGCAGCTTAATCTTCCCCTGTGAGTCCTTTGATACCGAGCCTGGATCACTTACTATTATCATCATCATCACCATTAAAAGTATCTGGGTTTGATTCCTGGGTAATGTGTTTACATCCATGAGCAAACCTGCAAGCCAAATGCCAAACCAGTTGGCTCATCTCACCTCCGTCCCCTAATGATGGCTTAATATTTGTGGCTAACTACTTGACTCGCTCTGAGTGCTGCAGTGTTTTTGTTCAGCTAAATAGTTGTTTCAAGGTAATTGTTCGGGGCATATGTTTAAATGCCAGCTCATTTACATAAACACTGTTCAGCTCCCTGCGGAATCAATGAAACACGAGGGTGCGAACACAGAGTCACATCCACATCCACACACATATACACCCTGGGGCATTTGCACTCATTTTGACACTGTGCTGTGTGGCTAACGATTCATCTGTTTCTTGCAACGGCAGTGAAATATACATCAAAGTGGTCTTCAGTGGATACGCAGCTAAATATGCACACAGATGAGGCTATACTGTTCTTTGGGTGGGGGTCTAAAGGGAACAGAGAGAAAAGGATTTGAGAATTTTCAGACAAGGAAAATAAATGAAAGGTGTGTATCAATTTGGCTCCATCTGAACAGATCAGGTCTGAATTTGTCCTCTATGCACACACCTTTTCGCTGCTACATCTCTCCTCTTGTCCTCCCTCAATGCTGACACCAAGAACAAAAAACCTTTGAAGTGTTAATAAGAGTTTGAAGAATGACTCACCGGTGATGATTAAGCATGAATACACGTACAGGATCCAAAAGTTAGACACGTCCGAGAGACCAATCACACTGGCTAATTAGTGGTGATAAAGTAATGAGCAAAATCCTAATCTAGACAGACCACAGCACACCACAGGGAAGCTAACTAAATAACAGAGCAGAGTCCTCTAAACAACCACAAGTGGATTTGTTGGGGCGGAAGAAAGGGGCTGTGTGCTATTCTTTACCACTCTATGGCACCCAGTGTTTTTCCTAATGCTGCAATGCTTTATCAAAGTGAAGACACAAGAAGTTACCCCGAACAAATCCCAATTGTAAAATCCTTTGTACTCCACTGATCCGACCTGAATCAAAGAGCAGCTAGCTGTTGTGCTGACTGCCATGGCTTACTCTTCAGCAGGACGGACAGGAGAAGAAGATGCTGCTCAGCATATTTTAACTGCCTTGAAGTGATGTGTTAAACTCGCTTCTGGCTGAAGTGCCGCGTTTCACCTAAAGCAAAGGGTCACTTTTGAACTGCTTGACCACAATTGCAGACAGTTTATCATGCTGACAGGCTCATATATCAGGCCATGTCTAAACTAATATGGATACATCTGAAAGCATGTCTTTTTATATATATGTGTATATATATATAATTCAAACTTTTTGTTTTACATGGATCTGTTTCGATGGAGGTCAGCTACAGTATAAGACCCTGCAGTTGGTATGGTTTGAGTGTTTTATTTTTTTCAGGGATATTTCAGTGTTCAGAGGTTTTACTCTCAATACTCTTGTTGAAAGGAAATCTTAGGAGCTGCTGCTGCTCGTGATGTTTTCTTGAATGGGTTTCTTCGATGGTACTTCTACTTCTTAATGATATTTCAAGGGCTATAAATTTGCATTGCGGTAGTACAGATTTTTTTATTTGACAATATGACAATTAAACTATTTCTAATCATTGGCCTTTTGCACTGGAGACATTTTGCCATATAACTGGAGAAAAATCACAGGTGTAAATAAAATAGTAAAAGGCTGAATTCCATTTAGAGGCTTCGGCTTCATGGTATTGGGCATACAATTCCACTGTCACACTGTTTTGGCTTACTGTAACACCACAGACACCCTTTAAGGCGATTTTTTTTTTTTTTTTTTTACTCTGACAATTCAAAATATCTTCTGTAAAAAAAAAAAATCTTTACTGCGATTGAAATTTAGACTGCAACACTTGAGTTGCGATAACATGAATTAACATAAGTAAATGCAGTATTAATATCTTTCATGAGCACTTGAGTGCACTCAGAAGAAAAAAAAGTCTGGCTTTTAACAGCCTTACAATGTACCCTGCTGTATAAGCCAAGTCACACGTGTCCTTTTTACCAGCTCTATACCTTTCAATTTTTTCTTTTAAAAACTACAAATTACTCGGATATAAAGTTTAAAGTCATGTAAAGTTAAAGGTTTCTTGATTTAAATTCTACCAAATCAAAGAACAACAAAACAAGAAGAACGGGATGATTTGCAAAGCATTTGATATGGGCTGCCAAATATAACGATTGCTATCAATTAGCCTGCTTACCTTTTTTTGTGATGAATCAAATCATTATTTTGGATATAAAAATAACTTTAGATTGTGAAAAATTTCATGGAGTTCATGGTGACACCTGCAGTTGCTTGTTTTGTCCAACCAAATTTAATATTAATTTAATATTAAGATACATTTTCTGTAAAAAGAAATTATGAATTGACTAATCATCCTAATTCTATATTTTTTGACAGGTTTTGATATAGTGTATGACATCTGTCAAAACAAGATGCCACTTACGGATATTGGTCTATACGAAAATATTCTGTGATTAAAAACTCATCCCTGAGTGAATTTATTGTTTGACAGAAAATTACAAAGATATGGTACATTTAAATTGATTACTTATCTCAAACAAGAATCAAGTAGTTTTGAATTAATTTTTATAAACTTGGAAATTAGCAACTGTTTCAAAGGTGTTCTACAGTATGCATTCATCAGTTTAAAATTGTAGTTATGCTTCACACAGTCACGAAGCTTCAAGTGCATCCAAACCAGACTTAATGTGTTGATGATGCTACAAGAAGATGAAGGGACTCTGAGACAGGTGATAGAAATGATCAGATTTAAGAGGGAAGCCTTCATTTGAGATGTGTACTGTGCGTACTGTGTCAAAAGAGAGTGGTAGACAGACTATCTATCTGGTAATGATTTCTGTGAGTGTGTGTGTTTGAGAGCGTGTGTAAAAGTTTGTGAGAATATTTGTGAATACAACTCATTGCAGCCTCTCTGCCAGCCTGAGAGTGTCTGCTCAACAGTATTCGCTCATTCCCATCACACAGTGAACGCAGGCCGAACATGACAGACTGGTAATGACTTGAGTCTGAACACACACACACACACACACACACACACACACACACACACACACACACACACACACACACACACACACACACACACACACACACACACACACACACACACACACACACACACACACACACACTCCCACAGACACACTTGTACACACATACCAGCTGCTCCTTTCCTCCTTTCTCATCAAACTTGTCATCAGCTCCGCCAGTTTGTCTCGTCTCACATTAAGAGCTCATGAATAATGTGTGATTACCAGAGACCCTCCGAGCAGCTCCTGGATACACAGCACACACACACACACACACACACACACACACACACACACACACACACACACACACACACATGTGCGCACGCACACACACACACACGCACGCACGCACGCACGCACGCACGCACGCACGCACGCACGCACGCACGCACGCACGCACGCACACACACACACACACACACACACACACACACACACAGTACCCTAATTCACACAGTTCAAAATATTATGTACATATTTACATCTACTGCTATTTCCTTTGCCTTGTTTCCTCAACTCTCTTATTTCCTTTTCTCTCTGAGCTACACACACTTTTTTTTTTGTCTTTGCAAGTGCACAATTGCACACACACAGCGAGAAAGTGCACGCAGACTGAGAGACAGTTTGCAACTAAATGCCGGTTTGGTGGCTCAAAGGAACTATGGGCATCGGGAAAAGGTCAGGGAGTTACCCTACAAGCCTGCGGACACACGCACACAGAACAACCCACACTTTACAAATACTCCCAAGGTAATTAGGGCAATTTTCGACTGAGCAACTCATCTTCTCCTCAAAGACCTAATGTAATTTGATTTGTTTAATTCCCATAGCCATGAGAAAAAGAAGGAGGCATGGAGGGACAATAGCTTCATGGTTGGATACACATTTTTTCTCAGTTTAAAATATTCACATCCACTGTCTTCTAACACACACAAAAACATATTTATTATATAGCTCAGGAGAAGAAATTATCATCCGATGCAAAAATATTCACCTCCTCAGTGCTGGATGACAGTATGACTGGGTCTAATGGACACTTGAATTTTTCTACCCACTGCTTGCACATACACTTATGTTACTATAGGTTACTTGTGAGGAACTTCCTATAAAAAGCCATTCCCTAACTTTACCCTTTTTTAAAAAATTATTTAACTCCAATGCTGCCAAAAAAGTAAAGGAAATGATCTGATTTGAACTCTTTTCAAGCTCCAGGACTCAGGTGATCCAAAAGCAAAACTACAAAGACACACACACACACACACACACACACACACACACACACACACACGCACACGCACACTCAGTGTCTCACACCCATAAATACCTAGGGAAATCTACCAAGGCACGTATGTTCTCCTACCGGTGAATCACTGTTTGCGGCTGGGCACAGCGGTCCTCTGAAGACCCCCTTGACGCGCCGAAAGTGCCCATTGCTCAGGTGTGTAGAGCTGATAACCAGGTAGTAACACGCACTGCACGCCATCCCGGGGGCCTCACGAGGTTTGGGACCCATAAAGCAGGTTCGTCTACGCTGGTCCTGGGTGTCGACAGTGTCCCGGTGGGCGCCAAAGTCAGGTCCTGCGCGGACGCTGTGCAGGTAAAACGGCTGCCGGACCGGTGCAACGGAGGACGTCTCACTCCTGACCTCTGTTGGGAAGTCTCTGCCTGCATGAGAAGAAGGACAGGAGATGAAAATTGCTGTGTGGGATACCTGGTGTGTGCATGTGAGTGTGTGAACTCGAACTACAAACAGAGCAGGCGTGAAAATGCAGAGACAAAGTACAGAGATCGATTGAAAGACAGGGACGTTATACTGACCGCGCTCTGCCGCTGGAGTCAGCGTTTGGCATGCTGTCGTCGGCCGAGCTTGAATAAATGAATGAGCGCCTGTGGAGTGTCAGAGGAAGAGAGGGATCCATCCAGTCTCTGTTTCACACACACACACACACACACACACACACACACACACACACACACACACACACACACACACACACACACACACACACACACACACACACACACACACACACACACACACACACACACACACACACACTCTCTGTCTCTCTCTCTCCTGTACACCCTCTCTCTCCCTCACCCCTCCTCTCGATTTCTTATTCCCGTCTTTTTCCCAGTCCACTGGTCCAGTCTGTAAAGTGTATGAAGCCGCAGCCAAGCAGCAGCAGCAGCAACCAAATTTGAGTTCTCACCAAAGAAAAGAGGAGCACACACTCTCGCAGGTGCGCCTTCTCTTCACGCACGTCGAAGAGAGGAAAGAAAGGGAAAACATCTGACCCCTCTTTTCTTCACCCTCTACTCACTATTGATTGGCAGCAGTTTTTACAATCACCTGTCTTGTGAATGAAATTCCGCGGTGCAAGTTGGGAGGGACTGTAAATCCATCCTCAGCAGTCCTGTAGTTATTATCGGGTTCCAGCGCAGGCAGGCTCAAGTGGTTCAGATTCTTTCTCAGAAACACATACTCTCTCTCTCTCTCTCTCTCTCTCTCTCTCTCTCTCTCTCTCTCTCTCTCTCTCTCTCCCTCCTCCTCCATCCCACCTCCTCCTCCGTATGTGTGTGTGCTTCTCTTTTTGGGGGCTGCACCGGACTGGATTTCTATCTGCTGTAGCCTACTCTATAATATGCAGCCCGCGTCGGTGCGTGGGTCTGGAATAACTGGATCACTCCAGTCCACGCTGTGCTTGAGTAACTCCGAATTGAAGTGCCCTACACACACACACACACACACACACACACACACACACACACACACACACACACACACACACACACACACACACACACACACACACACACACACACACACACACACAGCACCCTAAAGATGTGTGCAGATGACCCACCGACGGTATGTTTGTGTCAATCTCTCCCCTTCATGTGCTCTGGTCTATCCTCACCCCTCTCCCTCTCCCTCCTCCCTTTGGACGGCATCAAAGTAAACGCGCCATGCTTTTACAAGATCTCGGTATCGTCGGCGGGAAAGGAAACCTCACTCAGCTGCAACCTCGGGGCTGATGATTTGATTACAGATAAAAGGGTCTTTCTCCGGCTCGGCCTGTCAAACTGCGCCGGTTGCCGTCAAAGAGCAGCTCGGAACCGGCTGCAGCTGAGTCTCGGTCTATCTCCGCGTCGTATGGCGCTGTTCCCCCGGCGCGGTGCTGAAACTATTAAACTGCGAGCACCCACGGCACAGCACGCCACGTCATGCATATTCAGCCCGGGATTAAGGTTCCTTTTGTGCCCTGCATCAACAGCGAACGCTACAGACAACTTTGGGTTTCAGAGGTAAACACGAGGAGGAAGAAGGACACAAAGTGGAAAGAAAGTCAACTTTTCTTTCCTTCTCTTCCCTCAAGGTACCCACAAAGTGATGTATATCTTGAAGTTTTTTTGTTTTTGTTATTAAGTTTTGTTTAAGGTAGGGCAGCTGTCACTTACTGTGAAGATGCAATATATCTTAGCCAAAATGCCAGGCTCTGATATGGCTACTTATCCTCCAACTTTCAGCACTCTTTAGATTTACTGCAGCTATCAATTCAGCTTTAGGGGGTCTGTAAATATCTGCCTCTGATGACAAAATCAAAACAACAATAAATCAAGGTGTGGATGTTCTCATGCTTAGAAAAGAGAACTTTAACAGAACTTCTTTTAGTCAACAAACACCCAAAGGACACCTTGCAAACCCCCCCCCCCAAAAAAAAAAACAAAAACAAAAAAACAAACATCTATTATTGCTTCTGAGGCAATTGGACTTTCAAACAGTTCTAATACAAATGTGGCAGATCCTTGTACTTTTGGAGCTTTTGTAAACATATTGTTGTCACCAACCTCCTACTCTTCTTGGCTACCTACTCATTCTCTCATTATACAGCATTTTCCTGCACCTTAACAAGTTTCTGTCCTGTCCGTTATGCCAGGCTCCTGCCACGTGTTAGCCCTCCCTAACCATGGGTCTTTGTTGCCGCCCCCATTCATTCCATGAAGTATAGACTCAGAGCTATATTTCAAAGCAGCCATGCATTTTGGTTTTGATCTGCCATGACTGAAAGAGTGTGTGTGATGGTGCTGTTTTTATCATGCCCTCCTATATGGGAGGTTTGTTCCTCTGGGACTTTACAGCTCCCAGTTACAGTAAACAAAAGCCATGAAGCGTAGATCCATCTGTCAGCTCTCCCCCCATAAGGGCTCATTAATGGACTTAAAGCTCTGATCCTCTCACATATTATATATGTTTGTGAGTAGACATCCACAATTGCTATGATATCTTTGTCTAAACTAGTTTTGTGACTTGTTTATCAGGAAACCTTTGACAAGTGTTCTTCAGTGATCTCTTATCTTCTCTATCATGGTCAATGTTTTAATGTGTGGCTGATAGATCAATAAATACATTTCCTTGCTAAGCGCAAGTGTGTATCACATGCAAAGATTAGCCTCTGTGAGTTTAAATCTGTTTTCTTACATAATCTTTAAGCAGACAATTTATTTTGGGTCTTCTGAGGTCACAACAAACCGTCCCTGCTTTTAGGTCTGATTCAGAGACTGAATCAGCATAAAGAACAAGAGGGCTCTTTTTCCAAGTTAGTGAGACCTAACCTTGGATTTGTTTGTTGCTCCATGTTTGTAAAAAAACAACAACTATATCAGTAGATATTTAACAAGATGATTCCAGAATTTTATTAATTTTGTATTCATTTATTTAATTGTAACTTATTTTAAAGAGACAATTATATTTCCCTGCCAGAATATTAGTCCTGCTGATGTTCAAAGTCACTGTACAGTGAAAGCTATGCTTCTCCACATTGGTTGGTTTGGGATTTTTTTTTGGGCGAATTCAAGGATTAAATTGTCTCCTACTTTTGCCACAGAATTATTTGAAAAATAAATTTTCACAAAGCTGTAAACAGGTGTGACTTTCTTTGCTCATCTAAAGTTGGTGATACATTGTTTTCAGAAAGCAGAGACCTTCATGTTGGAGAATAAAATGTACAGCCAACAACTAGAAAGTTTACTGAAAAAATATTTAAAATAATCAACATATTCTAAAGGAGAAAGTGCTTTGACTTGTGAATTCAACATTATACAATGTTGGCAACAGCCTTGTTGTGCCAATCATGTATTTTTGCTTGAGTGTGTAGGTCTGTATTCACTTTCAGGAGTGAAGCACTTTTTCCTCTGCTCCTTTGAACTACAGGCTCCCCAGTGATTTACTATCCAGGAGTTTTTTGCCAGTTCATTGTGACCCTAAAGGTCAACAGCATGTGTCTGCATATATTTCTTAGTGTGTGGCAGTTTACAAAGCACAGCATTATCAGTGTGTTGATTCCACACGTGCTCTGCTGTCTAAATGTTAACATCATGCTGTCGATGCAATTTCCTCCTGCAGCCACTGGTCCGAACCTTCACAGATTATATCAACACAACTCCCAAACGACAATATAGCTGACCAGGCACCAGGGGAACCACACGTGTACGAAAGCTTACGGATACCGGCATGTGAACTGTGTCAGATGTCAGTCTGATGGAAACAAACTGTATACTCTTTTTCAGCCACTTTCCCACCTGAGAATACTCTTCCCTCACACAAGGAAAAAAGAAACCAATTTCACGCAGGAAATTACCTTTTTACTATCTTCTGGCAATAGCTTTAGTTAATGTCTCATACACTTAAGCACTGCTAGATAATGTATTTTCTATGTCCCGGAGTGCAAGTGAGAGCAAAGTAATGAGTGTATCCTGAACAAACAGGTAATGCAGAAGACAATGGCACAAACACTTAAGAGTCCTTGATGATGATTGAAAAAAATTGGCTCATTTGTATTTGCTAATAATGTTCTGATGTCAGGGATCAGAAAGCACACAGTATGAAGCTATGTGATGCACTGATTCAGTACCTGCTGGTTTTACTGGGTGTATGTGCAGGAGGGAAGGAGGAGGAGGAGCGGGGGGTACTATTTGCACTGATCATCCACAAGAGGAAAACTGTTGTGTATATTTTAAACACTCTAATTCCCTGAAGTACCTCCCCTCTCCCTGTCTCTTTCCCTGCTCCTGGTGCACTCATTACTGTTGGATATGATGCAGTAATACTAAGAGGAGGTGGGTGGGTGGTAGAGTAGGAGCAAGAGACAGACAGTGAAAAAGACAGAAAGAGAGAGGGAAGGCAAAATCTTGGTGGTATCTGTTTTCCCCAGTTGCTGCCGCTGGGTCTTTTCTTTCCCCCGTCTCCTCTCTCCTTATAAACCTTTGAAATATTACAGTTAGGTTTTGGGCGCATATTGCTGTCTTTTATGCGCACTGGATGAGATTGCTTCTGAATGTATTATGATCCAGAAGTGGCAACGTTTTGAGTATGTGAAAACTAATGTGTGTGTGTGTGTGTGTGTGTGTGTGTGTGTGTGTGTGTGTGTGTGTGTGTGTGTGTGTGTGTGTGTGTGTGTGTGTGTGTGTGTGTGTGTGTGCGTGTGTGTGTGTGGGGAGGGAGGGACACTAGAAGCATGTTTCCTCTACAGAGCCACCATGGCATCACTGTGAAAATACTATGCAAAGAATATGTATAAGTGCGGAGGCAGATGGGTCTTCTTACAAAAAAATTTTTATTTACCGCTCACATAAACAAGACCAGGGTTCCGCAGATGTTGGTTAAGGGTGATTTCTTTCAACAGATAAACATTTCACAGTTCAAGGTAAATTGGAGCTCTTTTTCAAAACAGCATTCAATCTATGAACACACTATACCTGAGCTATCATTTGACTCCGAGACATCATGAGTGGCCCTGAGAGTGAGTGGAGATACGTACAATTAGGATTTAACACCTAATATTTTGTTAATGTGTGCTGGTGATCATTTAGATTCATTGCTAATTTGACAGTGTTTTTCTGTGAGCATGAGTGTGTGCCATTTGTGTGTATGTTTACATTTCTGTGTGCTCTCATTTGCATTGGCACAGTTTACGTATGTGTGTATTTGAGTGCAAGCATTTGTGTGCTCACCCCAAGCTGGCTTCCATGCATGTGTACATGCACCAGTGAGAATATAAAAATGCCCCGAACAGTTGTGTCTGCATATGGGCAAAGCCATGCACACACATTGGTCTTGCACTGCAGATTGATGGGAATGAAATATTCTTTAATCTAAATGTAAATGGAAGTGAAATTTACCGGTGGGTTCTATGTAATTACCAGTGCCACAATTTATTAGTTGTGTTTGTGTAAGGTGGAGAGCAAGAAAGAGAGAATATGAGGGACAGAAAAGGGGGTGGAGGGAAAAACAAAGAGAACAAATGAGAGAATGTGGACAGCCTATAAGAATGACAGAGTAAGAGAAGGGATGATTTATATTTAGTTATGGTTTCATGGTTGAGCAGTGTAGGTGCACGCTCACTGCAGAGCGAGAGGGAATAGGAAATAAGAAGCTGGTCAAATCTGGTCAGGAGGGTCCACTGAGACAGAACGCCGAGGAACAGGAGTGAGAATAGCCTCGGTGATGAATATGACTCTGTTCAGCATAAAGCAGAGAGCAGGGGAGGGTAAAATATGGGACAAGGGCCAGAATCCGGTCTGCCAGAGCTGACAACCTGGCTTCAGATGTGGACTTGATCTCATGGGCGGTGATCAATTAGTCACTCTCTGGTAAAGTGTTCTGTTATGTCTTTGATATATGGACAGTGTGTGAGTTGTGCTCTGGCCTGAGGTGAACCCTGCTGGCCCTGCGGTTAAAGTGAAATAGTGTCAGAGGCAGATGCACGAAGAAAGATAGGGATCATTAAGGTGTGCTGCTGTTCTAACACCATTAATGAGACTGCAACGCTCACTCATACATTATGCCGACAGAGTGTGTATTTTTATTTGTGTGTATTTCTCTTTTAATTTCAAGCATTTGCATGGATTTGGTCGAACTCCCTCTGCCAAATTCCAGCGGGGTAGAGATTCAAGATGTAGTTTTAATCCACTTTGATGGAAATTAATTTCATACCTCTCAAAATCCCACCTCCACCTCCCTCTTTAGCCCTCTGTATTCCTTTCACCTCCCCAAGGTTGCTCTCTGGAGGCTAATCAGCATATATTCTGCTGCAGATGAAAGCAATGGCCCCTAGAATTAGCACCAAAGCAGGAATATGCAACACCAAGTCCAGAATGGATCATTACCTGTCCTAAATGTGCATCTGCTTGGACATATATCAGGTTGCAGGCATGTTTTGTGAAGTTCTGTCTTTTTGTTGCATGTGTTTGTAAGTCACTGCATGTGTGCCATGAACTTTTACAGCCTCTACCCCATACTAGTTCAACATTTTGAAGCCTTACTCAAAATGTTATTCACTAGATCAAAAGATACCGCTGCGTCTGGGTGCCAGGAAGCATGAGAATTTGTTTCTCTTGTTTGTGACAGTGGAGGGTTGTTTAGAAAGGCAGTTAGCTTATTTATTGGAATATCAGTGGTGCCGTGTAAATAATAGATTAGGTCTGTTGATGGGGTCTCTGGTTCGTCCCGGGGGACAGCGGGAAACACACTGTGGAAACACACACAGCCAATTTTAGTCAAACAGAGGAGCACACTCAGGAGTCCTCTCATCTACAGTTATTGTACTTCAAAGCAATGACAGTTAAGATTAAATATGGTGTTAGAGGGAGCAGAGACTCTGCCACCTTACATCAATAATTGTGGAGGTGGAGGTGGAGAGGAGATAGAAAGGAGGAGAGCTATGATAGCAGTCCAAGCTGATTTGGAGAAGGCCTTATCTAGCCTGGCTTGGTTCCCCTCTGCTCTTGGCTGACAGCCACACCAAGCAGTGGCTAGCAGGGTCAGAGGAAGTGAGGTCATGTGAATCATGGAAGCAGTTAAAGATCCACTTGGCAGCAAATGGCAAATTTACCACTGAAGGTCACAGATATATCACCTAACGGAGAGAGATAGGCATGCTGCTGGGGCAGGAAGAAATAGAAAGGGAGGACAAGCGGGAATGAGGGAAAAGGGGGTGTTGAGTGTGTGTGTGTGTGTGTGTGTGTGTGAGGGGGGTAGAAAAGAGATAAACATCTTCCATCTTTCACTCTATTGTTCTTTTTAAACAGAGAGAACTGCAAGTGAAGCAGAGAGCGGGATATAGGGCCCGTGTTTGATTGCAGTAACATATAGCCCACCAAGGGAGCTTTATAGTGTTGTTCTTGTTCTTGTGCTTGAAAGCAGACATACCATGCAGATAAACAGCAGCTGCTCCTCTATTCATTTTGTCCTTTCTTTCATCCGATTGCACACACACACACACACACAAAAGAATTATATTTGCCAGAGAATTAAGCACAGAGAGTATCTGTGGCTCAGCTTCGTCCTGGTGGTGAGAGCTCTTGGAGCCAGAGGACCAGTACAGTGACCTGTCTCAAGCCGGCTCTAATCTAATCAGTCCCTTCAGCTTCCTAATAGGCTGGTTTCCCAACAGTCTGCTCCACTGGGACTGTTGCTGCTTTTATCTGTTGTATGGCTGTTTACTGATCAGGGGTCAGCAAGCTGCCTCCCTTTCTGTACAAGAAACCAAAGCCACATCACAGCACATTACATCCAGGCTCACTGTGATTAATGTGCTAGGGTATCCACTTTTGTGTTTATTCCATGCTCAAGTGTGTGTGTGTGTGTGTGTGTGTGTGTGTGTGTGTGTGTGTGTGTGTGTGTGTGTGTGTGTGTGTGTGTGTGTGTGTGTGTGTGTGTGTGTGTGTGTGTGTGTGTGTGTTTTAATGTGCTTGGCTGGGTCTATCAGCTAGACTTTAATCTAATCTGGTAGCCAGGCCTGCCATGGTGACCTGTAATGATTTAGAGCTGACCTCAGCTCTCTAACTCAATACACTCTTTCCCACTCAGCTGCAGCATTTTTGTGGGTATATGAAAATGTGTGTGTTTATAAAAATGTGTGCATAAGAGAAAGCTTGCTTATATGTCACTACAGGCCTATTAACATATAGACATGGAGCATGTGGTAGTGTGTCTTGATGATGCCTTGACATTGCCCTTCACACACTCTTTGACCAAAGCATTCACATAAACATGTTCATAGAAAAGCGGCACGCACACACACACACACACACACACACACACACACACACACACACACACACACACACACACACACACACACACACACACACACACACACACACACACACACACACACACACACACACACACACACATAACCACCACTCTTATTCTGTCTTTCTCTCTCTTCCTTTTTGTCTTTGACCTTCAGTTTGAGTTTATGGGAGTAACCTCCAATCCTATAAACAAGCCACAGTCTAGCCCCCCCCCCCCCCCCACACACACACACAATGGTTATTGGATTCATAACTGGGAGACTCCTATCCTCCTGCTCTCTGTGCAAGCTGAGAGGTGTTGAAATGAAATTCTCCTGCAGAAAAGCTCTGCTCTTACCTGGGATTTAGAAAAGCTCTAGTAGGTCTCTCTCTCACACACACACACACACACACACACACACACACACACACACACACACACACACACACACACACACACACACACACACACACACACACACACACACACACACACACACACACACACACACACACACACACGCCTCCAGGCTAGAAGAGCCTTTACACCCAAAGAGAGAGAAAGAGAGTGAAAAATAAGCAGAGAGCAAATGAGAGTCAGAGAGACAGAGAGGGATTACAATGGGCTGTGCTCGGAAAGGTAGTGGGATGACAGGAAAAGGAAGAGGAGCTATGAAGGTACTCTAAAAGACGTAGGGAGAGCTGAGTTTTAGACAAAATTGATCTGTCTGTCTCTGAGGCTGAAGAGAGGCACACAAGGTGACCAGGCATGGTCAATGGGTTTAGAGAGAGAAAGAAAAAAGACATAAAAAACAGACTGTGTTCTCAATCTGTTCCCATGGTGGAGCTGATGGAGCTGTACTTTTTTCTTCTAAAGCAAATACAAATGTTTAAAGAGTTTTTCTCAGTATATATATATATATATAATACTGATAGCATACTTTTTGCATTATATATATAGATATATAATGCAAAAATTCTACTGCTCTGCCTGTTTGGATGCCTCTTGTAAATAAAGTTGTGAAAGTTTCTGAAAGTTGCTTGATGTCCTTTGTAGAGTGAAATTCTTCCTGTGTTCATGTTCACAAGACTTTTGTCCTTCTGTCTTCAGAGTGTAGGCTTAAAATATTCTGTCGTTGATATGTTGTACAATAATGTATGAATGAAAAATGGTATTATGTTGACATCGTAGTTCTTTGAATTGCAGCGGCATAAACACACAGGGACTGTGACATCACTAATCCAACCTTGTAAAAAAAAAAATCTATGGACCTTTCAGCACTATGGCAGAAAAACAGACAAAACAACAATATAGAATATGAACCATAATTAACCCAAGAGCAACCCAAGTCAACCTAAAATAATCTGGAGCATTTTTTGCCCAATTTTCCCAAAGAATCACACTTTTCTGCTAACGTACGCAGTATACCTGATTAAAAGCAACAGAAACACAAATTATAGTTGTCATAATTACAGCAGTATAATAATTAACGCGAGTAACTACTCGCCTGAGGAGTTTGCTTTGGTTAAATTGAGTCCACGATAAGACAGTGAAGCTCTCAATTATCTGCCTGACGCAATTGAACGGTTGCCATGATTGTGCACATAAAATTTGGCGTCTCATTAACAGGTGCAGCTTTTCTGTGTTGTTAAGCAGAGTCATTACAACCTCAATGTATTTTTGATGATGGAGTGAGTACGGTTGAAGGGAGAGAAGGGAAAAAAAAAAAAAACTGCCGCTGGATGGATCCTGTGAACAATTTCATAAAGTCTCTATGTTAATTATGTCTGAGCAAGGAGAACAGAGATGTGGTCTCAGCGGCCCTCTTGCTCCTCTGTGCTATCGGTCTATCTTTTAATTATCCACCACTCCTGTATGGAAAGCAGAGGGTTGGTATGGAAAGGCAGAGATAGCAGGGGCTTACATTCCCTCATCAACTGCCTGATAGAAGTGTATGATGATTTAATGACTGAGTCCCCTCTTTTTCATTTCTCCCTCTCACACACACTACACGTCTTTCTTTCTTGTGCCTTGCAAGAGAGGAATCATCTCTCGTTAGCGCCTTAAAGGGGTCTCTTAAACTTCTGTCTCCTCCATCTACCCCCTATACCCACACAAATGCTTTTGCATACTGTATACAGTACTTACTGTCTCGGACATTGAAATTCGTTGTAGAAGAGAAGACCATGAGCTGAAACTTTGATTATCTTTTTTATTTTCTCTTCTCAGGGTCAAGATATTGTTTGGGTGTGAGAAAAAAGAAAAATACCAGCACAGTGAAACAAACCCCCGAGGGACACTTGAAGAATGGTGAATGCACCTTCAAAATACAATCTACAGACAACTGAATCGCTTTTACAAGGATACACTGAAGGAAAGCATTATGAAATGTGTCACCAAACCATGAATCACTCTCAGTGGCTTGATATTTACCTTGACCCGTGAGCCACTGCAGCTTATTCACTGTGGCCCTGTAAAAGAGGGCCTGCCTTGGTCAGGGTAAGCTGAAGCAGCTCATCTTGAAAGACCATGCCACTGGTTTTTCATTTACATCACAGTGCACATGGCATCGTTATGACATTATGATAAATCAGCAGACACCTGAAACTTGTTTGAATTTTCGAATCCATGACAGTGAACATCACGCCTATATACTGTACGTTTTATCAAAATTATTGTCACTGGTCACCAATCACTTGGTACTTACATTTACACGCAAGTCAAATTAGAAAAGTCAGAATGCATCATGACACTAATATTTATTGTAAAGTAGGGCTGAATTAATGGTTGCAGTTGATTATAAAACTAAAAAAAGTTTCAAGAGTTTGATGATCAATTGTCAATGAGCTGAAAAATGTAGTTGCTTTGAACAGCAAATTAGGCAACTGCCCACAACACACAAAACAATTTAAAAGATGAGTGTGGAGTTTGAATGCTTTTTAATTACAGTTGACATGCAAGATGCATAGCCTATTCTAATTAAATGACTCACAGTATCATGGGGCCAGGGTAAAAAGTCAGTTTCTGGGGCAAAGGTTTCTGGATAGAACTGGAGGAGGAGGCACTTAGTAAGGGCCAACAATACACTTTAACTCTGGTGCCTGGCAGAGTGTTCATTATTTTCTGGGTTTAGAAATACAATAGAAAACTTGACATAATCCATTTGAAAAACTGTCTCACAGTTGTTTGCCTCTGACAACCAGTAAATTGCAGTTTATATCCATGTCTGTCCAGATTCATATAATGTATGCTGTAAATTAATTTGACCAATTGAACTGATTCTGATAGAACACAGAGCCATGACAACAGAACATGCCTCAAATATGGATGTTGCTGCAAAGAAGCCACAGATTCTAAAACATCGCTGCTGCACACTTACGTTAAACCCTAGCACCAAACATTAGTGTCACTAATTCAGTATCCGACCAAATGTGAAATATCGTCACAATCTCTCCTTCTGTTCCTGTGGTGTAGTGTTGTGTAATGGCCAGAAAATAGTTTTTACAGCAAATTGATTCGCTGTGAAGTTGACCTTTGACGCTTTGGATATAAAATGTTATCACTTTATACATTTATCCCACTTGACATTTGTGTGAAATTTTGTCATAATTAGTGCATGAATTCTTGAGTTATGGCCACAAAAGTGTTTCGTGAGGTCACTGTGACCTTTGACCACCAAACTCTAATCACTTCATCCTTGAGTCCCAGTGAAGGAAGTCAGAAATTCCCAGAAGGCATTACTGAGATATTGCATTCGGACGGACGGACAACCCGAAAACATAATGCCTACAGCCGGCTGTCATCGACATGGAGACATAACAACTATCAGCAAAAAAAATCTGAGGTATACATGATTTGTAGTTAAAGATCTAAATAGCAAAAACACTAATGTTCCTACGGACAAAATTCACCCAACCTAGGTGTTAATTGCAAATCTCTTGTAAAATAAATTGTTCCCAGAATTCCAAATTCTTGAGGCCAATTGGCTCCTTTATTTACTAAAGTTCAACTCCTTGTGATATTAATGTAGATGTGTATACGATCCAAAACAGAGAGAGCTCACTCATTTATTACTTTTCGAACCAGTTAACAGATTCACTCTTATTCCAACAGTCCTTTAATATGTCCTCGCCCCAGTAGTAGTCAGTTTTCAGGAGGATGCACGGGTCGCAATTTTTGTAATCTCATTTAAGGCCTTACAGAGCCTATACATAACTTTGTGCCAAAACCTTTGCATATTTTTAACATTGTCAATACAGTTTTGTATTATTTATGATATAAACCCTCTTGTTTTATTTTTCTTCAGCACTTTTCTCTCCTTTGTCAGTTTTTGTGTATATAAAACTTCAACTCAAAGGGATTTTACCAACTCATTCCTTATTGTAGTGTTTCAGCTACTTTGTAAAAACTGAAAACGATTGTATGTTTTGCGTTTGCTGTTCCTCTGGTGTACAACAACAAAGGTCTTTTCACAAACTCAAAGTATTGTGTTTGTAGGTATGTGAGTATCTGCGCGTTTGACTAAATGTGTATTTGTGTGCATGTATGTGCCTGCTTGTTTACTGTAATCTCTAATCTATAATTAATCATTGTCACTGTCTCAGAATCTGGGCTTTTAGACTAGCAATTGTGAATACCTACACTGCTATCGCTCTCTCTCTTTTTCTTTCTCTTCCTTTCTCTCCCATGGGAAATCTTTATTTGAGGAACCTGATGTTATTTGACAGCTTTCACACATTCCTCCATGGCATTAACGCTGCGAGAGGCACACACACACACACACACACACACACACACACACACACACACACACACACACACACACACACACACACACACACACACACACACACACACACACACACACACACACACACACACACACACACATTGTAAGGGAAAGCATGCAAACCTAAATAAAGGAATACTGAGTCTCAATCACATTTACAGACTTCAGGACATGTCAGCTGCACTCGGGGTAAATTAGCCACAGGACAGACAATGAGAAATCCAACACAATACCAGACAATCTTCCAAAAGGCACAGTATAGTACTGCACACAATACAAAACATTACCACACAATACAACATGATGTGGCATCATACAGCTCCGCTCAGCACACGGCATCACCATATATTACAATAAGACTCACTTCATAATGCAAATTTCCTCATCTGTTTACTATTGAGTGCATACAGGTTGTCTCTGCGAGGGGTCTGACAGACATGATGATATTATATCATGTCAGAGTTTCTGTCATAACTTGTTAAGTGAGATCATGGCCAGGTTTAGATGTGACATAGAGAGGGTGAATCACCGTGGGGCTTTTGTACAGTGTGTGTTTGTGTGTTGACATGTGGGTGTATAGTATATGTGCAAAAAACAATACAACTCATATGTCTTGGCACAAATATAGCGTAATGCACACCGAGATGGAAAAATGTGAGTGACACTTAAAATGTCAATCTATAGCTCAGGAAGTTAGAGACTAATTATACTGCTCTGCTGACAGAAAGACGTTCCATTGGCTATTTCTTTGAATCTCCACAGCTACCTGACAGGATACGTGACCTGGACAAAGCTGGGGGGATTAATGTCCTCAGTAACACGTGTAGCATCCCCAGCTGAATGATGGTCTGGCGTCTTTTACTGATGGTTCACAAAACTTTACTGAATTGGACTTGAATCCATATAACGCAGTGAAAACTGGTAGTGAAAGCGCTGTGAAGAAAATTAAGACAAGCATTACTAAACAATGTTTAACATCCTGACCATATCCTTCTTGCTAGCATGCTAAATTTAACTGCGTGACTGGATCATGGCAGTGCATTTAAATTGAAACAGTAGTTTGCTCGCTTAAATGCTTTCATTTATGCTGCAAAAAAAATCCATGAAAACGTAACAATCTAACACAATATTTTTAACAGAATGAGCTCAAACTAGTACTGACCTTGTGACCATATCAGCCAGGTGCTAAACAAACAAAAACCGTCACCCTTTTCCTTGTTTTTAACAGTTCTACCGTTTCTTTCTAAACTACGTCAGGTTTCAGTCCTTCAGAATAAAAGCGTAAAAGAAATACATTGATATAAATCGCAAAGCGTCTACAAAATAAAAGATATGAAAAAACGGAACTATTGAAATACTTTACAACACGCACACCACGCATACACATACACTCTTACACACATTGATAAACACACGATAAAACACGTTCTTTTACGCAAAGTTATCCCTTTCACACATATTCAGAAGTGACGTTAACTATCGGAAATATTTTGTCATCATGTTAACAGCAATCTGTTGATGTGTAAACTGCCATTCAGACGAATTCCATAGAAGTGACCATACTTGGATGAGCTGGGTGGGGCAAATGGTGAATCTGACTTGATCTGATTGGGAACCTGAGGACAATATGCCCCGACCACCTAAAGCAGAAACTGCACCACAGGCCTGTCACTCAAAGAGACACGTTTTATGAGACCTAATATCTAATTAATGACCGGATTATTTTCAGATGTACCAGAAAACGAATAAGAAGGAAGGACTTTAGCTGACATCACCATTATGACTAGTGGAAAAAAATGATAGACTTTGTATTTCATGAATTAAGTTGAATGGGAGTCTATGGAGGCATAGGCTTTTTCAAGCCAACCCCTAGTGGCCCTCAGTGGTATGACAGACAAAAACAAACGGGAGAAGACAGGAAACATGAGGAAAAGATTGCTTGGGGGAAATAGAGGGAACAACAAACAGGAACAGGCAGCGATCCTGACACATTTGACATTTTGAGTTGGAGCTTAAGCTGTTCTCTGTTTATTTGTTTTTTTCTTGTCAGTCTAAAGTTATAAACCATCCATTTGCCAGATTGAAATCTGAAAATGAAGGCAGTTGGAATTAGACTAATGAATTAAGAAGGATACTTCTGTCTGTCATGTTAATAAAACATGAAAAATTGCTGATAAAAATTGCAATACTGGACTGTGGTCCTAGCTAAAATGTGACTGTTTGGGCCTGTCTGTATATATGTGCCTGAAGTGTGTTTGTTGAATA
Organism: Brachyistius frenatus; assembly: GCF_029030835.1. NCBI lineage: Eukaryota > Metazoa > Chordata > Actinopteri > Embiotocidae > Brachyistius > Brachyistius frenatus. Next base: position 4,085,513 of record NW_027210619.1, on the reverse strand, counting down.
TGAAGATCATCTGCAAGGCTATTCAGAGTAATTATACATTTTCTCTTCTGCAAGCCAATCAGAAAAGACCATGCATGACCTTTGACAGGTCAGAGTTTACTGCTCTCAGCGTGGTCACACTGCAATTAACCTCCACATACTGTACAAACTGTCTCTCCTCTTTTCTTAGTCTGTCTCTCTCTCTTTTATACACACACGCACGCGCGCACGCACACATACACACATACACACATATTCATACACATGAATAAACTGCAACTGATGCCAATTTGAATTGCATGTCTCCCTCTCTCTGTTTATATCTGTACCCTTATAAATGGGGTCAGTATTATCAAATGGAATATATTAGCAGAGTCATTTGCACATTGCAGTGATTAGATTTGGAGGCAACAGAATTTAATGCAAACTAGTGTGTACAGCTAATTTACTGTGTCAAATAACCAAATATGCAATGTCCTCTGCCTCTTATACAGTCAGTCTCTCTTCTATCTCAAACACATACATGCACAGAGTTGTGTTTTCATCAATTCAGAGGACATTACACAGACTTAATTTCCCTCACCCTCCACCTGTACCTTAATCTTAACCTAAACCTAAAGTCTTCATCCTAAAATCTGATCAGTAATAATACACACAGACACAGACACAGACACAGAGAAGAAATATGCATCATCCTGTGTGTGTGATTTTCACCCGTTCTTGCCGACACCTGTGATTTCAGCTTTGCAGGCTCTGCATTTTTCACCCAGCTTCCGAACAAGGACACCACCCCATGACATACAAACCCCCATCCACATCCATGCATGTCCAAGCTGTTTCAAACAGCATATTCTTCATGATACTTTTTGAGTCTGAAAAATGTATACTTTGAAAAATATGTTCCTCCACAAAACACTGGATACGTTTTAAAAACTAATTTCCAGTTCAAAAGTTTGAAAGATACTATAATCAAACCCCCTACATACACACATGCACAGAAAAAAATAAAGTGAAGAAAATGTTGTTGTTCTTTTATGGCAGCTATTAGATATTACACCCAATAATCATTTTCATTCATTCATTTATGGGCTAAATGTCTGTTTCTTATCGCTGCTAGCAAGCCATCTGCGATTTGGAAGCACAATGTTCAATGAAAGCACGGGGATGTTCAGTACAATAGAACATAATAGAGACACAGAATGGCAAACAGAAGTACAGTACGGTTTTATAGACATAACAGATTTGTGTAGAAGACAATGAATAATTCTCTTTCTCTATTAAAAACCTTCTTGAAATGGCAGAATGCACAAAAATCTGGTGTGTCTTATCAGTGCTGACAGTATGTATGCTTGTATTTTCTCCAGGGAAGCATGAAACACGAAAGCGCCGGATGGTTCTAAAATACTGTGAATGTTTTTTTTGTTTTTTTTTCAATTAGGCTAAGGAGAAATTTAAGGAACAAAGCTCTCATATTAACATCACAATATACTTCAATTCATAGAAAATCCATAGAAATCACGTTTCTCCCTGAATTACCACATCCACTGGCAGCACTGAGATAGAAGAGTGCTCAGGCACAGACAGATAAACAGGCAGGCAAAATACGCACAAACATAGACAGACTTGTATTGTAAGGAGTTATAAAGATACACCAACAAACAATTAAACAAAGATGGTGTCCGGTCTCAGCTTTAGTAAAATTCAGTGGGTTTTTCCTCAATTTGTTTTGCATTCAAAAACCACACCACAAGCTGAAAATACAGGCTGTCACCATTTCTCAGGATGACTTTGCTTTGGTTTGTTCAAAATCACCACAAGACATAGTGTTATTGGTGTAAGTTAAAACCTGAGCTGATTGTATGAGTTATTCAAATAAAACAAGCCACAGTCTGATGTTCGCACTCACATTTCATATATTCCTATTTCTTCATGTATTCTTAAAATGAGTTAAATTGCCAAAAAGGGCAATTCCAAGCAAAGCAGTCATTCCTTATTGCAGTCAATGGCAATGAATTAAGATCTGCCAAATTTTGGGCTGTAGTTTTCTGATAAATGTATTTGCATTCACACTTAAAGGTAGAAATGGATAGTCAATAACTCACAAATATTCTATAGTGGTTATAAATCATTATAATGTATATTCTGCCTGGCCAACAAGTCCTCCAAATAAAAAAATAAATAAAAAAAGATTGTTTGTAACTGACCTGGAGAACGACACGTGAAAGATTAAATACATCCCATGGAAACCTCATATCCTCATATCTAAACAGGCAAACACTTGATCCTCTTTGAAAACAGCATCAACAGATAAAAGAGATACATCCAAACAAATGACATTAAACTTTTTGTAGTTGTTATGATAATCTGAATAAATATAAAACAGATCAGTTAAAAGGAAAAAGTAAGAACACCCATACATGTATCACACCTTCAAATCCATTAAATTTGACTAAGGGGTTGCAGATTAGGTGTCAAGAGACTGCAGATGGAACCTGTCTTATTCAAACCTGTGACAACTAGGGTCTGGTACTGTCTTTGCTATTTAAAAGATAAATGTATAGGACTCAGTGGCATTTTGCGGTGAGGTTGCAGATTTCCACCCCCTTCCAAGCATGTAAGAGAATATATGGTGGCTGTGAAACTCCTAAAAAATTAGAAAGGCCCTTTGTAGAGCCAATGTTTGGTCTGTCCAGTCTGAACTACTCTAGAAATATGATGGCAAAACACAGCGGAGTTCATGGAAGTGGAACTGCTCCTATGTCGATGTTAGGGATCATTCTAAGTTAATGAAAAACATAACAATTCTTTTATTATACAAAAATGAAAACAGAATTATGATTATTATATTCCATTCCTGTAAATAGCGCCGCCTGAATCCCACTGAATCTTTAAGTGTGTGGTGTCACCAAGATCTGAAGAGCTCTTTTGATGCCGGCAGTAAAAGGTTGTAGATGCCTGTGAGTCTGGCAAAGGATAGAAAAAGATTTCCAAATAATTTGAAGTGATTCCACCGTAAGGAAAATTATCACCATGGCATAGATTTCAAACGACTGGCAATTTCTTCTGAACTGATTGCCCCAGCATTTTCAGCGCAGGAGCAGATTGTTTGATGCAAAAAGAAGCCTCAGAGAACCCCGAAATTTCATTACAGGATCTGCAAGTAACTCTTGCAACTGTTGATGTGAAAGTGCATGCGTCTACGATCAGAAAGAGATTGCCCAAATTTGACTTGCATGGAAGGCGAGCTAGGAAAAAACTGGTGCTGTCCAAAAAGTGCATTAAAGCAAAATTGCAGTTTGCCAGTGAACATAGAGGCAAATACCAGGCCTTTTGGAATAGTGTGCTCTGGACAGATGGATCAAGGATAGAGTTTTTTGGCCACTAGACACAGTAGACATGTTTGGCACAGACCAAAGACAGATTTTCATGAGAATTACCTCATACTGTGAGCCATCGTGCTGGAAGTGTTATAGTTTGGGGTTGCTTCGCTGCCTGAGGGAGTGGGCAGCTTCCAGTCATTGATCCAACCATGAATTCTGCATCATATTGAAGAGTGCTTGAAGATAATGTGAGGTCATTTATGTCCGAAAGTTAAAGTCAAACCAGAAGTGGAACTCTCAACACTATAATGATTCAAATCACATCAGCAAGCCCGACAAGGCATGGCTCACAGGAGAAATGGGGGTTTATGGAATGGACAAGTCCGACCCCAGATTTGAATCCCATTTCAAATTCCCTCATGTTGTGGGGGATTTGAAATGAGCCATACATGCAAGAAGACCCTCAAACATCTTGCAAATGAGGGAATTTTGCATGGAAGAGTGGTCAACAATTTCAGCAAGCTAATGTCAGACACTGGTGGACAATTATGCAAAATGCCAACAAGAAGTTATTTCTGCTAAAGGGAGCAATACTAACTACTGAAACTGTTACGTTATTATCTGCTGTATAATAACGAAACAGAAAGTGAAGCTGCTGTTAACACTTTACTTCCTCTAGGACAAGTCACATAACTGGCATATATTTGTTGAATGTGTATTTTTATTGGCTACTGCATTTTAACCATTTATATAATATTGACTATTGATATTTTTGTTGAATACATGATTGAAAAAGCAAATTTGTCTTGTGATTGTACTCAACTATATCAGCTTTATGTTTGGGCACTGTTTTTAAAAGGATTAAATGGATGTCACCCCGAAAAGCCATGGAATGTACTACTTAAGCATTTTCTGATCTATTACTCACAGTATTTGGGTTAAAATAACTCATTGCATTAGAGGTAAGCTATGGTTGCCAGAGGGTTTTGTCAGCTGACTTGAGCGTGAACAAATGCTGGGCTGAAACAATGTCTTATTTTTTGACTAAACAAGATGTACTGACATTTACAACTCCATGGATTGCTGTAAAAGCCTTGATAAAACTTTTGAAGTGAAGAACAGATTAGAGCACTACAGTTTAAAGCTGCAATATAAATTAAGTTCTGTTTGTAATACTCCTTTGTGTGGCGGCAGTCACTCTCAATTAACAAACAGCAATTAGCTCGTTATTTAGCTATCTTTCAAACTGAAAGAATGTATTGTAGCAAAAAACTAAGTGTTTGGATCTTGTTTGAACAATTCAAAGTGGCTCTTTAGTGCAGCAAATGACAAGAAAAACTGTACTGAAAAAACATTTCAAATGGCGTCAATATGGCTTTGCTGTCACTGTTATCTTGCTATTGTAATATAATATAAACTCTGAGGGACTGTGTTACAACAAAATCCTCACATTAAAATCTTCTTTTTGCTTCTATTTTTCCAAGAGTTACAGCCATCGTTACATTTATTGTCTCACTTCTAAAAAGATGTGAAAATGCGCAACTTCATTTTCCTGAGGGCAGAGTGGACGCTCTGGTGACTCACATTGACCTGTTGAGGGGTCGGTGCGTTCAGGTGAGGTACTATTACTAGATGGGACTAACTGGGGCTAGCTCGTTAGCATGCTAACTTCAGTTGACATCTTTGCATGTAATACATAAACATATTTCAAAACTGCTATTTCTTTAAATTTTATGGATGAGTTTAGTTAATTTCTGAACATAAAAAAAAAATCAAACACTGTACCTTTAAGCAAAAAATAAAATAAAAATAAAAATAAAAATCTAACAGTCATTGTAATCACATAAATCTAAGACGAAGAGAAAAAGATACATTTTCACCTAGACTGACAGTCAAAGCCTCAAATAAACTTGGTTGCCATGCTTCTGATCTAACAGGCCTTCAGGCTCGTAATTATTTTTCACCAATCATGGTTCAATGTGAGTAGCTTCATTTAGGCATTGTATCCCAGAGGGAAGTTTGAAGAGGAATGAGAGCAAAGGGCATCCTTGCCTGTTAGGATAATTTTTGTATTCTTGTTAACTATAGAGTTGGCGCAAAAATGAACCTAGCAACAACAATTTACCTAATCACCATTAATCACCATGCTCCTCATTAGAGGCAGCAAATTGCATGCTGCCTGACCCACTCTTTTTCCTTCAGCCTTCCTACTTTAAAAATACACAGCAGGGAAATTGAACATTTGATGAGTACAAGTTTTTCATCTTTATAGAATTAGCCTTCTGTGTCAGCTTTTTCCTACCTTGTCAGCTCTTTCACTTGACTGGAGGTATGGCTGAGGAGATGAGGCGAAAAATTCTTTAGGCCTATTTCAGCCTTATAATGGGCTGCCGATTTTCCCGCAGCCATGAGGGAGGAGCTGCGCGGATGCCTTCTATTTGCAGACCACAGCTGTTTGTCAAAGATATGATTATATAGAAAGACACAGATACATCAGAGATTTTAACCTCAACTTTCACGGCATAGCAACCAAAAGGAGTCTGTTCAGTTTCATCTATCTTAGATCATACAAAGAGTGACGTCTGGTTGAAGGGGGAAGGATGAAGTTAGATGAGGCAAAAAGATTATCAAAGCTTGCTTTCCAAGGAGAGCATAAGACAACCCCATGCAAGCATTGTCTTTGTGGAGATATTTTCAAAGCGCCACAGTCCCCTCTGTTGATGAAAAGGCTGAATTCTGAAATAAGCAAGGCCATATAATTCAGCAGCGATGTGTGTCGGACGAAGGAGGAAAATCTCTAAATCTGCAGTTTCATGCAGCTCCGCCCCGCCTCTGATTTCTGCCGCTTGGCTTGGCAGATAAGATTCTAAACTTCAAACATGTTGTCAATGCTCATCCCTTTAAATCAGAGATATGGGATGAGGCTTTCTGAGTTGAGATGTTTATGGATTGTAAGCCTGTTCTAGAAATGGTAACAATGTGACATTGAATATAAACTCAAACACATGTACAACACCAGTGTATGCAATGACATGCATGTAAACTTACATAAACATCATTAATACCAAAAAACTCAGAGATGCATGTGCACATACAACACATGAACTATTCATTTATCTCATCAACCCTAAATCAGCAACTTCATCAAAGACAAACGTCTACAGAAATAGGTTATACTTTCTCCAAAACTGTTTCTTATTCTCGTTAAACCTACTCTAAGTGTTTCATAATGAATATCCCAAGCGTGTCTGTCTGGAAAGCTGGTAATGGAATATTTATAGAATATTTCTGGGAATACTTGGGGGAAACTCTGGTTATAACAAGCGTCTTTGTTCTACTGAGGCACAATTTCTGCTTTCCTGTGTTCATCCCTTTGTGCATCCCTCTTTCTGTGCCTCAGTATCTTTGCTATTCTCTCACTCTTTTTCTGTCTTTGTGTCTCATTGTATATACAGTATTTTTCTCTGTACCTTCCGTCCTATCTTTCTGTATCTGGTTTCTCAACAAGCTCACAACCTGAGCTCAGTTAGAACCTCAATCTGAACCTCATCTGCCATGCATTACTATAGTAGCCGTCATATAAAAGAAATCTCTTAGAAATCATCTATCCTGCAGGCGGTTCTTCATCAATTGTAGCAGCATGAAACCATGTACAAAATGCATGCTCTAACTGAAAACCTTCCTTACAACTGCACCTCATATCATTGTGTGTGTCTTCTGACAGCTGGAAACAGCTGGAACCTCCCAAATAATTCCACTCGGAATTGAACCTTAGCACCACAGCCTGTCAGTCTTACTCGCAGTGCTGGCACTGCAGTGCTGCCAGAAGGAGATGCAACTCATTAATTAAATGTATTCTTATGTATTAAGCTGGCAAAATATATGTTTAATCTTCACTATTGTGTGCATGTTCTTAAAGTGCACTGTAGGCTGACACAACATAAAACTGACAAAATTTTAGCTTGGTTTTTCACATGAGCTGTAATCTGCAACTCCACCCTGACATTTATAAAATGGCGGTTCAGCATGTGTTTGATGAAAACATGTCCCAGAGCGCATCGCTGTTAAATGTCGCAAAATGTTTTGGATAAGGACAAAATACTTACATGGTTTGAAATCCTCTCTATGGGAGAGGTATGCTGGTCTTGAAGACCCACTTAGAGGTGTTTCTCTCTGTGTGTGTGTGTGTGTGTGTGTGTGTGTGTGTGTGTGTGTGTGTGTGTGTGTGTGTGTGTGTGTGTGTGTGTGTGTGTGTGTGTGTGTGTGTGTTTGTGTGTGCGTTGTGTCATGCTGCAAAGACAAATTTTGGACTGAATATAGCCAGCTGAAAATAACTCCTTAGGCAATGGATGTCCCTGGCATTCATCACCCTCAACGAGCCACAGCAGTCATATAAGTTTGTTTAGTTTAAGGTATGGCTACATGGGGTTTGAATATTCTGGTTACAGTTCTAATCTTTAGATCTGTTTCATTGTTTTTTTTTTTATTAAAAATAAATCAGATGACAATGAGTAATGTGAAAGGGGTCATACCAGGAATGATCAACGAGCACTATGCTCGCAACTCTGGGGAACATTTATCACAATTATACTGTTTTTGTTTTATGGCCCATACTGTTACCGTAAGTGGTTCAGTGTAATCAGTGTTATTTAGTGGGGGAAAAAAAAAAAAAATTTTCAGCCAAAAGGCTCTAAAAATGTCTACCAACAAGAAAGTTGTTGTGTTCTGGTTTGCAAACCTTAATTTGAACTGTTATGCAGGTTTGTGAACTGGTTCTGATGCTTATGGACCTCATCACTGTCATGCCAATAATGGAGCTTCGCGGTAGTTCAGGTAGGCACGGAGTCTGTCGTCTCTTCCCTGTTCAATCATACAAATACCTCAGTCCGCCCTTCCCAATTGGTGAGCTTTAAATCCGTGCACTGTTCATTCAATCCACCCGCTCCATGTTCTACACACTGCTCTTCAACAACAACCTACCTGTTGCCTCCCGAGCATGTGTCGTCATCCCGGATTTGGTCTTTCGTCAAAAGTGTCAAACTTTGTCACCCAAGTGGGCCTGCTCACAACGGCTTGTCCTCCATTTAGCGTCCACTGGAGAGCTCGTCTGGCCGGAAAATCCACACCATCTGTTCCTGGTCGATCCACAAAAAACTCAAACACCTCTTCAATTGTCATATCCAGCCACCATCTGGCGAGTTTTTTTTTTTTATTTCTGCCGACTACTCCTGTCAAATTCTGTGGTCCAGTGCATCCCAAGATCCAGGAAATCCATGGCTCTCTTTGCTCCGCCCAATCCCTTGGTCCACCAGCTCCTGGGAAAGGAAAGTTAACCACAAATCTAAAAAGATAAAATAAAAAAAATTAATTCCAGCCCTGGAAAATGCTTTTCTTCCACCTTGTCCAGGTTCCCGTCGGAGCCCGCCACCCACTGCTGATACCTGGCCACCGCATTTCCAGTACTACCTTCTGGGGTCCCCTTTCACCAACTACAGCTATTTCTCCTAATCTCCTCAGCCATATTCTGGCAGGTAATGATGTCAATGCAGTTAAAATTCTGTTAATTAATACGAGTTAGCTTTCAGAGAAAACATGTCCGGGGGACATTTCCGTAATCCTCAAACTCCTGATATAAGTCTGAGTAGCCTAATTTTGGGCCCGCAGGCCAACTATGGCTTGCACCTTCTTCATTTTGCCCATTTTTGTTGTATCTAGGACTGTAAATTTTGGGCAGTTTATAAGTTTATTATATGAGGTTTACTGTAGTACAGCTCAATTCGGTAAGCTTCCCTATCTAATTACACCAGCCTACATCTTATCTACAAAGAATTTGGTATTCTCTTTCTTTCCTGCTAATGCTCATTGCTGTTAGTGTGTGCATAGTAACCAGTTTAGGCTACCAGTCAAGACGTGAAATCAGACGTAGACATTTTTACAGAAATTTCAGTGAAATTTTATTTTAGATTAATCTCCTGTTAAATATATCTCACTTTAATGTAATGTCTCATACCATAGACATTTATTTTTGTCCTGGCCCTCTATCCTGATTAGTTTTGGTCCTCTTTGGGAAGAATTTAAGCACCTTTGATCTAAGACTCAAGAATCTTACATGACCGAGTTAATGCAGCCTTCTAAAGTGTTTAGAGCAGGGGTGTCAAACTCATTTTAGTTAAGGGGCCACATACTGCCCACTTTGATCTCAAGTGGGCCAGACCAGTAAAATCATAGCATAATAACGACAATATTTCTCTATGTTTAAATCATTGGTGAAGGTTTTTGGATGATAAACCCTATTTTAAGGTCTTTCTACAATAAACTAGAAACATAAAGACCAAAAACTCAGACATCAGCCCACTGTTTATCTGCCTGGGCTCTCCTCTGCAGATTCCCTCGCTTAGCAGCAAGTGCTGCTGCCCGTGGCAACGAGCGCTTCTTCCTCCGGAGCAGACATCGCATTTACGCTGTTTTTGAAGCAATTACTGGATCGATTAAAAAACAATTACAAAACGTTTGTACTCATAAACCTCCATATTCTCATAGAAATGCAATTTATGTCTTTCTGTAATTTTCACACTTAGCAAAGTCATCCGGCGGCCCGAGCTGGACCCCCTGGCGGGCCGGATCCCGGTTTAGAGTCATTATTTGTGAAGAGCACAGAGTTGAGCTTGATTCATTCTTTTCCATAGGCTGATTTTATGTGGCCTTTCCTATGGTGGTACCCTCAATTAGGATTACTGTAGACTATTTTCTGCTAAAGCAGCTACCTCCAGGAGTGTAATCAAACACTGGTCCGGTCAGTAGTTTTGGCACTGGTAAGTAGGCAATTGTCCGGTCGGTTATTCTCCTTTATCATCCTAGATCTCTGGCTTTAAGGCTTTTAAGAAGCTTCCAGATCAATGTATTTTTTACTTGTTTAGATTCAATATTAATTTAATTGTCATTCCTACCATATACATATTTTTACACAGTGGAACGTGATAACGTATCTCATGATCAGGATGAAAAGTAATAAATACAAGACATAAAGAGCGTTACATGTTTAACATTGTTATTGCTTGTGGAAAGAAACCGTTACTCAGTCTCATAGTTTAGTTTTCAGATTTTTCGCTGGTTTATCCTTCCTTCCTTTCAAAACCCTAATTTGCAATAATCTCCAGTCTGCCTGTTGTATCAGTCAGGATGGTTGTGTGGTTCTCCTGCAATGCCAAGCGACACCAGCAGGTGTGTCCTAATCTTTGTGGTTGCATTAAGCTGCAGTTGGGAGTTGTGCGTATGGCACATTTGCCATGCAGCTCCGGCATTTCTTCTTGTCATAAACTGTGGCTAGCTGTTTGGTGCATGTCCTCATGTTCTAATGCTCATGCATGACTGGCACATGTAACTCAGTGGAGACCTGATATATGGTTGATGTAAGTAAGAATAAGGTCAAGAGCGGAGAACCATTTACTTCTCTCGTCTGTTGTCTCTTCTCGCCTACCAGCGCCTAGGCCTGTTTATTAACATTCAGTTGCTAGCTTCCCGGCTACACCATCTCCACATTACACTATCTAGTTCCTATGTCGTAGATTGCTCCTTGGCAGAGAGGTCCTTAAAGGGATTTATGGTTGGTCACTTCCCCTCAGTCCCCTTCATCTGGCTAGGCGCCGCTACCCAGAAGTATTCAGGGAGAACACGTGATGACCAATTTTATTAGCTACTCATAATCAAGATGTTCAAGTATTGTCAGTCTCATTCCTCTGTCCTCATTTTCTCTCATATGCCCCTATAGATCACGCTATTAAACCAGCCTAATTAATATCAGGTGGAAGTGGTAGCAAGGGAAAGATGCAATACCTGTAGCTTTCAACACGATGCCTTCGCATCACTCTTAGTGGCTCTCGTTTCAGAGTGAGGTGGAAAGAAATCTATACTTTACAGTCAAGCTGATTTTTGGTTGTTGCAGGAGTCCCTGTATCTGAGTACTTCGTCCGAAGTTGGATTGGCTAAATATTTGCAAACTGCCTTCATTTGTTTGCACTTATTAGATGAAGGTCTTGGTCCTCGTGTGGAGGGATAGCATATCGTTCTGATGCACTGGAGTCATCGGTCGCCTCAGGGTCCTTAACTTGCGGTTCCCTAATTTGGTTTTGGGGTTCCCTTTCTTTGAATGGCTTGCGTGTTTATTATTATGCGTAGCCTTATTAAATCAAATATACTTGTGGGATTCCTATCGACATAGCCAGAACTCTTTTTGTCTTTTGTCCTTCTCTTCCATGTTCCGCTAACTGGATGGCGGTCCAACCCGAGTAGGGTTGACCTCCTATTCATCACCAATGCGAGGAAGGCTTCGTCCAAATCCTGATTTGCTACCCGTGTCCACATGCTGTGTCAACGCTGCGGACTCTCTACTAAGCCGTACATAACCCATCCTCTTTGTATTAGTGCTGCATCTACGGCTGCTTCCATGGTTCCATCCTGTTGGCCCTTCAAATAGTTAATTGCCGGACCAGGGGGTGATCTCAGAATTGATCCGTGTCATGCTTGCTCAGACCGTTCTAGAGCATCACTCATGCAGTCACCGCCAAACAAAAATGTATGCATGTCTTTAATAAATGGTTAAACTTGACAGAGTGTCCTGACTGAAATGACATTAAAGCACACCCTTGAGTGTAATATTGCGATTATACAACAAGTTACCATCTAAATAAAATATGTCATCAAAATGTATTCATATTGTGGGGCAATTCACTCTAAAATATGAAACTTTTTTTGTGTGATCTCTGTTTCCATGGCAATACATGGGGTATGACTAACAACTGGAACACTAGGTCACATCAGTCGAAGCAAATGTAGTGTATGCAATGTTTACCACTCCAGGAAGTATGCGGACCCTTATATAGAAACACAAAACTGCTTAGTTAGCTTAATCTTATTGTAAGTAAGATATCTACTGAAAAATTATGTCAATAGAGTCATGTGCTTTTAAGATTTTAGCCCTGTGTCATATGTTAAGACATAACCTGTCAAGTTAGCCGTTGCTAGGATTTTAAGTGCAATACTATCTGTGTTGTTACGGTATGGGTGCTCGAAGCGACAAATAAGGACCAAAAAGGACTTCGCTAAATGGGTAAAAACAATATTATATTGCATTATTATGAAATTCAATTCCAATTAGAACTGCAAGCAGTGATATGCGGGCCCTCGCACGCTGCACGTTGAGGATCCAGCGGATCGGGGCCGCCAGCTCGCCGACGTACAACACACGAGGGTCTGTATATTCCTGCTTGCAGTTTTAATTTTTTTCTCGATCTCGTTTCTTATTCTTATTAAAAAAAAAAAAAAAAAAAAAAATTCCTTTTTTGGTGGCTTTAAAATCTACAAAAACTCATGAAAGTTGGTGCCTAATGCATGTGCAAAGTTTCATGAGGTTTGGAGCATCGTTTGACCTTAAACATTAACTTCCTGTGTCACAGCAAAACATCAAATTTAGCCGCATTGCCCTGGCTACTATATACAATATACAAAAATTACTTTTGGGTCACTTTTTGGACGACATGCCTCAAGTGGGGATCGAACATAGTTACTTCTCACCATGAGGCAACTGCTCTAACCACTGCACTACTGTCCAAAATATGAAAAAAAGTCATACTATAGCATTAAAATGTATTGATGGGGGATACATTTTGTGGTAGTTTTGACAATATTGACAAGATTTAGACACACCCTTTATTTTTGTACTTTGGTATTAGTGTGACTGCATTTACAACACAAACCTGAAACCGTGTGGCTTACCTTTAGGGGGACTCTCTCTGTGAACTGTGTGGGGAACATGGAACTTGAGTGGGGTTTGAACCGCATCCTCATGAGGTTGTTTCCAGCTCTGAAGCGGCATCGTAGACCGATGGACTATCTTCAGTGCTAAAGACTGAGTCACGACAGAGAAAGTGTTTCATGGAGTTCGTTTAGCGCTTTTCAGTGCCAGCGACAGTCTGGTTAACTCAAAAGGTAAAAGATTCTACTTCACCAAGGTTGCTATTAATGGTTCAGATTCCACCTTGGCCTGTTGATGTTGATTAAACTTTTAGTGAAGTTGAAACGTTTGGAGAAATTGAAAAAGTTTTGCATACACTACACATTACAGGAATATATTTAATATCACTGCAGACCCCCTTGAAAACATGTACAGTGCATCCGGAAAGTATTCACAGCGCTTCACATTTTACACATTTTGTTATGTTACAGCCTTATTCCAAAATTGATTAAATTCATTTTTTTCCTCAAAATTCTACACGCAATATCCCATAACGACAAAATGAAAATAGTTTGTTTAAAATTTTTGCAAATCTATTAAAAATAAAGAACGAAAATATAACATGTACATAAGTATTCACAGCCTTTGCTCAATACTTTATTGAAGCACCTTTGGCAGCAATTACAGCCTCAAGTCTTTTTGAGTATGATGCTATAAGCTTGGCACACCTATTCTTGGGCAGTTTCTCCCATTCTTCTTTGCAGGACCTCTCAAGCTCCATCAGGTTGGATGGGAAGCGTCGGTGCACAGCCATTTTCAGATCTCTCCAGAGATGTTCAATCGGGTTCAAGTCTGGGCTCTGGCTGGGCCTCTCAAAGACATCCACAGAGTTGTCCCGAAGCCATTCCTTTGTTATCTTGTCTGTGTGCTTCGGGTCGTTGTCCTGTTGGAAGATGAACCTTCGCCCCAGTCTGAGGTCCAGAGCGCTCTGGAGAAGGTTTTCATCAAGGATGTCTCTGTACATTGCTGCATTCATCTTTCCCTCCATCCTGACTAGTCTCCCAGTTCCTGCCACTGAAAAACATCCCCACAGCATGATGCTGCCACCACCATGCTTCACCGTAGAGATGGTATTGGCCAGGTGATGAGCGGTGCCTGGTTTCCTCCAAACATGACGCTTGGCATTCAGGCCAGAGAGTTCAATCTTTGTTTCATCAGACCAGAGAATTTAGTTTCTCGTGGTCTGACAGTCCTTCAGGTGCCTTTTGGTAAACTCCAGGTGGGCTGTCATGTGCCTTTTACTGAGGAGTGGCTTCCGTCTGGCCACTCTACCATACAGGCCTGCTTGGTGGAGTGCTGCAGAGATGGTTGTCCTTCTGGAAGGTTCTCCTCTCTTCACAGAGCAACGCTGGAGCTCTGTCAGAGTGACCATCGGGTTCTTGGTCACCTCCCTGACTAAGGCCCTTCTTCCCCGATCGCTCAGTTTGGCCGGGCGGCCAACTCTAGGAAGAGTCCTGGTGGTTCCAAACTTCTTCCATTTACGGATGATGGAGGCCACTGTGCTCATTGGGACCTTCAATGCTGCAGAAAGTTTTCTGTAACCTTCCCCAGATCTGTGACTCGATACAATCCTGTCTCGGAGGTCAACAGACAATTCTTTGGACTTCATGGCTTGGTTTGTGCTCTGACATGCACTGTCAACTGTGGGACCTTATATAGATGGTGTGTATCTTTCCAAATCATGTCCAATCCACTGAATTTACCACAGGTGGACTCCAATCAAGTTGTAGAAACATCTCAAGGATGATCAGTGGAAACAGGATGCACCTGAGCTCAATTTTGAGTGTAATGGCAAAGGCTGTGAATACTTATGTACATGTGATTTTTTTCGTTTTTGATTTTTAATAGATTTGCTAAAATTTAAAAAAAATTTATTTCACATTGTCATTATGGGGTATTGTGTGTAGAATTTTGAGGGGAAAAAATGAATTTAATCCATTTTGGAATAAGGCTGTAATATAACAAATTGTGGAAAAAGTGAAGCGCTGTGAATACTTTCCGGATGCACTGTATATCTACTATCCAAAGAATGTCTGCGGCGATTTTGGTCGCATTTGAATGAATATTTGTGTTAGTACTGTTGCCTTTCAGTAAGAAGTTTTGGGGTTGGATAAGAGGTGGGAGAGCAGTGAGAACAGGGCCAGGGAGCAAAAGAAAGAAAGGCCAACTATGGTGGAGAGTGTTGATGTGACGGCACAGAGAGAGAAAGAGAAAAAGAGAGATTCAGGCAGAGAGAGAAAAAGAGGAGGACAAGAAAAGAGAGTTGTCCTGGAGGCAGAGCTAGTAAATGAGTCATCGGCGTGGATCTTCTATCAGGTCTATTCTAACAGTGCGAGAAGTGAATGGATGCCTTAAAGGTTAGGCATAAAATGATTTCTCATTTGGCTGCGATATCCCCCCAGGTAGACATTAATGCTTTAGTTATGGACTTGACTGTAAAAGCTCCTGAGGTAACGTGCTGCTTGCCTGCCATAAATATTGCTGGCTATTTATATGTATATTGTGATTTCAATGAGGCTGCTTTAATGGAGTGGAGCGTATTTTTGTGCAAATAGTGGGTAAAGTTGATGTGATGCTGTGAGTCATTTCTACAGCCAGGTAGTCACTCTGTCTACAGAGCCAACTCCCCCGGTGCTATGGATCACAGCTGAGACCCTATTCAGCTCTGATCTTCCCGACCCATTTCAGCGCACACACACACACACACACACACACACACACACACACACACACACACACACACACACACACACACACACACACACACACACACACACACACACACACACACACACACACACACACGCGCCCCACACACACACACGCACGCACACGCACACGCACACACCAACGCACACCAACAAAAAAAGGCCATGCATTCATACAAAGTAAAGCAGCACACAACACAAAACGCTTACATATGTGCTAAGCTTCATTTCTGCTCTGTCGTGTCTGTTCGTGTCACAACTTTGCAGATGTTTTAGCCATGGGGACATGAACACTAAATTTGCACAAATTCTGTTCTCAGTCACTTGGTCGGAACAACGGGTTTTGAAATGATAATGAATCTGTGGGCCAGGATCTCCCACGTGGCATCGTGTCTAGTGTGGAAACAGAAGCAATAAAATAAGGCAGCCCTGGAAAGCAGCAGTATAAGATTTTTTTCCCCCTGCCAAATGGGAAAGTCAAATTCTGGCTGAACTAGATAGATAAAACAGTCTGTGTTTCTAAGAAGTGATAAAATGTTAAAAAATGTGAGTCTGAGGTTGCAGTGCAGATGGCTTCTCATACAGCTAATTTACAAGACAAAGTACAGCTGTATTCAGTATTAATCAATACAATAATAAAAATAAAACTATGTACACACTATATTATTGTTGGGTGGAGCCACAATCATAATTTAACACATGGCTGTACACTCCCACACGTGATTTCAGATGTTGATTACAGGTGTGTGATAAAGAAAATCACCTCATCCCATATTAGACAGGAAGAGATTCAATCTCACACTTAAAGACAAAGAGGGAGAGGTGGTGCACAGGTCAAATTCTACAGAGATATATAACCCAGCAGGGAGCATTGTCCCTCCAAACTCAGTGTGTGATCATGACAGTGGCGAATGGCAAATCTGTGGAGATGCTGCATCCTCTCCACACCGCAGCTGTCCCTAAGCCAGAGCTGCTGTGTATTTTTGGGACTGGGGACTTAGGGCGCTCTCTGGGCCTGCGTCTCCTCCAGTCTGGCTATGAGGTGGTGTACGGCAGCCGCAGACCGCACAGCTGTGGCCCTTTACCTCTGGGAGCTCAGGTACAACACATGGCACAACACAGAACTTTAAATTGTTCAAATGTAGAAAAAACTGTGCTCAATTATGTCCAAGTCCTGATTGTGTATTTTGTACAGGTGATGAGCCACGCAGCAGCAGCCCGGTCTGCCAGTCTGATCTTTATTTGTGTTCATAGAGAACACTATGAATTCATGGAGACAATGGCCCCTCAACTTGAAGGAAAGGTGAATCAAGGTCTAATGTCAGGATTGGAAACAATGATGTACACAACATCTTGCCTAACTACCAGGGAACAAATCAGGAACTTTTGTGAATCAGGGAAATTTTAATTCAAAACATAATAAAGAAGTAGCTAAAGGGCCATAAACAGCTAGCACATATTTGTTTTAAATCTGTGAATCTACATATTGAAGCTACATATTGCTCCCAGCAAATTCTGAATCAGGTGCTAAACATCTGAGACAATAATTAAACATTACTTGATTGTATACATATAATACATTAATGTCCAAATTATCAGTTAGTGGTTCTGAACCCTTTTAACAAATCTTTAAACCATACAATAGCATAGTGATGTATTACATTGACTTGTGGATGTTCCATTCAAAACTGTTTTTTTTTCTCCAAAGAAACAACAAAAACATTATTCCTCAAGAATTTTGGAAATGTGTTTTGCCTTTACATGATCTTTAGACTCCTCAACAGTTTGTTCTACAGTAACTTATCATTAGCCACAGCATAATTTATGATTCAGATTGACTCCAAATTCAAGTATTATGTTTTCCTCAGTAACTGTTCTGGTTTGTTGTAACTCATTAGAGTCAGATCTTTCTAGTGTTAGATCTATTACTGACAACAAGTCATTAATTATATCTTACTGAAATTAGCTTTACATTGTTTTTGCTTGACATGCTAAAATGGTTATGCTACTGCGTAACTCAATGTGTTATCTTCAACATGATTTAAAGGCAGGATTAAAAGATTAAACACAAATAATGGAATGCAATATATCATAATATTCAAATGTGGTTATACACCACCTTTCAAAAGAAGGTAGAAGTTGCACAGGAATGTCAAGATCAATATATTTCAGCTCAAATAAATCACAACAAATAAAGTATAATAAATTACTCTGAAATACAAATAGAGTGAAATGAATAAATTCCATTTGATTTAAAAGAGTTGAGAAAAGGAGAAGTAGCTATAGAAAAACATTGTTACTCTGGTAAAATATTAGTATGTAGAGCATCCAAATCTCAGTGTTTCAACTCCTAAATATTCTTCAAAAGGAGTGTAGTAACTGCAGCAATATGCTCTGTTCATACCTTTATCACAATTCATGAACTTCTCACATCTTTATTCTCAAGGGGCTGTGTGAGATAAGATAATAATAATTTACTGAGGAGATTTAACTACTTTATTCTTTTTTTCCCCTCTTCTGCATCAATGCCGATCGGTTACTTTCAAGGTGTTGGTGGACCTCAGCAACAACCTGAAAAAAAATGTGTACCCAGAAGCCAATGCTGCCTACTTGCAGAGGTAAAAGACTCCTGTTAAAACAGGGAAAATAAACAGAATATGTCTCATCCATGAATAAAATATGTATGTAAATTATTTGGTCAAGTATGGTTTTATGTCTGCAATGTTCTCACAGAAGAAACATAACCTTTCTCCGAACAAATAGTGGTTTGTTGTCAAAAATCATTTTACAAACAGTAGGTGCCACAAGAGCCAGATGTCTTATGTGAGAGTAACATTGTTTTGGGAAAGTGCTCCTAAACACCACTTAGAGAACGAGACATCAGGCTCTCCACTGAATCCAAAAGAAATCAAAAATAATGCTGGGTTGCAGCTCCTTTGGCAGTTTGGCCTGCTGTGTGTCTATTCTGCTGAAGTGGAAACATTGATTCTCATCATTCTGAGACCTTTCATTCCCCGTTGGTGTATTTGTAGAAAGAAACAATAGCAAGTATAGTCCTTGCTGTGTGTTCTGCAGGCTGGTCCCCAAAGCTGCTGTGGTGAAAGGCCTTAACACGCTGTCTGCCTGGGCCCTGCAGAACGGACTCCTGGCAGGGAAACAGGTAAGAGAAGAGTAGAAGTAAGGAAGCTGTTCGAGGATGTCTGAGGGATCAAGGCGAAACACAGAATCTTCCAAATCTTAAGGAAGACTTTGGTTGACTAGTGTAAAGAAACAAAGACAGAGCAGGAACAGGGGAGGAGTTAACCAGCTTGATCCCTTCATGATGAAAATGTTTGACTTCAAACCAGGCAACAATAACTGCTTTCATCATTTCCTGCAAAACGATAGGGAAGGTGTCTCTTAGACTTGATAATGATAGGCTCGCCTCACCATACACCATGCAAAATTTAGGGAAAGGAGTTGATTTCTTTTGTGTTGCTGCTTGCTGATTATTGATTTTGCTGTTTGTCCGTAGCAATGCAAAAGAAAATGAGGACAGTCCTTGTATAAATACGCAAACAAACAAACAAACAAACACACTTTATGATTTTACAAAGTCAAAAGACCAGTGTTTATTGCAGTTTCCGTTTCACGTCTACAAAGAGAAACACAAACATGCTGGAACCTCTGGAGACCAAACCTGAATCTGCCTCAAATCCTCTTCAACACAAACAAGCCCCCTTACATACACACACACACACACACACACACACACACACACACACACACACACACACACACACACACACACACACACACACACACACACACACACACACACACACACACCACTGCAGTGCTCTATTTCTTTGAAAACAGGTAGCTCGGAGAGAGCAGAAGTGGTGTGTCTGAATGTGTGTCTTTATCAGTGCATGTGTAGTTACAGTATATATTTTCCCATGCACGTGCTTGTATGTGTGTGTTATTCCCTGGCCAGCAATTTGATTAGATCCACAGCGGGGCTGTGGCTCTGTCACATTTACATTCAGATGGAGATTTAGTCTGTCGGCCATCCCCTGCTGTTACTGGTGCAGTAATGTAGGGAGACATGGCTGGCTGCCCGGTCCACTTATACACACACCTGGGGAAAACTGCTCAATCCTACTGACTCCACTATATGCCTGTCAAACTGCTCTCTCTCTCTCTCTCTCTCTCTCTCTCTCTCTCTCTCTCTCTCTCTCTAAGACTCTACGGCTCTCGGTATCTCTCGTCTTTTACAAACAACTTAATCGTCTTATCACAGAGCTGTGAGTGTAGTAATAAGCTTCAGCATGGTGAGATCTAGAAATAGGATTACATATTGAGCAGCATATGTATATAAGGTACCCATGTGTCTTTACATAGACACTTCCAGGGGCTTCATCTTAAAATTAGACAGCACTGGGAGAGAAACAAAACCTGGGTAATTCTGTAGCCATATACTGTAGGTGTACACTGTGCAGTCATGCGCTAGATATTCCAAATAGGGCTGGTGAGTCATCTAACAACAATCTTAGGTTATTTATTAGCAACAGAAAGACACAGCTAATGAGAATGCAGAAAGGGAAAAATATTTATATTCCTATTGTTATGCTAAGGCATTTTCTAAGAAATGATGCATTTGTTTTTTTAAATTACTGACTGAGAGACTGCATAATTGCAGATAAAGGGGATATTTTAAGCAGCACTTGGACAAGCTGAAACTTTACAGATAAATAAAATTGCAATTTAAAACAGATAAACCTATTAAAAACACAAATGCTGTTGCTCCGATGGAAATATTCCTCCATTGTAAACATGAATACAGTGGAGGTTTTTAAATCAGTTCCACTGACCGGCTGTTGTAAATACTCACAATAGAGAAACAAATGGGTGACTGAAAAGTCAGCAACAAATACAGTATTTATTCCTGTTTGACTAATCTACAGTGGTCAGCTTTCTCACACAGAAATTATTTGTCCTTCTTAAAATAATGAAACAATATATTTCTGACTAGATTGATACCTGCAGTAGAAAACAATGGGTTTGGGGCTGAGTGGTAAAGCTAATGGCTGCAAAGCAAAAACTATGGACAGACAGACTAGCTCGCTTTTGTTTTTGGTTATTTCATGCTATTATTTTTGACAATAATGTAATTATAGTATATATACTTTTACTCTCTCCCAATTTAAAAATAACCTATACTACCATGTTCTAGGTGTACCTGTGTGGGAACAGTGCTGAAGCAAAGCGGGCAGTAGCAGAGATGGCCACCAAACTGGGCCTCACAGTTCTGGACAGGGGGTCTCTCTCAGCAGCCGGAGAGCTGGAGGACTTCCCCTTGCAGCTGTTCCCTGAGTGGAGGCTACCACTACGCGTGGCTGTTGGCCTCACCACCTTCTTCTTCTTCTATCTGCTCATCAGAGTTGTCATCTATGCATATGTTGAACAGGGGAAAGATATCTCCTACCAAATCATGGTGTCTCTAGCCAACAAGGTATAGATTTGCCCCGCTCTGTTTTGTCTCCTGAAGATTAGTATTTTCTGTCCCGTCTTCTAAATTTTTTACAAACGTGTATATTTTCCCTATTTCAGGTGTTTCCAATTGTGTCACTCATCATGCTGTCTCTCTGCTACCTGCCTGGTGTTATAGCTGCTTTCTTTCAGCTCTACAGAGGGACCAAATACAAGTCAGACATCAAACCAGGACGAAATGTTTTTGCTAAAAGTACAATTTGCTATAAAAGATGCAGTGTTTGTGGAGTGTAAAGTGTCTGTTTAATTTTTTGCATGTTACAGGCGCTTCCCTGACTGGCTGGACCGCTGGATGCTGTGCAGGAAGCAGATGGGTCTTATTGCACTAGGCTTTGCTTTTCTCCATGTCATCCTCACATTTATCATTCCTATTCGCTATGCTTTCAGACAGAATCTCATCCCGCGTGTGGTGGATGAGGTACAGCAAGCTGGCCAAAACTGACTGCATTGTTTTTATAATCGTGTACAAAGAAAAAAATTATACAAAGTCTACATTACATGTAAGATGCTGACTACAATAACTGTCTGTCTTCCTCTCTCTCTCTTTTAGATAAAGAACAACAAAACCACGCCATTTTACTTTGATAATACTGAAGCATGGGGTACAGATTCATTCTATGTTCTGGGAATCCTGGGCTTCTTTCTTTTTGTCCTGCTAGGACTAACATCCCTGCCCTCTGTGGGAGGCACTCTCAGCTGGAGAGAGTTCAGCTTCATTCAGGTCAGAGCGCAGCTGAAAATGTAAAGTCCATTTAGTGCAATTGTGTGAGTGTGTGTGTGTGTGTTTATTGTTTAGGCTTACATCCATAATCAGTCATGTGCTTACCATCAGTAAAAACATGTTTTAGGGCCTTTATCTGTAATTTAATCTATATTTGGAGTTTCCAACTTTTTATCAGAGTTATTAAAGTGGTGTAGCAGCAATATGTCATTGGCACTTATCTCCCCAGAGCCTAGTTAACTAACGGCCTAACAGAGGCACACAGAGTGAAAGCCTGGCGGACTTTAGCCCAGGATTTTAAATGTTAAGTTATTCATTAAATAGAATTATGATACCTGGCAAATTCCCAACAGGAAGGTTGTTAATACAGGTCACAGGCCCATTTGTGTAAAGGTCAGGTCCATAGGTAGACCTCAGATAGGGAAAGGGGATAGAGGTCTAGGTCAAGATAATTCTTATTATCTGGTGAAAAGTTATGGAAGACAAAATAACAACTCCATTTACACAAACTTGCATGTTTTGTTGCAGTTCTTATTACTGCTGTCAACAGGGGAATGTAAAGTTTTGAATGTACATGTTAATGCTTACAGCTGAGGGATTTGCCATTTTAAATTGGTTAAATAATATTCCTGATTAGCATTATGGGGGCAGAGTTTATTATTATGATATGAATGATTTCTTATTGTGCTGTTTGCACTTATTGTAAGTCGCGGTGGATAAGAACATCAGCAGCCAAATGTTAAAAAATGTAAATGAAAGCACATTACTAAAGTAATTAACAATAACTGAGTCTCAAAGGTCATTGGTGCTACAAAACCAATTATTCTGGAATGGCTGTGAAACAATTTGTATTTTTAGCTTATAACACTTGAGGATTCTGCAAGCACACAAAATGTTCATCATTCATCATAAGACATTCATCTTCAAATCTATTAGAACAATGGCACAGAAAACTTAGCTGTGGTGTGTAATTCTGTGTGGTTTTGTTCCAAATGTAAATCTTTACTTAATTAAAATAGTATTTATTTACTGAAAAAAATAGCTGAAATTCATGTAAATGCAGCATGCATAGCAGGACTTCAGTTAAAAACTACCCGTTATGGAAAGCTGGATTTCAACAGTGGTATATGGTATTTTTTAAATGTTAAAAATAGCTGAAAATAGTTAGCGAGGCTCTGTTCATAGGTAAAAATATCTGCCTATCAGTATTTTAAATTACTAACTAACATATATATTGCTCGTTTGATCCAAGCGGCAATGTAAAAGAAACAAGGCGTTATGGTTTTAAGGGTGATTATATGTGGGATTATTGTTTGCCTTAGTGCACTAAACTCCTGAGATATAATATGTAATTTAATGAGCTCCAGAGACGTGGGTTTTGTTACATTTGGACTGGGCCATGCTTCCCGTTTTCACTTGTTTCAAAATATTTCATCTAACTGAAAAAGTGAGACAGTAAGACAATAGACTAATTCCCTAAAATATTACACAATTCTTTCACTGGTTGCATTTTATGTTTTGTTTTGTTTTTCAGTCTAAGCTGGGCCACCTGACTCTCTGCATTTGCACAGCACATGGCTACATTTATGGCTGGAATAAATTCCTCCGCCCCTCCACCTACAATTGGTACACTCCTCCAGGCTACATGCTCTGTCTGATTGTGCCTTCCGTGGTGCTGGTGCTCAAGCTGCTGCTCCTCCTCCCCTGCGTGGACCGCACCCTCACCCGCATTCGACAAGGATGGGAGAGGACGCCACCGAGGGAGGAGATGGATAAGATCAACGCTACTGGCCTGTGAGCTCTGATCTTTGGAGTAATTGTGGTTGCTAATTATAGTTGGCTTCTTTCATGTTAGTTTGTAGAAAAACAAAATCAAGTGCACTATTTTTTGTATTCAGTATACATTTTAAATACAGATGATCCTAAAATGGAAAATATTTGTTCTTGTGTTTAAATAGTCATAAACTCAGCAAAATTATTTACAATATTCAGTGTTTTTATTTTGAAGAAATCATATTTTGTGGACAATGTATTAATTCTCTAAAGAAGAATAAAGTAATGTTTCTATGCTTAGTTGGTGTGTTATTGTGTCCCTTGATCAGTGTGTGCTTTCTCTTAATTGTGCAATCTGCAAACAAAACAAGAACAAAACTATAGTTTATTTCAGCCAAATGGTCAAGTCTCTATGAATATAAAGTCTATATTCTTTCAGCTTGGAAAAAACAGACAGCTCATGTCTTTTTCACCAAATTTGGGGAAAAATAGATTCATATCCCCTGCTGAAATCCATTGTTTTGATAAACATAGGCAATAGTTTCTGTTTTCCACTTCTCTCTCTGCATGTGGTGCTACTGCATCCCCGAGGTTGCTCTCTTTTCAGGATGTTATTGATCTCCCTGTTTTCTGCCACCTCACTACCCAAACCTGCCTCCCTCTCAAGGGAACGCAAATGTACACACGAATACACACGTTTTCTCTTTGCTTACGTATGCACATACTGTACTCAACGTAAAGAAGAGTAGGGTTGAGCTATATTTCCACACACAGCGTCAATACGTGTGCACACACAGATACATACATGGCAGTGGCAAACCTAAGAGTGTGGATCCCACATTTCATAGCCTAAAAGACTCAAGAGGCAAAAGTGCCCACCCCTGCTGTGTACTCTATACTATATACAACATACTATATACTCTATACTATATACAACATACTATATACTCTATACTATGTACAAAAATTAATTTTGGGTCACGTTTTGGACAACATGCTATAGTATGACTTTTCTTTGAATATTTTGGACAACATACTTTGGATATTTTGGATGACTTTTCATGACTTTTTTGAGTATGACCTTTTTCTGAAATGCCTCAAGTTACTTTTCACTGTGAGGCAACTGCTCTAACACCACTGTGTCATACTATATCATGTCCGAAATATGGAAGAAAAAAAAAAAAGAAGTCACTTTTGGACTTTTATTTTTGTATTGTTGTTGACCTTTGGTTTTGTATTAGTATGACTGCATGTACAAACGAACAGTGGCTGGAGAAAGAGTTTCACAGAGTTCACTCAGAGCTTCCAGCAACTCAACCGACCGTCTGGTTAACTCAACAGGTAAAAGATTCTACTTCACCAAGGTTGCTATTAATGGTTCAGATTCCACCTTGGCCTGTTGATGGTGATTCAACTTTTAGTGAAGTTTAAATGTTTGGAGAAATTTACACGACACATTACAGGAAGATATTTAATATCACTGCAGACCCCCTTGAAAACATGTATATCTACTATCCAAAGAATGTGTGCGACAATTTTGGTCGCATTTGAATGAATATTTGTGGACGGTGGAGTTGTAGATTGCAGTGAGCCAAAGATTTGTCACAATGTAGACCATCACCTGGCAAGACTGGTGGCACAGTGGTTAGCACTGTTGCCTTCTCAGTAAAAGGTTTGGGGATTTGATTCCCCCTTTGTCATGACTTAAAAAAAACTATTGTAAGTCATTTTTGACTTAAAAATGCCAGTCATTTTTTGAACAACATGCATGACTTTTGGGTCACTGTTTGGCCGCCATGCCACGGGCACACTGATTGATCAGGTCAGACTTGATCAGACTATGAGTAAACGTGGGAAACTCACAACACATCCTCTCACCAAAACGACACAATAGGTAGATTTCCACTCACTCCCATATATATGGGCCTTTTAAGCACCCTTCGTTAGACCAACACGTCCTCACATCTAACAAACGAAGTAGATCATTTGATTGTTAAAGAGTACGAGTAACAGGTGTACTGGACCTTTGTTGTTATGGCAACAATAATAAACACGTGGCTTATAATGTGAAACGGTTGGAGTTGTGTCACATTTAGGTCCCAAATCTTCTTGGTGAGTTTTAGAATAAGATTACAGTTTGGGTTCAAATAACTACATGTTTTACATAACTAACATGAAATTAAAAAAAACTGACCTTTGGTTTTATACAAGACACAAACAGCGGCCTCCTGGGTGAGGGTGTTTCACCTATGCCACTACTCCTGACCTCTGACGTTTGCGGACTTTGTCACTATCTTTACTCCCTTACATGACTTCCTCCTTTGCTCCTGTTGTGATTATCACAATTACAAGAGGTCTCAAAAATTATGAATATAATTTGTTTTTTACCACCTTTCAACAGTCCACCAGTGTTGTTGTTTTCAGCACGGGGATGGGCTGTAATCTCACTAGTGACGGCTGTTGAACATGTGCAGAATGGTTAGGAGAGGTTTGTATACAACACTAATGATCCACAGACAGAAGAGAAAACAGAGGAAGATGGAATAGCTGTCACCACAACAGGGTTTCCTGCTATATAAGACATCTGCAGTGCTTATTTTGCCCAAAGCAGAACATTTAGTCAGAGACATCCTGTTATCTAGCATCTAACAGCATTATCTCCACACACAATCTGTAATCTCTCACACCCTCTCTCGTTGTATTATTCTCCTATTACCAAAGAACCACTGTTGATTCTAGCCCATTTCCTGCTGTTGGGGTGTGTTGGGCTGTGTGAGTATGAGTGTGTGTCGGTGTGTGAAATAAAGTATTCCAATATTGCCCCAGGAAAGAATTAAGATCTAACAACATGCAGAAAAGCTGTGAAACAAGCTAGTTTACATACTTCATTTCCTCTCATGTTTAATTTCACACTCTGAGACAGCCCTGAAACTTATAATAATTTGATGTGTCCAGCCATGAAGGTTCATCTCTTTGTGAGTATAAATAAACAGAAGGAATTGTTGGTTAATACACAGATCATGGACAATAAAGAGTTCACACAGGATTCATCTGTGAAATGTACAACTGGATAACAAAGCTGGTTTTCTGAAATCACAAACTATACAGTGCTCTGATCATTTTTTAACATACCTTAAATTTTTGCACTGTTTTTTTTTTTTTTTTAAAAAAGGTCTTCCAACACTAAATTATCTTTGTAAAGTTGTAAGAAAATCGGTTTATTTTTGAGAACTTAAAAAATATTCTAAATCGAGATGCATGTGAATTATGCCCTTGCCTAATTCACAGGCAAATAACAAAAATTGTTATTGCTAATGTAGATATGTTTTGAGCCTTGATTACTAGACAACATTAGTACTACTTTCTTTTGTCATAAAAGCTGATAGAATATCACAGTAGAAACTCAAACGATCTTGTTTTGCCTTGATATTTTGCCTTGTCCAAATAGTGTCTTCTTTAACAGAAATCCAAGGCTGTACAGACATTCAACACCCAGAAAAGGCTCTTAAGAACTATTTACATTTATTTCAACCTAAATACACAGTTTTGAAAGGAGGGCTGCTGAAGTTTTTAGGCTTTCAATCTGAAATTTATATTTTGCCTTTTAATGTTTCTGCCTTCTCTGAACTGAGTTACAAGGTTCTTCAGGCTCAAAGAAAAACTACTTTTGTTGCCAGAAATAAATTAAACTCTTTCTACATATGGTAAGTCCTGTCATCCTTTTTTTTTCTTTTTTCATAGAGACCAGAAAGCTCAACTGTGTGTGCCTCGGGATTGCATTTAAGACTTATATTTTCAGCACAGCATGAGCTACATGCACCATGGCCTGAGACATCAATGGGGCAAATGGCATCTCGAGCAAACGTGTTTCTCATTGTCTGGTGGATTAGACCTTGACAATATTCTAAAATTCTCAGTCTGTTGAGGTAAAAGTTGCCTTCCATTACATCAGGAAGCAACTAGCCTATCACAAGGGCCTTTTTTTGAGTTCTCACGCGGCACATAATACTTAATCGATTCAGCAGGAATGTCAAAAGAGCGGTGTTTAACAGGAGTAGTGTTACTGCTGCAGCTTCTATCTTGCAGCCTAATTTATTGTGGAATTCCCTGGAGGTTTGCAAGTAGGCTACAGCATCACCAGCGCTATATTTTGAGCAAATGTTAAGATTTTTTCAGAGTCGATTTCAACCCGGTCAAAATATTACAATTATAAATATCTAATTGTCCTACTTGGTTGTTATGATAGTGAACCACATCTTGAAGGCTGATAAGGCACTGCCCATTTAATCTCTACAGACATGCAGGCTTTTGTATAGTTCCTGTTACATGCTTGAATGAAAGATCAAGGTAAGTTATGCTTCCTTTATTCATTTTCAAGTTACATTATGATGAAATTTAGAGTCAGACTACCAATAGTTTTGAAGCATTGACTCACATGCTTCAAAACAATATGTACAATAAAAAAAAAAAAAAACAAAAAAAAACACCACGTACAATCAAGAAGATCAACATGACCTACCATGAGGTCCTGTGACAATAAGGAGGGTATCTTTAAATAGGTAAATATCCTTTTTTATTTTTCATTTAAAGGATTTAAAGAATTTTCTGATTTATTGTTTACACATTTACCTACTGTCTTTTCAACAAGTTGTTGAAGAGCTTTTGAAATTAATAAGGTTTCTGGTCTTGCTTGTCTAAAGTACAAGTAATACTGAAAGCTTATCAGTAAAAAAGGCTTGGAAATTGATGGAGCAATACCAAGCTAAATTAAGAAGTCATAAAAAGAGGAGACATATACAGTAATGACAATCTTAAGATTCAAATCTCTTTTGGTTAATTTATAAAACATTGGCAGGAGTAATTGATGTTGTCCAGGAAGCTATCAAAAGACTACTGTCTTTAATGAATGCTGAAATAGCTATTTTAACATTTATCAGTTCAAAAATTTACATTTCAAATTTACATTGATATGGAAAATGCAGATTTATAGAGAATCTAATCCTATTTCCAAATGTTTAAAAAAAAATTTTTTTGAATGTACACGTAAACTGGACATGGACCCCCACAAATCAGACAATCCTTTCTGTTTTGGACTAGAGATCTATGAATTAGTTTATTAAAAAAAATAAAAAATAGGTTGCCTCTGCTTTTGTCCTATTATGATCCCAACAAAAGGTCCACAGTTTTTTATAGGGAATAAGTCAACAAGGCTTCACTGATGCAGGAACCAAAGTTAACTAAAATGTATTCCCCTTAGTTTGTAATGTACAACTTCTTGTACCATCCACGACCAGGAGTGCCACACAGGGGCTGAGAACTGGATGAGACTACAGTATTGAGACCCCTTTACATTTTTCACTCTTTGTTTCATTGCAGCCATTTGCTAAAATCAAAAAAGTGCATTGTATTTCTCATTAATGTACACTAAGCACCCAATGTTGACAGAAAAAAACAGAAATGTAGAAATTTGTGCAAATTTAAAAAAAAAAGAAAAACTGAAATATCACATGGTCATAAGTATTCAGACCCTTTGCTGTGACACTCATATTTAACTCACATGCTGTCCATTTCTTCTGATCCTCCTTGAGATGGTTATACTCCTTCATTGGAGTCCAGCTGTGTTTAATTAAACTGATTGGACTTGATTAGGAAAGGCACACACCTGTCTATATAAGACCTTACAGCTCACAGTGCATGTCAGAGCAAATGAGAATCATGAGGTCGAAGGAACTGTCCAAGGAGCTCAGAGACAGAATTGTGGCAAGGCACAGATCTGGCCAAGGTTACAAAATAAGTTCTGCAGCACTCAAGGTTCCTAAGAGCACAGTGGCCTCCATAATCCTTAAATGGAAGAAGTTTGGGACGACCAGAACTCTTCCTAGACCTGGCCGTCCAGCCAAACTGAGCAATCGTGGGAGAAGAGCCTTGGTGAGAGAGGTAAAGAAGAACCCAAAGATCACTGTGGCTGAGCTCCAGAGATGCAGTAGGGAGATGGGAGAAAGTTCCACAAAGTCAACTATCACTGCAGCCCTCCACCAGTCGGGGCTTTATGGCAGAGTGGCCCGACGGAAGCCTCTCCTCAGTGCAAGACATATGAAAGCCCGCATAGAGTTTGCCAAAAAACACATGAAGGACTCCCAGACTATGAGAAATAAGATTCTCTGGTCTGATGAGACCAAGATTGAACTTTTTGGCGTTGATTCTAAGCTGTATGTGTGGAGAAAACCAGGCACTGCTCATCACCTGCCCAATACAATCCCAACAGTGAAACGTGGTGGCAGCATCATGCTATGGGGGTGTTTTTCAGCTGCAGGGACAGGATGACTGGTTACAATTGAAGGAAAGATGAATGTGGCCAAGTACAGAGATATCCTGGAAGAAAACCTCTTCCAGAGTGCTCTGGACCTCAGACTGGGCTGAAGGTTCACCTTCCAACAAGACAATGACCCTAAGCACACAGCTAAAATAACAAAGGAGTGGCTTCGGAACAACTCTGTGACCATTATTGACTGGCCCAGCCAGAGCCCTGACCTAAACCCAATTGAGCATCTCTGGAGAGACCTGAAAATGGCTGTCCACCAACGTTCACCATCCAACCTGATGGAACTGGAGAGGATCTGCAAGGAAGAATGGCAGAGGATCCCCAAATCCAGGTGTGAAAAGCTTGTTGCATCATTCCCAAGAAGACTCATGGCTGTACTAGCTCAAAAGGGTGCTTCTACTCAATACTGAGCAAAGGGTCTGAATACTTATGACCATGTGATATTTCAGGTTTTCTTTTTTAATAAATTTGCACAAATTTCTACATTTCTGTTTTTTTCTGTCAAGATGGGGTGCTGAGTGTACATTAATGAGAAATAAAATGAACTTTTTTGATTTTAGCAAATGGCTGCAATGAAACAAAGAGTGAAAAATGCAAAGGGGTCTGAATACTTTCCGTACCCACTGTATACAAGATGTGATGAGTTAAGGTAGTTAAGGTAAAGGGTCAGACATTTTCATGGCTCTGGTGCCTTCCACTTATATACTAAATATTATTAATAGTTATCCATAAAAGACTGAAATGAGTTAGGGCAACAGTTCGATTTCGGATGACATGCTATACTATGACTTTTTTTTTGGTCATATTTTCGATGACATGCTATTACAATATTACTTCTTTTTTTTTTTTATTTTGGACCATATAACATAGTATGAATTTTTTTTCATATTATGGACAACATGCTATAGTATGACATTGCATTGTTGTCCAAAATATGAAAGAAAAGTCATACTATAGCATATCAAAAGGACAAAAGAAAGCATCACAGCATCACAGGCAGAATGGTGCAGTGGTTTGTGCTGGTGCCTCTCAGTCAGAAGGTGTTTGTTTCGATTCCTGCTGGAGAGGGATCAGACCAAGATGAGTAGACAGAGAACACTGAACTCTGCAAGGAAAAACTCTTTTCTGAGCTTCCAGACAGGATGAGAGTAAGAAAGAAATAGAGAAACATTCCTGATTTAAACTAAAGTCTATTTGTGAAGATCAATTACAATGTTTACACTTTAAGCTTTGAAAAGAATTCCATATCTGAGGGGAAAAACTGCAACTGTCTACTGTTTTCATAAACTAAACTTTTAGCATGTTTACACAAAAGTAAAAGGAGTAGGACTCTGTGTTCACTATGTCAACAACAGAGAGCAGATGAACAGGTGGGAATGGCCCTGTGGCAGCTTACATAATGTCTTTGTGGATTTCAGTGTGTTTAATTGAAGGAACACATCAAAGGCGTGGATACAGATAATAAATTGGTGTTATCAAAGGAAATGTCTGTATTATTATCCAAAACATCACATACTTTTTTTTGTGTATCTTTTGTGAGTGTTCCAAGTAAGTGATACTAAACTGTGTTGAGGAGAAAAACTGGTCACCTATTTACAATCAATGTGCATGTCAGTGAGATTTGAGCGTAACTGATGCTCCAAAAATGTATGGCTGTTTTTAAGATTTTTTTCATTAAAAAAAAAAAAAAAAAGCAACATACTAAATAAAATATGGGATATGAAATATAAACCATATTTTTGGGGGGTAGGAAATGCTGCAGTAGTTTCATGTTTGTTCCCTGCCTGTAAATAGTTCTAGAGGAGATAGAAAACATCAGTCTGTGCAGCAGTGTAGCCGACTGCTGACTGAGAATATGCACGCAGCCATGTCGAATATTTTATATATATTGTCATTGACAATGACGGACGGGGAAACTATTTAACTGTAAACAATTAGGATTTTAATGTGATGTAAATGAATAATGAAATCTTACTTTCCAATTGACTAATATGGAGACGTTCATTCTCACTAAAGTTGTACCGGAGTAAACAAAAACAAACTTTAAAGGTCCAATATGTAAGAATTAAGTCTCATTGTTTTAACAAACTTTGTACAGTAAGAGATGATATTGAGTCAATGGAGTGCCCAGACAGTGCGTATTTGTTGCCAACTAGTCAGTAGTTGGCATTCTTTAAAACTGATGATTATTCAGTTAGATTGTGTGAACCCGATAGTGACTCTGTTAAGACTATACTTTACATTATAGCTTGATATTTAGCAAGAAAACAGCCACAGCAAAACTATATATATCGGTGCATGGTCAAAACGTTTTTGTTAAAAGGTTTGTATTGTTAATAGACTAAACTAAATTTTGAATTTGAATTTGAAATTGTCCAAAAAAAAAAGTCAGTACGCCTGATTTGTTTTCTATAAAAAAAAATTGCCTCAGTTTGGTAGGTACCTAGATGATGAGCTCATTAAACAAATCACAAAGAACTATTCTAAATAGCTTAAAAATACAACTCTTGGGTTTGCTTCTTTTTTTTTTGCGTAGAGGTTAGAATACAGTAGACATCCTCTTCCTCTCATATTGGAGTGAGGGTAGACTGGATGCTCCAGTAACTATTACCTGTTGAGGCATCGGGAGGTATTACAAGACGAGACAGGACAAGGCTATCTAATTAGTTGGCTAATTTCACAACGCAACACAAAAACATCTTTGACCTGACATCAAAACTGCTGTTTCTTCACAATCTGTGGATGAGTTAAATTCGTTTGTTTTTATGTTTCAAAACAAAAATTTTCACATATTACACCTTTAATACTTTTAAGATACAAAGTTTAGCAGTGTCAGTACTGGTATTAAATAACCTTAAATAAAATGCCATACAGCTGTCAACAACATATTATGCCGTACTGTGACATTCACAGCCATAAAAAGGAAATTGTGTAAATTAAATAAAACTATTTTTTTCTTATGAAACAGTAGTTGTGCAACAGAGGATAACAATGGCTAGCAACCGGCATTAAATGCCTCGGGCAGTTTTCGGAGTGAGAGAATTTATCTTGTAACTACTGAATTGCTGTGCAGAAATCTGTCAATAAAAATACCATTTAAAAAGCCTGTCTGTAAATCCACTGATAATGAAGATAAGGGGAAATTTTTTTATTAAGCCCATTATTAGGACAATAAAATTCATTAGATTAGCGTATTGTGATTTCAGGTCATGAGTTTTTGTACCCTGTGGAGAAAGGCAGACAATCTGTAGACGTGTAACATTTTGGTGAACTTTAGTTGTAGCTAAGGGATATAAGGACAGAAAAATGTATGAATGCCACAAAATGTGCAACCTAAAAATGTGTCAGTTTGTATGAGTGGGATTTGTGAAGGACTGAAAAAGAAAAAAACTAGTTAAAGCGGGAGTTTGCATGTTCTCCCTGTGCCTGCGTGGGTTCTCTCCGGGTACTCCAGCTTCCTCCCACCATCCAAAAACATGCACCTCAAGTTAATTGGTGGTTCTACAAATTGCCCTTAGGTGTGAATGAGCGCGTGAATGGTCTTTGTTTCCGTCTGTCTCTACGTGTTGGCTCTGTGATAGACTGGCGACCTGTCGAGGGTGAACCCTGCCTTCGCCCAATGTGAGCTGGGATAGGCTTCAGCCCCTCTGTGACCCTGTTCAGGATAAAGCGGGTATAGATAATGGGTGGATGGATAGTTAAGGCGCATACTGTAGGACACGAGGAACAGCTGGGTGCACATGTGACTCGGACTCAGATGGAACAACTTGTGCGCAGTACAAGATGGCATGTGTAGAACATCAGCACAACTTATTATGTACAAGACAAAAATGTATCAAATGATTGGTTTGCAGAGAAGGGGTGAGAGGAGGATGGAGCAGCTATCGCCTCCTTTAGCCCAATGCAGAACATTTAGTCAACAACAACAATATTATCTGCACACACAATTTATGATCCCTTGAACCTGCATTGCATTATTCTCCTATTACCAAAGAGCTGCTGTTGATTTTAACCTATTTCCTGGTTGCATTGGTCTGTGTGTGTGCGTGTGTGTGCACGCACACTGATATTTAAATGCGATAGAGTATTCCAGTATTGCCCCGGGAAAAAATTAAGATGTCGAAAAAACAAGCGAGCTTAAATTTATCATTTCCACTTGTGTTTAATTTCACACATCTAGACAACCTTGAAAAACCATAATACGATTATGTGTGTCCAGCAATGAAGGCTTGATACTGTATATGAGCATGAATAAACAGTTGAAATTGTGTCTGAGAACACAAATGCTCCCTGGATTCATCTGTGATATGTACACTTGGATGCTGAATTGTGCAAAGACAACTTTTTGTTGTACAACAATGCACTAATACCATCCAAATCTCCTACTTCTGTCTCTGGGAACATACTGTTAGATCATAAAGAGCTTAGATTGTGTTTAAAGAGCATACAGCAATGATTAATTGTGATATTGTGAAGGTTATAAATTATTATGTTATAAAGACATGAAACTGGGGTACAATAATATTCAGGTTGTTATTAAAAAAAAATCCTATTTCATTTTCAGCTCTTAGAATAGACTGCTTTTTGCAGAAATAAAACATTGCTACAGTGAATGTATTTATCTAATCATTTCAAGATAAGTAGGTGAAGTTTTTACCTGATTATTTACATTAGTTGTTGAGCTATTGAAGTTAATGAACTGTCGTGGATTTTCTCTTGATCTAATTCTTGGTGAGAAAATGAAATAAAGGTTCTGACACCAAATGCCTTTGTCATCTTTTAATCTTTGCAAAGAGGTATCAGTCACACAGAGTACATGAGCAGTCTGCAGGTAGTGAGAATGGGAGTGAGACCACAAGTACAGAAAACAAGAGCCTCTTTTGAGGAAAGTTCTGCTATCTCTGTTCAAAGCAGGTGGAGGACTCAACCTGCATGGGAAGAATCCTCCTGTGTCGTTTCAGTTGTACTCCCTACCGTCTGAGGGAACATTCAATATCATGGTCGAGGTCACAATGCACCAAACCATGTACAATAGAGAACAAAGAAAACGTTTGTGTTACATAAAGAATATATGACATCATCTGTGGAATATACTGTACGTATCCAACAGAATATATGTATCACACGGACAATGGTATGGGAAATTACCATTATATGAACATATATATATATATTATTGTTGGGCGGAAGATCTTAATCGTTCCTCAAAAACATGAGCAAGCAGAAATGACACCACTGGGACAGACCTGGAACCTTTAGACCGAGCCATTTATGCTAAGCTAGGCTAGCAGGCTGCAATTATTGATCTCACCCAACTCTCTAAGAAAATCTGTGAATTTTAGATAATTACTATAATGCCTCTTTTCAATCATGATGATGTTAGTACACAGCCAGTTCTGTCTTGGTGTCTTTTGAAAACCGGTCCACATTTCGACAGGACCTGAACATCATAGTCAGGGCCTGGACATTGGGTCAGGGTTGGAAATTTCTATAAAAATGGTAAACATACTGATTGTAGTCTCCACATAAACGCTGTGCAGACAAGGCTGAAAAGGTTTGATATGTCAGTAAAATATACTATTGTCGCAGCATCTGAATCTCCTCAAACACACGCATGCACACTACAGTGTGTAGGTGAATCTGAAAATGACAATGTTTATAATAACTTTTCATAAAAAATGTCTGTTCCTCACAAACAGAAAAATTATGGCAAGCGATATATGCCCTTATACAGCGCCTTCTTATCTTTGAGGTTTACAAAGCCCGTTCAAATTTTGGACTCCCGTTCACACCCAAATATGACAGGAGCAAGGTGCTTGTCTGCCATAGTGAGCCACTTGAGGTTCACTGTCTTGCCCAAGGACACTTTGACATGTGGACTGGGGGAGACAACCCTGCAATACTTGGACAACCGGCTCAACCATCTGAGCCATAACAGTCAATTTTGAGAATATACAATATGGTGATTAAAAAAAAAATCATGTCTTGTCTCCTTTTTTAAAGCTTTGAGTATTTAATGGTGGAATTCCAGAGTGACCCTGAGCACCTCAATCAGATTCAACTTTAATTTGGACCAACTGCATAGTCTGCTACCTGTTTTGAATCCTGCCATGGCCACTGATATCAGTAGTTACAACTTTTTCCAATTTTATGGAGCTGTGAATGTTTTTTTGCCATTCTTTTTTCATAGAAAATGCAGGAAACAAGTTGACAATCAGGCATTAGCATTGAATTGTTGAAAAAGGGGTTATTGTGTGGTACTTAAAAAACTGTACCTGTCCTAAAACGATTATGATGGGGCCACTGATGTTGGATCCAGAACTGGTGAATTTCCTACTGGATGGGTTTCCATCTATCCACATTTGTGTTAGTCCAGATGCGCCATCCCATGTAGAACAAATAGAGTGCCATGTGTTCAGCCTGAAGTTCAGCCCATGAAATTCTGAATTCGTGTTCTTGACATACAGATAAAAAAAAAATCCGTTGCAGCCCTCTTGAATATCAGGAAGTCATTGGAACCAGAGGGTGTCGCCAAAGAGAAAAGTGAGTGTTCTCTTTTGAGGTCTGTAAAGGATCTATAAGCATTGAGAAGACATTGTCATAAAATGCTTTGGATTGTCAGAGATACAGTATGTTTTTCTTTTTTTAAAATGCATTGTGAATATTCTGCACCTGAGACAGACAGTCACAGCACCCAGAGATTGTTTTGATATAGTCAGCCTCACGTGAGCTGTGTTGGTTTCTTATGGGAAGGTAAACATTTTACTTGCCAGATCTTTAAAAAAATTGAGAAACAAAATCTAAATTTCAAATGGAAAAAGAACATCCGGAGGACATACAGCAGAAAAGCTACGCTATATAGACAGATGGTTAAAGATAAGATGAGAATCAAATACAATTCTAATCAACCCTCAAATATAACATAGCTTAACTTTTCTGTCTGTACTACCTGCCCTTATCTGCTGTTTTGCCACATCATCCATGTGAAAGATTCTGCACTGCTTGCAGAAAATGAACTGTAGCTGGAGATTCCACTCAACTCACTGCCATTTGATGTTTGCCATAGTTTAATCATCTGTGGTGGGTTTATGGATTTTACCTCTGCCTTTGCACCTTGGACTTGTTTACTTATCCTGACTGCCTGCTGGACGTGAGCCAGCAAATTTGCCAAGCAATTACTTTCATACATTTTAAAGGTTAGATACGTTTTTGTATTGAGAACATAAGTTTTGACAAAGATCATAGCATATGGTTATGGGAAAAATTCCTTGTTATACATGATTTACCTCAAGGTTTAATGTTATCTATAATATTTTTTTGTTCTTTATCAGACCAGAAATTGTGGTATTGTGGCATCATGATAACAAAAAACAAAAATGAACACAATTAAATCCTGTAAACTTGCATGCATTTTAGTTGTGTTTTATTTAGATATTTTCTCTGTTAAATAAGTAAAAAAAGTATTTTTACTTTGAGGAATGGCAGCACATGATGTCAGCATCACCAGCAGAAGCAATAGTACCATCTTATAAAAACACACACATTATATAAATCAAATACATTGGTAATACTTTCACTTTGATTTTGCTGAATTTGCTATGGCAGCCTGATACAGTATACAACACAGACAGAACATTTTCAAGATGTTAATTTTAATTTCTTCTACTTTGCCATGAATAACAAGTCTTACCTTAAATGCTTTGTCAGGATGCTGTGTTCAACAGTGTTAGAAAAATTACTCAGAGGCTGTATTCAAAATCAAACACATCGGACATTTATTCTTGCAAGAAGGAGCAAATACATGTACACTCAAAGCAAGGTGTCCAGCATTGCTCGAAGTCTCTTCTCCGTAGTTCAGCTTTTATACAGTGTGACAAACAGTTGATAGCCACCCCCACTTCTTCTGTATATCTGATTTTGTCGATAGTACTGAATGAGATCGTAGGTCACAATATAAAGGTACAGAGACGTTGTAACTGAGACTATAGAACCATGTTGTGCAGCAGATAGACCAATATTTGACAAATATGATGAGTTCATTATTTTTCCATCATATCCCTCCTGTTTATACAAGGTATAACAAGTACTGAAAAATAAAAATAAAAGAATCATCATTAGGAAAATCATATTGATCACACAACTGTTGTTGTATACTGTTCAACCAGACTTCAGTCATTGACACTTCATCATCTCCATTGCCATTTCTCTCAAGTTTCGGCAAGGGATTCATTACTTTGTCACACGTCAGTGTCTAAGAACATGTCCTGTTCTTCAGGGAGGAGAACAAATATGTCATCATAAGGGGGTGGTTCAGTCATAGGTGGAGTCGGTGTCGTATTAGTGCTCTCGTACGTTTGGTCAGTTAGTAGAAATTCGCATATAAAGTGTGTCCTGTTTAGTCAATGTAACATTGGATCTTTGGATCAATCCTCGGATACAGGGAATACAACAACAACCACAAATAATAAGTATGGCTGCTATAATTGAAACACTAGTGAAACAGGCGAGGAATAGGTCTGTCCATTTACCAAACCAAGATTCCATCATCCTGGAAAAAGGATCATCAATCCCAGCATTTACAGCAAGTTCCTCACTTAGGGCGGTAAGTCCCCGTAGAGCCTTGGTGACAGATCCATCTGGTGCTGTATTGTTAGGAATAAACGTACAACATGCGGAGCCAAACATTTTGCATATACCCCCCTTTGTCAGCCAGCAGCATGTTCAATGTCATGCGGTTCTGCCAAGCCATAAAACTAGTTGCATCAAACTATTCGCTGAGGCCCTTAACAGCGTCTCGTATATAGGACCT
The DNA here is from genome assembly GCF_029030835.1 of Brachyistius frenatus. Lineage (NCBI taxonomy): Eukaryota > Metazoa > Chordata > Actinopteri > Embiotocidae > Brachyistius > Brachyistius frenatus. The sequence goes on along the minus strand of NW_027210619.1, from coordinate 4,046,559 downwards.
AAGTGTGGGCGTGCCTCAGAGCATCCAATGCAGTCGGCTTTGCCCATCATCTGAGCTGAGTACTGCATCCACTGTAGCCACATATTGGTATCATCATATCCTGTCTGTAGTGACACCACATCTGTAAACTTAGTTATTTTCAATCGTCGGACTACAGGATCTATGTGTGAGCTCGTATTTGCAACGCATTGGCGGGATACTGTGGTGGTTGGTTGTACTATATTTATCCGGATTAAGCCCTTTGGATCTGCCCCAGATATATCTGCCCCTCGTACTAACAGTCTGGAGTCGCATTGTTTTGGATCCTTCAGTGTCAGTATTAAGGTGTTACAGTTTTGTATGTGGCAACCTGGTGCGGTAGATCCCTTAATCAGAGACAGTCGTTGTTTTAGGTCGACACAGATGCTACCATGCACAGATATTTGTCTGACCAAACTAAGCGGCGGTCTTTCCCCTTGCAGGAAAGAACCGCACATGCGTCAAATGTTAGACTGGCCTGTTGCCCTTCTGTGAATGTGAGAATTAATGCTCCCTGTACCCGGTACTGATTTTTTGTTCCTTGCAAATTGTCCATCAGCCCTTACAAATGCTCTTGTAGTGCGGCGAACTTTGTGAGTAGCCTGAGGTCCTATTGTGGTCTTGTCGTCTGATGTCTGATTGTCAGGTATGTTATGTTGGGCTTCGTACCAAAATATGGGGAGTACTATGAGCAGAGCTGTGACTATCAGAAAACAAAGGGTCCCACTGAGGCCACAGACTCCTATCCTCCTGAATGGATGCCACGTGATACTGCCTTGAGTCATTGTAGCTGAACTGTCCATCCACAGATATACCAAAATAAGCTCACCAGAACCTACTCGCCAGGGTGTTGTTGGTTTCTTCACTGGTTTGAGACAAGTACCCCTATTGGTATCACCTCCCTTTGTAGCCAGACTTCATCACAGGGGAAATGCCGGCTTATCTGGTATGTCTGTGTTATGTGGTTCAGGCAAAGGTCTCATCCTTTTGCAATGGCTGAGGTGTATCCAGGAGGTCCGTTCAGCAATCCAAACTGCTGTTGGGGTAGCCAGGAGTATCTCGAAAGCTTTATTCCAGTATTTTTTTTTTTATCACCTTTATGAAAACCCAGTCCTCTGGTTTTAGGTCTATCGACTGGTTTTCAACCACCTGCGCAGGAGGGACAACAGAAGACATAATATCTTTTCTTTTTAACATTTTGGCCATGTAGTCTGCAGTCGTCTGGCCAGTGGGCTCTTTCTTGTCCACAATAGGTCCAAGTTGTGGCATGTGATAGGGATGTCCATGTATCATTTCAAACGGTGAGATGCCTCTTACACTGGGTCGAATATGCATATTTAATGTTATCAGTGGAATGCATCTCATCCAATTCCACCCTGTTTCTGCCATCATATTTCTCAATTTTAATTTGATTGTTCCATTAGATCTTTCGACTAGGCCTGCTGACTGTGGATGGTATGAGCAGTGATGTCTTAACTGTGTCCCTAAAGCCGTGGCTAGGTGTTTTATAATGTTGTTCACGAAATGTGTCCCGTTGTCGCAAACTATATTTTCTCTGTATTCCAAATTGTGGTATAATGTCCCTTGTAAGCGCTTTTGCTACGGTCAATGCATCCGCTGTTTTAGTTGGGAATATTTCTACCCACTTTGAAAAGGTGTCGATGATAACTAGGCAATATTTCTTTCCTTCGCATGGTGTTAATTCAATAAAATCCATGCAGAGATGCTAGAATGGATACTCTGGTGTAGGGAACCGGCCCCTTGTGGGTCTCGTGTTTCCTTGGGGGTTGTGTTTTGCATATACAGTGAACCCTCGCTATAACGCGGTCCACCTTTCACGGTCTCGCTGCTTCACGGATTTGCATCGTGCATTGTGTTCTGCATTCTGATTGGCTAAACAGTCTCTCCGCTTCTTCTCTACCTGTTTGTCAATAACGTTGCGGTTTAATATGTACACGTACGTAAAACAGCTTGCCAAATTAAAAATAATCGATGGTGGCATGTCGGTTTATAAGAATCTTTTTGCCCAGAAGAAAAAAGAGCGACAACAACTACCGATAACTATGTTCTTCTCTCGAAAAACCACACCTGCACCGCCGGCTTTAGAAGAAAGAACCGCTGCAGAGCGGAGTCAGGATGCAGCGGCTCAGTCAGAAGAGCAGTGAAATACACGAGTCACTATTTGTCCGACTGTACTTTGTATTTGTTTTCATAATCATTTTTCATTTCCTCCCGTTCTAATCCAATGACTCGGGTCGCAGTGGGGCGGTGCCGATCTCAGCAATTTGAAGCCTTCAGTTCGTATTGATGATTAAAATTATTATTTTACAGTACAGTAGTTATTTATAAAAAAAACATTTATACAGTACTTTTATTTGTTAAACAAATGCTTGGGCCTGTAAAAAGGTTTTGTTCTTTGGTTTCAATGTATTATGGAGTATTTCATTGTATAATAATTGTAAAAAAAATAAAGGTTACTACTTCACGGATTTCACCTATCACGGTTTCTATTTGGAACGTAACCCCCGCGATAAACGAGGGTTCACTGTACAATACATGCCAAACAAAAAAATGTTTGTAGTTTGTAAAACCATATGTTGTAAATACTTAGTTTATTATAGATACCATCCCTCCTGTTGAGACATGGTTCATCCCATGGCTCAAAAGGGCTGCATATCTATATAAACCTTTTTGGGAGTACCAGCTTGCCTTCTTGTCATCTCCATAAATCATTGTCTTTTTGTTGTGCTTTGTTTGTCTTCCACTGTTGTTTTTCTTGTTCTGGAGCATTGTTCTGCATGTTGTTGTTTTTTCTATAGTATCTCGTTGTCTAGGGCAAAGGTCCTCAACAGGGGGTCCGCGACCCCTAGGGGGTCTGTGGTGGTACTGCAGGGGGTCCGTGACATTTTTTGTTGAATCGACAATTTTTCATATTTTTCCAAAATCGTTTTCTGTTTCTGGTGTCCATTGTATTTTATCGTGGGCAGCCATAGGGTCATCATAAATGAGTTTAGACAGTGGGGAAGTAATTTCTGCATATACTTCTCCGTTTGCTGCTCTTATCCAGATCTGTTCTCGTGCCAATTTCTGTAATTTTGGGTCCTCATCACTCCTAATAAGTGACCTACATGTTCCTGAATCGCACAATAAGGTTACTTCAATCTCTTCTATCAGTAGAGTCACAAAAGGTTTATCTTGTTCTGTGAGTAGTATTTCAGCTGTACTTATCTCTAACACATCACTGGTCTCCTCATCTTTAGTTTCTAGTTGGGTCTGTGTCTGTGAATCATGTGAATGTGTGTGTATTTCTGTATGACCTGATCCTGGAGTGGTCGTGGTGCTGAACCCGTCTGCGACCGCCAAACGTCTCCTCCTCTTCCTCCGCCCCTCCCGTCTCTCCACCGCCTGCAGTCTCTTGCCCAGTGTCCATTCCTCCCGCAATTATATCAGGTGTCGTTACCTAGCTCTCGTGGTCCTCCCCCACGGCCGCCAGCCCCTCTCCATCCACCTCGTTTCCTCCTTCCGAATCCCCTCGATAAAAGTTATTGGGTGCCACCTGGGGTTGGAATAGAGGGGATGGAGTTTGGTGACGGTGTCGTGGGCTCGGAAGCTGGCTGAGCAGCCGGAGGCGGAATAGGCGGAATGGGCGGATCAGCTGTTACCGGGATGTCTCCCATGTTAGGGTATGGAGGAGGATCGGGCCACGGTCCCATGTTGGTTCGTTTTTGTACCACATAATCATCATCTTCATCATTTTTCCAGGAGAAATGTATTTCAATTATTAGATATAGTATTGGTGCATTAGGAGCTATACTACCTTCCCCCGCCTTTTTGTTTTTAATCTCTGCCAGATCAGTTCTCTTTCTCTTTTTTTTTTTTTTTTACTTTTCCTCTTCTCAACTTTTCCTCTTCTCTTTCCAACTTTTTTCTTTTATTTCCCTCACACTTGCTCTCTATCTTCTCTGTCAACTCTCTACATGCTATCATTGTCAGTTTTCCCTTGAATCCGTGTTCCTTTTCCCATTTTTTTCAAATGTTGTATGTTATCCGCACCTTTTGAGTGCATGCGTTTTACGTCTCCCTCCAGAGGTATCTCTTCGATCTTCGACGTTGAAAATTGACGTCAATGTCGACTGTCCAACAGATGTTGAAAAAGGACGTAGGTTCAATGTCCACCCCAGACTCCATTGTTGCAGCGCGCTGTTCTAATTGCAGCTTTTGATCTCCTTCCAATTCATATATAATGGGCGAATTAACACATAACACTGACATTTTACTAATATATATTTTTTTGGAACATTATTGTACACAAAAATCAGCTCTCCCTGGATGTCTCAATGTAGGCTTTCAAAGGAGTTTGTGTTCTTCGAAGGGCAACTTAACTCCCCGCAGCTCCCTCGTAATTTGAACCATGCTCTGTTCTCTGTTGCTACCTCCATACTGCGTTGTAGTATTCCATCAATACACAGACGCGCTGTATCATATTGTCCTGTGTCAGTGTCATGCTGCCCACTTTCTCTCTATCACCACACACACAGTTTTTAGTGTTCATTCGGCTTGGGTGGGGTGAAAAAGCACTTGGGTGCTGCGGCTAAGTGTTTTAATAGTAAAATCTTTTTTTGCTTTACAGAGGTCAGGTGGCTATTCAGGGGCTGCCTTACATTGATCCCACAAACGCAGCACGTTTAATATTATTATTAATATTGAACGTGTCGCACGTTTCGCGTGTCCAAATCGCATGAAAGGCACAACCTCGACTCTCAGCAACATAGTGGCCAAGTTTGAAGCAGGTGGGATGAACGGTTGTCGACATATGCAAAGGACAAAAAGAGGGATTTCTGAAATGATATAGATCATAAATTTAGATAAAAAAAAAATGCATGATAAACATAATAGCTGTATGAAAAAAAAAATCGCAAATTACTCAACTGTTTATGTAAATGAAAGACAAATTTGGTAAAAGTATACCACAAATGTTGCTTTTTTTCTCAAGTCTTTCAGAACAGTACTCCTTCTCATTATTAACCCTTGTGTTGTCCTCGGGTCAAAATGACCCGCCGCTGTGTTCAACCAAGTTCTATTTTATTTCTATATTTTTATATTTTTTGGGGTCATTGGTCCTCATTCTTTAAAGAAACCCTCACAGCCTCCTTGTCACCAATGATCTGAAAAAATATGAAAATAAAATAGAACTTGGTTGAACACAGCTGTGGGTCATTTTGATCCAAGGACAACACGAGGGTTAAGTGTGAATCCATAGGAGAGACTTGACCTGATTGAGAGACTGACAGAAAACAAGGACTTCCAAGAACAATCAAAAGTCTGTGTGGAACTGTATGTGATCTATTATCAAAGCGGAAAAGTGATGAAACTCAAAGAAATTTAAGCCCTGTGCCAATATTCTGGATTTAGGCCCATTCATATATAGGGTACTTTAAAGTAGTGCAGTAGATAAGATATTAGATAAGATAAGACAAATCGAGTAAATACCAGAACAAGCTGCATTTATTGTTTTTTAACCAGTAGGGGCCAGCCAAAACAAATGGACCGAGCCCTGATCTTATTTCTCCCAACTAATCATTCAAGAAATATGGACTGACATATCTGGGGTAGGGAAGGTAAACATTTTGGAAGACATGCACAGTGATAATTCTCTGTGGGACAATCAAGATGCGCAAACCAGGAAACAATGCAAGTGAATCAACTGCACCCGCAGATTGACATTTCACAAAGTAGTATGCATCTCTCTGTTGAGTTCACATTTTGAAATTATGCTGAATGTGACATTTTGGCCATAAATCTGTACTTCTCTTTTTTTTTTAGTTCACGTTTTGAAATTATGTTGAACGTGACATTTTGGAAATAAACCTGTACTTCTCTTTTTTTTTTTTTTTTTTTTAAACTACTTCACTGCGAACGACATGACTCATCGACCATAAGTACAAAAAGGAACTGCTTTTTCCTGTAATTTTTTTTGCAAGTCTAGAGAAAATACTCACCACCAAGACAGCAAATAATTCATATTGTGTTCAATGATACAGTAAATTTAACTTTTAGCTTTTACTCTTTTACACACTGGCTGTGAGGTGACACTCAGATGACAAATTTATTCAAAAAGATGGTGACTGTTCAAATGATTTCACCTGAACTGAGCCCTCCTCTCACTGTCCCCTTCCAAGTGTGTAAAACCATCTATTGTGGCCGCGAAACTCACAAAAAACACAAAGGGTCCTCTCCAGAGCCAATCTTTATTTGTCCACTCTGAGCTAAGGAAATAACATGGCGGTGCAACCCTTAGCGGATAGTAAAGACTTGTTTTATGGTTAAAAAAAAAAAAAAAAAACACAACAAATTCTTAGCTTTGGGTGGTTTTACACTAATTAAAACATAATTATTAATATTATACTCCATTTCTGCCAATAGATCTCCCTAAATCCAAAACACTGAATCTTTTTGACAGTGGATTTTGTCCCTGATTTTTTACAGCATAGTAATGTTAAGCAGCAATCTATTCATGGTATGATCAGGTAAAATAATCAGGGCTGAAAAAATGACTCTCTCCTTTGATTATTGTATTAAGATAAGACAAAAATCTAAATCTATCCTTTTATAATCAATGATTTAACATAAATTGTTAATATTGCTAATGGATTCCTGACAGTGGATAATAAAGACACAGATCATATGATTTCTGACTTTATAAGAAACTGATAGACTTGTTTTAAATTTTAGTTACATAGCATTATTTTATTTTCTATCAGCACTTTGTCTACAATCTCGAACTCCAGCGCCTTCCAGTTCAGCACATTCCCCGGGGTGAAGTTTAGTTCATTCATGTAGTTCTGGATCTCACAGGGGGAAAGGGTGTAGTCCCACATGTGGACATCCGACATCATGCCAACGAAAGACTGATTTATGTCAAACTGTCCGCCATGGGAATCCTGCTCCTGTAAGGAATACAGAGATTTGAGATACAGGACATAAAGCTATATTGTACAATATTTGTTGTGAAATGAATACAGCAGAGATACACAATAAATTGAAACTTAGCATATACAGCAATTATTGAAAGACCATTAATTATGGAGGTCATCAATTCAATTTTACCTGTCCCAATAGAATGATAGTCTGTCCTCTGATGTTTGATCCGGAGCTGATAAATTTCCTAATTGAAGGTTGCCCATCAAACCACAGTTGCACCAGGCCAGACACAGAGTCCCATGTAGTACAAACTGAGTGCCACACATTTGGCTTGTAGTTGCGCCCTCCATATTCTGTCTTAACATTCTTGATATGGGGCTCCATCTCCTGATTTTTGTCATCCCAGAACACCAGAAAGTCATTAGAACTTGAGGATGTGGACAAAGAGAACAGGACGTGGTCTCTTTTGAGATCTGTGAAGGATCTGTAGGCATGACAAACACATACATGGTTTATCTCACAGTCGTAGATGCAGTGGGTTCTTCTAAGCATTTAACACATTCATTTTTACCTGTGACAGATGGTCACAGCACCGAAATCCTGTTTTGGTGTATTCAGTTTCACGCGAGCTCTGTTGGTTTGCTGTGGGAAGGTGAACATTTTACCTGACAGATCTGGAAAGAGACAGGGAGAAAATGTTTTGGAATCGTTTTGTATTAGATTTAGATTAGATTAGATTATACTTTATTAATCCCACTGTGGGGACATTTACTTGTCAAAGCAGCATAGAGAAGACAAAAAAAGTGCACACAATATGAACAAATTTACAAATACTTATGAGATAGGAAATAAGGTAGATAAAAAATAATTATTTTAGAATTTTTTAATTAAATAAGAGCAATCAATAAAAAAAATACACTGACTATATACACAAAAAACAAATAAAATAAAAAATAAATATACATAAATACGGTTTGAATGATGAATGTAAAGTGACAGGTGCTGTGTAATAAGATGACCAGTGCAGCATTATTTTATTGTGGTATTGAAAAATAAATTCTAGCATAGATTATTATTTTCACTAATGAGCTGAAGCTAAAAGACAACTATATTTTTACTCTAACATCTTGACACATGATGAGTTTACTTTTTGGATAAAACTCATGACAAGAAATCAGAAACACAGAGTTTCATAAGCAAAGCCACTCCAACATTTAAGATATATTAGAAAACTATAAAAAAGAAAATGTTAAGATGTCAACTGTAATTCTTATGCAGAGAGACACTCTTTATGGTTAACAAAAGCCATTTTGATCTTGCACTTTTGATTTTTGCTTTGACCACTATCATTTTATTTGTGTTATACAAGTTAACATGTAGATCATTTTTACATGCAAATTTTGGAAATAATTATTGATCAAAACTAAAGTGAATAACCAGTATTTTGTCAAGTCAACCAGTGTGTGTTAATTAATTAAATTCACCTTTAATGAAACAATAATGTTTTAAATTTAAATTAAAACTCTTTAACTTATGTTGTTTGCATATTTGTTTTGTTTGTGAGTCAATGCCATAGTTATTTATTTATTTATTTTTAAATGCTGTCTTCCTATTATGTTAGTTGTTTTTTTGTTTTTTTTAAATGCATGAACTGTTTGTGACAGGTACGAAAACTATGTTTTGAAGTAAATTCCTAAAGACAACAAACTACTACAAAATTGCCTTACATGTCATTTTTAACTGTGATGTCTCCTTGAGAAACTCCCTCTGTTAAATGAAAAAAAATTAAAGAAAAGTCTTACCTTGAATATCTGCAGCACATGCTGTCAGCATTATCAGTACAAGAAACCACTTCATCTGATACAAAGATAAAAGATGCCATTGAAAAGATTAGATTAGATCTAATGAAAGCAGTTCTTTTGCATTGTCACTAACACTCTGTGTAACATTATCGTAATATGCGATATGTAATATTATTATCATTATTTGCCTTAGTTACAAGAAATGATACTGGAGAAAATGGGTCAATTCCTACATATTGCAGTTTAGAATGTTTCAATCTTACCTTGAAACTTTCTTGATTTTGTGTGCAGCTGTGAACAGGGTTGTGAGTTGTCAACTCTTATTCCTTCCCCATTTCTGTCTGTGCCCATATGTTTCCTTCCGTTATCAGTTCTTCTTTTAATTTTGTTGGTTCAGGTTTCAGCAATACAAAAGGAGTGGCCATGTTGAAATATTCCCTGTTCTGTATTACAAATGCAAACGGTAGGACCTCAACATTCTTATCAGGTACTCCATTTAACCCTTGTGTTGTCCTCGGGTCAAAATGACCCGCAGCTGTGTTCAACCAAGTTCTATTTTATTTCTATATTTTTGGGGATGTTTTGGTTTAAAGAAACCCTCACAGCATCCTTGTCACCAATGATCCCAAAAAATATGAAAATATAGAAATTAAATAGAACTTGGTTGAACACAGCTGCGGGTCATTTTGACCCAAGGACAACACGAAGGTTAAGGTAAAGTAGACCTGAATGTGACCGTTTTTTGCTCATGTGTTCAAAAATCCTGAATTCAATTTAAGCCCTGTAATATTAAATGTTGGGGGTGCAAATGCAAACAGAAAAAAAAGCCTTTGACGGTATGTAGTTCTCAAGGGAGCTTCCCTGTCGCAGTTCCTCTCAGGGAGTCCCCAAAACTGTTTGGTCCACATTCCCTGGAGTGATATTTAGATCATGTAATTCTGGGTCTCCCAGGGGGAAAGGATGAGGTCTCACATGTGGACAACAGAAATCATGCCATGGAATAATTATGTTGAAGCCTCCACCGTGGGAATGCTGCTCCTGTAGAGAGTGAACATAAATAAGATTACCGTTATACAATATTAAAATTGTGCTCAGCAGTAAAAATGTAGCTGTCCTCTGATGATTATAGAGGGTCCTCCGATGTTAGAGCTGGAGATTTTTCCTACTTGACGGCTACATAAATCCAGACACAGGGTCCCATCTGGTCTAAATACAGTGCCAAATGTTGCCTCATTGTTTCCGATGAAGAACTTTCTCACCATTTTTCCAGCATCCCTGAAGATAAAGAAGTCATTGGCAGTAGTGGGTGTAGCCAAACAGAAAAGACTGGTCTCAGCTGAGGTCTCTAATGTCCTAAGCATTGAAAATAAATGATCATGCATGTTGCTTTTTCACACTGACAGTTACAGTGATTATATTGATTCATTTTCTGTCTTGATGTTGTCAGTTCCACATGAGCTGTGCTGGTTTGCTGTAGGAAGGTGAACATTTTACCTGACAGATTGAAAAAGAGAATAAATTGATATTTTTACAATTTAGGATCAAATACGGAAAAATCTGTTATATGGGTTGTTGAAATCTGAATGGCTTACCTTTAAGAACTGTTTTCCATGTGGGGAAACTCTTTGAATATTTATGAAAAAAAAGACTGTCCCATACAACTAGAGGAAATACTGTTGACAAATTCATTTTTAATAGCCCATGGCTTTTTAGTTGGATCATTTTTTAATCCATTCTACGCGTAAAATGCCTTAGTTTTGGGCACCAAAGCTACATGGTTGGGATTAGGAAAAGATCATGGTTTGGATTGAATTAAACACTTTATTTGTCCAGTTTTGTTACATATGTAAGTTATGTTAGATTATGTACATTACACAAGTTAAACACATTGCGAAAGTTCACTTACGTTACATGAAATACCTGTTGACCTCCGCTTTCTCCCGGACTTCTCGGTTGTTGAGATTGGCCATGGAAAATTATGCAAAAAACTTTACATGTCGCTTCATAAAATATTGTTAAATTATCAACATGCACACTATAATAGGTTAATATAATTAAATATAATAGCTCCTTACTTTAGCAGCTGAGAGATTGCTCCCTCCTGGTAGGTTACATCGGACACCAGCTGGCTAACACAAGGAAACTGAATCCATGGGCACCATTTACCAATGTGTGTGCTTGATTTTCCAATATGTATGCACAGTTTAGGAATCCATTCACATGGTTTATTAATGCATGTGCATGGTTTATTAATCCCTCTGCACACACTTTCACAAATGTTTTTTTCTACCAGATGACCCCTAGTGGGCTCCGTCGATGGCAAACTCTTCAAATATGTTGTCAAAAATACATCAAACAAATTACTGTTTCTAAAATGTCGTTGCATGATACAACACAGCATTTCTGTGTACCAGTGCCTAATTACAAGTCAGGCCCGTCCTCCCACTGTCATCTCTGACCCTTCAAATTTAACTTGAAAAGACTTATTCTGTGTAATACTATGCATAAAGAGCATATTTTGCTTGTTTATATACAGTGGTGTGAAAAAGTGTTTGCCCCCTTCCTGATTTCCAATTTTTTTGCATGTCTGTCACACTTAAATGTTTCAGATCATCAAACAAATTTAAATATTAGTCAAAGATAACACAAGTAAACAGAAAATGCAGTTTTTAAATGAAGGTTTTTATTATTAAGGGAGAAAAAAAATTCCAAACCCACATGGCCCTGTGTGAAAAAGTGTTTGCCCCCTCCTGTTAAAACATAACTGTGGTTTATCACACCTGAGTTCAATTTCTCCAGCCACACCCAGGCCTGATTACTGCCACACCTGTTCTCAATCAAGGAATCACTTAAATAGGACCTGCCTGACAAAGTGAAGTAGACCAAAAGATCCTCAAAAGCTAGACATCATGCCGAGATCTAAAGAAATTCAGGAACAAATGAGAAAGAAAGTAATTGAGATCTATCAGTCTGGAAAAGGTTCTAAAGCCATTTCTAAAGCTTTGGGACTCCAGTGAACCACAGTGAGAGCCATTATCCACAAATGGAGAAAACATGGAACAGTGGGGAACCTTCCCAGGAGTGGCCGGCCAACCAAAATTACCCAAAGAGCGCAGCGACGACTCATGCGAGAGGTCACAAAAGACCCCACAACAACATCCAAAGAACTGCAGGCCTCACTTGCCTCGGTTAAGGTCAGTGTTCATGACTCCACCATAAGAAAGAGACTGGGCTAAAATGGCCTGCATGGCAGAGTTCCAAGATGAAAACCACCGCTGAGCAAAAAGAACATTAAGGCTCGTCTCATTTTTGCCAGAAAACATCTTGACGATCCCCAAGACTTTTGGGAAAATACTCTGTGGACTGACGAGACAAAAGTTGAACTTTTTGGAAGGTGTGTGTCCCATTACATCTGGTGTAAAAGTAACACCGCATTTCAGAAAAAGAACATCATACCAACAGTAAAATATGGTGATGGCTAGTGTGATGGTCTGGGGCTGTTTTGCTGCTTCAGGACCTGGAAGACTTGCTGTGATAAATGGAACCATGAATTCTACTGTCTCCCAAAAAATCCTGAAGGAGAATGTCCGGCCATCTGTTCGTGACCTCAAGCTGAAGCCAACTTGAGTTCTGCAGCAGGACAATGATCCAAAACACACAAGCAAGTCCACCTCCAAATGGCTGAAGAAAAACAAAATGAAGACTTTGGAGTGGCCTAGTCAAAGTCCTGACCTGAATCCTATTGAGATGCTGTGGCATGACCTTAAAAAGGCGGTTGGTGCTGGAAAACCATCCAATGTGGCTGAATTACAACAACTCTGCAAAGATGAGTGGGCCAAAATTCCTCCACAGCGCTGTAAAAGACTCATTGCAAGTTATCGCAAATGCTTGATTGCAGTTGTTGCTGCTAAGGGTGGCCCAACCAGTTATTGGGTTTAGAGGGCAAACACTTTTTCACACAGGACCAGGTGGGTTTGGATTTTTTTTTCTCCCTTAATAATAAAAACCTTCATTTAAAAACTGCATTTTCTGTTTACTTATTTTGTCTTTGACTAATATTTAAATTTGTTTGATGATCTGAAACATTTAAGTGACAAACATGCAAAAAAAGAAATCAGGAAGGGGCAAACACTTTTTCACACCACTGTAGCTTTCCATTTTCAGATTTCGGAATTTATGACAGCTGATTCTTGATCAAGGTACAGTATTTCCTTAATTTGAATTAGGTTAGAAAAAAAAAGCATCATTCTTAAGGGTATTAATCTTATATTATGAATTGTTGTTTGTACTTATCTGTTTAGAATTATTGTTAAATTGGTTAATGCAAATTTGTCCCCTCCTTTGTCTTCCTATGTTACAGGAGTGTGTCTGTTTAACGCATTTATGCACGTGACATCCTACTGCATGTCTGTGTGTCTGTTTGTCAGTGTTTATGGAGGAATGTTTGATCATGCGTCACAAACAACTACCCGTTATACGAGTTCTCTGCTCTTCACTTGCTTCATGATCAGTAAAAATGACTTGCTGCAGCAGAACATGAAGGGACAATCTGTACTGTCACAACCAAATATCATATCCTCTCTGCAGAGGACTGTGATGGAGGAGTCTTCACACTCCTCTCTCCAACTGATGTGATGAGATCCAGCAGTGGCTGGGGAGAGGCCTGGTGCTCAGTGCTAATGTTTTCTGGAGAACGGAATCAGATCAGCCGGAGGGTTGAACCCTGGAGAGGGATCAGGCCGAGACGACTAGACAGAGCACTCTCAATCCAGCAGGGAAAGACTTCTAAGTTTGACTGAGCTTCCAGACAGAATGAGACATGGGAGGGGGAAAGACAGACAAGACAAGACAATGCTGTTCAGAGTATGAAGTTTATTTTAGAAACATTTCACAGTGGTTACAATTAGCACATTAGGACATTAATAAGGAAGATAAAAAACAACAACTGAGAACTAAATTCAAATAAAAAGGTGTACAAATAAATCCATTAAACTGCATTTAATGTCATTGAAGGGTGACAATAAATCTGAAAAAAAAAAAAAAAGTTGGTCAAGCTGCTGCTGCTATTAGAAGAAGTACAAACACATCGCCCTTCCCAGAATTAGATTATGTAACTGGATTAGTGGATGTACTGGATGTATAAACCCCAATGATGAAAGAAACCTTGAGTTGCAAAAAAAAGCTGCTTTAACACGTTAACATTGTACCATGTTTACAAAATGTAACCATTCCAATATTTTTACATAACGAGAGACAATCTGTCTTCATTGTTGGCTTTGTTTTGCTGTATAATTGTGGAGTCTTGGTCACTATGTCTCTGTGTTTGTGTTCTCTGTGAATAACTGGGCATTTGCGTCCATAATTGTCGTGGTCCTACATTAGCAGTGATTGCTTGCACCCGTCCTCTGGATCAGTCCTCTCCCAGCCCTGTCGAATGCGGGTGAGGGTACGGTCCACGCAAGGCAGGACAAGAAGAACCTTTAGCGCCAGCACCACAGATGGCACCACCAGACAGAGCATGTAGCCCGGAGGAGTGTACCATTTGTAGGAAGAGGAGTTAAGGAACATTTTCCAGCCGTACAAGTAGGTGTGAAGCGAACAGAAGAACAATGTCAGGTAGCCCAGCTTGGACTGGAAGAGAGAAGAACAAGTTAATAATATAACTTTATCCTCAAGGAATGTGTGTACGTTCACTGATTCACACAGTTACACAGAAAACATGAATGTAATTACTGTGTAAATGACTTGGTAAGATGGAATGTGATTAAATTGTGTTTTTTAGGAGTCTGACTCCCTTTTGACAATGAAAATATTTTACAACGCTAAAGAGAAAAGAAATATTATACAAATATACTTAACTGTTACGTATAATTACAGTTTCTTTCACAGAGTGGTGGTAAAGAGTGGACATAAAGTTGACCGAAGGCTGAACGATCAAAAATGTAAGTTTTTCAAGATTGTGCTTTGTTTATTTAATTGGTGTTTAATAAATGAATGTGTCATTTAATGACGGATTTTTAGATGACATTTAATTGTATAGATGACATTGCTTGTCATCTATAAATGCATATATGTAAAACTCAGTCAAAGTTACTGCTCTGAACAGGGTTTTAAATGCTGTTAGTAGTGTGCAGCATGCCTGCAGGATTTTATTTCATATCAACGTATGTTAGTATCCTTCCTGTGACCAAAGTAAAAAACTGCAGTGATAGACTGACCTTTACAGAGAGATACTCTCGACATGAACATGTGCACACATTGCAACACATTCATCTACGTAGAGGTAATCCAACTACTGTCCATTGGGAGTGTAGACACGCACACACACACACACACACACACACACACACACACACACACACACACACACACACACACACACACACACACACACACACACACACACACACACACACACACACACACACAGACACACGTGCACGCACATTCACAGATTCATTCCATACACTTGAACAAAATCTTCAGACTGCAGCCCAGGATAATGTATGCCTCCAAATTACATTTGATGAATAACTTAACATTTAAAGCGCTGCTCTAATTTGGGCTGGAGTAAAGGGGAGGGGGGGAATAAGAAAATGAGCTTGACATGACCCAGTTCCATTTATGAATGATAAACATTTGTGTGCCCACGTAAAAACAATCAGGGAAGGAGGTAAATATCCCCAACATACTTTTCACTGATTACTTCCAACACGACTTGGAAAACAGCAGTCTGACCTACGCAACCATTTTCCATCAGAGCGGAAGCACAGCACTGTCCCAATCAGTTACAGCTTGAATCTTGGCTGATGGACATCTAGTTTTTCTACAAGTATCAACATTCCTTAAAGGCCCAGTAGCCTTTCCACGCTAACTGAACCAGTAGAGTTGCAGTACACTGAAGATGTCATGGTGCACTTTATAACATATTTCCAGCAGACGTATTGTAAGTGAATACCAACTCAGCCTTTTTAAGGTTGTGAGGATCTCCGTGTTAAACAAAACATCAATCTGGTTGTCATTTGCAGCTTTTTAAGGCCTCGCTATATTCGAGAGATGATAATTTGTCCCAAATTAAATTCCCCTGTTAGCTATTAGTTAGTATTCATTTTATTAGAAGCTGGCTAACGAATTACAATATAAATGGCTCTGAAGTAACCAGCAATATGCCTTTATGTAATTGTGTTTTGTTTTTGTGTGATAAGAGAGCCTTTGTTTTCCTTCATTTTTTTTTAAAGTGAGTTGAACATTAACTGCCCATTTTTCAGGAAAATACGTTTGTCATTTTAGATTTCTCAGAAAACCAATTCAAATGCAAAAACTCTAATATTAGTACAATACTGCTTGGGACACCATAAGCCCAGAAACACAGAAAATACCCTCATCCCTCCACTTGTGACTTAAGTACTCCAGACTAACTTTTTACATTAATCAGGTGCACTGAAAACATTTTCACCGAGCCTTTGGTCCTGACCGGCTCCCTCTCAAAAGGTCCACTTGACCGTGCTGCTCTCCATTTCAGAAGGACTTGTGACACTAACATAAACCCCAAACTGTCAAATAATGCTGCTTTCAGATGTTTCAGGTTGCATGTGCGACCAGAATAGCCACACACTGGAGCCCTGGACTTAATGTGCTTCATCATGTAAACAGGACTCATAGATTGGGCCAAATGTCAATGGGATGCACAGCTAAAGTAGAGTTCTGTGTTTATAACGCGAGTGTGTGAACACACTTAAGCTCACACTCCCGACACTGCATTTCATATGAATGAGTCACACATGCAAGTTGCTACCTGTATGAAGCTGAACTCTCTCCAGCTGAGAGCATTGCTGACGGAGGGGAGAGAGGATATTCCCAATAGGAAATACAGGCCAAATCCCAGAATCCCCACAGAGTAGTAAGAGTCAGTGCGCCAGGCAATGGTGGTGTCAAACTCTGACGTTCGGTTCTCCTTGATCTTAAAGTGACAGCAAACAAAGCAGAGAATATGAACCATTTATGCACTTATGGAAACAGACAGCTTATTCAAAACCTATAATTTTTTCATCCAGGTGTCTTACCTGTAAGATAGTATGTGCTGAAAGCCTGTATCTCACATAATATCTGCGGACAAAAATGACAAAACTGTTTAAAGACAAATGTGGAAAACTCGGATTAGCATAACTGTTACATATCCAAGATAGTATTTATCCGATTCAGAATTATTTAATTCTTTTAAAACACTCCTCGTGTTATTATATTCGTCTATGGTTTCTCATTATCATTCACAATGTTTTAGCTGCAGTATATTTAAGGCAAGTTCTTTAGCGCCCAACAATTCCTGATCTTGTAGAGACTGAATTTAAATCTAAATTGTCTTTCTGTGTTGTGTTTCAACTGTGATCTGTGTTGCACACTTGCATTATGTGAAAACTGACTTGTCTACATCTCAACCGGAAAAACTAAAAACCTTTGTCTACTGAGAAAAACTGTACTTCAAATTATCATGCTTTACAATTGCCCTGCTAAGTGTTGCAGTTACCGGGTTATTTGACATTTAACTACAAATAATGCTGTGAAATACAACAACCCTGCAACCTTATTCATATCAATGAGGGCAGAATACATTTTTGAAATACCTCTCGGGATAAAATGATTCTGCTCAACAGCAGTGCAAACAACAGAGACTGAAATGAACATTAAGTTGAATCATTAGCTCCCTAATATAGTTCTAACACAAACATAAAATGAAAACCTTCATTTATTTAGTGTGTGTATGTATGTTAATTGACGTTGCACAGCAAGTGATGAACAGAACAGACTTGTGTAAATATCAAGAGTTCCCTGGGTACAAAACAATAGACATATCTGTATTTTCTTACTGGACTATCATTGTTCTGAATTTCCCTTGTCATATGTGTATGTAATGCAATATTTGTGTGTAATAATAAGGGAGGAAGAGAGACTAAAACACTTTGAGAAAGACAAAAAGAAACAAGTGGATAAATAAAAAAAAGAAGATAAAAAGGTAGGGGTACATAATGATCAATAATAATTATCATTGCATTTACAATACAGTACAAACATGTTCAGATAAGTTGAATAGAGGTGTGAAGATGCGTGCAGCTGTTACCGACCTTATGGGGATGATGAGAGTGTACAGCACATGTAGGGAAGCAAAGGCTAGTGCGAGCAGTCCAAGCTGTTTCCTGCACAGCATCCAGCGATCCAACCAGTCCGGGAAACGCCTGAAACAAATATGCGTTAGACTAGTATGATACAACTCGAATATATTCAATATTGTACGCCTCTGTGCAGGCACTTTATATCAGTCCAGTTTTGATTTCTGACCTGTATTTGGTGCCTCTGTAGAGCTGAAGGAAGCCAGCTATGACCCCAGGCAGGTAACACAGAGCTAGCATAATGAGAGACACAATGGGAAACACCTGAAATAAAGAGTATAAACACAAAGGAGATTATTGTGAGGATAGCATGCACAAGATTAAAGTAAAATGATTTCTAAAGGAGCATACCTGGAGGCTATCTTTTCAAAGGGGAAGAGCTAATAATGTTAGCTCTAAACTGTATACATTGTAAGATAATAAACAACATTCACCTTGTTGGCTAGAGACACCATGATTCTGAAAGAGATGTCTTTCCCCTGTTCAACATATGCATAGATGATCTCTCTGATGAGCAGATAGAAGAAGAAGAAGGCGGTGAGGCCAATGGCCAGGCGTAAGGGCAACCTCCACTCAGGGAACAGCTGCAGGGTGAAGTCCTCCAGCTCTCTGGCTGCTGAGAGAGACCCCCTGTCCAGAACTGTGAAGCCCAGTTTGGTAGCCGTCTCTGCTACTGCCTGCTTTGCTTCAGCACTGTTCCCACACAGGTACACCTGGATCATGAAAACATCCATCGTTTAAAGCACTAGAAATGACCCATTTTAGGATTATATGTCTTGATTGCTTCATATTTATGCAATTATGTTTATACATTTGTACACACAATGATGAAAGCGTGGTTTACACTGTAGAGACCTAAAAGTGCACTGATACTGTGTACTGTACAAATGCTAAATTTAGTTAAGGAAAGCAGGTATAAACTAAAAACAACACACACCTATGTCATCCAAATACGATACACCGCAATGCATAAACATGCACCCCCCCCCCCAAACACATACATATATACAGACATAAGCACACACCATACACACTCTCCCCTGTGTGGTTTTTGCTGTCTTCTGGGACCGCACAAGCATATTAAAATGAAACAGAAAAACCCACATATGCTGCAGCTTTGCAGTACAGAGCGAGAGAGCGAAACACGTGATGGGGAGCTTAAATCTAAGAGATAGTGTGGAGTTAATTGATTCAAGGATACATCAGAGATGGCATTCACAGCAAAGACATCAGGCTGACTCCTCAGATTTGGCGTCTTTTACTTGGAGTTGGTTTGATCAAAACTTCAAAATAAGTTAATAATATAATTTGGACTGAAACCCTTTCCTTTCTGAAAGAGACTATTATTTGTATCTTGTTGGTCAGCATCCACTGAGAACACATCAGAGAATTGTCAAATGCTCGTGGCTGCGCTGTTGAAAATCAATGACAAACAATTTGTTTCTATCCAAAATGAGATATGTCAGCATTCAAACAAAATTATACATTCCTAAATAGCAAAAGAAGAAAAATCAAAGTTCAGTGCTAGTCAAACTTTAGCAAATGCTAAATATACTTTTCCAACAAAGATGTTACCACCACAGACATATTCAGTACCTGCCTACTGGCATCTGAGGGTCCATTCTGCAGGGCCCAGGCAGACAAGGTGTTAAAAGCTTTCACCACATGAGCTCCAGGGATTAGCCTGGACAATAAAAAACAACAACTTTTGCTTCATGTTTTGCCAGTTGTTGGAGATTCAAACCACGTGGTCCATGAGACGTCAAAATATTTTAGATTATTACAGTATTGCCTAATTTCATTTTACCTCTGCAGATACTGAGCATTAGCCTCTGGGTATAGATTCTTCCGGAGGTTGTTGCTGACATCCACCAGCACCTTCCAATCAATGAAATCAGTGGAATAGATGAAAAAAAAATTGAAATTAACCAATTGCTTTGTTAAACAATGACTGTGCAACAATGTACCTTCCCCTTGAGTTGAGGTGCAAGTGTCTCCAGGAAGTCATAGTTTTCTCTGTGAATACAAATAAAAACCAAACCGGCTGCCTGGGCTGCTTCCCCATGGCTCAACGCCTGCACAACACACACAAACACAGCACAACTGTCATGCATGGCCATTACGCAAGGCAACATCAACTGCTTCAACGTGTTCTGACACACTGGTTCAGTTGTTGCACGAAAGATGAAAACTGAAACACACAAAATATCAGTGACCTTGTTTAGCTAGTCAGCTTTAAAAACGTGATAAGAACTGTTTATTTTTTTCCCTCCACACCATCTATGCACTTTGACTTTTACCAACATAGTTATTTGAGTAGATTTAGGATCATTCTGAAAAACACATGCTGAAAAAACAGCTGTAAATTACAACAGCAACTCTCTAAAACATCTTAGAAAAAGTCATATTTTAGAACCTGAGAAGACCTCGTGCAACGTACCCGAGTCCCCACAGGCAAGGGGCCACAGCTGTGAGGTCTGCGGCTGCCGTACACCACCTTGTAGCCAGTCTGGAGCAGACGCTGGCCCAAAGAGCGCCCCAAGTCCCCCGTCCCAAAGATACACAGTAGCTTCTGCTCAGGGCCAGCTGCCATGCTCAGAGGACACAGCAGCACGCTCTCTGAATTCACCTCCTTTGACATGCTGCTCAGTCTGGCAGCCGACATGGCCACAGTCTGATACAAACGCTCAGGATATCTCGTCTTTTCAAAGAATTGAACACTTTACCAGGTCCTCTGTCAATATGAGACAGCTGTGTTCAAATATGAAAGTAAATATGTCTAGATTGAAGACAGATGTAACAAAAATGTTTTCAAATTAGTAGCTCTTCCGAGTGATTCTGGAAAAGGTTTCAGCCCATCAAGTTCATATGTCTTCTCTTAAACTTTCTAGACTGACAGAGTTTTGAGTACTCAGTCAGTTTTTATGTTGGCCCACCCCCTCCCATTTTAGGATGGGCTCAGGGTGACCTCATTCTCAACTTGGAAACTCCATGGCAAAAGGTAGGAGGCTCAGGCATGTGTGCCTGCACTGGTGTGTCAGTGAGCTGTTATGTTTTCTTTGTGAAACTCTGTGTCTGTCTATGTCTGTGTTTGTATTTGGCTTGACATTGTCCTGGGATTTCAAGTATTATCATTTTCTGAGAAACCAGTGGACCATCTGTGATAGATTAGGCAAGACTGGAAAACAACCCTTTAATTCATTATATTGTCTGGCAAACTGCTGTGTTTTTTCCAGTTTTACTACATCACTGCTATAATTTCGCAAGTGAAATTCCAAGTTCATTTGAAGACAAGAAGGGAATGTACAACTCAAAAAAGTGTCATTGTCACACGTTGGGGCATTTACACAGAAACCAAAGAGCAAAAAAAAGTTACAATTTCAAACTAGTGGCTTAGATTAAATGCAAAGCGACACTTTTGTCAGACAATAATGAGATTATGTGACAATTTACTATTCACAATTGTAGCTCAGTAACATTGAGCTCTGTACAAACACAGTATCTTGACCAATTCTAGGTAACAGTATGCAAACACAATGTGTTGTAATGCACCCAACCACATCCTCTCTTTCACTGCACAATCTCCATTATATGACCCAAAAATTAATATTACCTGATCAAGTGTGCAAGTACTTTAACAAGAGTGAAAAACAAATAGCACACATTTCTATTAGCAGGAGGTTATTTGTGTTGCGCTTGGTCATTGATATGGTGGTCAGTAGAGGCATTCTGATTCATGGAGTTTTGCAGGCAAACCTACCGATTACAGTCTAATCTGCACTCTTGTGTTGTCCCAATGAGTAATTAATGTTCTCAGCCTCATAACCGAGGTTGGCCCCTTTGTGAAGCCCTTCTTATTTTCCCGGAGGTCCAGAATAGCTCTACTGGTCAGGGTTGAGGTAACCCGCAGGTCCAGTGACCTGTGATTACTCCCTCTGCTCTGCTGCTTCACTAAGTGGCCGGTGTGTGTTTGTGTGAGCATGTGTGTTTACACGTGACGCACATATAATGATATTTTACCAGTGTCCACACACACGCACACGCACACGCACACACACACACACACACACACACACACACACACACACACACACACACACACACACACACAGATACTGTAATTAAATTTGTTGCTGATCTGGTTTCTTTGCCAGTATTTAGCCTGAGAATTTACGAGCAATTAATCTGCTGCTTGGTAAACAATCACTCACTTATACTTCCTCCCACAAGATCCTGAAGTCCAAAGAGAAGAGGATAAACAAAAAAGGCTTGATAAACAAAAAAATAAATCTAGACTTTGTGCATCAGTAAATAAGAACTAAAGCAAACAAAAGCCAGGCTGAAGTGAAAAGCATTTAGCTAGTCTGGTTGTTTTATTCCCCATATTACATGGTCAGTTATAATTGACCCAGATTTCCTGACCCTCTGAAACCAGGCTCGAAGATCAACAAGTAAAAGCCCAGGCACAGAGCTAGACCTCAGTGAGCACAAGAACTGCAGTCAAGCACTCGTGAGCTACACACCAAACAATCTAGCTTAAAACAGTGTGGGTGGTTTCCTGATGATCAAAACAAAACTGAGTGGAAGCAGCAATCACATATCAAATGTCAAGTCTGGAAAAAGGCACTCGCAGGCAAGGGTGATGATTGGACTATTCAGTATTCCCAGGCTACAGCCATTACCATGATTGGCTTTACACTGCTCAATATCTGACTGTCTAAGCAAAATGCATTAGAGCCACAAGTCTATGCTAATGAATTCTGGTGCATGAAATGAGACTCACTGATACAGTAACATCCTGCACTCTCTATCATTGTAGTATATAATGAAAATGATTGATTTTTGGTAACAATTCTCAAGGTTTGAATGCATTTTGCAGTGTTTGTTTAGTGCCGCTTTAAAACAGCTCCAATAAATGTATAATTGTGACCATGGTGGAACAAAGACCTTAAAGTAGAAGGAATGAAGATGTGGATTTTCTACAGTGATGGGGTTATCAGAGCAGATGGTCCCAAGGTAATGGATTATGAGATACATAAATAACTGCAGCAGTTATTCAGCGGAGGGCATGGTCAGGGGGGATAAATTATTAATGATCTACAGCAGAAAGATTTGTTGCAGAGTGTGATTTGATGTCTAAAAGAGAGGAAGACTGTACAGATAAGAGGGTGAGCATGTTGGAAGTTGCTCTTGACAATGGTTCCACAGTACTGCAGCAGTTTGGTGGGTAGAAGTACTTGGATCTGAGGTGTAACCAAGCCAAGGAGCTGCTGTGCCCGCAGGGCAAAAAAAAGCGGAGCGAAAAACTGGTCTGAGGCCGATTTTTGCAACAGTGACTTTTCCCTCTTCTCGCTTCACCTCCTCTGCACGACACATCTGCTGTTTGTGTTTCCCTCAAGGCTCAGAGTGTCCTCATATGAGCCCCCTCAGCTATCCTTTTAAGGTTATGTTTTGGGTTGCAGGCCACGACCCAACACAGACGGAAAGGCCACAATTCAAAAGCAACTTTTCTTAAGGTAGAAATATGAGCAGGCCAGGCTGACAAACAACCCACATATACTCCCATCATTTGCTCAGAAAATGGCTCAGCTGTCAGAGCCCCCTTTTTGTAAACGCGTTAACATGAGTAACAGAAAAAAATATAAGTCCAGCTGGCTGGTTGGCAGCCGATGATGTCCTTAGTGAAACTTATCTTGGCTTTGGACAGTGTTGCAAGCTGTGCGTCTCTTTCTCTCTTGCGCTCCTCCTCCTCCTCTCTCCCTCCCTCAGCTCTCTGGTCTATCATTGTGATCGTTGTAGAGATTTACAGTGAAATCTCCCTACTGACCCCTACCGCTCTGGTGCTCAATGAGTGGCCTGTAAAGTTAATGGGTCAGATCCAATCTTTCCTTGTAGCACACTTCAACCCCCCCCCCCCACCACCACCACCTCACACACACACACACACACACACACACACACACACACACCCTCACTCTAACGTATTTTCCTGTCTCTCTTTCTATCTCTCACAATGCAGAACAGTACCAGGATACGGCCTCAGCTTTATATGGGTCCTAATCACAGTGGTTATAAAACCTGACTGAAAGACGGGGAAATAGTCCAGTTAACACTGATGTATGCAATATTAGAGGGGCCCTGAGGAATTGAGACTCTGGATATCGGGTGTGCTTAGTGTGCAGAGTCGACACTGTCCATTCTGTGCACAAAAAGTAGAACTAAAATCACGTGACACCGTTTGGACCTTAAATGCCTAAATTTTGATAGCTGCTTATTTAGTCATTAATGTTCAATGTTACAGTAAAATACCCTTAAAATTAAAAACATTTTTCAGCTATAATGACTGATGTTTTAAAGGATAAGTTTTAAATAGTAAGGCTTTCAAATCCAACAGCCGCATTAGATATAGACATGTCTATGACATCAGCAGTATTATGTGGAATTTTCTGTGTCAGTTACGAGTACTACACTATTAGACACCTCAAACCCCTGAGAGGAATATATATCCTGAGACCTATGTGTGGGGACAGGCACCAGGCGTTGATGAAATGCAGCAGAAGCAGCAGCAGCAGTAACTGTGGCAGCACACGTTCCAAACTGAACCACGAAAGCTGACGCACTGGCAGACCAGGAGTGTAACCAGGACTTTTGACAGCTTAAATACTCCACTTTATTACAAAGGCTCTGCTGGATGTTGTAGCAAATAGTGTGTCACATGAGAGTATGGCAGTGTAGCCAAAATTGTCTGCTTGAATTAGCTTTGTAAGCTTTGCTCCATTTATGCCATTTAGGATTTACTCTGCCAAACTTGCAAAAACAAAGTTAACACCAACCTATTCTGAAATTACTGTAATTATTTCCATATCTTATATATAAAAAAAATAAAAAAAATTTTAAAAAAAAACCATCCCTTGCTAAACATACTAAAACAAGAAGTGAAACTAAACAAACAGGAAGCAGCATGGACTGTTCAGCACTTTTGTACAGAGGATGTCCACGGATCATCACGCTTTAGTGACTCATCTGTTACAGCAATCGACTGGAAAAACATTACGACAAAACCATTTAAATTAAGAATTTGTAAATAAAACATGTAAAAATGAAAACAAACGAAAGAAATTCTGTATGCTTCTAAGTCAGCAGTGCCTGACATACATCTTTCATGCACCATGGGGTATTGCAGACCTCAGTGAGCTGGAGAGTAAAACTTGACTCCCTGCATGTCTAACCTAATCTGCCCTCCTTTCTCATCTTTAATCACACCATTCACTCCTTTGTCTGTGTTTTTCCTCTCCATTTTACTTCCGATCCCATTCCCTCTCAGCTTCTACAACATCACATCCCACTCTAGAACAGAAGTCCTCACGGTAGTGAATATATAATTCATCCCCATAACCACACAACGCTGAATATTTCACTCTGACAGTCATGTATAATTATAGTTGACTCTGTGTCAAGCTGTCACTCCAGTGCCCCCTCTCTGGTATATTTTCTACACATCCCTTCAGGCCTCTAAAAACTTTCGGGTTGGCAGTGTGGGCTGCCTTTACGTCTTTTGGAGGCAGTAGATTGCTCAATTACTGTCAATCGTTGACTGGCAAACCACCATTCACACCTGGTCCCACCTCCAATGAAACACATTAAGGACTCACAATTACTGACAAAAATTGTGTTGCACTGAGTAGACATCCACAGAATGCATACTGTGGTGTTTAGGAAATGAGATAAAGCAAGCGGTAACGATCCTCATGAGGGTGCATAATGAGACTTAATGGGAGTTAATGGGGTTACACTGATCGGGAGAGCAGAGAGACCCCAGGTTAATACAGCTACTAACAGGACAGAGACTGAGTGAAGGAGGGTTTACCTACCCACCCACACACACACACCCACACACACACACACACACTGACAATATAAAGGCCTATCTCAGCGCTCGTGCCTGTAGCCTGAAATCATTAGATCGTTATAACTCTCCTCAGTTTAAGAATTATACATGAGCCCTCTCGAAGGTTCCTGTCTTTGATTCTCTTGTCCTATGCAACTGTTAGGGTTACACAAGCTGTGTGTGTCGGCGTGTGCACATGTGCGTGTTTGAAATAGTGTGTTCTTTCAAGTCTTTCGCGCTTAGCAGCAGTTAATTATATCAGGGTGAGTGTTACCTGTGCGGAGGCCTTTGATGAAATATGTTCAGAAAGGGGGGGGGTCGCAGAGAATGAGATGGGAGGAGAGAGCCAAGAGCAGCAAGCAGGGAAGAAAAGTGTCAGGGCACGCATGCATGTGCACGTGTGAGGGGTGATATATGGATATGGCTTGAAGAAAATAGAGATATTGGAGGGTATAGGAGGGATAATAGTGAAAAAGACAGGGAGCACTAGCAGGAGCAGAAGCGAGGAAAAGTGACAGAGAGCAGAAGGGGGACATTCATTTTTAATCGAGACGAAAAGTCAGCTTCACCGCAAAGAGAAAGGCAGATAGATGAGGTCCGTTCACATACAGCCACTCCAGCACACACACGCACAGACACACACACACAATGCACACACAATGCACACACAACCATGAACACCATACATGTTTATACACAACAAAACATGCACATAGTCACTCATAGTTTCAGTTAATAGCAAATCACGTTTGGCCCGTTTTGCTTTGTGTGTATGAAAGAGTGCATTTCACTGAAATTTTATGAAACCCGAGGGAGTGTTTGGATTATAGTTTTCCTTCATAATAATCAGACTTAAATCCTCCTTTTTAACTCTAATACTTTAATTCTAATTACTCCACACAAGCTTCAGTGAGCTGCAGACTGGGAGGGTCTTTATCCCCTGGGAGAGAAAGAAGGAGAGACTGGAAAAGACAAAGGCAGACAGAGCCAGAAAGAGAGGAAACGAAAGAAACGTAAAGTTGAAAGTGAAAAGAGGACACAACTAAACCAGTGAGGATAAGAGCACTGCCTGACTCACTGCAATTTCCTTGAACACTAGCATAAAAATGCTTATATTTATAAATGACAGGAGCAGACAAGCACACACAGCAACCACCAACGGAGTTAAAGACATTTGATGAGATACACAGAAGGAAAAATACAACCATGCCACTTGAAAATCAGCACAACAAATGGTTCATCGTGGAAACGGTGCTCAGAAATATTCCCTAATGCTGAAAAAAAGTAACGCGTCGGCCATGTATCCTAAATTTATATTTACATGTAGAATATGTAGAATAAAACAGTCTCTCATTGACTAAGCAAAATTTGGTTACTACTTCTGTTTTCCCCCTCCCCCCCATTAAATCCCTTTTCTGCTTCGCTGATGGCACTTTTGGTATGTATGCACCAAGAGGACATACCTGTGTCTGCCAAGCTGAAATAAACACAGTAAGTCAGTTCAAAAAGGTGGGAGGAAGAAGGGGGTAAAGTTAATTTAGGTCTACAGCCTGATTATAAATAGTTATTTTTATATAGTTTGAGCAATAGTTTGGTGAAAGATAAAACCAAGCAGAATTAAATCTAAATCTTATAATCATTGTTTATAAAGTAGCAGAAGGCACATGAGCACGTACAGTATGTGCTGGGATCACCGCCATGGCAACATTCACCCACACCCAGAGGATGTTTTCTTTTCTTCACACAGACACCTTTTGTTTGACCCAAACCCGTCCCACTGGTGGCAGAAAAGAGAAACATTGACTAAATACATTTGCAACTATGTTTCTTGTACCTTTAGCAGCAACAGCATTTAAATGATTACCCCCAGGTACAGCCAACTGAAAAGAAAGACAGAGACTCAGTGGGATCTAATAACACTTTACTGACCACTGGCCCAATGGGATTTTAGATCAAACCAGATCTGAACATGAGAACGAAACAGGAAGGATGTTTCATTTTCCCCAGGGGTCTCTCTCTCTCTCTCACACACACACACACACATTTCTCATTCCCTACTGTTATCTCTCTTCACATTGGCTGCTTTCATCCTGTTTCCAGAGCTGAGGAGATACACAACACACACACACACACATGCACACACACACACACACACACACACACACACACACACACACACACACACACACACACACACACACACACACACACACACACACACACACACACACACACACAGGTATATACAGACACAGTGGGCCCTATTTCAGGCTGCTGTCAGCAGAGGGACAGAGGGTAGAGGAAACACAGGATGAATTCTCCTCTGCCTCATTCCATCACACCGCCATGACACACCTATTTACCTCCTCCATCTATCTCCACACTGACTGCCTACCACCTTGGCTTGCCTGTGTGTGTGTGTGTGTGTGTGTGTGTGTGTGTGTGTGTGTGTGTGTGTGTGTGTGTGTGTGTGTGTGTGTGTGTGTGTGTGTGTGTGTGTGTGTGTGTGTGTGTGTGTGTGTGTATTTGAACGTGCGTGCATGTGTGTTGGGTGGGTATGTCTGCACATGTGCCAGCCTAAGTGTATCAGCACATTCACAGTGATGGAGTGAGGGGAGGTGGACACTGTATATTGTGCTCTGCGGTGGTACAACATGATGTGTCCCATCAGCGTTGGACTGAAACCCTGTGTTTTTTGTTCAGATGGTTGAACCACCGACGCTCATTTCCACAGGAGAGACTGAGGAAGTTTCTTCATTAAAGTTCACAGTGGTACCAAGCAAGAGGTTTCCCAAGCAATCCCTCCAAATGATGCCCGCTTAACTCAGTTTTTTTTTTTTTTTTTTTCTTTTGTCAACTCTTCAGGCTCAGGAGCATTCCTCTCCACCTGTTGTCATCCGATGGCTTCGCTCCACGCCCCATATGTCCTCCCACTAATATGAAAGACCCATTTTTATTGGGGGAAACACAAAGTGGTCTATCCAATTCCCCAACCTCATTTTTGCTCCGAGAGAAATGGTGCCTTGCTTTATGTCTCTCACACATGTGCACACATACACACTCACACACAAATGGTCCCTACCCTGCTGTCCTTCTATTCCCCAAGGCTACGGTCATGCATTTTCACTTCATATTAATTTTTTTTTGTTTGTTCTCTGTGGCTCTGTGTGATCCATGACCACAAAAAGAGAGGGAACAGACAGTGAGAGCAAATAAAATGGATATTAGCAGCACAGACACTCAGTATTGAGCTGTCCAGCGGCTTTATCTCTCACTGAAATACTAGCTAGCACTTCTCAGGGCAAACAAAAGAAATGCTTTCTGCACTTTTGTGCTGGCTCTGTATCCGTGCAGACATACAGCAGTCATATATATTGGCACAGGACCTTTTTTTATTCTTTTTCTAACTTACACTGATTACAAATTGTGAACAGTATATTGAGACTTTACATTTTCTTGAGAATCTTGTCCTTTGCTTTTACATATTTAAAAAATGTTTACTTTCATGAACCGCATTTTGACTTATCAATTAATCTACACAGCATCTAAGGCTCAATGAGTGTGAGATGTATTAGTATCAGATAAACAATGTATCGCTAGAGAACATGGTGTCACTAAGAAGGAATGAAATCAAGCTGAATACGCTTGGCAAATGATTATTAACTCCAAACATCACTTGCAGCCCTCTGTGACAGACAAGAAGAAAGTCTTTGTATTTGCTAAGAGGTGGAATAAAGAGGCCAAGGATCACATCATCCCAGATACAATTACAATTCTTGCATAAAAGATATCAGGCTGTTAATGCAACAATGCTGTTCATTCACTTCCTCTACCCACTTAGTTCATTTTGGTGCCATGAGGAGGCACTCAGTTTACAATGCTGAGCAGAGCACAGATACAGTTTCACATGCAATGATTAATATCATAATTTTCTACCAGTTAACACACTGAGAAAGTTCCTCAACTGTGCACTGATGCATGTTTGAATATCAAGTCTGCTCAGAGGCTACTATTTTTTGTCATTAAATATTCATTAACACGTGATAGTCAAATACCTCAAGGACGTTATGTATGAATTTTTGAAAAGTGCTTACTTGCTGTAATGTGGTTTAAGATGTAATTCCTGCTGGGTTTGCAGCAGTTGATTTGATTAAATTCAATGCATAAACTCTGTTCGTAATACTCGCACTCTTTTCATGGTGACAGCTCAAACATTGCCGGGTGACAAATTGTTGCGCATATGAAAAGGATTACATGCAGGTACATCCATATGCACAGTGCATACCGGTGGATATACAGACTGGCAGTGACCACTGGCAAAATACAAAAAAAAAATCTCTTCCTTATCCCTCAGCAGTTGATGGCAGTAAATCTTTCCTGTGTGTATGAGGGAGAGAGTGTGTGGCTGACAGTCGGCTGATGGGCTAACAACTTTTTTCTAGGCAGCCTATTCTCCAGTAACGTCTCGCCAGAACAATGGAGACCTCTTCAGCATAATAAACAATGCACACCTGGACA
The DNA here is from genome assembly GCF_029030835.1 of Brachyistius frenatus. Taxonomy (NCBI): domain Eukaryota; kingdom Metazoa; phylum Chordata; class Actinopteri; family Embiotocidae; genus Brachyistius; species Brachyistius frenatus. Next base: position 4,016,248 of record NW_027210619.1, on the reverse strand, counting down.
AATGTGACCCACCAGCCTTCCATCCCTGACCCACACAGAAACACACACAAACTGACACACATATATTCACGAGCACAATCTTGCCCACGGTAAACAGATAGTTTTCTTTTTTTATTAGTTGACCCGAAGCAGCGCAGCATTTCCATGACAAAGTCAGAAGACATTACTTAACGATACACACACAACCATAAAATAAGCCAAAGAGGCATCAACCAGAAATATAAAATTAGCATGCTGCCCAGCCAAACCACAAACACTGTCCCAGATGCTGAAAAAAGCTCCCATCAGGAGCACATACATAATGCTTAAGGGCAGGTAGTTATTTTCAGACATGATTATTAGCGTCCATAGTGTCAAGATATCTCTGGCTCTGCAAATAACATTTTGTATGACAACAATTAAATGGTATTAAATCAGCTTGATGAGCTTATTAGTTATGAATATACATAGTGGAGGGTGAGAAAGGAAGGAGAGTCGAAGAAGCAGGCAGCAGATCCAGATGTCAGAGAGAATTAATAAGCATCTTCACACACCGAGAGCAAAGACAAAAATGGAAATAATGTACAAATGGGTGCAAGAGTGCAAAGAAATTCTCAAATGCCTTCGCTGCCCTAGCATTTCCTTAAAAGAACTAAGTAACTGGGTAAAAATTTAAGTAGAATTGTGACACATTTCTGAGAAAGTTACATTCAAGAGGAAATTCCTTAAATGAACTGCTTTGTTTAAACCAAAATAAATACATTCATTTTTTTTGTCCTACTGAAAATGCAATTACATACACCAATGTTGAACTGATTGATTAAATTCACTTTCTCTCTTGATAGCAATTGTTCATGGTCCCATTCTCCTTAGAATTGTCACAAAATGTAATCTTCTTTTCCAGGAACCTGGCTGTAATTTCACAGAAATATATCACTTACTTTCTGAGAAAAGACCCTTAAAATAAATTACTACTTATATAAGAAAGGAGTCACCATTGAAACTGTCAGACAGATGCATGGAAACCTACAGCGTGTTGGGAGACAAAGAGTCTTCTTGTTACAGCCGTAAAAATCATAACATGTCAATCAATGTCAAGGTCAAACAATACTTGTACTGTTTCTAATGATCCCACATCATCAACCGTCTTTTACTTTCACTTCCGTTTTTTCTTCACAAGTCAGGATATCAGAAGACACACAGTTCAACACACCCTTTGCCGTCAACATGCATAAATACAGAAGTGCATGCAGTAAGTGTGTGGCCTGGGTGTGTGCATGTGTCTGTATGAGACTGAGGATGTGAGGATAATTTAATTATGGACCAGATAGAGCGGGTTACTGAGGTTAATATCCTGCATGCACTCTGCTCCTCTCCGGACACAGTAATTGCTTTAAGCACATTAGAAACTTTATTGGCTGCGATGGCCTTTTAAGACGTTACATTTTTGCTGCTTAGTGTCAGACAAGAGTCGTCCGGCTCTGCTTAGTGTCTCTGTCTCCCTCTATCTCTTTTTTTTTTTTTCTTTCCCTCTCCTCACCCCTGTCACTCACTTCTCTCTGCATGTGTCTCCTTGCCTGTATCTGGTTAATTGAGGCTCTATAAATATGATGAGATTTGTATAGCGCCTCATCCGTGGAGTTGGCTTGATGAGCTTTGACTGACAGATGATTAACTCCTCTTAACCCACAGAATCATTTGTCCTCGGAGGAACAGTTGCACTAATGACACCATAAAAGGTTTTTTGATGTGTCAAATTCTGGGGCTGAGCTCTTGAGAGAAAGAGCTTCCAAAACTCCCTGGAAAAAGTGCAACCCCCTCACTTTCTCTTTCTCTCAGCTGAGATCAATCCTCTCAGCACCACCTTTGTAGATATCGCCATTTTCACTTAACTAGACCTCTTAATGAGGATGGAGGTGACTGGAAGGAGTTATTAAAAAGTCCTCACCTTCCCCATGAGACCACTAAAGAGGAATTATACAATAAGTGCACTTATAGCCCCGGTTAGAGTTATTTCACATTCCTGTTGCCATAAATCCACATCCATTGCAGTCATGACAGGAGTGGAAAACGATTTCTGGTCCAAAAAGAATTTGGTGTTCTTTCCATTTTTTTTTAAGGGATCTGCAGGAAGATTTTCATTAGGAGCTTCAGGTGGGGAAAAAATGAAAATTACAGATTGGAGGGATGGTGGGAGGGGAGCAGAGACATGGGGAAAGTGATTGGGAGGAGAGAAGCGAAAAAAAACGATGTCACAGCTGACAGGAAGGAGAGCCAAGCAATAACTACAGCAGATATAGCCAATGTGCAGAGATAAATGATGTAATATCTGCATGGATCAATGTCTCTACTGTCCCTCGAAAAGGGGTCTCTCTATAAATTACATCATTATCCCTCCTACTACATGTTCGCGCACACCAATACACACATATACACCACAGATGCACTCAATCAGTATGAATTAAGATGTATGGCTGTGACGTCCCAGTGTCTCGAGACCACTATGTAAATGTCTTCCACCAGCTGTCCTGTCCCATCATCATGCAGATGGTAGGAGGAGGCAAGGAGAAAATCAATTTGTTATGATAGCACGATCCAACTAATGACAAATCAAGTGGCTTGACTTTTCACATGAATCCCATCATGTCCACTCATATTATAAAACCAAGATGCCATTAGTTGCACTTCATGTCACTAACAGTCCAACAATGTCATAGTGTTGTGTCTTTGCTAACAGTCCCACCTTGTGGTAAATTAAATCATTACACTGAAAACGATCATATCGAGGAGCTGGGCAGAGTCGCTGAAATACGAGACATTTTAATTTTCTTATATTAAAAAAGAGTGGATTAAAATCAATGGTATAATAGTACAGGAAATATAACAAGCTCTAGCCTTGTGTCACACCCCTTTACCCCCTGTATAATAACTATCATTTGGAAACTGTAGGATGTAGGGTTACTATGATGTGAAGTCTTTTTGACCCAGAATTGCTGGGTTGTCTGACTTAATTTAAACCTGTACTCCTAATGTATCAAATGCTATAGTTTTTAATGATAATTCATGATTTGGTATCACTAAATCACAGAAGCGACTTCTCTTTTACAGGTTTGGCACCTAACGTATACACTGCAAATTGACATTCAGCTCAATAGCAGACTCATTTATGAAGCTGTCTTTGGGATTATGATTTACTGTCTTTACAGCATGCATTGCTGCATCAGTTGCCACGACAGCAAAAATACAAACTGTCGCAAAAAGAAAAGACTCAACAAGATTTTACACATGCTACCGGTTGTGTGAGGGTGCAAAGCATGGCTTTCAACGAAACTCTTAGCATGGCAACATGCTCAGAAAAACAATTTAAGCTTAAGAATGGTAAACTAATGTTTACCATGTTCAGTATCTTTGTTTCATATGCGATCCTTAGTGTTAATATAGTGAAACGCCATTATATTTTACACCAGAGGCTGTTACGATCATAAAATTTAAGTTGACGATTAATTGTCATACAAATTGTTAATTAAATTGTCTTTTTCTTTTCATTTCAGAACACTATTATAGTATAAGCCTACTCATTGTTTAATGATATACATATATGTTATTGAGATATTTATTTGCTATGGCATTGATTTTGCAACTAAAGCCGTGACGTTAGTGTCAATAGAAATTAATTGAAAATATTTAAGTTTAAGTTAAGTACCTCAAGATAAACAGTTGTTGGCGCTAATTCTCCACTCATGTGCCTTCAAACGAGAGTAGAAGGTCAGGGAGAGGACATCATTAAATAAGCGCCTGTCCAACCTCAAAAGGTAGAAAACATGTGCTGTGTTCGGATTGTCCACTATACATTAGAAAATATAGTGGACACAGCAATGGAAACGGTGATGGAAATATAACATTTATGTCAGTTTCATCCATCTCTAATCATAAAGATGAATGGAAACGATTCTAACTTTCAAATAATTCTCAAATAATCTCAATCATTTGATTATTTAATAAGTGTAACAGGCCTAAATCCACCTTCCACACTTTTCACTTGATTGGCAAAAAATATGTAGACGCTCTACACTAAAACAACTAAACTAACTTAAATATTTGCTTTCATTAAGAGTTCTTATTAAAAATAATCATATAGTCCACCGCTCAGTCTCTGTTTAAAGTAAGGCAGTGTAACATTCTGACTTCAACACTTAGCTTTAGTCCACATCTATTTCCTCCTTAGATGCAAGAGTCATTTTCTCTTTAAGAGTTAGTTCAGCCCAGTCAAGTCAATAAATTTTTCCGACCAACTGCATCGTTTCAGTACAGTTAGGGGCATCCTATATTTCAGTGTAAATTTACCTGTAATCGAGGTAGAGAGTCCAGTGAGTTCAAATCCATGAATCTGCTCCTCTCCTCCTCCACAGGCGGTGGCCGTCGTGGCCACCCGTTTGCTGTAAATCGTCAGTCCTCCTCTCAGAAATCCACCTGAAAATAGTACTGTTTAATTTTCAATTAATGTGAAGTTTTCAGTTTTTGCATATTATGCAAATCACTTTCAGTTACTTCATCGTTCTTTATGGCTCCCATTTCTAATTTCAATGCTCTCGAAAAAACAGAACGCATGTTTTATCAACACAGTTTTGTCAACAGGGAGGCTGTGGCTCAGACGGTAGAGTGGGTTGCACATTAATCAGAAGGTTGGTGGCTCAATCCCCAGCTCCTCCTGTCCACATGCCTAAGTGTCCTTGAGCAAGACACTGAACCCTAAGTTGCTCCCGGTGGTGTACCATTGGTGTGTGAATGTGCTCCTGATCGCACCTTGCATGGTGATCTGTCTCATTAGTGTGTGAATGGGTGAATGGGAAAACCATGTTAAAGCGCTTTGAGACTGAAAGGTGATAAAGCGCTATACAAGTACAGACCATTTACTATCAAATTAAAAATGCCACAAGACAAATATTTCTAAAGCAATACAACTTCACATTTAACCCTCTCACACAGTTTTGTCTTCAGCACTGGGTTTCTATTAAGCAGGGCTGTTTTATTTTTTATGGTTATAAAAATTAACATGAGCTACTTCAGTTTAAACTAGCAGAGAAATTCACTCACTGGAGACTAATCATCAAAATGTATCAAATCCCGGTGCTCCATAACCTTCCTCGTCAACCACAAAATACTCAAACGCGACAACTCGGTCTGGAATAACTTTAACATGAACTTCTTGGCAGTAAAACGAATTCATCTTCTTACTATAGCTAGCTTGTTTACCAGATTCACTATGTTTTCTCTCCCTCTTTTATTTCCCCTTTGACCTCGGCGGACTGTTGACCGTATTGACTCTCTCTTTAGGCGACTAGCGGAACAATTAACCCTCCAGTGAATGAGTGAATGAATTCAACTGCCTTCTGTTAGATTTATCAAGGTAACACTCAATGCAAAATTTAGCTGAGAATCAATGTGGTTAGTTTGGTGATTATAAACCAAAGCATTGGTATCCAAAGGTGGTCCCAGAGGAAAACTTAAGGAATCACCGTATTCAGACTGTCAAATTTTCATGACAATCCATTCAATAGTTTTTAAAATATTTCAGTTTTTGACTAAAGTGACAGCTATGCTGCTAAACATCTTGATCCTGGTACATCTGATCTGTACATTCACATTCTGTAGCAACTGATATTGACACAGAATATATTATACTAAATGTCTTTTATATGTTATTCATTTATTCAAGCCCTACCAAGTGTGGATAAACTCACACTCACTACAGGGAAATCAGCCATTCAAGACTCAGCATCTACTGCTACACATTAAGCAGTTTCATCAGGGCACTCTGGTGCTGACACAATGAAGTCCTATTGATTCAGAGGGTGTAAGAGCATTTTTAAAAAGTATTCATTCTTTATATAAGCTTTGGCCTGTATAGAGTGCAGAGATGATTTCAAAAACTAAGTTATAAAATGTAACCACTCGTCCCTTTGATAAAGCAGGTGTCTTTATTTTTTTTTAATGATAAATATCTTAGTCCAGAAATGCCATTAAAGCACAGAAGGCTGCATATCTCATGAAGACAAAACAAATTGTAGAAGCCTGTTCTCAAACATCAAGAATCTGCCTTTATCTGTGTGTGTCAACTGCAGAAGGGAAATTGCTCAATCATTGCCTTTTCATCCAAGATGGAAGTTACAGGATCACTCACTTTCAATTGGGTGTGCTGGAAATATCTTATTGATCCGGATGTTAGTCAATAAAAAAATCCTGAAAGATGGAGATGAAAAGTCCCTGATAGTGAAAGAGAAAGGAGTTCATTGTCTTTAATGTACATTATCTAGGATAATGCTGCATCATGACAGTGTTGATTGTGAGAAAAGCCATGGTCTGGGGTACAGTTGCTAGGAGTAACCCTCTCCCTTTCTACCGAATACAAGACTCTCAGAGCCATATATGGGCATGTGTCTCACAGAGATGATGTCACCAAAGACAGAAGGGGCTCCCCTTTCATTTGTAGGAATGCAAAGACACAGCGTGGGTGTGTGCTGCTCTGGGCCATAAAGATAGACTTATGGTGAGGGTAGGGTGTGTGGCTAAGAGACAGACAGACAGACACGTTGTAGTAAATGAAGTGAAACAAAACTTGAGGAGGACGGATATTGTGCAATGATCATTACATCCAGATGAGAAGCTAAAGAGGAACTTTGCAGAGTTTCTTTAAGTTCAAGGTATGAGACAGGAGAGGCCTGAAATCAACGCATTAGTAGCTGTTTCATAGTATGAGCATTAGCTAGAAAGCACTAAAGGAAGTGAGGGAGAGGGAGTCTGTAACAGAGAGAGGGAGCGAGTAGAAAACAAGACACAGCTGCTTTCACTCTGGGCTGAGCTTGTTACTGATCTTCTGAAGGCTTCCTGTGTCAGCACCATGGGAAAATCAGGTGAGTGGACACTTTTTTTTTTTTTTTTTTTTTTACCTTTAATTGTAGCCTGTTTGATTGGTTTTTGAGTTACAACTTTGCCTCCATGAAACTGTGTTTACATGAGTGTGTTTGCTTGTTTACTGTATGTATTTGGGAACAGTGGTATCCTAAATTAGGCCAGAAAAAGTTTCCATCCTATTTTTAAGTTCTTAATTTCTCCCCCTCTATAATGCCACTGTTTCTGAGTGAGGATTAATCTTTCAGCCCACTTAGTAGATGCTGGCAGTATCTGCATTTTTGTTGTTTTGTTTGACCATTTGAATGTGCCTATTGTGTGAGCACTCGAGAGATTGTGGGACTTATGAAAAGGCCAGTGAGTGATAGGCACCAGGCGGTGTGTGTGTGTGTGTGTGTGTGTGTGTGTGTGTGTGTGTGTGTGTGTGTGTGTGTGATCAGGATGACGTTTTCTACTCCATCATCTCTCACTAAGTTGGTACTCGCTGTCTGAGGTCAGTCAGTCTGTAGGTTTCGGCTCAACTTTGCATTCTGCAGCCATGTCTGTGTCCTCATGTTGTATCATCACGTCTCTTCTGCCAGATGCTGTCAGTGGCTGTCTAACTCTTCCTGTCTCTGGCCTCTCTGTCTCTCTGTCTCTCAGCCTCAAAGCAGTTTGCTGAGGAGGTGCTGCAGTGCCATAATGAGTACAGGAAGAAGCATCACGCTCCTCCGCTGAAGCTGAGCAGCAAGTTGAGCAGGGAGGCTGCCCGGTGGGTTCATGCACACACAGATCAAATTAGAAACCTAATTAGCGAGGACTACGCATACCAGTCATTGTCAAACTGCTCCGGATAACAGTGACAGTTCCTCCCTAGCCTGTCAAATGCAATAACCACAAAATGTAATATGATATCCAGGGTCATCGGTTTGTTTTTGTTGCGATTACAGGTTATATTGACAATTTGTTGCCACTAATTGCAGCTGCATTAACATTTTATTCAAATGAGAGTCTAATGAAACTTCATCTCTACCAGACTTTTTGAATCGTCATCATCAAATAAACTCAGACATGCTACTGAAGAGAACTTTTTCTCTTTAGTAAACCTGTTCAGAGCTGTCAGGAAGGACAGATGCAACTATCCTACATCCAAGTACTTCAGTTCATTTGCTTAAGTGTTTTTTATGGTACAAAGCAACAGCAACATATAGCTTAAAACTATCTTTAGATATGTCATAAGCTTTGCAGTAACCTTTATAAACATAATGTTTCAATTTATTTTAATGTGTTAAAATTGAAAGAACAGACCTTAATTTATGCTATGTCATAAAAAAATCTACACCTCTGTGAATTTAGATGTCTTTTATATTTTGTAAATGAATGAATGTTAATATCTACGATGGTAAATGTTTGAGTTTGGAGATAAACTGCCATTTAAATTGCAACAAAGGTCATGACAACATGATGATTGGTGTTTTTGCCTCACCTTTTGTGTAAACTGACTTGTTTGTAAAGGCCCCTATCAAAGTTATGTAATCGTGTTCCTACCCCAGTTCAAGTAGAAGGTTAATGCCTCAATATGTCATAAACAGCTGCATGTCTGGCCATAATTTTAATTTAGATTTAGAATATAATTTAACAAAAATAAGTAACAAACTTTGCTTCTTGTAATATAAAGGTTGAAGAAATTTGCCTTTACAGCCAAGAAGTGAGGAGGCTCCCCAGCATTTAACTTCTGTGATTGATGCCCACCATGTTGTTAGAGTCACTGAGGTCACAAGGCAGTTACATCATTTTCAAGTTTAAAGAAAAGCTGAAATATGAATCGGTTAATACTAGTCCAAGATGATGAATTTTGTGCTTTGTGCCCTGAACAGATTGTAAATTAGAGTAACCTGGACACTATTAACAAATTATGTCATTACATCAATGCTATTTTAATGAAATCTCTAGTATAGCATGTTCTCCTTTGTATTTGTAGAGGCTGAACTTAATAAATATACAACGTTGAATGAGTGTGTGGAAACAATAGTGTGAAACTTTTAACTAGTCCAAATTTAAGCCAAATAACAGAGATTCATTGGAAATGGTTTCTGTATCGATATTGCACATATATTGTAGATTGCACGTCTAAGGTACATGTATATGCTTCCCTGTTTTTAATTGGGGTGGAGGACAATATTTAGCAGCACGCTGTTAAAAACCGAGGCTTCCAGGAAGGCTGTTTCTAAATAAGGAATAAGTTTTAAAGTGGATACGCACAGCACTCATTGGTGTAAACATTATTAGGGCAGCACTAAACTGTTATTGTCTCTGTCCACAGTTATTCTGAGAGTCTGGCCAGCACAAGAATCCTGAAGCACAGTGTAGAGTCCAGTAGAGGGAGCTGTGGAGAGAACCTGGCATGGGCTTCATATGACCAAACAGGTACACACTGTATATACATAGTAAAAAGTAGGCTACTGTATGTAACCCTTTTGAATGCCACTGCATGTCTTCAAGCTTTAGTGTGATTCTGAAGCCCTTCCTAGATGACTGTATATGTAGATGACATTCTTTATGATAAGGATCAGACGGGAAAATCTAATAAGACACATTCTTCCATAAATACAATAGTTTAGTCTGTGAAGACTGAAGTACATACACTGTGCTGACCAGCAGCCCCTGCAAATGAACAGCTGGGATCTATTTCCCCGCCACTTTAAGATACCATGACTCACCGCAGAAATATGTCAGCTCAGGTCAATGTGATTCATAAAACATCTAACTGGCTGACAAAAAAAATGCAGCACTGTAAACAACATGTACCCAGGGGGGATTTGTAGCTCAATAACGCTGTCTTCTTACATTGCTATCATTCTGATTAATATGTATCACATGTGACTGATTTGATTGTCCTTTAAGTTGGAGTCACATTTTTTCCCTGTGCATGTGCAGGGAAGGATGTGGCAGACCGCTGGTATGATGAAGTGAAACAGTACAACTTCAACCGTCCTGGATTCTCCTCCGGCACTGGTGAGGTTCACACATGCGTGTCTGTGCAACTATCCCTGATTCCCTTTTTCATGTCCTCCTGTCTTGTCGCATCCTTTTTCCTCTTTAATCCCAGTTTACCTGCTGTTTGCTCTGTTTCTTAGTCATTCTCTGTTTACACGTTGTCACTTTCTCTCTCTTGGTGTCACGCTTACCCAGGCATGGGGAAGGTTGTTGTTGTTCTTGTGCTGATGTCACACCTATGTCAAAGTGTGACTATCTGACTCGATAACCAGCCATGGGGAAACCGAAAGGGAAATCACAGTGCTCTATATAACTCCTCAGCTCTCATGCCATATTCACTCTGCCCTAATTCTTCCAGATGGTTTCCCATAGCCTCAGACACCAGTGTGCATGAGTCGGTATAACTTAATCACACATGAAGCAGATCACTCGTGGGTTATCACAGTGACTCATACTGATTCACGTAAATATCCCTGATAGAAAAAGAAGGGAAGAAAGTGTGTAAGGCATAAAAAGAGGTTTGGGACTGAAGAGTGAGAGGAATTAAGATTCCTATATGTCCATAAATATTTAGATGAACTCAGCTTCAGCTGTGTCCTAAGTGTATGTTTCTCCCTCTTCATCCATCTTTCCATGTTTTGCTGCTTCTTAATTTCTTTGTGTTTATTATTTCTCTTTTCATTCATCACACAGGCCACTTCACAGCGATGGTGTGGAAGAGCAGTACAAAGCTGGGCGTCGGTAAGGCCACTGCTTCAGACGGGTCTTCTTTTGTGGTGGCCAGATACTTCCCAGCCGGGAATATCACAAACCAGGGACACTTTGAGAATAATGTCCTCCCAGCTAACACCAGCTCCTGAAGAGGTATTGATCCCTTGACTTGACTCGGGTCCAAAGGCATTTATTCCATTTTACAGAAGAGAGGGAGAGGAGAGGTTGTCAGCCTGCACTGCTCTGGAGAAAACTCAGGAGAGCTCCACTTCTTGCCTGTTAGAGAGCCATAATAAAATATCGTATGGATTTTAAAAGATGGATAAGCACTCAGGCTTTAAATCTTTGTCATTTCAAAAGGAGCCAATGTATGATGCAGCGTTTTAAATTAAAGAATCACTACTGTTTGACATTGCTAACAAAATACTTCTGTTTACCATTGGGATTGACTAATCTTAATTTTAATAATTGTTTTCATTGCCTGTGACAGTATTTCCTTCATTAACAGCAATACGTTTCTATGATTTCACACACTGAAATAAAATGTACTTTCACTTCTGTTTTTGTGAGAGTCAGATCAGCGCTAATTCAGTCACAAGATCAGGGTACGCACATTGCACGCACGTAATCTAAAGCTTTTGACCCAGTGTTTTTAGTAAAGTAAAGTATTGTTGCATTATTGCCATTATTCGTCAAAGCAGACCCAGCAGTGCCACATCTTTTGTGCTCTAATCAGTTTTGTACAATAAATAATAATTGTAATAATTGATTGTCAAAAAATGTATTTGGCATCTGTCCATCCATGTACGAGTCATTCATTTTTTTAGATTATTAAATCTGAAAATAGGAGTTCAATTTCATCATGACACATCCACTGAAGACTTCCAATACATGTCCTAATCCTAGAATACAGCCTGTTAGCAATGTTAACTTTCACTTTTACTTTTTATTTCTTTTCTTTTAAGCCTTTTTTTCTCCAGATATGAGTGAGAAATAAGTCTGTTCTTTGTTTATAAATTATTCATACTTTAATAAATAGGTTGGGTTTTTTTAACCTCCTACATCAAAAACAATAACTTAGCTTATGTTGAAGATAGGGGAAATAATTTTAGAAGTTTAAAAGGATTTGTGAATGTGCACAGTGTGTTTCCATCTGCAATCATGTCAGTGAGATCAGTGTCATGGTGCAGTCAGAGCCCACAATGGAACAGACTTTATTTAGCAGATACTGGGGATGCAACATACAGCAGCAGCGATACAGAAGAGTCAGTAGTGTTTAGGCTTTATAGGCTGGAATAAGGGAGTCAGGAGTCAAACTGTCATCACCACTCACATGGTCAGCTCCTATTAGGGAGTATAGGGAAGAAAAGTGGAAGAGAGAAAAAGAAAAAAGATTTTAAAACACTGAAAAAAAGTGAAACGTCAAAATGCAATGTAACATATTTAGATGAGAACTAAAACAATCACTGCTGCATTTCCTTCTACAAACTTGACTGTGTATCGGTGTCTTCAATACAACTGACTTAAAAAAAACATGATCCAGTGTAAGAGTTTTGTCACTGCTTATATAATCAAAGGGGATGCTCAGGATAAGAGGCTGCCAGTAACATTAAAACAGCTTCTTCATGTTTTATACCCCCCCCCCAAAAAAAAAATCTGCGTCACTAAAACAACCCCAGTAGTTACTTGTGTGTTAGTTGTTGCTGCCATCTAGTGGGCATCAAACTCCACTGATGACCTACAGTTCTGTAGAGGTTACTCGGTTACTGGGGAGAAATTCTACTTGTCATTTGTCCTCTGCTCTTTCTCCTCTACCCCCTCCAACCCCAACCTCCCCCAATCCCGCCCCTCCCTTCTCACTGGCTATGACTCATTATTTTGTTCACCATCTGCCCGCCCTCCACCCTCTCACTCTTCCTCTCCCACTCCCTCCTTCCCCTCCGCCTTCTTCCTCACCATGATAGCATTCACAATGTCATTATTGTTGTGTTTCAGTGCACGGACGGCCTTGGCTCGTGACACATTGGCCTGAGCCATCACGAGCTCGATGTCTCTCTGTTCAAGACCTCCCTCATCCACCTGACACAGAAAGGAAGAGAAAGGCCAAGACAAAGAGAGATTTACAGTTACTGGCAGGCACAACTAGTATAATAGGTGTTCAGAAAAAAATGGTTAAGACAAAAATACCTCTTCTTCCTCCTCTTCACTCTCCTCCTTGATGGTGAGGCTGGGTGGAACAGGTGGGGCTAAGGGAGAGGAGGTCACAGGCACCTTGAATTTCTCTGCAGCTGCTTTGTGAGCCTGCTGTGATAGGTCCTCAATCTGAGAGGAGAGGAGAGATTCAGAGACAATGCTGAACATGTACCCAAGCATAAATAATTAATTAGGCTAAAATGACTTACCTTCGCCTCTCCAAATACAATATAAATATCGGATACAGGGCTTTTGAATACATCTGGTCTGCTGATGACAAACAAGATACTCTTGGATTTCCTAATAGTGATTCTGGTCACACCGTGGACTGGCTTCAGACCCAGTTTAGACATCGCCTACATATGGCAGCAGAGATAGTGAGAATTAATGACAGAAGTCACAAATTAAACACTGAGGTCATACAAAACTCTACAAAATCCTCAACTTGCTATCATTATAATAACTTTTAATATCTTCTTTGACCACTTTATTTATACATTTTTAGCCATATGTAGCCAGAAGTCTGACCTTTCGGGCCTTCTTCTCACTGCGGCTCTGTTTTGGTCTGTTTAGCACTTCATCTGTAGAGATCGACTGGAGAGGAAAAAACAAATATCAGCTACTTTACTGTAGTAATTTATGACATTTTTACACAACAGTTTTGCTAACATGTCAATTCCACTAATCCCATCAAAAGTGACTAATCTTATACTAACTTATGTTTCTGTTTTGTTTCCCTTTGTGCACAGAGACATTTTAGTTTTTTTACATTTCTGGCAATAGCAGCAGACCTTTTGCCTAAAGTACAAAATATAGGCTACAAATAAGGACTAGCTTTAGCCACTATAGCTCGATCACAGAAAGATCTAAACGTAAAGATTACAGGACTTAGCTTACAAAAAAGAGCCATATATACCATGAATACTTATATTCAGATAGCAAAACAAGAGGGATTTTTATCACTTTTGTATGTTTTGTTCTGATTAACTTTTCATTTCACTTGTTAAGTCAAGATGTTTACATAATAATGCTTTATACAGTCATTTTTTTTCAGACAGTCTGTAACCAAATAATGCCTCCATTTGTGAAATCATTGTCCTGGGACAAGAAAAATAAGTTATATTTCTCAAAGCAATTTCACTGTGATTGCAATGTAATATAGCTTGTTCTAAACTACAACACGTTATATATATTAAAATATACTGTATAATACATGAAAATTTAATCATGTCCTCTCTGCATGCCAATAAAAGTGGGTGAAACAGATGTGGGAGAATGTTCTGTAGTGCAGTAGTACGAACACACTGACCTGCGGTTCTGATGGTCTCAGTGGCTCTGGCTCTTCAAGCTCAGGCACTGACCCTTCACTCTCAGACTCATTACAGGAAGCCAATATGGAGCCTACATTCGGACATATTCAAAACACATACATATAAGATAAGTGCTTCATATCCTTATTGCTATAGAAAGTAATAGGCAAAGTAAAAGTAATGAGGGCATCGGTGAGTCTACCTCATTAATGCATTGCTGATGAAGAGAGTTCATTGTAAAACCCCAAACCACATCTAATCAGTGCCAGTGCAGTTAATTAGCCTATGGAAAATAAATTTGATGGTAACTCCATACCATGTGATTTTTACATCACACACAATGTGACACGGCAACAATCAAAAAAAAAAAACTCTTCATCTATAATTCATGTAGCAATCTGTCAGCCAGTTTAAGATTTTGGCTCTGTATCAGTAGTTTATATTCAGACTCTTGTGGCTGTACTTGTGATTGTACAAACAAAAAGAGAAAATGCATATAGAGAGAAGGGGGAGTTTAAAACAGACAGCTAAAGAAACTTAGGGGATTTCTCTTCCCCAGAGGAGGTAAGAAACTACTCACAATTGTTTTTGAAGGATAGGTCAATGTCTTCAGAGATGCTGTGGCTGTGGTTGATTGGACAGACTGCCTGTCTGTCAGTGGTTTGGTGGGTAGAGAAGGGCAGGATTTCCCGTTGACTGGCTGGACTAGAATCATCCTGCAATGACCTGTTTCTGCCTCCTGCAACTCCTCTGGGCTGAGATCTTTGATTGTGTCGTGGCGGTCCACCATCATCCTCGCTGTCTGTCTCCTCCTCAGACAAACTGGGACCTAACAGCGCAATCAAATCATATTCATGTTAGGAAGCTCATATTCAACTTTCTTTTAACAACAGAACAGGGGAATATAGTGACAATTGCTGTTTTTAACAACAATCCCAACTTTTAAAGCTCCCCCCCCCCCCCCACTGTCAAAACTGACTATAACAAAAACATTAAGGAATTCTTCAGTGTGTGTTGGGCTCTGATATCAATATAAAAATAAATTATTTCTTTACTCACCTCTGCCTCTGTCTTTTGTGCTCCTTGTGCGACCTTGCTCGATTTGTTTGCAAAGCTGGGTGTTGACATTACTCTCCGACTGTGAATAGGACTGAGCCTGACGATGGGAAAGAGAGTCTGGAACACACAGTGAGTGAAGAGTCCCTGACCCCGGTGAAGACGACTCCTGGGTTGCCTGGAACAACCTTATTGGCATGGCAGTGGAGAGTGAAGGTGAAGAGACACTTGTGGCAGATGATGTGGAAAGGGTATCAGTGATCTCTTGAAGGTTGTTGTTGGGGAGGAATCCAGAATCAGGGACTTGCTTTGAGGTGGATGAGGAAGAGAAGAGGACTGGGGTGGTGTGACACATGGACAGTGAAGATTGTTGTTGGGCTGAGAGGACAGGCTGAGATTCCTGCACAGGCGTGGGAAGATCATTCTCTGGCTCTGTTGAGGCACATGGTAGAGAGGAAGAGGAAGAGGAGGAGGAGGAAACAGTTGAAGATGTTGAAGAAGCCAGTGGAGTCAGAGAGTATGGTATGGTAGTGAGAGTAGTCGGGCTGTGGCCAGTATCTATGTTGTTGTCATTAATGTCCACTGTGATTCTTCTCTGACTATCAGATAGTGGTCTGTTATCAAGCACTTCCTGCTTCTGTTGTAAGTCTTGGTTCATTGCCACCACAATATTGAGGTTGTCTGGGGTATACGTGGAAGAGTTGCACCGTCCACGGCTTGGATTTCTGACATCAAGACCGTGACTGTTATCCCCCTGCATTTGTAAACTGGATTCAACTTTGTGTGTCCTCTGTTGACAAACCGGTGATTGAGAGTTGTTGTTTGCATTACGACCCGTCTTAGTTTTAGAATTGTCTGTGATCCCCTTTGACAATCCATGTGCTGCTGTATTTGACGGTAAAGATGGTTTCTTTGGATCCTCAAGTGATTCGGGGCTAGAGTCAACATGGCTGCCAGTCTGAGATGCCCTCTGTTTGTTCTGCTTTCCTCTTCTCCCTTTCTTGGTAGCAACTGGTTTATCTGTGCAAAGTCCCCCCTTAGGGGTGTGACACCCAAAGTGCTCTGGCACATTCTGTGCAGAAGACGATTTCGGTTCCTTTTTGTTCTTCTTATCTTTTTCTTCACCTGTCTCTTTTGCTTTCTCTTCCACTTTTTTTGCCTCATCATCTTCCCTGGAGTTACAAACAACAAACTGCTGTCCTCTAAAGGAATCTTTAGTATTTGGTTCATCAGCATTTCTGTCAGTCACAGAACTGACATCACATTTTCTTTGGCCTTCGGTCTGAGGCTGCCTCATCTCTGTTTCTGCCAGAGAACCAGTATTTTCCACTTTGTCTTCCCAAGCTCTACTTGGTCTTGAATTATCAGATTTACATTTAGGGGTGAAGGATCCAAAGGATCCCTGTAGCAACGAAAATGTATTACTCTTTGGAGTGATTGACTGACGCTCTCGACTAGTATGACATCTTGACTCAGTTTTATCCTGTGAATCGAGATGTTTGTTTATTGATGCTGCAGCTGCATCTACGCGAGTGTCAACTAATGGCACTGAGACACTACAGATACTTTCCTTTAAGAGTGGTGTCGGTGTGGTGTCTGATGTCTGGTTTCTGGAGCTGTCTGTTGGTTCTTGCTGTTCATCAGGAATCGTGTCAGAAATCGGAGCTGGCATCTCTTCAAGTGGAATATTAGACACAGACTCTCTAATACTGACATTCACATTCTGGTGTCTCACTTCCTCTGACAGAGCATTCAGACTTCCATACATGCCTACTGCATTCTTCCAAGGGTCTTGTATTTGTGTGTCTGTGTTATCTCCATCATTTTCAGGATTCAGATTACTGACATCATCCTCTGGGAATCTTGAGCTTCCATCCTCTCCTCCCCCTGCTTCTGATATTTCCTCAATGGACTTCCAGTGGGCCAAGTTGGACTCAGAAGCTCCCTCTCCAACTAATTCTTCATCCGCTGTTTGTTCCTTCTTTCCACGCAGACTGTTGTTATCTTCTTCATCCAGAATCAAACCTAGAACATTGTCATCATTTTTGCACACTTCACTGCTCATATTAGGAACCATGGCTGTCTGTGTGCTTTGGCCCTCTGTATCACACATGAGCAGACTCTCCGCCTCTAACTCGTACCTCTTCCCCAGCGACAAGGAGAGAGACTCCCCTGCTCCCCAGACACCAAACTCAGCCCCTGATCCGAGTCCTAGACCAAACCCCAGGCCCATCCTGGCATCACACCATGCCCCAGCTCCAGGACCCATTTCTCTGCTTGTGTCTGTTTCTGAGTTTTCCCTCTTGGGTGAGATGGCAAGGGGGGAGTGTGGGGATCCAACAGCTCCCAACACCCCCTCATCAGTACTCAGGGTGTTTTCCCTTAGGTTGTCCTGGGCAGAATCACCAGGGCAGTGTTCAGGGGTCAGGGCCAGATTATCAGCAAGTTCTGAGACAACTTCTGGAGAGGCAGAAACGGGAATATTACTGAGGTTGGGACTAGGGTCTTTAGGGCAGGACAGAAGAAGAACACCTTTATTCAAGTCATTGGTAGCAGTGACTGTATTCAGAGAGGGACCAGAGTCACTGATTTTACACTCAGCACTCATAGACTCAGCTGAAGCATTCCCGTTCTTCTGGTCAAGCTCAATGTCAGACTCACTGTGAGTACTGGACCGGCACATAGCCTCTGCCCCTACAGGCACATCATGTTTGCTGGAGAAAGCCTTTGATAATAGAAGTCTACTTGCTCCAACGGCCTTTTGGCTTTCAGAGTGGGAATGACGAGGCCTGATGAGCAATTTGAAAGAGTCTCTCTCTGGTCCTTTTGTGGGCTCCACCTCTGTGTAGTCACTGTGTAGTCTCAAATCAACATCTGCTTCACTGTGACTTTCCTCAGCCAATTCTTCTGAAAGGGATGAACTGTTTGGGTCTGCTGTCTCCTGCACAGAAGTGGCAAAAGGAGGGGAGCTGTGGGACACAGTAGCAGAGTCAGGTGATGCATGGATGACAACAGGAGTGGTGGAAGCGTTAAAACAAGAGCTGCCCTTAGGTTCCTCAAGAGGGTTGGAAGAAAGACTATCATCCATCATTTCCCTCTCATTCCCACTCTTATTCAGGTTGCTGGGGGACTCTGGCTGACAAGAATTTGCTTCTGAAAGACAAGGATATTTCTGGTGATCCACTGGTTTGTCTGTGCTAACTTGCATGTGCAAAGTTCCACTGGTAGATTCCAGTTCAGGGTCTGATTGGGGTTTGGAGGTTCTTAGTATATCCAGAGGTTTGGGTTCTGTACAGTTGCCTTCGGGTTGGGAAGCAGCAGCTTCAGAAAGACAGGTGGTTTGGAGATGATCCACCAGTTTGTCCATACCTAGCTGTGTGCACAAAGGTTCAGTTTTACCCGTTCCAATGGCTGAACCTTGGTCAGGTTCTGATTGGATTGCAGTTGGATCAAGTCCATCCGGTCCTGTGGGTTCTAGTGATTGTGCGTGCCTCTCAGTGCTGTATAGACGCTCATCTTCCTCCCCATTGTAGGAGGCAGAATCTAATGAGTCATCTGTATCATCTTGGAAACAAAAGGATTCATCCAATCCCTCATTGATAGATGTCTCTGAAAGCGAATGAAGGAAGGATGCTGAGCTGTCCTCATCTATAGGATGCGCCACTGCTTTGCTGTCACACTCTTCCACATCAGCTTTCTCTTCTTCTACCACTTTCACTTCCACTTTAGCTTCCTCACCTGCCTCATCATGGTTGTCAGTGTCATCGTCTTTATTATTCTCCTCATCAACGTCACCGTTGGCAGCACTATTTGCATTGCCATCACCATCACCATCACCATCATCATCATAATCAAAATCATTATCATCCTCCTCATCATCATCGTCGTCTTCTACATCTGCCTCCTCCTCTCCTGCTGCATACGCGTCCTTTCCTTCATTTCTGTCATTAACTTCTATTTCATTTTCTTCCTCTGTGGGGAAGAGGGTGATTTCCATCGAATCAGCCTTAAAGATAAGGCTGGTGTGGAGGGGAAAAGAAATGAGGGAGGCAGGGATCATCCTTTCCTCCTCTGGTATATCATCGGCGCAGGCTGCGTGGGATAGTATGAAAGAACTGGGGCAGAGCCTATCAAAGGGTCCAGGACAGAAGGCATCCAGGGGAAGGACAGGTGAGTCAGGGCTAAGGCTAGATGAGGCCATGGTCATGTTCTCTGTGTCAGGACTCAAGGTGGTGGAGGGAAGTTCTGGATGGCCATCCATCTGTCCATAATATTCCTCTGATATGCATGCTTCCAATTGCAGTCTCAGGCCTGTCTGCATGGGTCCGGAGTACTCTGCTCTTTCTGCACCGGCCTCTTCCAGTGGGCAGAGTGAACTTTCAGACTCTCCCCCATCCTCCTGGGAGTCACTGCTGGTACTGCTCCGTAGAGGTGATCTATCCTCAGTCACCCAGCAAGGACGACAACTTTCTCTGGAAATATTGATCTCTTCTTTTAGTGATTCCTCCTCCTCGAGGATCACTGTGTCCGTTAAACCTATCCGGGAATTCATAGCAAAATCCACAGGATGGTACAGGCAGAAGTCCCCCGCCCTTTCCTCCCCCCGCTCTGGACCTACTCGTCCCTTTTCCTCCCCAACTTCATCCCCAATCTCCGATAAGGAGCTAACAAAGCAAGCAGGGGCCTCTTGTGTTTCCTCTGTGAGGAGCAGGTTGGGAGAAGTGGAGGGAGAGGTGGAAGATGTGTAAGAGGAGGTCCAGCTACCTCCCTCCGCTGTGATATAAGAGCCAGAAGGAGAAGTGAGAGGGGAGCAGAGGTCCTCACTGTCAGAAGGAGAGCCAGGTGAGAGAGGGCAGGCTGGGGAGCCAGGATATGAATGATGTTTAAGGTGCGAAGAGCGAGAAGCCATCTTAATTGGAGTGGAAGGAGCGGTGTAGTAAAGATCTGGGTCAAGAGATGAGGGCACACCCACTCGTAGTGGGTCAACAGCATAGGTTGGTTCAGAGAAGGACAAAGCAATGGGACAGGCAAGCTCAGAAAAAGAGAGGGAAGGCACTTCGTCTTGAGAGAGGGTTTGACCGCCTTCCTTGTTGTCTGTCAAATTGTCATCTGCTGTGACTGGCTCTGGGGAGGAGGAGGAAGGGAGTGGGGGTTTGTGAAAAGGGGGATGGAGAGTGCTCGAGGGCTGCACAGGGGTTTTTTGCTGATCCTCCTGTTTTTGAGGGCACTCGGGTTTGCTTTCTTCTTTTCTGGTTTCCAGCGGCGTCTCCTTTGCTTGTGACTGAGGATCTGAGAAGCTTGGGATATCTGGCAAAGGAATAGCCTGACCACTCTGCCCAACCGGGGGATTCCCTTTCTGGATCTCTGTTGTTTTGAGCAGTGTCTCTTGACCCATCACCACCCTTGTGTCAATGGTCTGTGGCTCTTGATAGTCACTCTCCACCTCAGAACCAGTCAGGACCTGGGAGTAACACATCATACATATACGAGTTCATATCAGTATACAACTAAAATTCATCTGGTAGAAAATCTGCTGTAAAATTGCTAACATGCGCAAACGCAAAAAAACACTCACCTTGATTCTCTCCATCTTGACGGGGACATGGCGGCCACATGGTCCATGACCACCTAATTTTCCCAACAATCTGGGTGTGTTGTTGTTGCGATGGTCAGAGCCTTCAGGTTGAGGCCTTGGAGTACCAGAAGAGCTAGGTATCGTGTGAAATAGTCGTGGTCCAAATGGAGAAGTGCATGCTGGGAGTAGCTTCTGTGGAGTACTGGGAGAGGGACTAGAACCACTGTCACTAGGAGAGGAGCCACTGTCACTTGGGGTGGAGTCAGTCGATGGGTGTCTGGTCATGTCTGAAAAACAGAAAAAATTTAAAACAACATTTTAAATGAAGGGAAAGAGCAGTCACATTGAGATTTTAACATAATTTTAAGGAAAAAACTGGGTACTTCAACAGAAATAATGTTGAATTTTAATTGTTGTGAGGAAAAATGAAATAAACCAAGCATATTATATTAATAATATATTAAGACCCCAACACCAGACATGATGTGGAAGGCTATACCTCCTTCAATGTACAGTAATAGACTCGACATCACATTGACTGAACTTCACTTTTCTAATTCCACTCTAACTCAGAGAGAGCAACAAAAATGTCACTAAAATGCCAGTCAGTAAATTACACAAATATCTCTCAGCTCTGCATGTTACTCTGACACTTTAAATGGCTTAGGAGAGAAAAGCAATCACCAAGACTGAAAGCATAGGCAATGTTTCTTTTTGGAAAGTGTTGAAAACTGATTGAAAGCTTGACTCTTGAGATGAAAGTGACTAACACAACAGTATAGGCCTATATTTCTTTACCTCTGCCAGTTTCTCTCTCTCTCTCTCTCTGTATTAACATACTCAATTGCACAATCAGCCAGAGGGACAAGGAACTGGTTTTGTCATTGGTCCTTGTTCTTTTTGCCCTTGCCTTCATTTTGCGTAATCGACTGTCATCAGAAATTGCAAAATGACTGAGATGAAATGGCAAGACGAATGAAGGAAATTGGGTCAGGGTTGAGTGGAGGTTGTCTCATGCATGAGCAAGAAAGGAAAAGCAAGGGGCGAGAAGATGGAATAAAAGACTACATTCATCATTTGTTTCAGTTCCACTTATTATATTTCATGGTTTTTCCATGTTCTTTTGATTACCATAACACAAAACTATACGTTCAGTTAAATATACCCAGAAGATTTCCTCTGACACTACAGAGAGAGAATAGATCCTTCATTTGCGCTTGTAACTGGGCCATTGCCACGGTGACCTCAATCCACATGCTGATTGGCCATTATAACACACAAGTGGCTCAGTTCTGTGCCAGTCACAAACACACACATCTTGACACGCACATGCGTGTTGCTCTGCCAGGAACCCAGATATCCACATTCACTCTCTGTTTTGTCGCTTCTCCTTTTGACATTGCTCCCCCAAATTAGCTTTAAACCTTTCCCTATCTAATCATCTCCTTGGTCCTGCTTTGTACATGAATATATACAGAAGGACTTAGTGGTGACATATTGGTTCCTTCTTCTGCCTCTGTTCATTTTTCCCCCTGGGAATACATCGTCTTTGCTTCTCCTCCCTCGCTGCTGTCCTTCCCTGCCTGGGGTGGTGGCATATGCAAGCATCAGCACTTAGCGGTCTTGCCTGATCATTGCCCTACTATTAAGCTCAAAGTGTGTTGGTGTGTGTGCTGAGTCATGCCTCAGAGACTAACCTGCCATAAAGAGATGCACAGTAAAGCATACACAAAAGCCAACTTGTATACTACAACCAAAATACACAGCCTAGTATCGGATGCTGATAATGATTTTCTCCTGACAAAGCTATGGCGACCAGTGCACAAGCAAACAAAAAACAATTGCAGTCAAGCCATATCTGAGACAGACAAAATCAAGTTAAACAACACATACACTGAGCTCATTGCTGTATCACTCCAATGTAGCCGGCATTAGAATAAGAACTACATCTACTGCTTTGCTAGGCTGCTCAATAAGCTTGTTCTGTATCACGTCTGCCCAGGCTCCAAGTCATGTCTGGGAGTACGCAGTAAAATTGAGCTCCCGGCTTGCCGTATGAGGAACAGGCCGCAGCACGTTGAGCAGACTGGAGCTGCGTCACAGAGGCTGCAGCACTGGACTGCCACCCCCAAGGGGAGCCTCTGTTTCAGCTATTGCTCAGGTTAAGCTATGAACAAGTGAAACCAAACCGGTTTCATATGCTTTTTTGTCGTTCTCCACACTCCCCACCACACAAACACACACATACATTCACTCATTAGTCACATACATACACTATTCTTATATAGCTTTTCATCAACTACATGCACAAACACAAGTTGGAACCACAGTATTTGTCAATTCTATTCTCCTCATCTGACAGATCCATGCCAGGAGAGGCAAAAATAGTTTCAAGACCAAGAACTAAAGCAGGAATAAATACAATATAGCTAACCACTGTAAAATATGTCCAGTGAGGAGAGAGGGAACTTTATAGCCTCTCCCTTTCATCATTTCTGCTCACTTGTTTCATGATTTATCCAGATCAGATACTCAGCAGAACAATGAGCAATAATCTACTAGCTTTTAAAACAGTTGGCAACATGAACACAAGCTCTTGTTCTTGTGAGGTTGTGTTACAGAGTGCTCTGCCATGCTGCTGTGTCATGCTCCTGTTGAGGATGGGGGGAAGGGAGGAGCCACTCCACGCTGCTCGGCTCTTACATCTCACAAAGCTGATGTAGAGGATGCTGTGGATGTGGATGCGGATGTGGCATGAAGATGGGCCAGGCCCGGTTTAGGGTGGGGGAGAGAGATTGTTATTTTGTGATGAGGATTAAAAAGAAGTGAGCCGGTGAGGCTGCTAATAGTTGGGAGCTGGAAGGGGAGCAAACATGCAGTTTAGTGAAAAGGCAAACATGCAGCTGAATCACAGCTTACTCAGACTGTATGTCAACAGATAAAACAGATAAAAATGAACCAGCTCTAAACTGAATATTTTCCATATGGCATTTTTCAGTAGCCCAATATTTCTAAATATCAGTCATGCTTTCTGTCCTGCTAACTCTACCCAATCTCCTGCCTTGCTCCATTTGTTTAACACTACACAATCCTCAACCTCTCTTTTCCATTACGCCCTGGTCTCTGTCTTCGATCGTATCTTTTGGCTTTGCTGCCCCACTCTCTTTTCTCCATCCCCAACCGCAGAGGTCCTACCTGATCCAGGGAGCATCGTTTCCTCAGCTCCCTGCTCTGGATGCTTGTCGGTGGGGACAGATCTGTGAGTGCTCTCCCCTGGCATGATTCTCGCTGGCTCTCTTTGGCTCTGACGCAACAATAAACCATGCAGCCGGAACAGACAAGGTGAACAGGGAGAGGGAGTGAGAGTGAGAGTGAGAGTGAGAGTGAGAGTGCAAGTGAGAGGGAGAAAAAAGGAGGGGAGGGGGATTTTAATGCTCAGCGACCCAGCACTCAGATCTTCCCCTGCAGCACGTGTCTGTCTGTATGTGTGTGAGTTTGACAGAATGAGGCAGACAATGAGCGAAAGAGGGAGGCAGAGATGGGAGTGTAGGCTGGTCTTTCTGTGGTGCAGTACAGTGATGCTGCTGTTGTGGGCGTGTGTTTCAGAGCCTCATGATCCAGTTCATCTGAATATGTGTGTGTGTGTGTGTGTGTGTGTGTGTGTGTGTGTGTGTGTGTGTGTGTGTGTGTGTGTGTGTGTGTGTGTGTGTGTGTGTGTGTGTGTGTGTGTGTGTGTGTGTGTGTGTGTGGAATCTGAGAGGGAGCTGCAGTATTCTCTCTTTATGCCCAGTTCCTGCTTTCCTCCCTCCTCCTCCTCCCTTCATCCCATCCCAACCCCCAACAGCTCAACCCCACCCCACCCCCTTTGCTTCCAGCCAAGCTATGACTGGATCTTAAGAGATGATGTCAGCAGATTTATGCTGCTCTCTCAGTGCTGCCCCCAACCTTGAAGGAAACAGCCAGTACTGCAAAAACAACAGAAAGATGGAGAATTCCAGCAAAGGATGGGGATTCAAGGAAAACAAAACAGTTAGGGGAAAGAGAAACCTGAAACACTGAGAATCAAAAGAGCAGAAATGAAACCTAAAAGTGTACTGCTAATTATACCCTCTGCCTCCTGCTCTAATTACATCCCAAAGGAGTCAGCAGAGACATTTCTCCTGAGGGTAACTAGAGCATCTGTCTTTGCCCTCTGCAGCTCATCTCAAACAGAAAGGCAGTGTTAAGTACTTTACATTTACAAAGAAAAAGCATTAAAATAACATTTAAAAACATAAAAAAGAGTAAATTAAATACATACAAATAAAATAGGGATGAGTTATCATGCCATTGCAGCCTAATGAGTTGCAAAAGAAATGAGGACAAGAAACCAATTAATCAAAGCATAGGAGAACAGCAAAGTTTTTTATTTAGATTTGAAACACTTTCTAGATAAAGTGGCAAAAGTGACCCTGTTTGGTTCGGTCTCAAGGCATAACTATTGACTACTTCCTAAAGATCCAAGAACCCCAGCAATGTATATTCTTTTATTTTTCACTGAGATCAGAAATGCATTTTGTAAATCTGTTAAGATTCATGAACTGCAGTAATGTGCTCAGTTCTCTTGTCACCCTCTTTCTGGGAAGACTAGACAAGATACTGTTACAATAGTCCCAAAAGAATGAATGAGTTTCTCTAAGACTTGTCTGGATATAACACCTTTAAGTCTAGCTATTTGCTTGAGATGATAGATTTCTAACTTGTTTTTTCTGAACTTAGAATTTCTGTTTTGTCTTTATTTAATTAAAGGAAATTTAATAG
This sequence comes from Brachyistius frenatus, assembly GCF_029030835.1. NCBI lineage: Eukaryota > Metazoa > Chordata > Actinopteri > Embiotocidae > Brachyistius > Brachyistius frenatus. The sequence goes on along the minus strand of NW_027210619.1, from coordinate 3,990,739 downwards.
CATCCAGCTGTACACTGGCTCCAGAGAATTGGCAGGGGGATTCTGAAGGACAATAGTGACCGAATGAAAGACATAGATCTGAGTGTTAGCTGCATAGGTGTAGATAGTATTTGTTCTATAGTTAGTTATGATTTTACTGGGAGGGAGAATGAACAGCTTCAATAATAGTGGCCTTCAATCGAACCCTGGGGGACTCCAGGCGTTGTAGTGACCTTCTCAGATTTCAGGACTGTACCAAATAATCTCATCCACTTTTCCAGTTTACCAAGAAGTATTTTATGCTCCATAGTATAAGGACAAACTAAAAACAAGCAGAACCAAAACTGATGTTTTATATGGATCAGTGTTCAGACAAATGTGAATTAATGCTTTTATCAGTGTAGTCTCAGCACTGTTTTTGTTTGAAGCCAAAAGTTTATTTACATTTAGTTAAATTGATCAAAAAAATAACTATTTGACCATTCAATTCATTGAAAAAGTTTAAAATAACACTGTTAGCATCAAACACACAATCTGCCCTAATTGTTTCCACAGAGTCAGAGTAGTGGTTTGGTTTCATTGTTTGACATTGTTGAGGAATTCATGGCCAGTGTGGTATTTTAGATTTTTCCCTTAAAAACTTAATCTCATTACTCTTACTCAGACATACAAAGTCAGGTAGTAAAACGATGTTGCAGGATTAGTCAGTTTAGTGGTAAGCGAGGCACAATAATTTATTCCCATCTATGTCAGAGTATTGCCTTATTTATGTCACAATTGTAAATACAAAACCTCTCTTTAAAAACAAATAACTAATACACATATTTATATTCCTTTTTGACATAAACTAATATGGTTTAAAGAAAAGGAGAGATTGACATATTACATAGAAAAACTCAAAAGAGGACTACGGCCCTGACAACAGTGCAAGGATTATCAACAGCCTTGCTCTAACCATATCCAGTGTGTGGCCCCTTTTGCATACGGCTTGCAACAGATCAAATGATCACAGAATTGCTTAGCAGTTTTGACTTTTATAGGCACTGCAAATGTTTAAACAGTTAAAGTAAGATACTCAAAATCTGCTGAGATGAGAGAAATCAGATCAGTGAAGTTGTTAAGAAAATTAGGAGGTCTGTAAATCATAATCAGCATCTCAGCCTGTTTTCTTTTACTTTACAGACAACAAGTGAATGAGGGAAAAATAGAAAGAAAGAGAAAGAAGGGGTAGCAGAACCGAGTCACATTATCAGCAATGATAGTTTCCGTGGCAATCTAAAACTTCCCATGAAAGAGTGCCTGCTCAGCAGAAGTGATTGCTGCTTTACTGGATATTAACCTCCGTGCAAGACAGTTGACCTCAACAAATATAGCAGCTGATGAGTTCAAAGCTTAAAAAGAAGAAAACTGTGTTTGTGAGTTTTCAGCTCACTTTATTCTCTCAGGTTGTGAGTTCCATGTGCAGAGTAGCACTTCTCACACTAAAGTACTTTTAATTTGATGTATTGGGTAACAACAGAGCATTATTGTTACTTTATTAAGAACTCGCCATTATCCACATCATCCATCCATGTGCCCGAACGAACACACCACTGACCCCTGCGCACTGCTAACCCATCACAGGAGATACTATGAACAAGGAATTCAATACTGGAAGTTCCAGCTTGGCTCTTTGTCAACAGTCCATCAATCGATCCATTAATCTGACTGGCAATTGAGAAGAATTAGGTAGGCACTGTGCCTGTGAATCACGTGATGGTTTGTCAGAGTAAAACAAAGTTTCCAGTTACATCACTTGGGTTCATGTGGCTTTGTATGACCCTTTGCCCACCTCTTAGTTCAAGTCATTTTCTCTGCTCTGCCCTGGCTTGCGTTTGTCAGTATTCTTCCTTCTGCCTTCGGATGTCCGAGTGCTGCGCCTGCTGCCAATGATGTTGTGTAAGCAGTTTCAGGTCAGCGAAGCATTCACCTCAGACTCTTATCCCAGTTGTTTCTTCTTATCAGTGCTGTTGGTCTTAAAAGTCCACATCAAGAAACATGAATAGATACAATTCAAAAAATATACACGTAGATTTAACAGCGTATTTTAAGAAATTAAACATGAACAACTGTATCAATCACCCTAACTGCCTATAGTGATTTTAATGTCTCATAGTGGATGGAAAGGAATACATTACTTATGTTATTCTTGTTGTTCAAGCTGTGAAAAGAACAGCTCATCAACCCTGCTCTATGTTGATCCAATTATTGTTTTCTAATAATACTAACACTCACACATGTGTATGTGTGAGCTAGCTGTTAGACGTGAAATTAAGCATGTTGTGTCTGAATATCTCACAGGACACAACAGGCCTCCTGACGGTACACACCCACAGAAAAATGTGCACATCATACACGACCCCAGTCCTATGAAGTCTATCTTACTAAAATGATGAACCAAGAGGTAAAAATGGCAATAAAACATTTTATTCCATTAAAAGATGATACACATTCACAGATATAATCAAGTTATTTCCACCTATTCACATGCTGATACGCCTCTGTTTTGACATGTCACTCGCAAATGCTGAAACTACAGAAGGACTCACTGTTGGGTTTATTTCTGTCTCTCTGGCAAAACTCGTACTCGTAATCACCATGGAAACAGGGAAAGCCCCACACGTTGCCAAGGCAACCAGAGTGAAAATATGTTTGTTTTTTTCCTCTGAAAAAGTATGAGAGCTCCTCTGCAGTACTGCTCTGCTCTGAGTGTGAACGTGGGCGTATATGTGCATTCCCTGTGGTCCCATTTGATTGGGAAAGCTCTGATTTAGCTGAGCATGCAAATGTTGCCCAGTTCACTTGGCCATGTCTTCAGCCACAGCTTTCCCCATTTTATCCTTCAGGTAGGCCAATTTCTGCCAGTCTGTCTTCAGTTCCAGCCACTCATAATACGGCACCTGAAAGAGAACAGAAGGAATGGATTTCAAAAGCTCTCTTTGTATATTTGATATGCTATCTCAGGTAGACATATTTGCCCCTGAAACAGTGCAAACCTGGAAGGCAAGTGATGCTACGACTGGCAGAGAAGACTGTCCTAGATGAGAGAGAAACAGAGCTTGGACTGGCCTAGATGAGCTGCTGCTGGAGCTCTATTTATACCACAGACTGCAGCAGGTCCCACCTGACTCTCAGCTCTACCAAAGTATCAGGTCCATTGTTTGCGTGCCCTTAGCCTGTCAGATACAGCAGCAGCATCAGCAACACTGCTTCTCTGTCTCTGTTCATTGAAATACTGCTCAATATCACAGCAAAGCAGAACATGCCTTGATTTTTAGTGTTTAATGAAAAACTGATGCGAACTCATAAAAAAAAAAAAAAATGTTAAACTAAGCCACCATCACAAACGCTGCTACAATGCTGGCTCCTCCCATCTCCAGCCTCTCCCTACCTCCACTGTGATGAAGCCAGCCAACTGAAGATGTCTCTTCATCATGGTAAAACGTCCCAGAAGGTCTTTACTCTTTGAACTAAAGTTGGGAAACTCCCAAGCCAAGAAAGCTAGCCTAAAAAAAAAAAGATGAAGAAGAGTGGAACAGAGGACAAATGAACTTTAGGCACAGAGAGCAACATAAAAACTGCTGCATCATTCAAAAGGCAGAAAAGCAAATTCAAACTTTAACACCCCAAACCTCCCACCCTATGACTTACCGCCGTGCCCCTTTAGGTAAATCCTGATCTCCTCCTCCACTTGGTAGATGAGGGGCTTTTAGCACTGACATGTCAACTGGTTTGTTGTCACAATCCACTATCAGCTCACCAGCTTAATGAGAAGGGCATGTCAGTTGTAAAAAAAATCTGTCAGAGTAAAGTCCTGTAAAACCACAGTAATAAAACTAAATGACAGCGTGACTGTGTTTGTGATCAGGGTGTGTATTTATGGGCTACCTTGGCCCCCTTACCAATAGTCCATCCATACACGGTGTCCACACCAGTGCGAAGGGCCTCTGTCTTCCCACCCACCAAACTCTGTAAAGCTTCTTTTAGACTAGTCTGCAGGAGGGACTGCTGGGAGGCGTTTGCCGGGACACTCAGTGAGGATAAACTATCTGAGGATCCTGGATGCTCTAAGTGGAGAGTAGCAGCAACGTGCAACAGCTTCAGCTTGTAGTTTTCTACTCGAGTTGGACTGCCCGCTGTTGACAGAAAAAACAGGAGAAAAGGGAACAAGTGTTGGCAGCTTACCGGCAGGTGTACTTTTCAAAACTTTTCCAAGAATGTTTTGAATTGTAGCAATTAAAGCAATGTTTCAAATCAGTGAGAAAATGGGATTCATGTGCTTGTCTGACCAGGAATTTATCTGTGCTTTACTGCCATCTACTGAGCCAGAAGGCTATTTTGTCAGTTAGCACACAAAGTCCTGAGAGACACCACAGTTGTTCTGAATGTTAAAAAAAAAATACACCCATTAGCTGCAACATTAAAATCACTGTTGGGTGAAGCATGAAGTATAATACTACACACAAAAACGTTGAGCTGTTATTGAATCTGATCGAGAGAGCTGTTCATTTATTTTAACGGTCATTTTGGAGATTAATGTGTGGTGCTGTTGAACTGTACTGGGTTACACTGGGAGGTGTTGAATTTTCTGGTTGATGTGAACTGATATTGTGTCTCTGGCCTGACTGGGTACACTGGTGTGTGTTTTCGGTCTCAGTGGGCAGAGCATCCTTAACAGGTGCCTGAATCATTTTCACCAGCCTCTCCCAGTTTAGAGGAGCAGCTGCTTCACTCCCTGAACTGCTGACACTTCAAAGAGAACTTGCCATGTATGAAGTAATACAGCACGTATTATTGCTTAGCTGTGCTGATCCAAAGTCTGTATCTGCACATGTATAATTTCACTATTTATCAAAAACAGGAAAGCACAGAAGTAGAATGAATGCAGACAGCTGTGTGTCTTACCGGACAGCTTGGTAATATGAGTTTGTTGTAAAAGCGGGGTGAGATAGTGCTGCTTGGCCTGCTGTAGCACACACAGAGACCAACCCACATCTGTCTGCAGAAAAGGTTCCAGGCCCGAGTAAGACTTCTCCAGAGCAAGGTGAACCTGGATGCAAAAGTGGCACAAAGGGAGAATATATTTAAGGTAGGAAGTAGACCTCCTCATGTAAAGTCAACAGTTAACCTTGATTGTCATTAGTACCTTGCAGTAGAAATCCTCTACTTTGCTGGGCTGGAAGCCCAGTCTGGCAAAAGTCATGAGCAGATTACAGAGCTGCAGAGTGCTATATTTGTGATGGTTTGCTGTGTAGTGCTGGCAAAGAAATGGAAAGAGAGTTACACAGTGACTGACAAACAATTGAAATTATTAGTTAATTAGAGATTTTGTTAGTTCATTGAAAGTGTATTGGACATGTGAAAAAAATAAAGATATAAACAGTAAAGAGAACAGTTATGGATTCATTTATGAATACATTATAGATTATATAGATGACGTGCTTTTCTCAAAATTAATTGAATCAGACAGTGTTTTGTACTGACCTCAGCAAAGGCCTCAAAGAGAAGGATGTGGAGCCACTTGAGGAAGCCCAGTGACTTAGCACAACGTGTGACATCAGCAGAAATAAGGTCGGGGACCCTGGGTAACAACTCTGAGGCCATTCGCTGAAATATCTGAGAATGGTGGAAATTCAACTTTCCTACGGAGGGGCAAAGACAAAGCTGTTACCGTTAGCATTATGCAGCGTGTTACTGAGCATGCAGTTATCTCATTTCATCTGATCCGTCCTCAACATTCAGCTTTACCCATTCTGTTGTAACTAGCCTCATCCATTACTCCATTATTTTAAAAATGTACATAAAAACATATAAAATCATCTTATTACCGTATGCAAAGGCCATGTCCAGTATCAGTGAAGTGGTGAACTCTGACGACGGCTTCTGGAGCAGGTGGTAGGACAGAGCCCGGAGCAGTGGGATAGATCTGCGACTCTGAGCGGCCAAAGACACACAGGCTTTGCGAATCTCTTCAGCTGAAAAGGCATCTGCCAGCTCCAAAGCCTAAAACAGAGATAGACAGAGAGTTATCATTGTGGTTTGGGATTATGGACTGATTGGACCGACATTGACTGAGTTTAGGGTTTGATATATACTCTAATTCCAATACATTCTAGCCTAAACATGGGTGATTACTCTTCTTAGTCTGCCCCTCTGACCTGTGAGATAACTCAAGGGTCCACTTTGGGTCCAATTCTTTTTTTCATTATAGACCACCTTTTTGGTCTATTTATGAACACAGTATTGTCACCTTTATGCCAATGATACCCAGATATACCTACCGCTGAAATTCTTTAATACGTTGCTTTACCAATGTTAAAACTTGGTTGAAGATTCAACAGTTTGCTGCTCATCCCTCTCATCCAACAGCAGTGTCACTTGATAATATATCATCTTATCTCACCCTAGTGTAAACTTAACAGACAAAACCTGGGAATTATTTTTGTTTCTTCCTTTAAATCAAACTTTTAGCTAAACTCAAGCCCTCCCTTTCTTTTAAAGATCACATGTATTTATCGCCTTTCAATTCTTTGTATGTTGGAATGGGCCAGACATTAATATCCCAGTCGCTGCCGCAAGACTCCTGACTGGCACATGTAAGTGTAAGCACAAACATTTCACCTGTTCTGGCATCCTTACATTGGTTACCTACTCATTACAGGACTAATTTCAAAATGTTATTGTTTATCTAGAAGTGCTTAAATGAAGCAACACCAGCGTGTCTGCCTTACCTGCTACACCCTCAAACCCCCTCATCTCCTGATTAGGTCACTGAACAAGCAGTTTTTAGTGGTTCATAGATTCAGACGGGTTCATAGCCGCCGCTCTTAAACCTGAAGAATCCCCCCCCCTCCCAGATTAGGCCGTCAACTCCACTACCAGTATTCAAATTTAGACTAAAAATGATTATAGCTGGTAATCCCTGATTAGGCACAATTTTGAATAAAATAATTTCAGCATTCATTACTGCTCATGTATATCATGTATATCCTCACATGTTTGTTACGTCTTTAATATTTGATTACGTTGTCAATTTATTTTTTATTTCTTTATATAATCGCTTTTAACTGTTTAAGTTTGTTTGTTGTTTAAGTTTTTCCACTTTTGTTGTTTATATATGTGCTATATAAATAAACTTGACCACACAATTGCAAAAATATTGACTTTTTCTACTGTATGCTCAGTTTTTACGACTACACATACGACCTCTCCTTTCACCAATTTAATTGTAGAAAGTGTCAACCTTTCAAAGAAAGCAATTGCCAATCAGTTTGCAACCTACCTGGTCTGGTATACACAGAAATACTGACGTAAAACTAACACGGACTATATGTTAAACAGTGATTGCTGTTTTACCTTGTCTTCAAGTCTGTCCATCAAGGTAGGCGACATGTGTGCTCCTTTGGCTATCAGTGCACTGACAGTTTTAGCATCAGCGATTTCAGTCCAGCGCAGTTCCAGGTGTTTTAACACAGTGTTCACTAGTGCCACGTCCTGTTGTGCTTTCCTGGTTGCTCCCCAGTCTGCCAGGTAGGCCAGCTGCTTGTACGTGAGCCTGCGGACTCGCCACAGGACCTCTGTCTGGACAGAGCTGAGCACCGAATCAGTGGCGGGAACACCCATAACCCAGAGACTCCGCAAGACAGACACGAGAGTGCCGTTCCACACTGAAGACACCTGGAACAAAAACACGCGGAGAAATGACTCAGTCTTCACCGATAAGCAGAAAGGCCTGACGTGATGATAATAATTGTCCACCTCGATCTCATCCGGTTTCCTTACCTGCCGAGACACAGTGTTCATCATGTCCAGCAGCCTTGAATCCGTCGTCAGCTCAGGTTGCTGTTCTCTAAACTTCCCCTTCATCTTCAGCACCAACTGAGTCCACTTCATCAGGGCGTTGGCAGCTTGATTACCATTTCCTCCGTACTCTGACCAAGCTGACAGGATGTCCTCCGGTGCTGCTGCCTTTTCCACCAACTCGTCCAGCGGGGTGCGCGTGGGCACCTCTGGAGGGGTGTGTTCCTTGGTAATAGCTGTTGTTTCACACATTGACCTTTCTGTGACCCATGGCCAACCCTTGGCCCTGCGCACCTCTACGTTCCCAGGTGGAGGTGAGGTGGAGGTAGGCGGGCAGCGGCAGCAGCAGGAGAAGCCTGAGAGGAGGTCCTGCAGAGCAGACGGGCATATCTGCACAAGAGGCGGCTGGCCATTGGGTCTGAGAGACGGGACGATGGCCACAGGTAGGAAAGGAGAGGGCACGTTTCTCACAGTTCAGCAGCCGGTGTCACCCATCCCCCATCAAACCTAAAGTACCAGCAGAGAAATCAGCGTCAAGTGTGGGGAAAAGAAAAGAAAAAAAAAAAAAAAAAAAGGTTGATCGGTTTAAAGAAACGTTTAAACTGTAACCTGGACCTTCAGTTCCACAGTAACAATTTGACGCAGTGAAATGTTTCGTGAAGGGAAGCAGCCACCGGAGAGGTGTCGCTCCTGTCATGTAACGTTAAATCCTGACCTTGTCGTAGAGAAGAAGAGACGCCGACTAGCACCGCTCTGCTCCGTTTCCTCTAATACGACGGAGCTTAATTGGTAAAAGTCTGAACGCAAACAAAAATGCGCACTAACATCGGCTATTATAAGAGCAAACCACGTACCTTTCATTTAGGATAACTTTGACGAAAGCTGTTCACATGGGAGATGTCTGTCAGAGCTGGTCGCAGGAAAATGACGTAGTGTGACGCCGTCACGTGATTCACGGACGTAGCTGTAATTGGCTAAAACTGTTCCAACGCAGCAGGCCTGCGTTCAGTGCGTGTCGTCTCTGGTACAAATCGGTTGTGAGATACTTAATAACTGCCCGAGATTTTTCAGCGAGTGTCTTATTTGCGAGACAACAAACTGTGCGATTCTGTGCTAGGTTATGTTTACAATAATACAACATATATGTATGCCATGTCATATTAATTATATATAGGTCGTATTATCAACTATTAATCCTAAGGGGTAGACGAAAGGCCGTGTCTGTGAATGAATGTGTAGACAAAAGGCTGTGTTTGGGAATGAGAGTGAAAGTACTGTGCCAAACCAAAAGGTCACAGGAGGGGGTCGGCAACCTGTGGGGTCACATACTGTTGTTCTTTGAGGCATAAACAGGAACACAGGACTCCAGGGTGTGAAGGAAGACAACCACCACCTCGACCAACCAACAAAGGACACATCAACACACATGACTTTTTGGTGTCTGTACTATAAGAAGACTGGGTGAGGGAAAGTCAGGAACTCAGACTTCGTGAACTGACACATACTCTGTTGCGGTCAGTGAAACAAAGTCTGGACCCAGAGCTCTGTAAACTGATTATTCTGTTGCTGTTAAATAAATATCTTGAAGCCTGACATCTTCCCCTATTGCCTCATTAAAGAACACGCAGGACTGGGGGCTGACACATATTGGCTTTGAACTAGCAGGAGCCCAAGTCCAACAAAACTCAGTTTACCCGTGACAGCTGGAGTTAAAACCATGATATAATCTCATACATTATAGCGGTCAAATCTAGCGGTGGGTTTTGGGATTGTTTTGAGATAATCTGTCTGGTTTATCCAATTGGTCCAAAAGTTGCCACTGAGTGCTTATTTCGGTGGAATTTACTGTGCCGTAACACATTTGCCTATTTTATTCATAATGTACCAAACTAAAATAAAAGGTTTTAGCACAGGGCTGCTCTCCAAGACCACAAAATAAAACATTAACACAGTACTCAACTATTTAAAAATGACCAAAGAAATTCTGCACTCAACGGAATAGGATTATGATAACAACAATAACAATATCATCACATATGAAAAACCAGGAAGAGTGTCTTTATCCACATGGCATGGAGTTGTCCAGGTATGTGAGGCCCCTATAGTCTGTCACTCCTCCTAGCCCATCTATCTTCGCTTCCTTGCTACAGCCGGCTGGTGAGCTGCATGGGAGCAGCAGCAGGTGTGACAGCTGATGAACTCCAGTAGCATACAGTTTTCTCTCTGAAGTCGTATCCCTTTGTGCTTGGCTTTGTGGCACTGCAGGGCATCACTGGCTGGCTGGTCTGATGGCACAGCTGCGGATTGTGGTCTGACTGTTTTGATGTTCTGTCTTTTGGATGCATTTAACCGTCAGCTCACAATTTCCCCTTGACATGTACAGTTTATGCTGCTATATGTTGTTTAGATTGAATAATAAACTAAACTGAATAATAAACAATATTTCTGTTAAGCATATTAAACTGTGTCTGTGGGCCATCTCATCGTTAACAGCCTAAAGAAATCTGTCACCTTAATGCTAACAAAGATCATTCCAGCTTCCTGCTGATGCAAATTACTTAATTATGGTCATTACACTTGCAATTTGTTATCATAACAGGTGATAGTTGTGTCTAATAATTACTTGCAGGTGATCTGGTGATATAAATAGTATTATTAGCTCCATTATGATTCTCCTCACTCCCATATCTACTTGACAGTGATGTGTTGTTTGTTTATTCCTGTCTCTACTGTCATATTTTTGGCTCATGAGGTAGCAGAAAATGACATCATGCACCTGAAGGCCAGCATACCTCATCAGGATCTCCTGGTAAACTTTTAGCCAGGTGCGATTTTATGTATGTCAACAAAAACATGCATAAATTACGAAAATCTCTCATTTGGAAAACCTGAATTGGGGGACCAGGTTTACCATTTTGTAAATTTGAGTGGCAGAAAATTCTCCAAATGGCCCTCACTGGCATTTGGGTCTACCGGGTTGCCCATTCAAAACAAATGTTAAGAGCCTCGTGTCTCAGACTATTTAGAGTGATCTGATTTGATTTGTATTATTTAAGAAGAAGAGTATTGGTAAACTGATATCCGCACGACATATGTACATGTCAATCTGATACACAAAGGATGGGAAGCTGAAAATGTTCAGTTTTCCACAAATTTCCACAGAAAGCCAACAATAAACTGTTCTTGTATTTCAAGCCTGAACTGAATTGTTTTTTTACTGAACAGTGACCAGAGTCATTACTTTCAAAGAGGTGAAAATAGATGTAAAATACAAAGCTCACACACAAAACGGCACATGACTATGACTTTACTATTAGTGCTTGACAAAAAAAATCATGATAACATATTATTGCATTTAAATATTGTGGATGTCACATCTACATCACGTTTTTAAAGTATATAGACACAGAGAAGGCACAGACTTGACCTTTTTTTTTAATCTTGTGCGAAGGTAGCAGGTCTCTTCCAAATAAATCGCAAAACATTTTTCAAGGCTGCCTTCACCAGTTTGTGTCCTTAGCCGACTTTAGTTTTTGACAGAAGATCTCAATTACCATTGAAATATCACTACAAATGTGGAAAGAACAACTTCTTTATGCACCTCCATTCATTTAAAAATTTTACTCTACCATTTTGTCCTCAAGTTGTCATCATTCGCTCTATTACTGCCAACTCTGGTGCGAAGGGGAAACACTGATCATGTCTTGTGTATGTATTCACAAGTGCTGTTTTTCTTCATGTTCCACTCTTGCTTCACTTGTACCCTCTTTTTATTCTATTAATTTGTCTGTCTCAGTTCCCTACTCTACCTTCCAGATGGCGATCTTGCCATCAAGGCGTGCAGAGCCACTCAGGATGTAGCGATCCTCCGCAGAGCAGAGCGCCTGGATGCTGTCTGAGTGGGCATGCAGCTCCTTTGCCACTGTGTGGTTTTCTGGGTCCACTACCAATAGCTGGCTTCTCAGCTGACCGTCACACTGACCCCCAACACCGGCCCGTCCACAGCAGCCCAACCAGATCTGAGAGGATAAGAGGGCATCAAGGAAAGGTAGCAATTGATAAGACACGATGTGGAAATAAAAGACTAAAAGGTTGTCCACGAGCAACATCGATTCAAAGCGGAAAAACACATTTTGATACACGGTACTTCTTGTTCTTTCCAGGCTCCTCTTTATAACAACAGCATATTACGGCTGCAAATAACGAGTCATTTAATTGTTGATTAATCTGTAGATTAAAAACAGACTAAAATCAACAGACATCAGACAATGAGGGAAATATTGGTTAAACATTCACAATTTCATTATCAAAGAAGTTTGGTGCAATAGTGTTGATTATTTTTCTGTCAAAGTAATTTAATTGATAATCTAATTAAACTATATTTTACACACTATTCGTAAGACATGCCAATTACAACAACAGCAATCATCAATAATAGTACCAATAGATATTCATTGAAATGGTGACAAGATAAATGTGTGACCTGACATATTAAAATAGCCCACCTGGTCTTTGACTCGAATCATACAGGTGACTCCTGAAGTGCCTGGCAGCAAGATTCTTTTGGATGGATGGCTGGGGTTGTTTGTGTGCCAGAGACACAACTCCGCAGAGTCTGCACAGCCTGTCCACAGCTGCTCTCGCTGGAACACACACACAAAACTGTGAAGTCACATGTATACTTTTAGATCATATAAACATTATGATAACGTCAAACGCTGACAAAATGCATTTTATCTTGAGTAAGCAAGTCTTTATGGCAGCCATAATAATTACACTGCATCTCTATCTCTCTATTTAAGGAAATGTCAGTAAATACTTGAGTTCCTCAGTTTCGGTGGTTCCAACTTGTTCCAGCTACAATGTAAATGCCAAACTTGTCTCATTCACTGACTGACAGGTGTGAATTGAACCACAAACTGACTTATTAAACCACTGAATGACTATTGATTTCCGTAATTGATTGACTTATTAGTCGATGATTGCAAAGTCACCTCTGGTATGACGACGAAGCTGCTGAAGCTACTGGGCATGCTCCGTAGGTCATCAGTAAGTGTGATCCTTCTTTGTGGTGTCCCAGTCTTTTTCAGTTCCACAATGCTGTCACCACAACCTGCACAGACATACACACTTCTATTACACAAATCAGTGTCTTTTTTTGTTGGCCAAATGCATTTAGAAGTAATGTGTAGGCACTATTAAAGGAGACAAACTCATTGAAGAAGTGGAGTGCGTACACTTACCTCACTGAGGGTGCAGTAATTATACCAATAAACATACACATGAATGAATGAATTAAATGAGCTCAAACTATTTTAAGATTAGAAATCAAACAAGGAAATTGTGTACTTACAGCACCACAGGATGCCATCATGGATCTGTATAGAGGAGAGATGGTCACAGCTGAGGTGGAACTGTCGCTTCACTTTAAGGCTGGACGAGTCCCACTGCAGGATCATCCCATCACAGCTGCAGGAGTATGTCAACTGACTGGGAAAGAGAGAAACCCCAGATTAAAACACACTTACAGTGCAGCAACGTGTTCATCGAGTATCACCTTCATATAAAATATCTTTACTGTTCATTCAGTTGTTTAATGTCAACTACAAATAATCATGTCTCTACCTGTTGTGTTGATCTCTGGTGTCCACTGAGAGGCTGGTCACCTCATGTCTGTGCTCAGTCAGTTGTTTGTTGCAGGACATGCTGTGAGTGTCGATGATGTAGATCACAGAGTCCTGCGAGCCGATCCACACCTGCTCCTGGACCAGTCCCATCATGCAGTTCTACAAAGAGGATGACATGCCAGGGGATCTCAGTTTCACTGCCCTCAGAAAATTGTAACCTTGCAGACTCCAAAACAGTATAACTGTATATATAGTACATTTGTAAGTAGACAGTTTAAATGTACAGTATGCACAATTATTTATGGGGGTCTCAGGAAATTCAAAAAATATGACAAATATCAGCAGAGATGCAAAACATTTTATGAATGAGAGGAAATTTGGAAATGTACATACATTACTGTATACGTTACTAAGTTTTATCAAAACAGTGTGAACTTGACATATGAGAGTATTAAAGTATAGAATTTAAACATAACTTTGCATCAAAAAACACAAAGTGGCAGATTTCACCTGATGATCTGTAAGATTTGTCATTTGTCCCTCCTTTTCTTTCACAATAATATTAAATATCCTGCATTCACATACCCATTATGCATGTAGTGGCTTGATGTTGTAGTTTGTTAAATATATATCATTTGTTAAATATATGAATTTCATTATGGAGTACTTCACCGAACGAGCATTGCACTCTTAAAATTGACTCACAATGGGCAGTTTATAAGCAAAAGTATCCGTTTTTAATTACACACATCATTGTTCTTTGTAAAAACCTGTGCTGTATACCCACAATGCAACATAACCAACAGTTATACAACTCTTTCCACACACACACACACACACACACACACACACACACACACACACACACACACACACACACACACACACACACACACACACACACACACACACACACACACACACACACACACACACACACACACACACAGATAAATAACTCCTAACAGTTGAGTACAGCTTGTCTGCTCTCACCAGCTGCGACTCTCCAACCTGGATGCAGTCCTCCAGCATGGACCAGCTAGCTGCGTCAAATACGACCACTTTGCCCCCACTGAGAGCCACCCACAGCTTTGGGTTCATCTCGTCCTTGGAGTCATCGCAAGTCAATTGACCTGAGATGAAATGGAAGCAAAGGAAAGGTAAGAGAGCATAGGCTCTAGAGTTAAGCAGGTGGAGATCCACTCTCTTCTCTGTTTTAGACAGACTGGACCAATAGCAATAAATACATATAAAGGAGTCATTTACATTTCTTATTTTTCCAAACAGACTTTTGACATGGTGTTTGATAGAAATAAGTTACACCTTAACACACCTCTGGTGTCATAGCATACTTCAGTTACTGTTTTGGTGTGTTACTCTCAACCTAACCACTTCTTACAATGTTGTTTATCTGCATTACTACTGCTATTACATTTTTCCAACTCTGTTATATTTTCAAACCTGATCGGTAGCTTTTGTTCAATATCCCACTGTAAACAAATAAGAGTAACAAAATATACCGCCGGTTAGTACTCAGACTAATCAGGTTATGTGGATAGGTTTCACTTGAGAAACATTAACAAAGTATACATGTGCACAGAGGCTCACAGTTGCATTTAAATATTAGGTTCTAATGCTGACACATGTAAAACTATAAAATGTAACCAGCTGAGCTGGAAAACAACAGACCAGAGTCTAATTTACAATTCAATGCAGATTTATGCACAGAACGAGACCAATCCCCCACACAGTTACTGAAAACTTTCCCCCTTTTTCCTCTTGCTTTCCTCTTGTCCTTTCTCTGACAGGAATGCTCATTAGGACAACTTGACATATTTTGACAGATGGTGGCTTGTGACTGAAACAATCTGTGCACAGCAGACATACAGCTATGCAGTTTCTTAAAAAGAGAGGATAAAGCGTACAGAAAATGTGAGGCACATGACCATCTCTCCCCTCAGACAACAATTGAGCTTGCCAACACTAATTAACACTAAGCACAGAAACTGATTCTCTCTACATCTGTGCTGCTTTGAACTGTGAAAGACAATTATTATCAATGACAAGACAACTGGAAAATATCCAGCCTGAAACTCTTGGTTTTAAAGATGATATGCCCTTGACAACAACACATAGGGGATGTCTACTTGTTCTCTAGTTTTGTTTCTTTACTGTCATGTATAATCTTTAACACACTGGTCCAGTATTAACAGATTACATACATTTGAATATTTTCAGGATAAATAAAAATCATTCAAGAAATAAAAACTGATATTCATCAGAAAAATAATCAATTACAAAATGCTACAACTGATACCTGGCGTGTATAGCAGCACATGTACAGTCTGAGGTTCAGCAAGGTCCTGGGAGGGGTTGATCTTGTGTTTTAGAGTTTCTGAGGTAGTTTTAGACACCATCATAGGCACTGGTCACAGACAAACACATACGATTACTAAAAACGTACAATGTGGAAGGGTACAGCGAGAAACACAATAGGTAGAGAAGGAGAGGGAAAGAACTTGAGCTGAAACAATTAGTTGATTAATCAAGTTGTTGTTGTTATTAAGCAAGAAGGCAAAATATTCTTAAATTCCAGCTTCTCGACAGCAAGGATTTGATGCTTTTCTTTGTATGACGACAAAGTAAACTGCATATCTTTAGGCTTTGGACTTTTGTTTGCGCAACATCAACTTTGCATTCTCATGAACATTTTCTGCACTGTTTTCTGCCTTTTTGAAGACCAGATTACCATTATCACGTTATAGTGATATTCATAATAGAAACAATCATGAGCCAAATGGTTAGTCCTAGTGAACTGTTAGATTAGTTGCAACTATACAAGGGATAATGACAACTGAGATGTTTAAAATCACAAAGTCTATAAATAAAGGGATATTTATGTTTTCTAAACTGTGTAAAAATCACACTATTTATGAATGAAAATACAGAAGAAGCAGTGCAAGAGTGAGCCCAGACCTTCATTTTTGATTTTGTCAAAGTAAGCCAGCTTTGAAGCAGCAGTGATAGACCTCTGAGTCTGCAGGCAGCCCATGACAGCATCCATTAACAGGACGTTCGTCAGAGCCTGAATCATATACTGAGGGTCCTGGAGAGACGTAAAGTGAGATAGATGTAAATAAAATCTGAGTACATTGATGCTAAGCACAATAACAATCAGTAACTTAATCACTAAGATATATAGACTGTATAGTATAAACAACATACATACATTATACTGTAAGAAGCAGCTGAGCCAGGGAGAGAAGGCACAACGCCCTCTTAATATTCAATGTACCTGTGACAGGTATGACTGACAAATTTAAGACTGATAACAGGACACAGTTTACAATTGTTCAGCTCTGATAGATAAATTTACCAAGTGGGCCAATAGAGTATGGGATACAGTTTGGGTATATAAATGGAGAGGATATGGACGTGGTTGAACACAACCAACAACCCCAGTGAGTCTGTGTACATTACAAGATGACTGCTGCATCACTCGATTCTGCACATTCTACTGTATAGCTGTGCAGTTTGTGAAAGCAGTGCTGAATTTTTTTAGTTTTTTTCGTCAAATCCTTTTGTTATTATACATAATAATATGTATTCCAGTATTACTGAACCTACAAGGGTCAGGACTGTTCACATTTTTTTAGATCCTTTGTTGTACCTTGTGCTGGTCGGCTATCTTGCGTCCAGCACACATCTCTTTGACCACAAGGTTCCAGAGTTCAGTCTCTGTCTTCAGGTTGGCCTCAAAAACCCCAGGCCTGCCGGAGGTCTGAATACGAAGGGAAGGAATACGAAGAAGTAGAAAAGGAGCCGAGGTAATCTTCACTTCCTGCAGAGAGACGAGGGGAATTATTCATTTAAATAAGAGTGCAGAAAGCAACTTGTGAAAAAACGGATTAAAGCCACTTGACCTGTATGTCTCTGAACTTTGTGATATCCAGGAAGCCGGGTTGTCCCTCGGTAAGCAAAAACAGACGTTTCTGCGTCATGGCGATTTTACCAACGCCACGTGAGGTCTTGACACAAGACGATAACTTGTAGACACATTCACTATTGTCAAGGTGGTCGATGACCTCAGAGGGCAGGTTGACGTCTTGGGCTTCATCCTCCATGTCCTTCCAGAAGGTGTAGAAGACTCTAAAGAGTTCAGGGTTCACCAGCTTTGGTTTCCCTGGAACAAAAAAATTAAAGGTGTGTCAGTATATCACTCGGTGCAAACAGTCAAATATAAAAAAGACAAAGACACAAGTTGACACATTAAGGGGAAAAACCATGGAAAAAAGGAACATAAACACACTCACAGGGCCAGATTTAGTTCCACATTCAACCCCAGATATCTCAGAATAGTGTTTATTGTTCTTCATGTGTTTCTAAGTGACCATCTGAGTTCACAAGGATCCACAAAATGTTGTGATAAAAAAACAACAACTAGTAAACAATAAAAAGGCATTCACTTCAGTGTTCAGTACCCTTCCAGTTCCTTGCATGATTGCCTTTAACATCAGACAAAAACCTAAACAAAGGTAAACAGAATGATCAGCATTTAGTGATCAGTGATGTTTCTGGCTTCATAGTAGATGTAAGTCCAATATTTATTCACCTTTCACCTCTGTTTTTATTCACCAGTTAGACATAAACTTGGCCTTTTGGTACCGGGCAAGAAAAGAGAAATACGAATGAACCAAAACAGTAAAAGTACTGGCTGTAAAACCAAAACTATGGGCCTGAAAGATTCAATAATGAAATGCCAATAAAGCCGAGGTGGATAGCAGGTTCTTTGATTTGTTTGTTTGGAAAAGGGAACATGATCTACAGAGTGTAATCTCCTTCTACAGAGTGTTTAAGGAGTGTAACCGATCATCTGACAGCTCCTCCAGTCGACCATGATGGCAGCCACTGTAATCGATTAAGAATTCTTTCCAGTAATGCTGCTGGACAGAATAATTACTGTTAAGTCACTTCTGTGTCCAGCATGTCAGCTCAGAGCTCATCTTACAGAAGGACCTTGAAAAAAGTCTTGAACATTTATCAATCATTGATTTTCATTTGGAACTTGAATCAGTACCACATTTTAGTTCAGCTTATATTGCAGGTTACAGTGCTCAGAAGTTTTAAATTGGAGGGGACTGTGTTACAGGGTTATATACAATTATAAACTCATACAAAATCACTATCCTAAATACATGAGCCTTCCTGTCCTCACTTACCATCAGTGAGAGCATCAAACAAACGGTGTATGGTTGCTACATCCTTAACAATCCCACACTCTTGAACGCAACGCACAAACTCATCCTGATGCAGAGGCTTCCGGGGGAGTTCAAACTTCTTGACGTGGTCATCAGGCTGCACCATCGACTTCTCATTATCTTTCTTTATCTAATGAAGAACGATAAGACAAAATCACACCTTAATCACCAACAGAGACATCAAACATACCTACTGATTTCTAACCACCACTTGTGAAGGAACAATGGATGTGTGAGCTGACTGACTTTGAGGATGAGTCTCTTGAGTTCAGGTCGTCTGTGGGCTTGCTGCCTCTCGTCCTGGTGCAGCGAGTCCACGAGCCATGTAACTAAGTGTGTGGGGAAGATGGCAGTGTCGGTCTTATAGAGGTTCTGGAAATCACTTAGAGCGTCCAGCCGTCGTGAACACAGTGTGTTGATGAAACCGCGCAAGTAGTAGAATCTGCAGAGGGAAAACTATTTCAGTTGTCACTGGAGTTTTGTAGTTGAATACACAACTTAGAACAATGCATAAGACAGAGTTGTTTCTAACAAGTGGAAGATGAGCGTAAAATAAAAACAGAATACCTGGCCAGCTGAGCAGAGCTCTCATTCTGGACAGAGAAAATAGCTTTTCCAAGCTGCTGGATGAGCTCGCTGTAATAACTTTGGACTGAATGAAAAGACAGAGATGCTGGGAAGTCTGGGAGTTTAAACACCTTCACAGCCTTAGGAGATGTTCTCAGTGCTGTGGGAGAGAAAAAGGGAAAGCACAGTGAGAAAGATGAAAGGAGAGTGAGGTCTATATCTTGACAATGTGTCCTTCTATAAATAAATCAGTAAGTTGTCTTTTTAACTAGTTTCATTCTTTTCTTGAGTCTCACCAGGGTCAGACATGACGATCCTATTGAGCAGTGTGTTTCTTTGAAAGCTGATTGTCTGGTCATCTCCCAAGTTGGGGAGGCTCATCCCCAGTCTCTTACTGAGCCGGTTCTCTGTGTCGGAGCTCCTCCGGGCTTGAATCTCCTGCATGGTGGGTCTGCGAGGGACTTCAACCATAGCCTTCATCCTAGAGGACACATTATAAAAGCAATGCAGTGCCGTAGACTGCAGACTTCCAAATGCTGTCCAATGTTATGAAATAAAAATAATTTAAAGTGATCTGGTATGCATCTGCGTTCACTCTACACCAGTGGTTCTCAACTGGTGGGTCGGGACACAAGAGTGGGTTGCAGATGTCTGCATGAAAAAAGGGGGCAACACTGTAATTACAGAACTTTTACTGCTGTGCTTTTATTTTGAAGGGCATGTGTTTCCCAATGATGAGCGTGTGCAGTAGCTGTTTGCTGTCAAGTGTTGTCCTGACAGTAATGAGAAAAACTAATGTTGTCACTTCAGTATATGCTCTAATCTGAGCCTTTGTAAATCTGCCTTTATATTTCATAATTCACAATTAAAATTAGACTTCAAACTTGGTGAGCATCACAAATCTCAACTTGTTTGAAAAGCATACATATGCCTGTAATTCAGGATAACATTTTCCTTTTTTTCATTGGGTTTTCAGTCTAAGTTTTTTTTTTTACTGCACTATTTGTGAAATAAATTTGAGTGACTCAAACATTTCAGTTGCAATCTATTAAGAAACGAACAATGTGGATCCTGTGGCTAGAACAGTTGAGAACCACTACTATAAACATGTGCCTCACTACTTCTGAATCTGAATATATTTGAGCAAACACCTAGTTTTACAGTTTAATAGATACAAGAAGAAAAGACTATTCATCCATTATCTATACCCGCTTTGTCCTGTACAGGGTGATGGAGGAGTTGGAGCCTATCCCAGCTGACTTCGGGAGAAGTGAAGGATACAGCCTGGAGAGGTCACCAGTCGATCGCAGGGCTAGATAATACTAATACGGTCTAATAAAACAGCCCTGCAATAAATCCTACCTTTATGAAGGTTAAAATGTTTAGTTTTCAAATCTACAGGCTGTGGTGGTTCTGCATTGTACTAAATTATACCAAGAGGTGTTTCTAATATTGTGTGGTCAATGTTATGGATATTATCAGTTACTGGCCAATCAGATAGATTTGATTTCATACCTCTGCGTCTCAGAACGAGTGCTGAGTTCCATTCTAGCAAAGTTGTCCATTTTCTTGTTGAGCCGATCCTTGAGGAAGGAATGGAAGATGTGTGTCTCCAACACCTGCAACACAGACATGTTAATTCTTTTCAGATAACCACTCATTCCCGTGCCTTGCAATGCATGTCAGCTAATTTGTTATCCATTCAGGTAAAACATCACTTGTTGTTCCAAGTTAAAGTGCTTACCGTCTTGTAGAAAAGTTGCTCGGCTGGTTCTCTGGTTTTCAGGAACTCTTCACTGTGAAACACTCGATGTTCATAGTTCAGATGAATGCTAACATCCCTGTTTAATACACACACATACTGTATATATTAACAAAATGTCAATATATATTTATGAGAGCCATCCTACTTAATATTAGTCCACACAGCACCTGAATATGTTGACAATCAGCTCCAGCATAATCCTCTGGATGTCGTGGTTGAGGTTTTGTTGCCACGCTCTCCTCTGTGCCCGCTGCTCATTGACATCTGTGCAGCTTACATGATGGCACTGATCCAAGTCAAAATGTATCTGCAATAACTGACACCTGCAAAACATGTTCACATTGTACAAAGCAATACGTCTTCAAACCTCTAGGCTAGTTTAAGAGAATAACCATCAATAAAAATATACAGCTCAGGTCTCCAGTATATTGTATGTATCTGATGGTGGTTTTACATATTAAAGTTTAGTACTTGCTGGGAGAATTCTTGTCATTACAGTAAGTACCTTTGTGTGAAGCAGTCTGCAGCAGCTGGGGGAATGTCAGGTAGGTCAAGAGTATCAGAGGAGGACGTGGAGACGCTCCCGTTATCAAGATTAATTAAGATCAGATCGTCTGTTTCCTGCATAAAAGAGTAAAAAGATTCAAATTAATTTCTCATTTGTTTCTCTGTTCATTTCTTCGGTCTGTAAAAAAAATAAAAATCTGTCAGTGTGTATTAACATGAGCAGATAGATTCCTGTGCTGGACATTTAAATTTGGAAGGTTATGTACTTACAGCAGCAACCTCTGCAAAGTGGTTGAGATTGCAGCCCATAAGAAAGGCAGTGGGAGCCATTAGAAAGTCCAGCATGCTTCTGGCCAGGACAGGAACATATGGATGCTGCCATGAAAGAGGCTGGAAGGAAGACCAGGTTGGCATTGAAACACAAATGTATGGATCAAAAGATGAAGGATTAATAGTTGATGAATAATTATGGAGCATTCAACACCTTCAATGTTGCCTCCATTCAGATGTATTTTTTTTCTATACAAGACTTTTGTTAAAAATGAATCAGGAAAGTAAAAGAAAAATATGTTGAGAATAAAATCAATAATTCATTCATTTATTTTTGTTGTCCTTGTTATATCGTGCTATAACATAGAGAAGGCTTTTATTTTCTTAAAAGTGAATAGAGCGTCCCTATTCTCAGGGGTCCAACTGAAGTCTGCCTTCATCTCACTTCTATGTGACAATGATTGAGTATTATTACCCATTACACAGGAAAGCTGCCTCGGTCCTTCACTGTTCTCACTCTACATGCTGCCACTTGGGAACATCATTAGAGAGCAAAAAGTCTGTTTTCATAGTTATGCAGATGATACACAACTGTACATCACCGCGGACCCAAACGATGATGCAGCTATGCGATCCATCACCGAATGTCTTTTAACAATAAATAAATGGATGAGCAATAATTTCCTAAAATTAAACGAGGATAAAACAGAAATTCTGCTCGTCGCTCCCAAAAACAAAAGTGAAATCGTAGAAAACGATCTGGGGCAACTAACTCCGTGGGTACGATCAGAGGTATCTAGTCTGGGTGTAATCTTAGACTCAGATCTAAGTTTCAAGGCCCACATTAACAAGGTGACCAAAACTTATTTTTTCCACCTGAGAAACATCGCCATGGTGCAACCGTTTATAAATCAGACAGATGCTGAAAAGTTGATTCATGCCTTTATTTCTAGCCGACTGTTATGCACTTTTTACTGGCCTACCAAAGAAAACAACAGAGAGACTTCAGCTCATCCAAAACTCTGCAGCTCGAGTATTAACCAGAACCAAGAGGAGAGAGCACATCAGTCCAGTTCTGGCTGTTCTGCACCAGCTGCCTGTAACACACACGATTGACTTTAAGGTCCTCCTCCTTACATACAAAGCTCTTAATGGGCTCGGACCGAGTTACATCTCTAGCTCTCTAACTGAACTATGAGATTATCTGCTGCTGGTTTATTGGAAGGTTCCCAGCAACAGCCGAAAGAAAATTTGGAATTCAGCTCGTCAGCTACGCTCCAAAGCTGTGGAACGAACTACCTGTAGATATCAGGGAAGCTAGCTCATTTAATACTTTCAAAAGAAAGCTCAAAACATATCTCTTTACATCAGCTTTTAACTAGCTACTCTTGAAGCTCTCTTACACGTGCCATGCACTTGAACTACCGCGCCTTTCAATGCATAATTGCTCAATTTTATATTTTCCACTTGTATTCCCTTATATGCGTTTTATCTGTTTCTTATGCATTTTACCTGTTTTATCTAATTTATTTTCTATATTTTTAATTGTTCCTTTACATCTTTTTGTATGTGAAACACTGTATGTAATTATTTTGCTGTGAAGCACTTTGAGCTGCATTTCTTGTATGAAAGGTCCTATACAAATAATGTTTATTTGTATTATTATTATTATTATTATTATTTTCTGATTCCATTCAATAAAAATAAAGATACAATCTACCACAACTATGCACTTAACCGATCTGCCGATAGCAATTTAGAGCTGACCTGCAGAAAAAGCAACAAGCTCTCTGCCACCAGTGTGAGACGGGCCCAATCAGCAGAAAATAACACCACCTGCTGCTCCTGCAGGAGACAAGACAGCACCTGCAGAGATGGGAACAGATAGAGAAAAAGACATGAGCCTGAATGTGAATCTCTCCTTGTCTGACTAACACAAACACAAAATGTTCATCTGATACCTGCAGAAGCTGCTGAGGCCTCAAGCAAAGGAGAGGCAGATGGAGGTCTAAATCTATAGCTGGGTGGTCTTTATCTTCTCTTGATGGTAATATGATGGTCAGAGGACGTAGTGTGAACATCTGGTAAACACAGCATAAACAAAACAGCAGTATCGTTGGTGTTATTGGTGATCAGTAGAACACAGTGAGACATGTACTGTTCTGTGTTGGCTACATAGGCTTACTATGAGCTACAGATTTGGATCTTCAGTGTAATAAAATAAAAAAGTCTAAGAAAACTCAATTACACACTACACACACACACCAAATGTAGTTGTCCAGGAGGCGGAACAGGCACAAGGGTCAGTTTGGCAGCAAACTCCTTCACTCTCTCTTCCATTTCTGATAACCGACAAATTCTCAGCTGGATTAAAAGACTAGCAAATAAACAGAGACAGCGAGATTGAGATACAGCGAAAGACACAAGAAGAAGGATCTCTTGATACATTAATATGTGCAAACAATTAATTAACCTGTTAGAATTAAGATAAATTAAGATGAAGAAATGTTGCATGTAAAATACTGTATGTATCACACCCAAACTTAAAACAAAACAAAAAAAGAAATACTTTTGCTTTAACCAGCTTAGTTTGTCATGTGCTTTGGTTTAGTACACCGTCTCTCACCAGGACAGACAGTCTTTGATTGCAGTGAAGTAAGGATACTTGGATATGACACAGAAACTATAGGCAGAGAAGAGCTTAGAAAACTTAGAAGGCCCGGCTCCATTCTGATAGAAAGACGTCCCCTCCTGTGAAAACACAGACAATCTCAGTGATGCTTTCCTTCAAGTTTAATGTAACAGTATGATGCAATGCGAGTCATTGGCTCATGCTCCCTGATTAAATTATAACCACTGCAAATATCTTGTTATAGGGCCTGACAGTAGCACATGAGCATCATGGGTTATAGAGCTGGCTGGGATTTAGCTCAACTGTCGTGTGTGTGAAGTATTACATGTAGTACTGTGTACCAGTATGGGACGGTGACACTGCAGTACAACTCCATGGGTCCTGTTGCCGAAGACATCAGTGAAAACCAGGAAGTGGAATTGTTCTTCTTTCTGTTCTCTGGTTACTTGCAGGCCGCCTGGTTAAAAGAATAAAAATAGAAATGTATGCACACGTCGTCATGATATTTGATTACTGCACAATGTTATTTTTACATTAAAACTCTGCAGATGCTAAAAACAGAGGGACATATTACTGATATATAATGATGTTTAAGAGATGACTATTTTTGCTTTTTTGTTTTATGCACAAAACATGGTTGACCATTTATTCCTATAATGTGGACATGACGGCCCATGTTTGTTTGTAATACATTTTCATGTCAATCTACAATAAATGAATTAATTTACTGTAACATAACGATTTTCCAGCTGTACTGTTTTGTTTGTGTCAGTGTAAACAATATAAATGGTTTATCCACTTCAGAGGAGCCATTACCTTCACACACATGGCAGTGGAGGTTCGTCACTCAGACATTTAGTTTGCATTGAACAGTGTGTTCTGTTTGTGTGTCTTTGTGTATATGTGTGTAAGTGTGAGTGTGTTATTAAAAATGCATTACCAGGGAAACAAAGCTGAGGTAGAGCCATGAGATCGATATCTTTTGGTACACTGACATTGTCGCTTTCTCCTCTTTCCTCTGCTGCTCCTCCATCTGCAAAAAGTAGGAAAATTAAATGACATAATTCAACAAGCTAAAACCTTTTATGTACCAGGTGTAGATATGTATGTATAGACCTGTATAAACCAGATCTGGACTGAGTGGTGGTGCAGCTGAAGGAAGTTGTTCCCTCTTCTTCCTGAGAAAGGAGCGCCGCCACTTCCCACGTGACCTCTGAACTTTAGTCTCAGCCTGTGGTCTGCTGACGAAGGGCGGTGCAAGAACATATAGAACCTCCGGCTCCAACCAGACGGGTTCTGGAGTTCCATTATTGTTAATGGCCTGAGCGGGAGAGAAGGAAGAGAAGGATTGGATTGTTTTATCAACTTTGATTCATGTTAAATATTTTTAAATTACACATTTCACATATTTTATGTACAGTTTTGTTGTTTACTCAATGGATGAGAGAAGAAAAACATATTTGATTTTCAAAATCCTGATTATCTGAGTTTAGATTTGGGAAAGAAGAGGCATGGCTTTTTAGCATCATTAGCATCAGGGTATTATAGTTGGCCACTGTGTTTGCTCTGCCTTGCTCATTGCACAATTATTTAATAGGTGAGTCTAAAATGCCTCAGTAGGTAAATGTGATTGAAGTACAATTAAGTACCATGCGGCTCTAAACGAGTAGAGATTGATTCCTTCTGGGTCAAAGCAGCACTAATTCCACAGACCCTCCCTGAATGGTCGGAGAAAGAAGCTGACAGGATATAAAAAGGTTTTGGAAGAGAGCAAACTGGTGAATTTTTTTCTCTGACTCTTCAGGAAAACGGAGGAGGGAAGTGTTTTGTGTACTGAGTTTTGTTGTTTTTGAGCTGATCTGATGAAATCTGATTTCATTCACTTAGACAAAAAAAAACCTAACATCCGCATGCAAGTCCATCTGTCCCAATTACATTACCAACCATATTCGAGCACAGCAAAGAGATTTGGTAAATGGGAATCTGCACAACAAGTTTATTTATATTTTTCTGGTGGTGCATTTTGTCTATAATAGATACAAGATACATTTAGGAAACATGACATTCAGATTATACATGCACCTGGCCACCAGGATGCCCATAAATTTAGCTTTTCTGAATTCAAACATTAATTTAGTTTTGACTTTTGGGGTATTTTGATGTGTCACTGAGATGCAGTTTAAGGTTTGCATTGATTCTGCTTTCTCAGCCAAAGATAACTTTGCAGGAATTCACCAAATTCACAAGAAAAACTTCACCTCAAATAATGACAATACCTATAAAACTAAAATTAACCAAAATGTTTGTTATCTAGAATATTCAGCGGGATGGCAGCCCAACACAATGCAATATGATTGCTAATAACTTTTTCAATCTCTGATGACAAAACTGTTTCAGTTTTCAGTACATCAGTCACACGTGTGTGTCAGGGTGCATTTGAAGGCAAATACCTGGTAGACTTCCTGAAGTTTGTCACTAGCTGCTCCGACAACCACACAGGCTTCCAGCAGACTGGACGGCAGATAGTCCGCCATCACTGAAACCAGTGCAGGACCTGGGTGGACCAGCAGAACCTGGCCAAGGCACGACTCAGACGGGCTGGATCACAACCACTGAAAGTAAAAGCAAAAAAAGAAACGGTGAGGTTGGATGGAGAATTTTTTTTAAATGAGCCAGATATTAAACATATACATAGAGAGGTACAAATAACAGCAAAGAATATATTTTTGTATTTGTTTTATTTATTTGGTTTGTGTGTTAATAAGGCAGACAGTTGCTTAAAGTCTCTCATCTTCATCGTTCTGTATGAAAACAACATCTACATTACCAGGTAAAGAAAGCCACAACACATGACAGAGTGGTTGTTCCATCTTATTCTTAGAGCTGCTATTCTTGTAAACAAGATAAAAACAGCAACTCTGATTAAAACATATAGAAATGTAGAAATGGCCTCTTAGTAATCACCAAGGTTCCAAGAAGTTCCCAGAACCTGAATGAGAGTTTAATCTGATTATGTTAGATCAGCGTAGCGGTGTGTCATATCGTATCATTCACAATAATATCACTATAGTTTTCAACATGAGTAAAAAAAAAATTCATATTGTGATAGTGGCAATATTCTGACTTGTAGACATAATGACATCATACCATTATGCAGCCACAAGCACGGCTGAAAGCAGCTCCACGGTGGATCAGATGTACAACAATATTCATTCTTGAAATCCTTAAAATTCATAATAAAAAATCCTCAGTATTTCTTCATATTGTCTACAATATCATGAATGCAGACAGAAATCAGAGATCACACAGTGCAGTTATAATTTGCTCTACATTTGTTCTTATAAGATTTATTCAACAAAACTACGCTGCACTTTATTTTGCACTTATCTCCATGGCTGATGAGAGATTTTACCCTCAAAGTTAGCTCAAGATCTCCGTTTCACATCTTAAAACATAAAGAAATGAAACCATCATTATCTGCATACATACCAATGAGAATGGTAATATTTATCTTCACAATGTGTTCTTTTTCCAATACTTTTTCTAAACCAGCCATTGAAGAAGCTTCAACATTACCATTCAAGTCTAGCTGTATCTTTCACAATATTTGTCACAAAAAAATGTATCAGGTATGCATCCATTTTTACCATGACCTTGATGAAAAATGAAATTGCTCAGACTGGCTATAATAATAATAATAAATATCTTGGACAGTGCAAAAATTTCACTGCAATATTTGGATTAAAAATTCATTCATCAGCAAAAAACCTAAAAGACTGGAATATGAACTCTTTGACTTGATGCATGCAACTTAAAGGTAATGACAACATTTTGAGAACCATAACAAGATCAGTATTAAAATACTAATAACATCAACAAAGTGCAGTATCAGAGCTACGATCTGAAGGCTACAATATACAGTTACAAAGCACATCCTTAATCAGCCCATGCTTAAGATAATCAATGATCACACATATATACACAATACACAGTGAAATGAAGTGTGGAAAGTCTGGACAGTGCATTGGAATGCACCTTATATCTTTTCTGTAGCACAATGTCTACATTTATCAATTAATGCACTGTGATATTGATAACCGCTATGTCCGCCTGGAACAAAATATTGTTGTAATTTTTGCTTTGTGTCCCCCCATTAAGGGTTCCATATGGACTAGTTAAGCTGCATTTAGCGGTGTGGACAAAACATAGGCATGAAACAGGATGCTGCTCTTCATTTAATTACTATTTTTCGCCACTCGAGACAGTCCAGTCTGTTCTTGGAAAATTAGGCTCATGTGTGCAGAGGAAGACGAGCACATGCGCAGATGAGCGCAGAGAAAATGACTCAGAAAATGGGCCACAATGAATAAGCTGCATGTGAACATCAAATTCACCTTAAAACAGTCAAAACACATGTCAAAAGACCTGTTGCAACAAAACACAGTAAGACTTTCCTATAAAAACGCACTTCAAACTTTTTTACAACACAAAATCACTTCCAAGTGCCCTCTCAGGGATATATGCTTCAATACTTTGTGTTTTTATCGTCTTCTTTAAACACTTCACTAAAACAGAGTGTTAAAAATATAATGAAACTCTGCGCAAGAATGTCCAGAATAATTGTTCAAATACCCCATTATAAAAGCATGCCACTTAATGCAACATACACATGAAAACCGCTTCTGTCCCTCCATTACTGGACCGAGGACGTAATGTTAATCATTATAGTATATAATTCAGTCATATGACCCTGGAAAAATGGGTCAAATTCCACATCAAACCGTAACAACAGTTTTATAATATTTCGGACTGATGTCACATCTATGAGCCTTTAAAACGGAAAACAAGTATGAAGGAAAAGAGCTGATGAGCAGGGCAAACTAACACAGACAAGCATTTACAGAAATATGAGCAGATGAAAAGGGTTCATGTTATTTCTGGACCAGAAAGCACATATAAGACACACAAAAATATTTGACCTTTAGAATCAATTAGATGGACATAAAAAGTACAATCAGAGCTTTAATGTCTCCAACATGTCAACACTTCCTTTGATCTTCATCAATGCTCATCCAGAAAATTGTGTCAAACGGGCTACTTATCGAGTTTTCATGAAGACTGACACACTTCTGTTAAATCTATATCTTAAGCAAAGTAACATGATTCCCTTTAAATTGTTTCACTTCTTTTAACTATTTTGTGCGGCCGATAAATCTAAATCTCACCTGCAGAGCAAATACAGACTGGTATAGGCATCGTTAAAATAGGTCAACAATACAAAAACATGATTTTTCAACATTATGATTAGGCATATTATAAGCTGACTTATCTTTTTAGTCATTATTTTTTTACAGAATACATATCCATTTAAGATTACTATTATACTGTTGTGATCCAAACTGATATTACGAATGTCTCAAAATATCACGTTGTAGTTATATTTATAGAGAACATGAGCATGAAAGTGTTGTAATTTTATTTTATTTTTTTCTTCAACGGAGGTTTGTCATTTAAAACCTCGATGTTTTATTGCAGTTGTGACATGTGATCCCCGGTCACACGCTGCACAGGTGAAGATGCTTCTCGTCAAGCTCTCAAATGGCACTTAAACTCTTACAAACGGATAAACAGGTTAACAGTTGGACTTGTCTCTGAACTTGCTAACCTGCTCACGGACTTGTGCGCGGCTCCTTATTCCTCCCCCTTCGCGTTGATGCCGACAGAGTGACTCCTGCACGACTGAATGAAAAGAGTTCGCCAAAGTCACTTCCCATGTTCACTGTCAGCCTGCTTCCTGTTTCTCTGCGTGGAGGTTCAAACATGCCCGTTGATCATTTGAGGAAGCACAATGTCGTATCATAGAATTAAAAAAAAAAAAAAAAAAATGTCTGAAGGCAGTAAGTCAATTTTATACGTTAAAGTGAGGCTGACTTTTAGAACACACAAATGTAAAAAAAAAAAACAACAAAAAAACTTTCTTAGAGTCATTATGGTGACAATTACTAAATGGCTGTCATTTTTAAATGGTTGCATCTGATATATGTAAGTTAATGTTAAATTGGAGTTCCAGCTTCAGGAGACTCCTGTATGGAAACTTAAGTTTAGAATAAAAAACTGTACAGATTTGACAGAATTTCGGTGTGGAGTCTTTGATGGTGCAATTTCCCTGCACAGCAAGTTTGATGCTGTTGCAATAACTCATCCTGGCCTGAGGATGGTGATGGTGGACTAATTAAAATATCAAACACTAGCCAAACAGAACTCCATTGAAAAACATAAACTGAGAGGGTTTGCTTCAAGTCTTGTCAAATTCAGCTCAGATTTTTGCAAAAATTTTTTTAATCCCTGTTAAAAGAAAGAAGATTTCCATGCAAACTTGAACTAAAACCCCTCCCTAGTTAACATGTTGCTTCTATGTTTCAACATGTGTGGGTTGTGCAAAATGCAATGTTGTACCTTGTAAAAAAAACTTAAAGTACATGTTGTCTAAAGGTCAGCACTATTTTGGCATCATTGTCAGTGTATATGGGGGAATAATAATATATTCTATTTCAAGACTATGACACGTCATGCTAGTTTTTAATTGAGTTTTGCAGACAGATCAAACAGCATTACTTCCTTTTTATTATCTCGTAGTTTATATTCAGTAACATCCACTGACTGACCTGTAGTTGGAGAGGGAGGTTATTTTTGAGGTATTTAGGAATGGTTTCATTAGATTAGCTTTACAGTCTCTCAACAAGTATCTATTTCATGCACAGTTGGCACATTGTTGTACATCTGGACACTTTTGGTAATATGTGGTATTGGAAGATAATGTTGGATTTTATTTTCTTAGTGGACTCTGAGCACCTGAATTCATGTCTCACTGACAGATAAATATGGTCACTCATTAAAATATTAGCCTGAGCATGAACTAGTGACACATACTAGATAATCACAACTTAATTTCTTAATGCAAATACTTCTGTCAGGGGTCAGAAATGTTGCTTGTATCATGACATTTAATGATTACTTCTGATTTTTTTTTTGAAACCATAAGTATTCACACCTCCTGGCTGATCTAAAATCACAAGTCAACTGTGAGGTCGTCTCATGTTTTAGTTTAACGATGCGTGAATTTGTTTTAAACAATAGAAAGAAAAGAGCTCATGATAAACGCAGGCGGAATTACGCATGATGCGTCACGATCAATAAAAACACCGACTCGACTGAATGTGTTTTACCGTCTTTTTTTCCAAATAAATGTTACAAAAATACCTTGTGTTCATTTTTCAAAAAATGGTACAGCAGCAAACAGAACCAAAACTCAGTCTTAGAAAACACACCTGGCACAGACTGGTCTGTAGTCTTTGACACCTTTGTATAAAATCTAAACTTTTCTAAGAAATGATTTTTCAGCACAGTAGTTTGGCACTAAAAAGGGAGCGTTTTGGCCCTGAAAAGCTTCTTTGTGAGATGGGAACATCTCGAAACATGTCGATTAGTTTAAAGTTAAATTGTTCATCAAATTGAACTACAGCAACAAAATTGACTACAGACTCCACACGGGTCATTCTGTTATACTGACTTGATTACTTTCTGTGTTGGTACTTTATATTCGTTGAAAAGCATAATGTTAACAAAAATGAACTTGTAACACTAACAAAACAATGTACTCTAACCGTCTCGTCAAGGGAGCTCTTAAAATACAACACGTCACGCTAGCAGTGTCTCTGCATTATTTACATGGGAATTACCTATAACTCATATCATTTTGGATTGATTCTCTCAACACTTTCCTTTTGATGTCTGACACCAAGTTATACAAAATGAGGATATCACCCTCTCAAGTGCTTGCAAATCAGGTTGTTTAACTCTTAAAGAAGTGCAAACAATGTTATAGAGCCCCAACAAAGGCTGCCGCCATTGTCCAATTAACCATAAACAGTAAAGAAGTCTCTCGAGGGTGCAGATAGAAGTTCTGCCCTCTGTCATAAAAGTAAAACCTTTTCATGTAGTGAAACAAGAAACCTGACCAACGTTTTCATTTATGGCGTTGTCTCCTCTGAGTCTCAGCAGACTGAGAAAGTCCTGTGTGGTTTTTTTCTAGGTTCATTTGGTCACGACACCTCAGTCAAAGGGGTTTCAAGTTTGCATAGATGTGCTGTTGGCCCTGCATAGACGTGTTCCTCAGTACCATTCAATATGCAGCACCGCAGGTTCTTGGAACTGTTTGACATTAACACTCCACATTGAATCCAGTACTTATGAAGGTTGTATTAGTGAGCTGAAGGCTGCTCTGGGAATTTATTCTGCTGCAGATGGGAATTTAGAGAGGAGGGACAAGGCTGTTCAACTAAGGTTATTGTACATGAGTTTGTAGCATATTACACTGTGTGCGCTGCACTGTGTTGGTGACGCTCTCAAACTTGTGTGCTAAAATTCATGTTGCATTCTGCTCAGTGTTCATGATATTTCTCCACTGGCTGGCTGCTCTCTCTCTCCTGTTCTATCACCCTGAGATCAACTGAAATCTGCCAGGAGCTACTCATCTTCCTACTTCTCCACTAAGATTTATAGCTGACAAATGATCACAAAGGCACACTCAACTATATGAACAACCGGGCAAAGGTCATTTTACTTTCAAAATAAAGCACAAACAGAAACTCCAATCCCTGTACCAAGGAGGGAGCATTTCTATTTGCTTAGTTTTTAAAAACTGGATATGACAAATGTGGCATGTTTAATGTGAGCTAATCATAAAAATATCTGCCATGTCAACTGAATGTGAAAATAAAACCCCTACAGAAATCCCAAACCTAAATTAAAGTGGATGGCATCATCTGTGGACTCAACTGTTGTGCCATAAATGTACTGTGCGGGCTGGATTTCTTAACTACGACATTATAAAATATTCTTTGTGCGCCATGAAAGAAGAATAAGGCATTCAGAATTGTAGTGGTTTCGGTGAGGCCACAAAGAAGTCACTTCTGACTGCTGACCAGCTGGCTAAAAGAACATGTTCCAACTTCATAAACGTGAATGAAAGCTGTGCTGTATGTCTGCAAGAAATGCAGAAGGCTTTAGCTGCACTGTCTGATATTTTATGGCTATATAAAATAAAAAAAAAGGCATTCCATCAAGTAATTGGAACTAATATTTACATCTGTATTTAGACAACACTTAACACAGGAGTGCACAAAGTTAACACTTTAACACCATTATGATTGTCTATAAAGCAGTTATTGAGCAGTGTCCACCAAGTAAAATGTCACACGAAATCATTCTGTGGTAGGAATGTAACAGTGCTGTTCAGAAGTGAGACAGAAAGTGCTCTGTGTGCTTGCCAGTTATGTTTTATGTTATATTTGCTTCAGTAGTCAAAACTATTTTAGTTTAAATAGTCTGAACAAATCACTGGCATTTGGCTTTCTGTGTTATCTAACCATCTAAACATTTATTTGTATATGAGTTGAGGTAGCAACAGGGCAAGCAGCAAAGCCCAAACTTGACATTGTTGTCTTCTCCTCAGAAGATAAACTATTCAAATCTACCCCATTCAGATTTCTGTAGATGGGACGTCAACTTTCTGCTACGTTTTCCCTCTTTTGTCATCTTAGTTCCTTTACAAAGGCACAGGTGTTCTAGTTTGTAAATCAGATGCATTTGGTATACTCCTCACATGCTGTGGCTTTGTGCTTGCTGAGGTTATGCCTAAAACAATCCTTTGCACATTAGTGCTCAGGCAACAGAGTGATTCTCCATCTTCTTCAAACTATCCGTCTGTGAGGTTCAACAGAGCCCATCTCTGGTCACCAGTGCTTCCTCAATTCTGGTCTTCCTCTCCAGGTAAACCCACCAAGACCTGGTCCTGCTCTGAGCTGCTGGGCTCCACATTAGGATATATGACGAGGAAAGAGGCAGTGAGGAAGCCGAGGAATGAGCCCACAGAGGCCATCACTGGAATGACACGCACGCTGCCAACTGCCTTTACCAGAGAACTGAGGGCCGACGCAACCAGAATCTGGCTGATATAAACCTGAAAACAGAGCACAACATGGTGACCTCAGTATTTGTGTAAAATATAATGACACTAATGCTTTTCACTGGTTTACATCACCACCATGTTTTCACAGCCCACAGGGTAAACAGTGGCATCTATGAATTCATTCAAAGAAAACAGAACTGTTTTCTACTGTTTGGCTCTAGAAATGGAAAAAAAGAGTGAACACTCACCTGGCAGGATAAGATTGCACAGTCAATGCCAAAACCTCTTCGAGTGTTTGCTGGACTGTGGTTAATGTACTGAGGGAAGGAAAAGGAGAGAAAGGATATAACTTCAATAATGGGTTTTTTTCTCCTTCATATTTCTATATGTTTTTTTATGCTGATTAAACTGACACTCAAGGCAAATAAAAAAATACTAAAGTGAAAACCAAACTGAACAAAACGTAACAAAATAGAACAATAACAAATCATATTGCTGCGGTTTGCTCAAAATGTGGCTGAACAGCGAACTGTTTAAATGTGTTTTGTTAATTGCAAACAAGTTCCACAACAAAATGATACATAAAAACTATATTTCTTTGTTTGTTTGCTTACATATGTGCCTCTGTTTGTATAGCTGAGCACATGCTCCCATTTGAAGTGATGTTGTGCATCGTGTATATGTGTGTGATCATACCTCTTTGATTTCATGGTACTGCCCGAGTAATGCATACGGACAATAGGAGATACTCATGGAGATGACGCCCATGCTACTGATCATCACCATGGCAACATAAACATTAGGGAAGATTGCCATGACTGCCGTTCCTAAGATAAGGGAGAATAAAAGCTGAAAACAATTTTCTGTAAAGAAAGTTTTCCTTCATTTACATACCCATTGAGACTAAATGTAACTGCTCATGAATCCACTGTACTGCGCTCTACTGTTGTCAGATGTCTATTTTACTATGTTAACTGACCTATTGAGAATCCCAGAGTTCCAACGATGTAGATGATCTTAATGCTCAGATCAAAATTATCCAGATACTTCTGAAGAATGGCTGGATGGAGAGAAATGATCAGTTATTAGAGACCTTTTTGAGACATGGGTTTGTTACAGCAGCTGGCTGAATCCTGATCTAAAAATGGAAACGGTGTTTGTGTTTTACCTGAGCAGACAGCAGCAGTAGCAGCATAGACCACTAGTCCCCAGCAGCCCATCTGTACTCCTCTATTATAATTCTGTAGCTCTGTGGAATTGGTTGGAGCCTTAAAAAAAAGCAGAATATTTAATGGAATATTATTGTACACCTGACTTGACAAAAAGACGGAATAATTGACATTTTAGTGTTTATATCCATAAATTAGAGTGTGTAGCATGCTGGGTTTATACTTCTGTATTTGTCTTGTATGTGGTTTCCATGTTATACAGAATGACAAATGATGTCAGCTTGTGTGTCAGCGATAAAACACTAGTGGACAGGAGAGTGTGTGCGTGCGTGTGCGTGTGTGTGTGTGTGTGTGTGTGTGTGTGTGTGCATGTACCGTGGGGTCTCCATTGAAAATGACTTGGCCCATGAAATCGGTATAAAACACGGCTTCAGCTATGATGGAGAACCATGTGAGGAGGTGACACAAACATAATCTCCAGAGCTGCCTTGGCATCTGTGGTGGGGTGAAATAACACAGGAAGTCAGGAAGAATAGAATTGGTTTCCTTTTCTTCAAGCACTTTGTTGACCTGATTAGATTTAAATATTTTAACTTTATTGTGCCAGATGGTTTTATTACACAGAACCATCTGAGAAGTCAGCCCACGAAACTGTTTCTCACCGTTTAAACTCAACCAATCAGATTAATGAACCATATGACGTAGTAAGAGAATGCTGGTAGATGATTCTTGCAGGTCTTTATAAAGAAAATTGTGCATAAAAAGACCTTTTATGAATTCTCAAAAAATATTTGATTCAAAGAAGGTAACACACTGGTTAAGTGTTACTGAACAACTGATAGAACTAGGGGTAATCGCGGTTGCTTCTCACCGTCATGGCTAAATCATGCCCATAGCTGCCAGTAGCTCTTCAGTGGATGCTAACTGGTTTTAACCAAGTGGTTTGGACACAAATTCATAACTTGTAATGTTGTGATCTCACAAATTCCAGCTGCCTCGCAAGGTAAGCACTTTGTAACATTGTTAAGAAAAGTGCTATATGAAGAAAGTTCATTCTTATTATTATCAAAAATAGAAAAGGAGTTCCCCCCAAAAAAGACTGCAACAGCAGAAATTTTCCTTTAAATGTTGAACGCAATCCAATAAAATATTAGAGATTATTTCACCTTCAACATGGACAGCCAGAGCAGCCGCACAGTTGTACCCCTGTCTGGTCCTCCTTCGCTGGTGGAGACCTCAGATGACAGACTGCTGGCTGACAGCTGCAACTCTCGCCTGTCTGGATGCCGCTGAATGTCACTCAGATCATTGAGACTGCGGGAGGTAGTGATTGGCTGAGGGCTTAAAGGTCCGTTACGTCGCAGTCGACGTCGCCGTAATCTCACGTGACCGTAATATGAAAAGGTAAAGGAGGGCTGGAGAGAAAAAAAAAGACATTAAGCTTTTTACTTGTGTGAAATAAACTATGGTGTCAATCAAATGTTCAGAGAAAATAACTTAAAAAATGATGGATGAAATCCTACTTGTCTGTAGAAGGTGTGTGGGTGTGGTCGTGAGGAACCTGAAGTATTGGAAGTGCGGGGCCCCAGCTTGGTGGAGGCATGGCTTTTGATGGCATTGGAGAAGTCAGATACGTTTGCGCCAGCTTTGACCTGAGGGGACAGGAGAGGAGGACAGACGTACGAATTAAAGGCCCAAATGGAAGCTGAAGCCCTGGGACTCCATATCTAAAGGTTTTCTGTCTCTGAAGAGTTTCATTTATCAAAAAACATAGGGAAAATAATCAGATGAAATTACTTGATGATATTTGGCAATATAATATTTAACATTCTTAAAATGATTTCAAGCCAACACAAATGACATCTCTAACTATGGCAGCGGCTTTCACCTGTCTCAGATGTGACATCTCCAAGCCAGAGCTGATCTGAAGTGAAGAACAACCATTTGTTGGATCCTTAAGTTCATGCAAAACTGGATTCTCTGGCTTCAAGACCGCTGTCCCATCAGTAAGGGTGGATGGTCCACCAGGAAGGGTTGGAGACCCAAAACTGTGGTCTGATGGCTTGAAAGCATCGTTGAGCTCTCCCTGTGTTTCTGGTAGAAAGTGCATGTCTGGCAAGAAAAGTTGTGTGTCAGGGTGAAGGTCAGGATCCAACTCAATTGTAGAGTCCAGCATGGCTAAGACTGAATCACTTTTACTCCGCACTCGCTCCACAGCAAGGAAGTCCAATTCCCCTCCTGCAGGATTTGATTCCTTGTCCTTTTGAGATGGCGAAAGAGCAGAGGAATCCTCCTCTGCAATCACATCTAATAAAGATGGTGCGTGGCCGACTGGCCTGAAAGAGAACTGGCTGCTAGACTCCCTGCTTCCCGAGTCTTTAAGCTGTTTGGATGGAGTGAAAGGTTGTTCTGGGATACTGAACATGTGCAGTGTGACAGAGATAATGAAGATGATGCCTGCAAACAGGAAGAGGACCTGTTCCTGTGATTTAAATGCTTGGCCCAGAGCTGTGCCAGTCCAGTCTAGGCCTCCCAGCATGTATCCCACTGCTCCACCGAGCCCTAAAGAAACACATATAAGGGTATTATTATTGTAGCAATATTATGTGTAAATGTATGTGGAGAGTTGTGGAACTGTGTCTCAATCTTATGTGTGTAGTCAGATTTGTGATGGTGTAAAGGGATCTGCAAATGAGTGTTTCAATTTGCAAGTGGTACCGAGATTTGTGAATGTGCAAAAGAAACCATAAATGTATACACAAGTCTTGTATTATGAGTGAAGTATTTCACTTCAAGAGCTGGACAAGTAGATAAACCGTCATTTCCACCTCGGGTATGCTTCTAAAATGACTGTCCTTTTGCAAAGTTGCTACATTCTTGCAATACTTGCTTGCATGCTTCTTCATGATCTCGGTTTATGACAAGGGCCTCCGCTGCCTGCTAGTACTTAAGCTGTGTAGCTACTAAAGCACATCACAAAGTGATGAAGAGCAGCACGTCACATGCAAAGAGGCAACTGACAGAGGCGTAACAAAGGTGGAAATGAAGATGTATCTGATTTTCCAGCTTTCAAAGCTAAATACTTATAGTACACTCATGATAAAAGAACATTTACATTCAGTTTTTGATTACATATTTGCAGATTGTTTTACACATCGGAAGCTCTTATTCACATACAGATTTGGGTACACAATCAACTACTCTTTTACAAATTCTCAAAAAAGACACTCACCACAAACATTTGCAAGAAATCCTGCTACAACAACACCCCAATATACAGTGGGAGACATAGATGTCATTATTCTGCAAAGAAAAGTGATGTGTGAAGTAATTTGTTGGTTTTAAAGATGTTTACATGTGGACAACTTATAGATGTTTTCTTAAATAGCTGAAATTTCTACGTGGACAGCCTGTGTGTGAGGTATTCTCCATGCATGTCCTACCGGCAGAGAATGCATGAATATTCAGGGCCATATCTTGCTCCTCAGTGTCCGCGACATCAAGAAGGTAAGCTCTGATTGGTCCCTCAGAGGCATCAGCGGAGAAGTCCAGCACCACCACACCAACTACAGTAAGTATGATGCCAATTGGCTGATGGTTGGGGGTGTCACCTACGGAAAGGCCTGAAATACCAACGCAAAATGCACTAAGATTGAATTAAACTGTAAAGATTATAATATGTGAAAGGTGATGTCCTTCGAAAACCCGCGACTCACCTATTAATGACCCATTTAAAAACAGTGCCACCCCCAGCAGCACACCTACACAAAGAGCCAGAATGAATGGTCTTCTCTGGCCCCATCGCAGAGTACAGCGGTCACTGGCTGAGCCAATCACAGGTGTGAAGAGGAGACCCAGGATAGGACTCAGAAACCAAGTTAAACTGTAATACTGCTCAGGAAGACCTAGAAAACACACATACGCTAGACTCAATCAGATACATTAAATCAGAAACTGAAGTATATAGGTTGGAGCAGGTGAAACACTATTTTACATTTTAGTTTAGGAAAGACTTGATATGAAACCATGCATCATCTCGCATCGATCACATTGTTAAATTTTAGCCTACATCATTGTAGCAAGACCCTTTATGATAATGCAAAATTGTCTGTTTTCCCAATATTGCAGCTTTAGAGTCTTGTTAGTATTTCTTAAACCGTGGCAGTTAAATTGAATAAAAGACATTAGAGGCCATATGATTGAAGAGCAACGGTTTCATTGGCTGACAGATCCTGTGAACCAGCGAAGAACATCAAGAGCAAATGAGAAAACAGAAGGCAAATGTGTTAAATGAAAAAAAGCTCAAATGCTGCACTATTTGTATTTTTACTCAGGCAGCATTGATCAATTATGCTTTTTATATAGAATGTGTTCAAAAATGGTGCCCTGAATCACTATCTTTTTTGATAACACCAGCATCCTGTTTTCACAGTTAAACAATGCGAAGGATCTAAATGCAAAACACTGAGGCAGATAGCGAAGCAACAGATAATTTAAATTACAAAAAATTGGTGCAATTTTAAAAACCAGGCATGTGGAGAAAATACCAGGGGAAACAAGAGTCCAAAGTCCAAGCAGGATACAAGCAGACACGATGCTTGACATAAAAGCACAAGTGTAAGACAACTAAAACTTAGTTCAAAGGGCCTTAAGATGAAGCCTTTTCAACCACCAGACTGGGAGTAGATATACTGGGTGGACTGATCGAGAGTGGCTGCAGCTGAGGCAGATTAAAGGTAACTGGGAGCAGGTGAGGTGGGCGTGGCAGGCAGGAGATAAACTGAATACCAGGGAGGCACAGACCAAAACCCTCACACATGCTGTCTTTTATACTGGTCTTTGTCTATATGCTGTATTGTATGACACCAACATCTGTCACGTGTTTTCATTGAGTATAATTTGTTTTGTTTTCAACTGTCTTCAACGTGGACTGATGGAAGAACTGACGTTGTGAGCGTTCACGTTTTCTATAATGCATTTCTAGCCTACCAATCTCTGTTTTGAGTAAATTCAGACTACCTACTCATTATTTTGTCATGCAGAAATTTGCAAGAATAAGTACACCAGTGTGAGTCTGGGCAGTTTCTACACAGAAAAGATAAAAGTTCTCCCATGTTCCATTGTTTATAAAAGCATAGCACTTGACTGATCTTGCATACCAATACATAGCTGAAGAACCACTATTGCTGTTTCTCTGCCAATACCTTTTAGGGTGACGGGACTATTTCTGTGTTGCAGGCCAGTTACAACAACACAGACAAAAATAGGCACCAACCAGGCAAGGAAAGTGGTGAAATCACCTCTAGCTGCCCCTGGTGGCAGGACAGAACTGAGCTTCAACATGTACTACATAAAAGGAAGCACTGCTCTTTAGTCCTTTTTAGTCATTTCAAAACCAATGCGGCGTGGCAATTTTCACTGCACTGCTTTGGCTCACAAATATGTACAATTATTGGGAGACATCAGCTGTTAGTTATAATAACAAAACGACTGCAAGAAGATAATACATGATTTTCTATCCCTTATGAAGAGATGCAATTTTACTTCTTACGGGAGCAACATATTACTCTGCTGCTGCTTTCCAGCTCCCTGAAGTCAACAAAACAGAAGATGACTTTCTCACAGCAGCAAAAATATCTGGCTTTCCATCTGCCCTTCCCAGTGGTGCTCAATCTTTCTTAAATGGTGTTGTAACAAGGCTTAAAGGTGCCTGTGGAGGTTTTTCTAAGTGGATCAATTTTTTTTACAAGTGTGTTACTGTTTTTCAGGGGCATGTCCAGTGAGGAAGGAAATGCATTACATGTGCTTTGTTTGAGTTAAAGACTACACACAATGTGGTCTGGTGAGTAACACCATGCGTAAACACAACTATAATTTGTTTAAAAGAGAACGCCGCAGGTTACCCTGAGGCAAAAGACACTCATTGGACAGGTTGCAAAGCTGCTCATGCATTCTGCGTTTTAATGTTGTAAAGCTACTGTGCTTTGCAATAGCTGATAACTTAGTCACACTTATGGTTGTAGTTTTGTTCAAAGTGGAGTACCATCTTTTCCATCAGTCACCTGAGGGTCAGATTTGATTCCAACTTGATGTAACACTCCTCAAGATAAAAATAAATAAATAAAAATAAATAAATAAAAAAACGGCACCATTATTGGTGTTTAAACTGTCTGTGTTAAAATGATTCAAAATATTTTCATAGAAAGTTGAGGTGTTCAGAAAAACAGGACTTCATCAGATTGCATATTTTGTACTAAATAAAGATAAACACAAACTCTTCTCCTGTACAGCCTTGACACCATAATTAGCTCTATTTGAACTGATCTACATTCATGTTTTACTGCATATAGACTCATTGCTAGTGTTAATCTACTTAGAAATCTCACAAACAAGGTGCCTTGGCAATCTAAGTGAAGAAACAAGAACAAATTTGTGTACCTGTAACACTGCTGTACAAATGTATGTTTACAGTGCTCACTCATAATCCAAAAGACGTTGCTATAATAAATGTTTTGCCAAGCTGGAAGGGCTCTGGGAAATTCAACAAACTGTAGACAGATTTATGAGCCAATAGTAAAAGGTAAATAGAAGACTACAATCATTTTCTGACATACAAATGAACTGCATTGCATGTACTGTGTTTTTTATTTTAAAAGGGGTGGCTTTGGCAAAGTCTATCTTCTGCAGAAACGCAGCTAAAGTGTAACATTTTCAAACTAACTAAATTCATTAAGCCTTAACATGCTTAACTTTTTTAAACATAATTTTTCTTACAATATTGTCATCAGAGAGGAGCACCGCAATGTGCTGTGTTAGACATTCTTGTCATACCTAGCCAGGGGAAAATGCCTTTGTTGCATTTCTGCTATTGTGGCAAACTTGACATCTAACTGCATAGCCCCCCGTTGGCTACTGCTAGGGGTTAAATGACACAGAGGTGCAGTCAATGGATTCAGTCTGGCTAGTGCGGGCTCAGGATCTTCAGGATAACAGAAGTGAGCTTCATCGCAAACCAGACCCAACTGTTCTAATACAGAAAGTAAACCAACAACAACAACTAACTCATAGCCACTCTAACCAGGAGAAAACTGACACAAATCACTCTCTGTGAATGTATATGCCACAATGTCATAAACTTTGTCTTCTCTCTCCCTGTGCCTTTTAGCGGGTATCTCCAGAGCTCTGTGTTTCTGATCTGTGCTTACTGGCCCCACCAACTTGTCCATTGTTTATTTTGTGTCATTTCTCTATGCTGTTCCGCTCTCCCTCCACTCTCTTCCTACCCCACACCAAAGTCTGGTTCTATCAGAGGTTTCTTCCCATTAAAGGGAGTTTGTCTTCTCCAGTGTCACTAAATACTTGCTTGAAGAATAGTTGGGTTTCTCACTATAATATTATTATGTTTTGACCATACTATGTAAAGTATCCTGATATGACTTCTGTAATGATTGAATGACTGAAACTTTATCACTAAGATACATGACAAAGGAAACAGAACAGGTTGTCAACAACAGCTTGGAAACATCATAAGGCTATATTGATGATGCTATAACCATACCACTATGTACCGAAAGTGGGAGGGGTCTAACAACTATGAATAAGCTCGGCAAAGTTCTGCATAACTAACCGAGTATGTGTGCTTAGCAGTGGCACTGACAGATTTATTATGTACAAGTTGCTGTAACGGAGCTCCTGCTAATGTCTGTCCTTTACTTAAAACATTTCAAAAAGAGTTCTATCCCAATTCCCCTTGACGAGTTGCAGAGAATGTGCCACTGACAGAGGGTGACATGAGTAGAACAGTGAGAGAAGAACAGGAGTATGTCTGTCTCTGTGTATAACTGTGTTGCGTCTTCTTACCTATCTGCAGCAGCACTGGTGTCACCAGGGCCGTTTCCATGGCATAGCAAAACTCACGTCCAAACATCACTGCCGCGTGCATTACCCAGCGATGCAGAGGGATCCGCACTCCTCTGCCCTCCACCCCCACCTCCACCTCCTTCTCACTCTCACTGTCTTCTGCTTCTTCTTTCGGTTTTCTGTTCTGTGGAAGGCCAGAGCCCTTTTTCCCGTCAGCTTCCTCTCCCATTTCAGTCTGGGTGGACTTCAGGGGAACCATTTGGTATTAGTTGGTATATATAAGTGTGTATGACTAATTGCCAGTACTTTCCTATAAATGCAAGCAAAACATTACTTTATTATAATAAACTAATAGAAACTGCAATGTCCATGTTTTTTTTTTATCTTGGTCACTCACTGGTTATGAAAACTTCAAGTTATCCAGGAAGATGCAGCAAGCAGGGAGTTCAAAGCAAAAATAATTGTAAATAATTGACGAAGAGGCAGAAATTGTCATTATAATGTGATAAATATGTCCAAAACATTTGATGCGTTCAGAATATTTTTTCCTGCAGCCATCATGCTGATGTATGTCAGCACAGCTCACAAGCTCAGCTGGAGAGCAATTGGACTGTTTACATATGCTTGCACACAAGTTTAAAACTCAGGAAGAACAGAAAACTTCAGCTCCAAAGGTATGCAGAGGGGAGGAGCGAGAAAGCGCTTGAATAGGTGTGTGATTATGCTTGATTTGGTGTGTGTTGAAGGGTGTGTGCATTCACCTGGATTGTGTAAGATTGGGATTTAGGTAAGCAGCAGAAGTTTGTGAATGTGCACTTAAGTGTACTTCAAGCAAAGCCAGGTCAAAACATGTGGAAATTCCTTGGTGAAGACTCATGTTCCTTGTCACACAGCAACCTGCAGAAAAACCCACACCAGTTAGAAAATTAACTAGTCATAAAACAGCAAGGTGGGTAGCTTTGCCTCGGGCAGACGGACAGACGAATGAATGGACATTACAAATTGGGAAATTCTTGTCTTATAAGAGCATTAAATATGTATGGCTGTATGGACACACGTGTGGGGGAAGAAAAAAAAAGGCCTAAATAAAGCAATTTCACCTTACATGAATGATCTGAAATTGCTGTGAAACTCTGACATCACCTCTAAACACAACCTTCAAACCGACATC
Source organism: Brachyistius frenatus (assembly GCF_029030835.1). NCBI lineage: Eukaryota > Metazoa > Chordata > Actinopteri > Embiotocidae > Brachyistius > Brachyistius frenatus. The sequence goes on along the minus strand of NW_027210619.1, from coordinate 3,946,125 downwards.
AGAGGCACACAGCTGTCACATGAAGAAATAAACCATTATTACAACACTATAGCTGTTGCATTAGTGTAAACAGTTAAACTAACTCTGGGATGGATACATACAATGTGATGTTGGATATATACAGTGGGTTAAATAAGCAAGTACCATTTCCGTCTAGTTTTTACTTATTCACTTTTTGCCTGTCTTCTCAGAAGGACACTTATCCCAAATAAAGGTCAGGTCACGTATGAGTTAATGTTTAAACGCTTCCAGGCACAGATGTGAAATAGTCTTGTGCAATGCTATTTTTTTTTTTTTTTTTTTTGCAGAGTGTGGCAGAGTAACCTGTTCCTATATGTAACCTGACACCCTGACGATATGCCATACAGTAATATATTTGCGTTTCTCATTTTGTTCCATGATTTTGAACTCCTGGGTAAAGTTGAATGCAGGTTTCTCACAGGAATGTAAAACAAGTGAGAGTCCGGAGGGCTTGTTGAACCAGTTATGGCTTGCCTTTCCCAGGAAAAGCTCTCCCAAACGGTAACGCTGGCTTACCTGAGCTACGGCACAATACCGAGGCGTTAAGAGGCCATTTCAAAACGTGATGAAGGCGCAAACAGCGAAATAAGTTCGTCTGGATGGATGAAAACGTGACTTGACTGAGCGAATTAATGTTAGCAGGCTCGGCAGCGAAAGTTAAGGAGTTAAGATCCGGAGTACCACTTATACAAACAAAACAAAAAAAAAGGAAAGATGTAACATACCCGAAGTTTTATTCCGCTGTGGTTAAGTCCAACCAGTTCCGCATTGTGTGGTATTTCGCTCTCGTGTCAGTAAAAGCTGTCAAATTTGGGCTAGCTATCCAGCTAACCTTCACCAGCTAACTTGACCATCTGGTGTATTGTACTCCACTTATCAATGTCATTGGTTTCCACAGTAACAAAGCGGGGCGTGGTCTTACGGCTACGCGTATGACGTCGGCAAAGTACTTACCTCTGGAAGGGCATTAAAATAGGCTACTTTTGTGTATTATTAATCAATTAATAGGCAAATACCAAAGGTAATAACATGTAATAATGTAATTTCACATTGAGCATATAACGTATTTTATTATTTTGTATTGCCTCATCTCTGAAATACACAGACAGAGGTCTGACTATAATGTTACATATTTTTTGACTCATTCGCTTGAACTTGACCCCATCCACTCGAGGCAACGACATTTTATTTTTATTTTTTTTCCAGAAAAACGAATTGTTTGACTAGCTTGACCACCCCTTTTGTTTTCAACAATATACATTAAATGGGATATTTTTCTCCTGCAAAGCTGGGCAGAGGTTCTGACGATTGGTGATGAAACAAAGACTACCAATGGTTTGCCGAAACAGCACACAATATCATTGTTGTTATTAAAATATATATATATATATATATATTATAACAACCCCTGTCCAAATGTTCAGAAGTTGCCATACCAGTGATAACGTTTCTTGTGTTGCCTCAGTGCTATGGTCTTTGAAATGAGGTGCAATGTTGCCCCCTGCTGCACAAAAGTGGTTATTATTGCCAGATGTTTTATTATAAATGTTATATTTGATAGCAAATACGGGCATAAAACATCCTCATTATCCTGAAACTCTTACAGCTGTAATGGGATTTCCTCTGTTCACATTGCTGTAAGAAGTTGATCCATGTGTATTTAACAGTATGTTTTATGAAAAGGATGCAGTGGTCCCAGACAGGTATCAAGATGGTGATCGTAGGTTTCTGTGATCTTAATGATCTTTTGCAAAACATTAGTGACAGCTATCATTGCTCTTTTAACTATGCTCACGTTCAGTTTAAAGATTACATTCAGTATGAAAGAAACTTGTATGTAGTGCTGTAGCTGTTTAAACAATCTCTGTTATGACCAAAATCAGGTTTTAAAAATTACCTGACCTAAGGAAGTGTATTTAGTTGAGCAAATACACTTTAAAGGAAAATATATTGGGATTAAATTGAAATGTGGATTATAAAGATAGGCTTTCATCAGGTTTAAACATACTATTTAATACAAAATGTTCTTGTGATTCCCAAACCTATAATTCAGTATTCTGTTGTGATGTTGGAATTTGGGAGTAAATTGTACTCTTGACAAGTGACTTCCACAAATGAAAAGTCCCAGGTCCAACTGTTTCTTGGCATATTAATAAAGTAGTTGCAGACAAAATTTGTTTCTTGTCAATGCTGTAGTTTATTGAAGTAAATATGTAAAATATTTTAAGTTGCGGAACCAGCTGTTTTACTTTTTGTGAATTGGTTGGTGCTCATTATTAAAAACTAATGGCAGCAAGAGTGTCAATCCTGAGCTCTTAGCACTGTGCCATTACACAATGATGCTGTTGTGACTGGTCGGCATGTTGTAGAGTCCAGAAATATTGCTATGACATCTCTGTAACTGTTAGTTGTATGCACCCCTTTTAAAAGGGGTTTTACAGTGTGTGGTTCTTCCCCAGATTGTCTCTCTACAATGCGTTGGGAATCTTGGTCATCATGATCACATTATTAGTGATGGCGTTGGCCGTCCCTCCTGAGGCCTTGGAACTGTGCTGCATACTGACAATGTCACCACTGGTCTGCTCAGGCTCGGCACGACGGAAAATATGTCTCACAGTGGCCTAAGGGCAGTAAAGGCAATACATTATTTAGTGAATCGATGAGTGAAAAAGTGAATACATGACTGATGGATAGAATTTTTTGGGCTGGAGGGAGCAATGGATAGGTGACAAAAAGGAAGGATGTCAGACTGGATTGGATAGAGGAAGGTGAGGAACAGAGGGAGGAAATAACTCACGACATACCTGGAAATTATTTGTAACAAAGCAGTAGACGACAGGATCCATACAGCTATTCAAACTGCTGAGAGTGACAGTTAAATGGTATACTATTACATGATGAGGCATATCAGGGTAGAAGTACACCACCACCTACAACACAGAAGATAATGCCAAAGATTGTCATTCGCAGTACCTTTTAACATTACATCGAACAAAAACATTGGAACGGGTAATCGGTCTGCTCATACTGTATCTAACCTTAGTCTTATCAAAAAGTTCCCAACCTTTTGGGCTTGTGACACCGTAAAACAAATAAATACTTCTCACATAGCCTGAGTGTGAACATGAGTTATGTGCCACCTAACCAAAAAGTGGTTTTCTGTCTCAGATTGTTACATCTGATGTGTTTTTGGAGGACCAAAGAGTTGAAAGCATCAAAAGTTTCATATAAATGAAACACAATTTAAAGAATGATCAGAGAAAATAAACAGAAACAGAAGCTTTTGCAGATTTAGGCATTTTAATTTTTTTTTCAAAACAATGCAAAAAAGCAGAGAATGGCATTAGCTTTTATTGCATGGTTCTATATGCAAATAGTGCTTAAAATATACTGATGTATATATGCTGTACTATATACTTTTGGAGCTCACTGTATATTCTTTCATATTTCTTTAATCATCTTTTGACCCCTTGAGTTATCTTGGAGACTTTTGAGTGTTGAAGGGCTTTAAAATATGATGTGGATATTACATCATACTTGTTGCTTACTCACCTGTCTGATATGGAAGGGTGTGAAACACACAGTAAAGATGATCAGCACAGTGGTCAGCAGCTGGACAGCCCTCCTTCTCCTCTCTCTGTGGAAATACAGTCAATACCATCACTGTGATCTTTTAGTCCTTTCACTCTTGCAAGGGATGTTCTTGTAACAATAGATAGATAGAATTTTTAAAACATGTTCAACTTTAGAATTTTTTTCAAAACCGTATACAAGCAAACAAGCAACAACCAGAAATGCCATGTTATTCTTCTTTCTTTGATTTTGTTTGTCACTGTGACACTGGTTATACCTGCTCTGCTGCATCAGACGGCGGTCAGCTAGAGCCCACATAATGCGCAATGTGAAGACCACAATGACGACGAGGGGTAGAAAGAACTCAGTGAGGGTAAGAAATAGGAGCTTTGAGAGGCAGCAGCCTGTATGCTGGAAGGCAGTAGAGAGAAAGGAGTAGGTGACTATGATGGCAAAGAGCCAGACAGAAATGCAGACACATTTGGCCACACTGGAGTTCCTCCAACGACGGGAAGCTTCAACCTGCAAGGACAATACAGAGATTGAGTCCTTTTCCATTTGTTTTTGAAGTCAGGATCAGCAGGTATCCAGCATGTTGTAAAGGACAGTTTCAGAAAACATCAAAACCAAACCAAAATACAGAAGAAAAAAAAACAAACCTGCACAATGGCGAGGTAACGGTCAACACATATGCAGGTTAGAAACAAAATACTGCAGTACATGTTGACAAAGTAGCTGAAGATGTGCAGGTAGGAGCAGGTGAGACAAGCTCCTCCACTGTAGTAGAGCAGAATGCGTGTCGGCAGAGAGAGATTCACCAAGAGGTCAGTCACCGCCAAGTTGATGGTGTAGATCACGGACGTGGTCTTTTGCTTGGTGCGGAAACAAAAAACATAAAGTGCAACTGTGTTGAGCACCATGCCCACCTGAAAAAAAAGAGGGTGATATGAGATACAGGGGTGGAAGATTAGATGAGCATTCTTAACATGAGCTGCAAAAGAGTAGAGGAATCTAAAATGCGAAAGGGGCTTTGTGAAAACTGCCTACCAGGAAAATGAGAGAGTTTATGATCATCAGTGCAATCCAGAAACCATAGAAGTCATTGTAGAGTCCCTCATCTAAATGTGCCAGTCTCTGAAGATATGCTTCCATGCCACTTCTGTTCGTTGGACTGCCTATCACTGGCACGATGGGGAAGGAGGTATTGATGAAGAGCCAGGACTCAGTACCGTTGAAGTTCATCATTACGGTAATGAGAACCGTTAATGATACGGATGAAGGTCGGGAGGATAATGGTGAGTCAATGTTGAAGTTGAAACTGCTGACAAAATAACACAAAGTTTTCAGAATAATTTTCCATATTCAACAATTGGCTGCCAAACTATACTGTATTTATGTAGTTTACATTTCAATGAATTTGAAGTGCAATTTTCCCTGAAAGTCAGTGTTGCTCTAACTTATTTTACTACTTATCTGGTTGAGGAGGCAAATATTTTTATATATCAGCATCTGTCACTCACACACACACACACACACACACACACACACACACACACACACACACACACACACACACACACACACACACACACACACACACACACACACACACACACACACACACACACACAAACTTTCCTCTTCACCTTTTGCCCTGACCTCTTATTGGTTGTTGCTGTTGGCACAGACACACTGACAAAGCCACTTAAAACCAGTATCTGATTCATTTATTCCCGGTATTTATAATGCAACCATATTTATTTATTGCTACAGCACTCTCTCTGAGGGGTTATGGGTTTAATTCCAATACAATTACTGGCAGAGATCTAACCTTCTCACAAAACACAGAAACAACACATCTAATATATTCTGAGCAATATGTGACCTTTTCATTGAATCATAACAAAAAAATGTTCTGTGTGGTTTTGCCACATTTGAGTAGCTCAGGGCAGCTCTGATCTGGACTAAGATGGTCAATTGTGCCTGCATGAATTAGTCCTGATCTCAGAGCTGAACTTTGCATGTTTATTTATCTCAGACAGATGGTGAATTCTTCTTGTAATTGGAATAAACAGAGTGGAATTTGGAAAATAGGATGAAATCTGTTTGTGTGTGGACAGGACATTTACAGCTTCAAGTTTTGTGTCATATCATTTGAATGTCTTGAATGAAGGAATGTTTATACATTGACATTCATTCATTGGGTGCACAGCTGAGACCTTTACAACCTCAGCAATACATTTAAACAAGTCAAATTAACTCATAGCTGCTGTTATTTTATATATGACATCCCACAAACCAAACACGCAATTAAAAATCCACTGATCCTCACTGATATCAAGTAGATAGAAGTGAAATAAATGTCATTGCATCTACACTGGATCATGACTGAAAATGTAAATTACTTTTAAAGAAACAGAAAAAGATCAATGTTGTTGTTGTAATATGTCATCTTCAGGGTGTTTTTCATGTCACACTTGCATAGTTTGGTGATAATGTCTTAAAGTGCACAAACAAAATCCTACTGTTACGAGACTATATAAAATTAGACACGAGCGTAAACGATATGTCCCTTTCAATATGGTGCTTTCAGCCTGAGGAGGAAAATAAATATGCTGAAGAGTCTTTCAGGTGTGAATATTAAACACCAGAGGGCAGCCAGGGACAGTATAATATATATAGCATACAGTATATTGTTATACTGCACTGTTTGAGTATAACAATGGAATATAGACAAACCCAATGATAGATAGATTGATCTGCCAAGTCACATGAGGTTAAACATCACATTTTCTTTTCTTTGTAGCCTCTCAATAAGTGTGATGCCAAAATTAGCTAGAGGCTAACATGCTACCATATTCTTCCATGACAAATGCTGTTTAATTGCTCAAGTGAGTCCCACACTGGAAAAGTTTTAGCAGTCCAGCATATTGTGTTGTGTATGCTCATTGCTCACAACTAATCTCTCAGCAGAATAATCATCCAGTTGATGGAAAATATGGTCCACTCTGGCTAATGATAATAACATGCTCAGCTGAGGGTGAGCCATGAATAATGTGATTCATCATGAACAAGACCAATCCAGCCACAGAACATTAAGGAAATAAATGGAGTTTTTCCACAGCAACATCCCCTGATATTAGTCAGCTTATTGGAGGAAGTTCATAATCATTAACACCGCTAACAAGTGTTATGAGAGTTGCTCTGGGGAAACTGTGTGTTAAACTGCTTCTTCTGTTGACAAAAACAAATGGCAGTGGCATTCTGCCATACATAACAGCACTTTTCAGTGAACGGTTGTGAACCAGTTGTTGGAACATAAATGTTAAGCCCCAACACACCTAATCGATCTATGAATGGCAATGGTGGTCCAGAGAAAACTATCTGAACAACGAGTGATTGGATTAAGATGGAATCAATGTAGGGTCCCCCAAAGGATCAACCCTAAAGCAGTTGACATTAATGGTTTTGAATGAAATGTCATCACAACTATTGGAGGTATTGATCATGAAATTTCATAGACAATTGTGTCCCTTCCACGATGAATTGAATTTGAAAAATTTGATGGCTCCGTAACTTTCCTCTTGTTCTGTTTCAAGGTAAAAATGATCTTATTTGTCTACTTAACAAACGCTGATAGTTCAAGGCATTTCTCATCACCAACTGATACTATGGTAAATCATGGTGGTGGCAGCATCATGCTATGGAGGTGCTTCTGAGCAGCAAGGACAAAAAAACTGGCCACAACAAAGGGAAGAATGAATTTGGCCTAATATAGAGAGGTCCTTGAAGAAAACCTTCTCCAGAGTACAAGTTATCTGAGAACCAAAAGCATACAGCCAGGACAATGTTGGGGTAGCTTCAGGACTTCAGTCTTTGTCTAACCTCAAGTGGCCAGGCCAGTGCCTAAACTCTGGACAGACCTGAAGATGACAGTCCACAGAAGCTTCCTATCCAATCATAAGGAGCTTCAGATGTTCTGCTAGAAAGAATGAGATAAACTACCCAAATTCAGGAATGCAAAGTTTGTAGAGACCAGCTAAAGGATACTTGAAAATATATCTGTTTCCAAAGGTGATTCAACAAAGTGATGATTTAAGGGTCTGAGTGCTTTTGTATGAGAAATGTCATGTTTTCACTTTGTCATTATGGGTTATGGAGTGTAGATTTTTGGAACAAATACAAATTGTATTCATTTGAAATGTAGTATGAATAACATCCTTTATATGTCAAAGTGTGTCTGAATACTTTCTAAAACAGTACATGAAACAATGGAATACAGGTTTACGGCGCCTCTAATTTGAGTCAGCCCAGATATAATCTAATGCATCATTGTTTCTATCCCACTTTTGCTGTTCTTCCTCCAACATCAAAGAGAGAGGTGATGCAATAACTGTAAAGTGATACTGAGAGAAGAACAGAGGGCCCAGAGGCAAATCACAAATAACATTGTCCAAATAAATTCCAGCAGCGTGGGAGTCCTATTTATGTGTGTGTGTGTGTGTGTGTGTGTGTGTGTGTGTGTGTGTGTGTGTGTGTGTGTGTGTGTGTGTGTGTGTGTGTGTGTGTGTGTGCGTGCGTGCGTGTGTGTGTGCGTGTGTGTGTGTGTATGTGTGTGTGCGCTAAGGACCGTCCGAAAGACAAAAATACACAGAAAAGAGAGACAGGGTAGAATAGTGGTGTGCAGATCTCACGCTGTCCCGCATCAAATTATAGCTGTAGAGGACCCCTTGAGGCAAACAACATTTTGTTGCTGCTGTAACTCTAATTTTGGAGATGCTTGTATTTTTTCCTTCAATAAAAGCTTGCAGGGTTCTTTCCATGCTTCCTAACATATCACAAACATGCAACTTCTTCAAAAAAACTCTTCTTAATACGCCAATAACTTGATTAACTTTGGGAAAGGAAAATATCTGTAGATCATTTTGCTTCCTTAATCAGTTTATTGAATGTAAAAATTATGTGTATGTAATGTTTTGGCCTCTGAATGACTTGGTGGGTTTTATGTACTTTTATTATTATTTTGAGGTACTTGAGGCACCACTGTTTTAACAAGTGCTATAAATAAACATTAAATAAATAATTAAGTGATCTGAACCATTTCTGCCCGTTTTAGTGACTTTGACATTACATGTGTACTTGAAAGTTGCAATTAGTCTGGTTTCTTGGATTAAATATAACTGAGACCTGATTTCCACTTCCTCCCTTTTAAAAACAATATCTTACAATAGGTTTAGCCACTTTTGATGACAACTTACCCGTTGAGAAAAAGGAGACCAGTCTGGAATCATCAAATCTGTGCCTGATGAAGCTGGAATGTCCAAATCCTAAAATGATTCATCGATGTCCAAGGGTGCTTCCACTTGCAGTAAACTGTGCACCCCTTTATCATCTGTGAACGGCCACTTTTACGTCAGTCACTCTTCTGTTTTGAGCAGTTCAGCTTTTCAGGTAGAATTTCATTTCTCTTTTCAGTGTGTCAGTCATGTCTCTCTGCTCTGGTTCGCGAGTCATCCCAGCAGGCTGTAAAACCAGCACTCTTCTTCAAATCTGTGCATCAGGAGATATCCTTGTCATTTCTGTCACTATGTCAGCCTGTCTTCTGTTTCTCAGTGTAGTTTTCTGTCTCCATCCATTGTTATGAGTCTCATCCGTTTCGATGTATCTTTCTTATTCTTCTCCTCTTCTCTTTCTCCTCCTTTTAACATTATTTTTTGGTCTTTCTCTTTATTCAATGACGTTCTTTCTACATCCCTCCCTCACACTCGAAATCTCCCCTCATTTTGGTCCACAGACAGGAAGTCTTAGTGTGTGTTTACATTCTGCTAGGACATGCACGTCTGCCCATGTACACTACGCACACACACACATACTAATTTTAGAGCACACATGCACAAATATGTACACAGCCCATACACTCCAGCACACAACATTTCAGATGTTAACTATGTGATATAGTGTATAGGTCCAAAAACTCTTTCTCCAAACCATTAAATACAGCCATGTATAAAGTCTAAAAGGAGCACTGTAAAACACAAATGATGAATATACTGCATGTTCTCTCATGAAATATTGTTATGACATCTTTACAGTGTATCCTTTTTTTTTTCATTCACATTCTTTATAATAACTTGTCTCATTAATGTTTAACCTAAAAGAGACCTTTGAAAAATACTGTGGAAACTAAAGTCAGTTTTATCTATACAGTCCAGCTCGCCCAAAAACTTTGATATGGAAAAAAGGTTAACTTTCAAGAAATATTCATTTTGATTTTTCTGTTAAAATCTCAATATTTTTTCAAACTTGCAAGGGTTTCCTAGGACTTGCTGGGCTTAAAGTTCAGCTTGGGTATTTCATGCACATCTATTGAATGGGATAGATGTGAGGTCAGAGTGACCTTAGACCCCCAATGTTCCCTGATGTACGACATATGACAGACAACCCAAAAATATAATGTCCTCAGCTGTCCCCGGCACGGAGTCATAAAATGGTTTGAGATCAAATATAATGCAACTCGAATGCGCTGTTGTTACGACTCCCATGGTGATTTATTAAAAATACAATCTAAACAAAAAATCTTGATCCTGAACAGACCTTTTCATCTCTCTCTGCTGAGTGCAAACTACAAAACACATTAAGCATAACGAGTGATCTGATGTTCTTTTCATTCTGACACTTGTTTCTCTTAAAGTGGAATAAACAGAGACATCTCAATGGGGGTAATTGTCTCTCAATATGATGAAATTTGTTTTAGCCAGTTACATTAAAACTCCACTGACAGATTTGAATGATGGGAAATCAGAGATTGATCCAGACTATTAAGGACATTGAAAATAATGGAAAATATTATGTTAGCACTGATGCATTTACCTTGTGGATGTTAGAAGGAGGAGGAAGCGTGGATGCTTTCCTTTCTTTCTGTGTTGGCCCTGTGACGGACTGATGACCTATTTACGGTGCACCCCGCCTTTTGCCCTGAATCAGCTGGGATCAGCTACAGGTCCCTGGGAGCCTATGTAGGGTGAAGTGGATATAGCTAAAGGATGGATTTTAGAGGAAGGACACAAATGATTAGACAGAACAGAAATAAATGCAGAAATTTAACTTTTTCATTCTGTCTGTACAGACTTTTTCAGAAAATGTGTGAACAATAATGTTCAGGAAGTGTGTGTGAGTTAGATACATTACATTAAACCAAATTAACATGCTAGCAGCAGGTGTTCATATTATGTGGTTCTAATGACTCTATCGGAGTAAATGTGATGACAGGCAAAACATATCCAACTGTACAAAATGTACAGAAAAAATTCTGGGTATTAATCAAGTGCAATCCTGTAAATCAAACTTGATGAATGCTAACTTATTGGCATACATGTCTCATTTAAACTGCTCTCATAGATTATATTGAAAAGGTTTTGTGCATAACCTAAATATATGAATCTAAATACACACATGCATGACTAAAAGTATTCAAATATGAGGCTCAGACTGTCTCTTTATAACTAGTTCCTGGTCCAGTCCTCCATCTTGCACGATGAGACAGGTTTGTGTCCCATGTTTCCTGTATAGAGGATTATCATCACTCACATCTTGTCAGCGTTCCTTGGAAAGATCCGGAATAACGGATGTCAGAAGACCCATGGATCAACTTGTTACCGAGGACGAGCACAAAGACAAGTTGCGGGATGGGAACAGGAAAAAAAGAAGAGCAGAGAGATGGGGGAGGAGAAAAAGATAGAGTGAGTATTGTATGTGTCTGTATGTGGCAGGTATAGAAGATTGACAATTATGCTGTATGACCTGTGTTTGTGAGTGTGTATTTACAGGTATAGAGAAGGTTCATCAATGTGTGCCTCAGTCCAACCAGGAAAGCTAGAAGGCTTTGTTTATGTCAGTGTGAATATTGATGACAGGCGACAAGGTTTCTGCACTTTTTGCTCCACTCCCCCCGTCCTCTGAGGGTTTGTTTGTCAGGAATGAGAGGGGGATGGATGGAGGGGATTATGGCTGTTTTGCAGCAAAAGCTCACTTTTGGCGCTGACGGCTGGTTTCCTCACTTTGATGGGAATTAGGAGGGGAGATGTGAGAAATTGATTGCCTGGACAAATAACTACATGTACTGTATTCCTCTTGTTAATATGCAAGTGGAAAATGTGACACGCCTCACTCACAACCCTCTTGCAAACCATTACCCACCACTTCAGAGTATTTATGCATAACGGAGTGAGACTAATGACCCCTGGGAAACCCTTACTTTGTATGATTTTTGAGAGAGTGCTCTGTCAGTAGGTCAGCATTTCCGAAATCTGGATAATTAGCGGCCACTTCTGTCCGCTGGTCCCTACGTGAGCACTTTAAGAAGAGTCCCAAACCAGCCTTACACCCTGAACACAAGTAGCAGATCAAGTCCTTTTTTGGAATTTATTTAAAAACGTGAGAAAATTGGGAAAATGAGGTGATTCTCTGTATCACATCGTGTATATGCACCAAAGTCATGTCGCCTGTCACATCTACACTACACAGTAATCCCCAGTGACGATTGTTCAACCAGATGTCACACTCACAGAACACGTACATGCAGAAACTTTGTGATTTGCCTCAGACTTGCTGTTTAATTCTCTGTCAACCTGACAAAATACAGGTTCACAGCCCTGTACTCGCACGTCTGGATGACAAATCTACAAGTGCACACACACATACACAGGCACACACAGAAGCACACATAGATATATTAAGAGAGAGAATGTGACATGGTTTTGAATACGTTGCAAAGTGGTAAAATTATGTTTGTCACTTTCATAAATTTGATATTTAACCCTGTGGGTTGCCTAATCATGATGAATACTACTCAGTAATGATGTCTTTAACTCATTGAACATGGCTCATGGAGAACGTCTATGACTAAATACAGAAGTATATGAGAACTGAGTCTGTTCCTACACTCAGGACATCAAATAAGGCTGTTTTGTCAAAGCCATTGGTGTCAGGGGCATGTGTCTTATGTCCATGAGCAGCCGGATTGAAAAGGGTCATGCGACAAAGAGGAGAAGTCTGTGAAGGCAGGGGGTGGGTGGGGAGACAAGTGTTTGAATCCATGACAAATACGCATGAGTCAAGCACATTTCTTTCAGTATAAAATGATACTTACATGAAAGTAATTATTTTTGACCCAAACCAGGATCTTTCTTAATCCTATTTACGTGTTTTTTTGTTGTAACCCTTAAGGTACCTTGTGCATCTATATGAGTTGCGAACAGCTTTGAGAATACTGCAGTATTTGAAAGCTATGAAAATCTTGCTTTCTCTTTGGCTCTCCGTTTTTCCATTTCAGCACCAAATCCTCTGCTTTACACAGGTCAGAACTTTTGCTTGTAATCTTTATTTACTTTGATCAAATCAAAATTAGAAAGGTCATGTTCACTCCCATTAAAAACACTGAAATACTGGTACAAAACAACCCACATTTTATAACAATACTTAAATTGAAGCCAAAAGAAATCTCTTCACATGTTAATTTCCAGACACACATTGAATATAGACATATCATAAGACATTGTTACTTGTCACTGGTCCACTGAAATAAAAACATGGCAAAAACATAGTAATTCAGGGATTTTGCATACAGTTTATTTGTTTCTGATTCAAAATAACAAATCAATGCATAAAAATTGGATATCATTGCAATGGCAATTGAGGTAAAAAAATAAAATAAAATACGTACACATGCGGTAATGCTGCCCTCATTATAAGTGTTAATCACGCTTAAAAAAAAATACAGCTTTTACATTAATGAAATTGTACCAGCATACATTAATTTCCTCTAGCGATGCTCCTTCTCCCAGTAACAGCTGACAGATTAAGGCCCCTTTGGCTCACAGATGGGAAGGATCATGAATCTCTATCATTACTTCTCACTTGAATCAGATTATCAAATAAACATGATAAAATTCGGCCAAAGTGATCATACTGTCCATGCACTTAGGTAAAGATGAGTTAAACCTCTACGGCGAACAAGAGAGTTCCCAAAATCTTGCATGATATTGTTCTTACAGCACCAAATACAACCATTCATATAAAACTTAAGCCCAAATTGACCATCGGAGGTTTTTACAAGACACTGGAATAAAAAAAATCCCCTGAGTATTAAGCTGCATTACTACTGTATATCATCTTCTCTAAATTACAGTATTGTTTCAAGATTGACATTTTCCGATTTCAGATTTTTCCTATGTAAAGTATTCTTAGCTTTCCCAGCAGAAATACACAATCATCAATGTGTCTGAAGTAAACATGATAATTATAACTCAGCTGATCTCATCCTGACATATAGTGGACGACATCTGTTACTAGCAGACTGGTGCTATTTACGTGTGTGTGTGTGTTTGTTTGTAAAATGAAAGAGTGGAAACACATGCCATAAGTTGTTTGTGTTTGTGCGTGCGTGCGTGCGTGCATGCGTGCGTGTGCATTAGTCAACCTCCTGTCTGTAGTTCAAGACATAATAGTCATGGACGTACATGAGGACAGCGAATGGCTGACCAATGATGAGGGACATCCACACCGCAGCATTGCCGTAGGTACCGTGCAGGAAGCGGCCAACAAACCAGGCTAATGGAAGCTGAATAGTCAATAAAAAATGTAATTAAATAACCGTGGTGGGTGATTGTGTTTTTAATGACTAATTACAATCTCACATTTGGTGTGTATATTTTTTTCTGATTCTTGTTGTCTGTGTTTTATGACTCAGCACATTTTAATGAATATCAAACCTACAAAGACAGCAGACATCAAGAGGCATTTAAATTGTCTATTGTCTGAGCCGATTAGCTATAATACATCAAATACCAAATGCTTTGTTAATAAGGGGACTCGTTAAGTTAATGATACTGGAGCAAAGCCCAAACACTGACAACTCCTTTTAAAATGTCTCACAGAAGTCACAAGGAACATCAACTTGTCTTTGTGTTGACTTGTTGTATTACTGGGCTACACAAATTAGTATACGTCACACTATCGCCATCCAACATACGGTACACACATTTTTTTATTTAACCTTTTAAAACACTAAGAGTGAATTTTCTTTTTTTTTTTTACCAAGATTACAATGCAAATTATACAGTTTTAATGAAAATATACAGTATATGTTCAAAATATCAGCACATTGTACGGTTTGTGTCGACCGCAGCAGTAAGTATCATCAGTGTTATGTGTTAGTTCTTACCTGTGCCATCATGCCCATGAAAGCCCAAAGCCTGAACATCCTGAGAGGAACACTCACTAAGTACTGACGCAGAAACAGACAGGGAAACAAGTTGTTTTAGTTGTGTTTTCATTCAACTATATTTCACCATCTGCATCATACATCACAACAACTAAGTACAGCATGTTCTGGTTTTGCTTCTTACCTCATGAAAGAAAGCTGACAGGAAGAAGACAGCTGATTGGCTGACTATTTTACTGAATCCTTTCCTCAGCAGCGGCTTGTAAAAGTGGCTGCAAGACAGACAGAAGAAGATATGTTAAAATATGGTTATACATGGGTGAACTGTTGGAAAGACACAGAAAAATATTAAAGATTTTTTTTTATTTGGCTTTGTGTGTTTTGACAGACTAGGAATATTTTGTGGCTTCCAGCCGCTCTTAACAGACATTCCAATGCTCCTCTTTAATGTCTTAGTGTGCGAATAATTTACCGTAGACACCACTTGTGCACAGGGATGTTCCAGTTCTGCCAGAAATATGTCACCGTTTCAGAATTCCTGAAAGAAGAGTCAGCGAATACAGCATTGAAGCATTACAGGCTCTAAATAAGGGATTTAATACAGTTTCATCAATATCGATTAACATTGTAAAGGCTGTAAATCGTTATTGCGATGCAGGAAAGGAGGAAATAATAGTATTTATCCCTCGGTACAATGAGTGAAACTGTTTTAGTAATATCAGCAATACACAAATTAATGCATCCACAAAATTTACTTTAACTCTACAAAAGGCAACTTTTACAAATAAACACAATAAAACGAGACTTTCCAAACTCGCAAAGAAAACTTCCCATGCACATGCAAATGCCAATACATTCAATGACTCTGACCTGTACAGACAGTCCACCACACCCTGTAAAATGTATAAACAATACAGACACCAACACACTCAAACTCACCACCAGTCCTTGTAAAACTGTCTGTCTCCAAAACACAGCAGCTCAGCTGTGAAATTCATAGATGAGTGGAAGAAACAGTAGAAAAACATCAGCCACAGCAAGTGATTAGGAACCTGGAGAGACAAATTGAAGACGAATACAAATTCATTGTGGAGACAAAACTTACAACCACCTCTGCTGTTGAAAATAGTGTGCTTCCACAGTCAAATGCAACAAATGCTAATAAAGGTAATTGGGACTTTTATTTGTTGTAATAGTGATTGTGTGCCAGTGTTGCAGTCTTAACATGATCTCCCTTTGTAAATGAACAGTTGCTATACAGTATACTACAAGTCCAAAATACTTGTAATTCGAGTGGAAATCAAACTCATCAACTTTTTTTGCTGTCATTATGAACACTGCAGTTGTCGTTTGTAATGATTTCTTTGTTATGCTGTTTCATGCCATAGTAAAATGTTCATCAACTCCCAGCAAGCATAAAAGCTAGTGAAATAGGTTTCACTGTTAGCTGTTAACTCACAGCTAATTGAAGAAGTCTCTCAGTCATCCTGGACAGATCCATGTCCTAAAGGAGAGAGAGGAGGGGAGAGGAGGGGGAGGGGAGGGGACCCATGAACAAATCCACAATAGCACTTTACAGTTGCAGTATGATCTTCTGTGTCAGTTTGCCTTCCTTACTTCCAGTGGTTTCATGGAGCTTCGAATGATGGGAATCATCCACTGATAAAGAGAGAAGAAAAAGCAGTGTTAGGACACTTACAGACATGTGCTGTAACGTAATAATTACATTATAAATTAAAATTTTGTAGTCCTATTTAAAGGACCCAAATACAGTGTAGTTAGATTTTTAGTATTGATACAAATTATTATATAAAACAACCTTTTACATTAGTTTTGGTTTACATGATCAGATTGTACCTGTTGAGTGAGACCAACCAACAGCTGGATGAAGAACAGCTGAGGAGAAAGAAACAAATTTTACAGAGTAAGTGACATGATTTCAAAGATATAAAATCATCATTATTACATATCAACAGAGAATATGGGGAGTGAATTAAATAGTAAACAGAGAATCTTTTTGAATTTTTTTATAGAACTTAATGGAGACACCCAGTTTTATTATACTATTTGGGACATATCTTTTTGTTGACACGAGGTGCCCAGATCTCAGTCATTTTATTAAATTGGTGGGCAAATGATATCATAATCACCATGAATGATGGCCAAAACTGTCAAAATAACACAGTTTTCTTTTCTTAAATAAGCAAAATTACTTTACAATAAATCCATCACCTTGATCACAATCTCTTGCAGTAATTTTGGTTTGTTTGTTTGCCAACACATCTACAGTAAAGGAATTTTTGTTTACTGGCTAATGCTGACATGAAATATTTCCTCACCATCTCAAATAGTCTCCTCAGCAGGAAACTCATGCGAATTTTAGGAGAGCGAGGGAAGTTGAGCTCGTAACACAGAGTCGGAGCAAAGACAAAGTAGTAAATATCTACAGAAGATGGAGAGGAGGTCAATGTGGAAGTTAGTAGGAACAGGTGACAAAATAAGAGGCAGTGTTACATGACAGAAACATGATCAAATCAGTTCCAAGGAAACAATAGTAAAATTCGTTGAGTACCTCTGATGGTGAGGTTGCCAGGATAACACAACTTGTGGTCGCCTCCATTAAGGTGCTGTGCTGATGGACCTGTGGCAGATATCGCCAACACAAATGATCAACATCATGACATTGCAAATATACTGTTTGTGTAAATATTGTTTTTTTTTTATTGCATACAAATACAGAAAAAAAATACAATCAAGTTTGGATGTCGATAAATGACAATTTTTGTTACATATTGAAATTTGCATACAGCACTGAGACATTTTCTGTCAGCTGCACAGTGCCAGTTACGTTTGATCTAAGAGCTGCAGTGTCAAAAGTCTGCCAGTAGATGTCATTGTAATAACATGAGCTTAGGCAGATTCACAATGATCAAAAGAATACAGAGAAACTAAATATAATTTGCCAT
The DNA here is from genome assembly GCF_029030835.1 of Brachyistius frenatus. Classification (NCBI taxonomy): domain Eukaryota; kingdom Metazoa; phylum Chordata; class Actinopteri; family Embiotocidae; genus Brachyistius; species Brachyistius frenatus. Next base: position 3,928,344 of record NW_027210619.1, on the reverse strand, counting down.
AAATTGCTTATCATATGAATGCCATTCCTGTCAAGCCTATATAATGTAGGGATGTGTACGTGTGACTTACATGACAGTGACCTGGCCAGTGTCTTGGCCTTGACAGTGCTTAATTCCCTGCACCACAAGTTGACATCCTTATAGGAGTAGAGCTTTAGGAAGAGAATGGTGTAAGTACCAAGAACGAATATACCACCAGCTGACAGAGAGAGAGAGAGAGAAACAAGGCGATGGTTAACTCCCTCATGTGGATGAAGCTGTTGTGCAAGAAAGTGCAATGAACTGACATAAGGTTGGGAAGTGTGACAGGATGAGAACAACAGATAAGAGGGAGAAATCCAGGGAAGCCAGTAAAGGGGAAGAGGAGAAGAGGAAGAGAAAGTGAGCAGAAGGTGTGATAGAGGTTGGAGAGAGAGAGAGAGAGAGAGAGAGAGAGAGAGAGAGAGAGAGAGAGAGAGAGAGAGAGAGAGAGAGAGAGAGAGAGAGAGAGAGAGAGAGAAGGGGACTGAACAGAAGGAATGTAAGAGAGAGAAAAGGGAGGGAGTCAGAACCAGAGGCCATCATTTGATCTTGAACAAACAGCTAGACAAGTCCAGCAAAACAAATCATCTTAACTCAGAGTATGAAAGCAATCAAACTATGCCAAGGATATTATTACATAGTCACCATTTTGTTCACCAGTGTGGTTGTTTGCACATTCCTAAAACTGTGGCAGTGTTTGTGTTTACTAGCCAATCAGGGAAAACTGATTTGAAGGGAGATATATTTTGAAAACTATGGCTATGACACACACACACACACACACACACACACACACACACACACACACACACACACACACACACACACACACACACACACACACACACACACACACACACACACACACACACACACACACACACACACACACACCAGCTGAGCAGTTTGTCTACCAGGGCTTTATCAATAGTCACCATATGCCTGATAAAAAAGGATCACACCAAACAAAGAAGGCACAGCAACCACACAAATACACATACATACAGTACATGTGCACAAACACTGCACACGTGCACAAACACACAAATAAAATCTGCCTGTTGTGCCAAAAGGGTGAGGAGGAGGTCAGCACACCTGGCATCAAACCACAGCAGATCTTATCCATCAACCATCTGTCACTCTGGCTCGGTGTGGCTTCTAAACTGCTAGATTGTCTCCAAGACAGCTACTGTAGATTGTGATCATAGAAACACACAAAAAGGTGAAGTTTATGTGGAAATCATGCCAGAGGAGCCAGGCATTATTCATTTTCCCACCAAAATCATGAATTTGAAATTGTCAGCCATCATACTTTTGTCTTTTCTTCTGAGAGCAGACTCTGGAATGGCAAAGAGTATGAACTCACAAATTACATGTATGAAGAGGAAAGCTGATCATTTATGTGCATTTTCTTTCACTAGTTCCTAATTCAGGTAACACAATAGTTAGTGTATTTACCTCAGATTCCAAGGCAACACATTTTTCCTTGGGCTGTGTGCAATGTAGATAATAAAGTAAGTTTAAATCAAGGAAGTGACCTTGGATATTAAAAGGACACTAAAATAATTTGAATACCTCCATGAAAACAGCTAGACAAGTATGTGTTTCTCTTTGTCAGAGTTGCAAAACCTGCCTCTAAGACTACTGTCACTTTACTCCACTACATAAAGCAAAGAAAGACTTAATACCTTTAGGTACGCTAAGGTACAGTGCTAGAGCGTGTCTTGCAAAACACACCAAATTTGCACCACTTCACACCCCAGATTGTCTGACTGATTATTTGTTTTTGGTTTCAGTAAATCTGATTTCCAAACATGATCTTATCCTGATCATTATTTTACATTAAAACTGTGTTAAATAACAGTGCATCGAGTTTGTATTGTATTACACTGTATAATATATTACCCATAATCTCTATCTCTTGTCTAATTACTGTGAATATACATTAGACGCACTGACTTGATTCTTTATTGACATGTGCACACAATCAAACACAGCCACACAAACACAGTCCAGTAAAAGCAATTGCTCCGTTTGCACACTCAAACACAGTTGCATTTCACCACCTAGGGTAATTTCCTGGAGACTTACCCCACCCATGACACCATACTTGGGCAATCCTAAACATTACAAAAACCTTTAGCTATTCTTCTCCTTAAAATGTACTGATTTATGTTATGCGGTCCCCATGTTGTGACTGTGTAAAAATATTTATGTCCCCACAACATGAGTAATACCAGTAATACAAACACACATGCATACTGTATATCTGTACATACACACACACACACACACACACACCTGCCCTCTGTCACTGCCCTTCCTGTGTGAACAGCAGTGCAGACAGGAGAACAGACAGACAGATGGACTGACGCCTTTACTTCTTCACCTCCCAGTGAGAGAACAGATGAGAAGAGAGAGACAGGGAGAGAGAGAGAGAGAGAGAGAGAGAGAGGAGAGAGGAGAGGAGAGGAGAGGAGAGGAGAGGAGAGGAGAGGAGAGGAGAGGAGAGGAGAGGAGAGAATTAAAACAATGATATTCTGCTTACACAGGAAACTCACTATCTGTCCGCCTCTTGTTCGAGGTAAAGTTAGAGGTGTGCTAACTAAAGCTTCAAGAGTAAAGAGCTGATGCTGTGCCAACAATCTGAGCTAAATATATCATGCTAATGATATGAAACACTCCTACTGTGTAACATTTGTGGGTTAAGTGACAAATGTGACCTTGGCAGTGAAATATTTTAAATTTTCAAGTTCATTACACATTCAAGTTAAAAATGGATAATCCTGGACTACTCTTAGATTTTACTCATACCGAAATATAAGCAAATCCTGGGTGAATAGTAAAAGTCAGATCAGATCACATCAGAAATATAAATTTTTCCCATTTAATTACTCCCATTAGAGAAATACTATGTTTGCTACAATACATTTTTTTTCAAATAACTGTTAAATGTTGAATGCATTGAATGCTACTGGACGTCTTATGTCACTTACTTACCAAACAAACAGCACCATGTTAGTGGAGAAAAACATTGTAAGCACTGCAAATCAATAAAAACAAATTTCATGCAATTGTATTGTTTTAAGTCAATATCTACTAAGAATTTACACGAGGAATTTTATGTACTTGTGCATCATGTAGTAGTATTCAGTATTCACGATTCATCCTAGATAAAGTGTGGAAGGCAGCCATGATTTCTGTCAGGCAGAACTGATGAAGACAGAACAAGGTGACCCTTGGATGACCCTGTACTGGAAACCACACCCACTTTGGCAATCCCTCGCCTCCCCTCCACTCCTGCCTTGTTCTTTCCTTTCCTTTCCTTTGTCCTCCTTTCCTCTGCTCTCCTCTCTTCTTAGAGCCAGCTGGAAACAATCCAGTCATGACCAACTGGTCCATTACCACTAACCGACTCCAATTATGACTCTGTATAAGAGATGGCTTTTACTGCACTATCAAACTGGTTGACTGTTTCCCTGAAGGGCAAGGATATGAATGTCCTCTTAATCTTTATTACACTTACATTATTTTCTATTTCATACACGGCTACATGGTAAACTACCAGTGAGTGGATAATAGTTTGGCTTTATAACAGGTACTACTATTTTAGTCACCTGTTTGTCTCGGGTATCTTATGCTGCAGAGAGAGTAGTTTAATAATAGTGAAAAACATTTTTACCTGGGGTCATCGAGGGGACCAATATGACCACTGCTGCAGGGAATATTAGCATATTTGCCATGTAAATGCAATGAACCAGAAATCCCACAAGTTCACTGAATGAGCCCTAGGAAGGAAGACAGAAACAGAAGGACAGCAGGAGTCCTTGCGTCAAATCTTAAGAACAGTATGTCGTCCCATTTTCAACCGCTGTCATCAAACAAACAGCCTTTTTATGGTTGCAGATTTGTAATTCTAGTGTTTTGTTGTTGACCTAATTCTAAAACACTGACAAGAATACAGCAGCTACAAATACAATCTTAAGCATTTGTTCAGTCTGCTTTTGAAGAGGTCACATTTTAACTTGTGGTGGCCCAGTTAAGTTTGAAAAAGCTCATGTTGTTTCATATTGAAAGAGACAGAGCAGAACTGGATATGCTCTAAATGCAGATGGTGAAACTAATTTCTCATTTTACCATTTAACGTTTTCAGATGCAACTGGGGAGGGCCAGTTAGTCAGTCCGTTTTAGAAAAATAATCCCTCCTGAGAATTACAAAAGGGCTCAGAATTCAACAGTTCGGTTAAAAACCACATTGCTCATGTTTGAGTGCAACCAGCGTTTCTCCACTCACCTTCGACAGCTGTCTTTCAGTGTAGAGGGCCACCATAATGAACACATTGGATACTGTTAAACACAATGAAAGATTGATGTCAGTTTATCTGAAATAGGTTACGTTCCATTTTTATTCTGCTGCATTTTCACTGGGAAGAATCAAAGAGATTTTGTCTAACACATACACAAGGCTGCGAATCAATGTGAATACATTTTTTTTTTTTTTTACATTTTTAAAGCAGTCCTAGTTAAGACGTGTTGGTTTTTAAGTCCTTAAAGTTCATGTGCGTGTGCATGTACTGTACGTGCACTCACATACACACAATCAAATTTAGATTTCAATCTGTCTCGATATTCAATGACTGCTGCTCTTGTCATGACTTCAATGATGCAATGTGGATGTCATACAAATAAGTACGTGTAAAGCCTGTTTTTCTAGATAGATTAAAGAGGCTATGAAGCAACTGGCTGTAAAAAAACAAAAAAAACTAAAACAACAACATCTGAACGGGTATCTAAAGAGTCTCATATTAAATAAGGTGCTCCAGTGAATGAGTGGATCTTCCATTAAACAAGCACAGTTGCTTCACATTTACAATGTAATACACAATCCACCTGTTAGAAAAATAGAGGTGATTTTGGGAGCTATTTATGCCAAAAATAGTAACCAGATTTAACCTTAATGTACTCATTATTATTGATATGTGTGTATGTTGTCATGTATGACACTTTTTTCCCCCCTCTTATAGTAGAGACAGTTTGAACTGCTAGTCAACTCAGTGCTGAATTAACTTAAGCAAATCACTGGTATGTAGATTCCTCATTATCCTGACTCGACTAGGCTGAACAACACTGATGACATATAATTGCAGCAACTGTTCCATTTTAAGACCCCCATGAGTCATTAGCATGTCAATTTATCTAATCTAGAGCGAGCACATGTGTAAACTGTAAGATATTTCGATTACTGGGGTTCATCATTTTGTCATCAATTTTATCCTTGAACACTCCTGATCAATCAATTTAGTGATTCAGTCACATGCTTGTTTTTGATTTAATGACATTCATGGTACTATGAAGAAAGAAAAAGACTCCGAGAGGGAACAAATGCCCTGCAGGCAAAACTCTTTCATGTGACAATAACCACATTTCTGTTTATAAAATAGGCTTACCATGGACAAGTAAAAAAAAAATGTATTCAACCACTCATAATTAACAGTTAGAGTAGGCCTCACTTCACCAGGTTTCAGAAAAGATTATCATTATAGTTACATGAGATTCTGGATTTAAGCAAAAATGTTATCTATTTAATTTACCTCTAAAAATTCAACAAAAATTATATACAGCCAGGAGATCAATTGGGTGTAATTTCCTCACAGTAATTCCTTTAACTAGGTGGCTTTTAACACAAGGGAAGAAAGGGCAAGGCATATTCACAAAATATGGTATCATCAAACATTATAACATTGTAATTTCTAAACATTCTGGCACTCAAGTTTTTACATGGTTGGCATCAGTGAAAAGATATTTCTATTTCTACAACAGGGCTGTGGTTCACAGTACAAGTTTCTGCCAAAAGCTGAGACAAGCAACCGGACCACAGATCATCTGAGATGGTGGTCCAAGTCGTATTGCTCTGGACAAATTAAGGGGATAGGAGGTGGTGGTGGGTGTCTTCATCACATTTTGAGACTCAGTAACGATGTCGGGAAATGCGCAATATGCTATTTCTAATACTTGCTTTATCTCTTTTGGGAAAAAAAGGGCCTATTGAGCATCTTTGATGAACAGCAACTATTGAACCCAAACTAAATCAAGCTGGAACAAACGACTCCATTTAGCACCTGTTAAACACACATAAACCTTTTATTAAGTATTTACAGAGTAGCCTCTGAGAAACAGTTTGGAAGAAACACAATGAAGTTCAAATGCACTGGTCACTCACAGGCCAGTTTCCTAAATGCAAAAACTTTCTAGGCTGGCCGTTCAAACTTTACCCACTTTGCTGGTTGGCTTCATGAAGCATAGACTGCTCATTTACACTGTTGGAGTGCTTGTGCTAGGGAGTGTGTGTGCAAGTTGCTGCAGTGACTCTGAATGCCCTCTGGGAATGAGCTGCTTTACTGTCCATGCTACTGTAAACAGACTCCCATTCTCACCTGTCTCCTACCCATCGACTGTGCAGCCATTTGCCTTTACTCCATCTATTTCTCCCTCCTCCTCCTCCTCTCTTCTCTTCCCCTGTATTGATGCAGCACTTCACTTCAGCTCTCTCCTTCTCTTTCTACCCTGTGCCTCACTTTTCATTCCTGCATTTATGCCTTCTTCCCAACCCACTATACACATTCGCTCACTTAATTTTCTCTGCCATTAAGTACTCCCACTACACCCCCTCTTCATCTCTCTCTTCCTCTCTCTGCTGTTCCCCCCCCTCTTAGCACTAGTGTGCAGTATATAGGGCAGGTGATTGTCCCTCTAGGGACGCTGCAAGCTGCACCACTGCAGACTTTCCCTGCAATATACCATAAAAATAAAAGCTGAAAAAACTTTGGGCACACCATGCACCTGTGTGTCTTAAAGCAAAGCCCATCTTTAATGAGGAAGATCACACAACCTACACTATTGATGGAAAAAAAAAAGAAACATGTCCAGTGCTGTAAAAGCAGTTCAGATATTTTATGTAACATAATCAATTAGCAGTAACATTTTTTATCATCATACAGTCATTTACATTTCCACATTTGGTTCTAAAATGTCTTGCTAGGTTCAATAGAAAATGGCTCTCATACGTCTCCTATCATTAACTGATAGTGTTCTGGATGTTTTTCTCTGGTCTCTCAGCTTATGACTTATTGTTTTCCAGGTGAAATTTGACATGTTTTTCCCCACACAAAATCATGACTATAAAATAATTATTGATATCTATAACCAGCATTGCTTTGAGGTGTTATTTATTGTTAGAACTGTTGTACATAAAGTTTACCTACCAATCACCAGGCATGCTGCGGGCCAACTGTAGGGATCACTCAGAAACAAGGAAATAACCTGAATAGGGTCCACCAAAACACCGTACCTGACAAACAACAATATGAAAAGCCAGATTAAAAAGAGAAATCTGATTTAAACTGCATGTGTAAATAAAAATACTGATTTAAGGAGTTCTGGGAAGAGATGCATTCTGTGTTGAGAGAGCTTGGTATTTTGTTTTTGTCAAACAATAACGACACACTGGATATAAGCAGGGCAGGAGGTCTCTTGAAATAATGGTTGTAATTAAACTCTACTCACTTTAACAGGTTTTCTAAGAAGAGGCGAGCATTACTCAGCACCTGTAAGAAAAAAACAAGAGTTAAAGATAAAACTGTCAAGCTTTTTTTCTAGTTGTTGCACAACTCCTAATTCCTTCTTCCTGACTTAAGTTTCTTTCATCGTTCTCATTGTCATTTCGTCCCTTATAATTAAATTAACTTCTATATCACCCCTCTCTGCCTCAACAATTTTCTTTCTCTCTTTCTGTTGCTCCCTTCTTTCCTACTTCTCCCTGTACCTCTTTCCTCTCCTCTTCTTCATCCTCTTCCTCCAATCATTATTTCTATCTTTTTCTCTTTACTCTTGCGCTTTCTAAATGGATTGTAATATCTCATTACCAAACACAAAGGCTCTGGGCCCGGGGATGGGAAAGAAGTCCAATCAGAATAAAGGAAAACCTCCTCTGATGAACACAGTGATTTGTTTTCAAAGAGTGGATTAACAGAGGACTTCGCCAGCTCATCTTCGCTTCTCTCTCACTATGCCCCCTCTCCCAAATCCAGATGAGGTAGAGCTGCAAGGCTTAACATAAATATGTTGATTATATGAAATTATTTTACTGAACATGATTTACATGAATTTTTATATTTTGAGAAAATGTAGATTTCACATTTCAAATGTTTTTTCTAACTCTTACTACAAATGGTCAGGCATTGTTTACACCATATTTCTGTCTCTGACTTTCTCTGCAATCGCTTTTTTAATTTTACAATAAAATACAGCCAACATAAATTTTGAACAACGGTCATAGATGCTATATCATAAACAAAGACAGATGTAATGCCTGTGCCGCTGCTACTACACTGACACCGTCAGTAAAAACCCAACTGTAAACCCGTTCAGATATTTTTCTCTAATTACCCATTAGTTTTAACCTCCTACTACTGCTGACAACTGGACATACATCAAACAGTGGGGTGAAAAATTTGTCACATGTATAATTTACAGCATGTACATCAACGTGCACAGCACCTTATCTGATAAAGCAAAATACTTGTAATGGATCTAGTTTGCTAAAGTCACAGTGTAAAGTAGTGTGCATGTGTATATGTTTCTTTGTGTGTGTCTTACCAGCATCACCACACACCAGTTGAGTATTCCTCTATAGTTATTGTAACCACTGGCTGAACTCAGTAGAGACTCCTGACTCTTGTGACAGCTACAGAAATAGACAGATAAATAGGTGAAACAATCAAGAACATTGTGAGCTTAAGATATATTTACTTTAATTTAACTCTAGCACCATATCACATCAAATAATGGATTTTTACAGCCGTACTGAGATAAGCTTGCATATTTCCTAAGTAGAAACAAAGTTAACACCAGCAAAAACACAAGGTATACCCAATCATAAAAATGTTGTGGAACCAGCAGAGAAAACTACAGGTGAATTATTTTTTTTCTTTTCAAAAGATATGTTCAGTTCATGTCACTTATTGGCACAAAATGAACAAAATGAACCATAACCACTTATCACTGTTATATCAGTTCTTTTATATTATCTTACCAGCCTGGGGATATTAGGGGAAAATGTACCACTTATATATGAATTTCTACTCAGTGTTGATGATCAATAAAGTAATACATTTCTCACTGCATGCTACATTGAATAGGAAAGCTGAGGTTTTCTGAGTTGTCCTGCTCATGGAGTTGTGCCAGCTGTACCGACTTGTACCTGCATGCTTCGAAAGTGACCTTCTGACGCCAAACCCCCCCCAAATATTTTCCAAGTCTGTATCATCATAGCATGCACTTGACAAAATACTAAGCGGTCAGATGATAGTTTTGCCCATGAGGCTGTCAGGATGCTGAACTTCCTCCTCTCTCTCCCTCTTGACCTATAAAGTCTGAACTTTTTCCCCACTATGGACCCTCATTTGCATAACATAAGGTCTACCCAATCATAAAAATGTTGTGGTTCATATTGCTTAACAGCATATATATATATGCGTGCGTTAAGCGTCACTGTGGTTGTTGTCTGTTTTTATTGTTACATATTTAGTTTTCTTGTTTTATCTTTTTATTTTGCACACCGTGGGACTGTGAGAAACAATATTTCGATCTCTCTGTACATCTTGTACATATGGTGAATTGACAATAAAGTTGACTTTGCAGTGAGCAAGACAGGACAGAAGCTGGTTATTCATCAGGACGCTACTAGTACTGACCATATTCTGTAACATTAGCAACTATTGTTACACAAACAAAACGTATTGAACAAGCCGCTTGTCCAACATTACCATGTATCACTAACCTCTAACTAATGCAACCAACTAACTTTACTACCAAAACACAGCGTTAGGTGACAATAATAGTCGCTCAATGGTTGTCGCCCTCTTGGCCCAAATGGATTTGGTTGTCTTTTCCTGTTAATCTTTGGTATCCTGAAGAAGGTGTCCAGCAAACTTTATCCAAGTACAGTGACCCCTCGCTATAACGCGGTTCACCTTTCACGGTCTCGCTGCTTCACGGATTTGCATCGTGCATTGTGTTCTGCATTCTGATTGGCTAAACAGTCTCTCCGCTTCTTCTCTACCTGTTTGTCAATAACGTTGTGGTTTAATATGTACACGTACGTAAAACAGCTTGCCAAATTAAAAATAATCGATGGTGGCATGTCGGTTTATAAGAATCTTTTTGCCCAGAAGAAAAAAGAGCGACAACAACTACCGATAACTATGTTCTTCTCTCGAAAAACCACACCTGCACCGCTGGCTTTAGAAGAAAGAACCGCTGCAGAGCGGAGTCAGGATGCAGCGGCTCAGTCAGAAGAGCAGTGAAATACACGAGTCACTATTTGTCCTACTGTACTTTGTATTTTTTTTCATAATCATTTTTCATTTCCTCCCGTTCTAATCCAATGACTCGGGTCGCAGTGGGGCGGTGCCGATCTCAGCAATTTGAAGCCTTCAGTTCGTATTGATGATTAAAATTATTATTTTACAGTACAGTAGTTATTTGTAAAAAAAAACATTTATACAGTACTTTTATTTGTTAAACAAATGCTTGGGCTTGTAAAAAGGTTTTGTTCTTTGGTTTCAATGTATTATGGAGTATTTCATTGTATAATAATTGTAAAAAAAATAAAGGTTACTACTTCACGGATTTCACCTATCACGGTCTCTATTTGGAACGTAACCCCCGCGATAAACGAGGGTTCACTGTAAAGAATAAAACTTCCATGCAGCAACACACACACACAGCTCTTGCTGTCAGTGTCTGTGACAACGTGTAACAAAAACGGCCCACGCTGAAATTCATTGCAGCAGATTGATTCAGTTTCTCAATGGTCCCCGCTGACCTTATCCTCTCCCACAGCTAATGCAGTCGGAGCATCGGCCTCCCTCTGCAACATTTCGTCCGCCACAGACTGTGGTTCAAATAAATAAGGTTGACTATCTGAGTCAGCCAACACACACTGATATGCATTCTGATCCGTATCATCCTCCGCAATCATATTTGAGGATGACCGTTTTACCGTCGGAAACGTTGCTAGTTGCAGGACCCGCGAAGAGAACAGGGTTTTGCATCTAGAGCGCCCCCTGGTGCTCAAGGCAGCTCGACTAGCTGGTTGTTCTTTTGGCCACTAACAAACGTCACTGTACACGTCACATGACGGAGCTGGTGCAGGAAAAAAAACACAGCTTTTAGAGACATAGATGATTTATTGAAGAATATAGTGCTTTAATTTATAACATTTTACATCAACCCTGATATGACATCCACAAAAAAAAAAAAAAAAAAAAATTGGCAATTGTTCCCACAATTCACCTCTACCATTTGGACTCTTGGCTTCATGTCAGCTGTTACAGCCACGTGTCGGGGGTCTAAGATAAGTGCTACACTTTTTGTTCCACTGCCAGCCAGCACTAAAAAGTGGGTGTCAACGTATGAATGAATGGGCATGAACGGGGACTAAATAAACAGGGCTTTTTCGGGAGGACTCCAGACGACCCTGGCCGAGTGCCAAACACCTCTCTCTCTGTGACACACATTCAAACAAGCGACTGACACTAAATACGTGAACAACATTAGCTTGAGGTAACGCTAGATATAACGTCAGCCTTTAGCCGCTGGCAGCCTGACGTTGGATGTTTGTTGGGAAAAAAAAAACAAAAGCTTCCAAACTTTCCCGCAAACACTTTGGTAAGTTGCGCCAACTCACCTCAGTCTGTCACCCATGTCATTCCTGCGTTTCTTCTTGTCGCTCTTTTTGCCAGACCGGATCGTCTCCAGTGAATGGTCACGTTTTCTGTGTACATTGTCTGCGCTGCTAAAGTCAGCGGTCACTGAGCTCTGACACTCCGCTGCAGACCTCCCGTTCATCGGCTGCAGACTGGCACCTTTCCCCGCTGCGAAAGTCGCCCTTCTCCTGCGAGTCTGGGCCCCAACGGGGTTCCAGTCACTCATGATGTCAGAGGGAAAAACAACGAATATTAACCTACAGAAGTCCCCTTAAACTGCTGACGTCGGATAATGGCATGCCTGTTGCTATTGTAGCACACAGGCGTCGTGATCCAACGAGAGGGAAGTGAACGGGTTGCAAAACTATCCGTCCAAAACTCAGACTTCCGTACAGTACACACACACAGGCGGGAGTGTTTTCATGACGCCACATGGAGTGAAAGTAGCCTGAATCTGCCCACTGTAACCGACAGGTGTGTCAGACCCATGAGGAGCCATTACCTGGGTTTCAGCCTGTATATATATATATATATATATATATATATATATATATATATATATATATATATATATATATATATATATATATATATATATATATATATATATATACAAAACTGTAAAAAATACTGTACTGTAGTAAAAGTCCTGCATTTAAAACCTAACTTCAGTAAAAGTAGGTAATTATTATTAGAAAAATATACTTATTGCATTGCAGCCTATTTTCCAGATAATCCAAGGGGTTTTAAAAATAGTTTATTTAGTTTAAGAGGTAGGAGAATTTTCTCAACCCATAATGAGACACTTAATCTTTCAGTTTATTGGAAATATTTCAAATCAACACATTTGAAGATAGCACACGTTTTCACGGGACAGAAAGGGTACAACAAATTGTAATCTTGGAAAGTTGATAAATAAATGTAAAATGCACAATATTCACCTCTGACATTCAGTGTAAAGTAGTTGAGTTGCATATGAGCAAACCCCATCAGCTGAAAATAGCATTTGTTCTTTGAATAGACTTTTGTCATGAAGTAAACAATTTAAATCACTGTAAAGACTGCTGAGGCTGAATATTTTCTGCTGAAGGTAATGTTGAAATAAGTAGTGCAGCCGAGGCTGATAAATTCTCAGCTCAGTCTGACAATGCAGACCTGCATGAGCCAGAAGTCTTTTGCCACAGTGAAGTAGTGAGCAGCCCCTTCTGAAATAGCACTTCCCAGTACCACCTTTAACAAGACCAAACTTAACATTTTACCCTGCTAGTGTTGAGTATATTAAAAACTGCATTTCCATTTTTTCTCTATTAATGGTTTTGTGGTGTGCAAGCAGTAAAGCCTCACACTTCTGCTAGCGAGTGAACTGATGAACTTGTTAAAGAGGAATCTCTCTTTCAATTGTGTGGCTAAAGTACTTTAACAGTTCAATTTTATGGATTATTAATTCACAATAACAATTTTTATGTTGTTCTCTTTCAACTATCTTCCCTGCGACTGGGGAAAACAGGATAATCACTTCACACCCTGCAGTGCCTACTCTTGGTGTAGAAGACGTTTTGATTTAATGAGAATGCCCTTTCTGTCTATTCTACTTCTGTGTGCTTATCCATACTATGGTGAGAGCTGATCAGTAGCATTGATCCAGCTTTATCAGTCCTAACTGTCTTTAAGGTTGTCTTTTAGAGTAATGAGCCTGTCTGCTGTTGTTTGGATAAGAGACCTTGGGGAGGGATCAATAAGAAACTTATGACCAATTGTTTCAACTCCCAAACTCCTAGCTAAACTACATTGTCCTATGTTTTCCCACAGACCATTAATATAAATTAAGCTCTGGCTCCATCTTTTAGTTGTCTTTTCTTTGCAGTGACTGTAAAAACATTCAAAGTTGTTCTGGGTGTTGATTATTAGGACCAAATCCACATTGCTCATCCAGATATTTGTGTAGAGTGTTTTCTAAAAACTTGTATTTTCCATAGGGAGTATGCAGTGTGATTTCCACTGTGGAGACATCTCACCAGTCTAACAAGTCTACTGCCTTCTCTATGAGCCAGACATATGAACCAGCAGAGGGAGTCCAAGGCTTCAATCCTGTTTATTTTGGTGAGTCAGGCAGTTGTTTTGTGTTTTATTTGAGGTTTACACTTAAAGTCCGTAATTTGTGAAAACTCAAATCTTCAACTCATGACTAAACTATCTGTTTAATCATCTGTTGATGAGTCAAATCATTTGTCATTGTAAAACACAAGAATGAAAATGCCTCTCCTGATAAGTCATTAAGTGGGTTTTGTAAATAAGAAAGTTGGAACGATGAGTCATGTGGGCCCAATGCCTTCTCTTTTCTCACTATGGAAACTGGCTTGACAGGGCATACGATTCAATTAAAAAATCCTTACACAGGGCTCGGGCGCTCCAATTTGACACCCTAAGTGTTTCCTTTGGTGGCCTTTTCGAGGTCCTAAAAGGGACGGGGCCCTAAAAAGACTAGATTTTTTGAGGATGCACGCGGTTGAGAACCTCTAGCCCTTTCCCTTCGGAGGGATAACATTTTTTGAAGTTTCTGCACTTTTAGCGCTACGTCTATGTTTACCAGGCGGCTCACTCGCCAGGTTTTGCTTTCAAATGCTAATGGATCGGGTATTGCCATAGTACACCAGGGAATCCTTTATCCCAGAGGATAGTAGAGTCCAAATTTCATCTTTCTACCCCAAGCCATTGAGAAGATGTTTCCACCAATGGCAAGCACTCTGGATCAAGATGAGGACTTAATAGAGGAGATACAGCATGAGGCGGTGCCAATCTCTCCGTTAATAGACTGTGGGATAAGGAGTGCAGGGACACAAGGAGGCGGTATGTTAAGAAGCTAGACCAGCTTAGGAAGCAAAGGGACCAGCTGCTTCTGGATATTGATATTCTCTGCTCCAAATTAAAACTGTTACAACGATTGAAGACAAGGAGCAGCACCTCCAGTGGCCCTAATCCAGCAGAGGAAGAGGGAGAAAGGGGTGAGTTTTTCTTTTTCTTTCTTCCTGTGTCACTATTTTGTGTTTGTCTGATTGTTTACAATATTTTTTACTTACTTTGACAAGAGCATGTGGGGGAACAATTGGAGGCAGCGGGCCCATCCTCTCAGCATCAGACACCCTGTCAAAAGGGAAGAAGAGGAGGGAACCCACTGAGGCCAATTTCCAACACAAGAAGAAAATAAAACCCCTGAAGCATTGGGTGTGGGCGGGGCAACTGGATGAGAAGTATAACACTGCAGAGGATTGTGGGTGAGTAACAATTATTGAGGTTTTGGTTGTCAATGAAAGATATATATTTCACCTTATGCATCAATTAATGTCAGTATCATAATTAACATGTTTTACATATTTTCTCAATTTGATATGCACATTTTTTACTATACTCTTCTAACAGATGGGCATGCAGCATAGTGGTGGGATGAAGGTTACCACTGTAGACTACCTCTAGACTCTCTGCTGCTTCATAAGTTACACGAAGCAGACCCCAATGTATAATTCTCATTTTACCTAAGTCCAGTTACCTGTAGTTGACTTGCATGCTTTTATCAAACTTCCTGGAGCAGAAGGACAAGTGTGCTGCCAGGTTCCTCTTTCAAGGGTGCCAATGTCTTTACTGGTGTTGGTCACAGATCAGGGGTCTTTGCCAACTTGACAGACAGAGGTGGAAGAGGCAAAGACCGATGGTGGGCAGCAGGGATTCCTTATCCATATAAACGCTACTGAATTTCTACTGAGGGTTTTCTTACAGTATTTACTTTTATGGTTATCCCAGATGTCGGTTTTGATATAATGTAGCTGATGATTGGGGAATGTAATGAAACTTGTATGTGATTCAATATTCCTGTGTTCTCTTCTTTTTCTATCTCACTGTGTCAAAATAGATCAGAGACATTTTGTGAGGCTCAGTTCTAACTCATGCCTGAAGGGTTCTCCTGGGTGGATAGGTGGCTGACCATCAAGCACTAATTAAAGGACAAAGAAAAATTACAGTTCTTTACCAAAGGCGAATGGTAATTCAAAAAATCTAAACAACTACCTGAGGATGGCATGAAAAGACCTGGGGCTGAATGGTGAGATAAGTTTCACCCTGATCGAAACAGTTGTGGCAACCTTCGTAAGTTCATATCGAAGTCTATTGTCTTTCTGAAATTTGCACTATTTTCACTCCTGCACAGAGAGTGAGAAGTGTCAGTGCCCAATCCATGCCAGTTTCCCGATCTGCTCTGTACATGCGCTCGTCTTCCCTGTAAAAATGGCAGCCCAAGGATGTGCCTGTCTACTAGCAGCATGATCCACGCGGCCATCAGAGACTAATTTAAAGTTATCTTTGGATATGTCCCGTATTTTGGCTGAAGGACCTCCCTGTTCCCTGAGCATCCCTCCGATTGTACAATGTGAAATGAATAACAACCAAATTCCCTTTTGCACCCTTTGGCTGTAGAAACCATCAAATTTGGGGCCTGTACATCTATTTAGCCATATTTTGGGTGAAAAAAGGCAAGTGGATGAAATAAACAAAAAGTCCTTTGTCCTGTCCAAAAAAGCCGTTTGTACTGGACAGAAAGTAGTCCAAGTGGACACCACAATAATGTGTTGATATACTACCATCAAAAGGAAGTGTACAGTGGGTACACTCACGTGTCCAAAAAGATTGACACTGGCAGGAAAAAAAGTAGAAGGTTTCCTTTCCTTGCAGTATACGGAAGGCACTCTGTTGCGTGCAAGTCTCCTAATGCTACACAGATCAAGTTATTTTTGATAGCAGCTAGCCATTTAAAATTTTGAGAATAAGAGGTTTTAGCAATGCATTATTCATGGTTTCTGTAGGGCCTCAAAAATTTAGGCTTTCTACAAGCTCTGTCTGAGCTGAGAGAGGTAGGTAGAAACACAATACATTTCTCTTTCCATATCTCTCTGTCTCTGTGCTACAGAAGCATGACCTTTTCCCTAAGCACCATGTTTGTTTTTTTTACCTTCCATGTCTTAAATCTGTTTGAACGAAATGTGAGCATGTAAACAGTACACCTGTTTTAAGCATGTTATTCAAAAAAAAGGAGCACTATCATACTGAAACAGAAAAATGCCATTCCCATTCTGCTGCCACCAAGTTGGAGGCACAAAAGAAACCCACATGTCATTGCTTGTCATTGTATTATGATTTCCTTAATGGGCATGTTTGGGTAAGCCTTGCCAAAACGATTGAAAAAATATCTGGACAACTGTGTCCACATACTGTTGGCTATATCTGTATCTATCTACTCTGTTGCACCGCATTTTTCACTGGGTTAAAATGTTTGCATCGAGGTGCTTAACCATTCTGGCACTTGCTTTAGGCTAGGTGGGAGAGGAAGAGTGAAAGATTAAGTGAATTAAAAAAAATAGATATAGGGCGATAGATATGGAGACAGATGATAAATATAGAGACGAGGGAACAAGAGAGAAAGAGCGAGATGGGTGGATATAAAGAGTGAGAGGGATTTCACTCTCTATACACTGTATATCTCTATCTCTCTCTCTCTCTCTCCATCTGGAGAGGCAGAGGGAGCGAAAGATAGTGTTTGCCCTTGCAGGTTGTAATGAAGCTGTGGAAGGATAGATGACTCACTTTAACACAGGCAGAAGAGAAATACACACTCCAGCATCACTCTGCTGACCTGAGTGTGTTTGTTTGTGTGTGTGTGTGTGTGTGTGTGTGTGTGTGTGTGTGTGTGTGTGTGTGTGTGTGTGTGTGTGTGTGTGTGTGTGTGTGTGTGTGTGTGTGTGTGTGTGTGTGTGTGTGTGGGTGCATTTAATATGAGAGCCTGTGTATTTGTGGTGGGCATGGTAGGAGTGTGGTCAGAGTGTGTGTGTGTGAGAGACAAGAGACGGATGCTGATTATATGGGTGACTGGACTGAGTGATAAAGGTGTCACTAGATAGACAGACAGATAGAGACAAAGTGAGTGTGTGTTCTGCGGTTAACACATGCGCCCATGTGTGTTCGTGCATACACCAGTGCCTGTTCATGTTCATTTGCAAGTGTGAGAACATAAATCTGTGTGCAGTTATAAGGTATGCAAGTGCACACTTTTCTACGTATATGTTCATTAATACATGAGCGTGCATGTGTTTTTGGCAAGACCCAATCCAAGCATGCACCTGTGAGTGTGGAGTCTATGTATGTGTGCGTGTTAGAGAGAGACTCCATCATGGAGAGACAGATAGAGGCGTCACCACGCTGTTAGAGGGCTTGGCGCCACGTCAGCACTTCTGCAGTTCAGCCAAGGACTCCTGCACACTCTGTCCATCCATCTCCGGGATTCAGAGGGAGGGAAAGGGGGAGAGGGAGACAGAGGAGGAGAAATGGAAAAAGAGAGGGATGTACTGCCTGCTAGGTGACGGATTGGGAGATTGGGAAGAGAATGTGAAAAAGGTGGATTAAGGAATGACTGATTTCAAACTTTCTCTTTTCATGAACCCTGGGATAGATTTTCTTGTAGGCTGCCAGGACAGCTCCACCCGCATATGACCTGATCATGGTCCATATGTTGTTTTATCCTAGCCTGGCTCCGTCACAGCCTTACTTTTCTTCACTGTGATTATAGTGTGCAAACTCCTTTGCTCCTGAGATGGAGCTGCAATGGACGCCTCGATTTCAGACAATTCAAATATTTATAGTGACTGAGCAAGTAATCAGTTTTTACACTCACAGCCAGTGCAGACACAACAACATGTGCCCATGCACACAGAGCATGCGTCAATGCAGTTTTGAGTTTCCCCGCAATCTAAAAACCTTTCTGGCTAACTAAGCTCCCCCCTAGTCCTCAGCCACTTGTGGTGAGTATTTATGCAATAAAGACCGCTGGATCAGGAGAGCAACTAATAAATTAGCAATGCTCCTGAAACCATGGACATGCTCAAATGCAAGGGTTCAGCCATGACACCACACAAAATCAGCTCGACAAACCCAAAGGAGAATGCGCTACAGCCTACTGTACAAAGGAAATCTTTGTACCTCATTATAAAAACTATGTATGGGGCAACTCACAGGTCTAATTTAGGCCATTTGATTCCTGCATAACAACAACATTTTCTTCAAGAAAAATCCAGATGAGTAGAAAAAAAAAATACTATAAAGCCAAATCCATGTGTGAAACATTCCACTTAACCACTCAACCATTCAACGCGTGTCCTTTCTTCCAATCCAACACACCACTGATATTACAAGGATTAAAGGAAAAGGTCACCTCATGAAAATATATTCCCTCTTGAAACTCTTACCATCATCCATAGTGTGCTTTGATCTTGACTGCCTCTGGCTCGTTGGCTGTAAACATGTGCTTCATGTTGGCAATGTTGTCAGTTTGAGTTTTAATCCCAACCTGTCAGATGTCATGTTCACTCTATGCCCTTAACGCTCATTCCCACCTCAATCAGCCTTATATTTTATTGAAAAGCAAAATATTGAACTTAAACTCATGTTTCATGTAGAAGTAAGAGCAGTTTATTACTGCTGTGATATGCATTAGAGACATGCAAGCAGCAGGCAGTGTTTAATGCCACCTAAAGGTTTGACTTGAATATCAAAGGGCACAAGTGGGAGTTAAACAGAGAGAAAGAGCTCAGAGGGACAAGACCATTTTATCTATGCATGTGCATGGGAAGCAGACCATGTTTAACAGTTGGCCTAGGGAAATGTCTTTCACCTATCACTGTATGAGTGTGATCATTATTTTGGATGTGACTGAATGGAGAATGATTTTATCTGGGTCATTTGTAGCCTCAGTATTGCTTTACTGTAATATACAGTAGCTGGGTTTGGCCTTCTTGCCTCAAATAATCATTTACCATTGTGTTACCTCATACAAATATTTACTTATTTTAATAAAAATCTTCAAGATAATTGCTATTATTAAAGCAGGCTCCAACACGACTGCTGGCTGGATGGCCCGGAGCCAGTAAAAGTTTATGCCGGCGAAGCTGATTTGCGATTTTTGAGATACATGACAGATTAAATGCATCGTGATTTAATGAAACATACATAGAGAGGAAAAATGCATTATGAAATGCGCTATAAGCCTCTTAGCGGTTCTTGGGAAAAACATACGAGGCTCTGGAAAAAAGGGGCTTTTTATTTTTGTGGATGTAGCAAACTAACACATTTTTGTCCACTCACGTGTCTGAGTTACACTGCAGTAGTGACTAAACGCTTCTTTGTGATCAGCTACCTGGCTAGTGATACCCTACATGTGATTGGGTGTGGGAATACTACAATTTTTGTGTCTACTGTTAGTCTACATGTGAGGCATTTAGAGGACATTGGAAAATTGTAGCTAGACAAAATAACATTGGTAACACTTTCCCCCTATAAACTTTATGAGCTCTGCATAATCTTCAATTACACACTTCATTCAAAGTTTGTTAAGGCTTTTTTTTATGATTATTTTAACGATCTAGTTGAATATTTGCCCCAGAGCTACACATCAACTCTATCAGGGAACAAACAACACTCTAATCAACTTGTCAACGCCATATAATTGTCACTGAAAAATCAGTGCTCATTAACACCACCAAATTCTACACAAGATGCTAATTTGTTAGCTTGTGACATCAGTATTAAAAGTCAAATTGTATTAAGCCTCTAATTTCCTGAAATTTTAATGTCATAGGTGCTGAAAATATGAGGTGTGATGTTCTTACTAACTTCAACCTTTGTACAAGAAAACATAGTCTCTCCCTTTATCTCTAACAGTCACACCGGTCTTCTGTGACTTCAAGATAGGATAGTAGTACAACTGTTTTCCTACCTTAAAGGGTGCCCAAGGGTAAACGGTTGAAAATGGAAAAGATGGAGATTTGAAGGGTTACAAGAAGAGAGGCGAGGTGTCCTTTAGTCACAGGGTTATGAAGCATTTTATCGCAGCTTTTCTCTGACTCTGCAGCTCCTCTGACATTATCAACCTCACACTTTGTGAAAGCAAAACTCTGTGAAAAAACTGCGACACTGCAGTCTTCAAACAAACGCCTCAAACATTTGCACATTTCAAGCATTTTGCAGCCAAATGTCTTTATATGCAAATCTGGGATCAATTCTGTTTTGATGAAAAAAAATGTACAAGTTCAGTGTAGTGGTCTGCTGTTGTTTACATTGCGTTCTAGTTTTTAACAGCTTCCTAATCAAAGGCTTTTTTTTCACTGCACTGTGTTGAACTCTGAGCTATAATGCAGGAATAAATTGAAGTGCTGAGATTTAAGCATACAATTATGTTTTATCTCCATGCTCATTATTTTGCACACACTCATACACACTCACAGATTATGAATGCAGAAGGACACGTATATTCAGTGACACGGATACATGGAGCCAAACACAGTCTTAAACATATGTCTTGTCCTTAAAAAAACTTTGAAGCCTTTTGTTTAAAAAATTCTGATGTAATTCACCCCAATTCAGTGATTTCTCTAAACTCAGCTCTTCTGTAATTACACACTTTTCACTGCAGACACAAATTCATTAATCAAGATCTTTAGTCTTTGTGTGCCCTTGTGCTGGCTATTGATAAATCACATTACCATCTAGTATTCTGCTCTGATACTGTCAAGAAAGTGAATATGTTGTGACTATTTTATTGCACTGAAGATGGATACCTCGCAAGAAATGATGCAATGTTCTGGGAATGTTTAAAAGCAGGGAAGTGTTTTGTTGTTGTTGTTGTTGTTTCTAGAATGTTCTTCTTAAAGGCCAGATGTTTTCTAAAAACATTTTATAAATGTTATCGTGAAAAAAATGCGTAATGTTTTTAAAGCATGATATCTCACTTTAAAATAATTACATTCTGGGAACATGAAACAAATGCTGCTGAAAAAAACATGAATTAGGGTATACTGTAATGTTCTAGCAATGTTATGAAAAACATTTTAAGAATGTTTACATTAATTATTTTTTAGAATGTTCTGGGGCCAAAAAAAAAATACAAGATCTGCTGAAAACATTACTTGAACATTGAATATTCTCCAAACAATTTTGAAACAAAAAAAATTATTGCTGCTTAACATGGGGTGTTAACATGGATCCACCTCCATTGGTTCATTGTATACACAATCCATACTTCTAAATGCCTGCTAACTAATATTTAATAATGAATTAATCTGAAGATTATTGTGCGGATACATTTTTGGTTAAGATATGGTAAAGAAATAAGAAATAATTTCAACTCTAAACTTGGGTGAATGATATTTCATGCTATTGATATCCACTATTGATGTGTTTTCCAGGGAAGTGTGTTAGACACAAAGAAGGCTAGTATGAATTTTTCATTCAAATAAGTTTAAATCTATCACTGTTAGCTGTTTTATTATAATGAATAGTATAACTCAAAATTTGTTGCAAATTGATTCATTTTCAGCAAATTTACATCAACTAATGTCTGACAGCTATCAGCTGTAAAATGTAAGACAATGTGTGTGAACATGAAAACAGATGGGATTATAAACTCTACCAGGAATATTATTTATGTCATGTTATATAGTGTTAATTGTCTCCACTATTAACAGAATAATGTATTTCCATACTTATCCATATCAGCATTACCAAATACATCCAGTTTAAGCATGTGATGATTCTGCTGTGTTTGTGTTAATGAAGGCAGAAGATGGTGTTTATTTGGAGCTGCTTAATTAGCAGCAACAGTAATGAAGCCACATGGGACGCAGTGTTGGTATCTGGACAGCCAGGATATGATGATTATTTAGACTGGATTTGTCCAAGAAGTCGTTCTTTTTACCCTCTGTACAAGTGCAGACACAAAACACACAGATTCACACACACAGAGGCACACACACACACACACACACACACACACACACACATGCAGATACACAAGCTTTCTTCTGCTGCCAGAAAAGGTGTGTGCATAAAATCTTCTGTATTTTATGTGCATGTGTTTGTTTATTCCTTTGTATTCAAATGTGTATCTTGCAAGTCGTGTGTGTGCCTGTGTGTGTTTGTGCAGAGACATGCATGCTAGTTATTTGCAGCAGAGCTATCAGGGACAAAGCAGGGATTATATGGTCTGTTTATAAAGGGTTAGTTGATTGTAGTGACATTACTGCTAACTGCTTAAAATCTGCAGGTATTTCCTTTCTTGCAAACTTTCATTCACTCATGTCCCATTAAATATAACCCAGTTGGGATTTATCTAACCTGTATGACAATAAAATATAAACTGAATAGTGATAAGTTGTAATGATTCATAGAAATGGGTTGTTAACAAGAAAAAACTTTGTTCCAGCATTCCAAATTGTATTAGACCTCAATCATTTAAATTGGTCCCGGGAGATGCAGCAAGTTAATTTGTAAATGGCAGAATCACACTTCATGTCCATGTGGGTGTTAAGAATAATGAGAATTGTTAAATCGAAACCTTTACGGTTATCTATTACAGAAGGAGAAAATATTCTCCTTCAAATCTGATTTTTAAAAAACAGGAGAATGTACTTGTTTGCAATATTTTCCTTGGTTTTAAATGGACAGGGATTGTTTTTAAAAGTTTTTTCTCTATTGTTCATTTGTATCTTACTGGAGTATCACTGACAGTAATGGACGGAAAGGACACTGAATGGAAAGTCAAAGCTATTAAAAAAATGCCATGGTAGAATCAACTGTTAACCATTCAGCTCATTGAATGGATGTCATCATGGTAAGGTTGAGCTCTTCAGTCTGCAGCATTTCTTGTAGGTTTGCAGGTCCTGTTTTAGAAATGGTGAAGAGGGAGATGTTCAGTGAGTGTATGTAGACCTTTTTGCATGCTTGCAAATACTTGTACTTGTGTGTTTGTGTGTGTCTGCACATATATTTGTCTGTGCATGTGTGTTGTTCCAGGGAAAATGACATTCTCTGTGGTTCAATGGATACACAATGTCAGTAAAGGAGCATAAAATGCCATGAGACTTACAACACACAGGCTCTCCTCCCTCCATCTCTCTACACTTATCTTCACTGCCATTCTCCCATCTCTAAACTCTCACTTTTTTGCCTCCTATGTCACCACTCCCATTAAATAGACTACCATATTGTCCCCATATCCTTGTACTTCTCATTCTCTGATATGATGTGATGTCAGCAACAACCAAGTTAAATAGTGGTTACAGATCTACATTGATGAGTGCCAGTGTCCGTAGGTTCCAAAGCATTTCCTCACATTAATTTTGTCTTTGTGTCTTTGTTCATTTCAACAAGGGCCCATCCTTTCATGTAGAACTGATCATCTTAGCTAAGTAAACAGTTCTGTACAACTTTCCTTTTTTCTTCATTTATATAACATGTATGTTGTGTTATTATTTAGTCTCACTGTAATTGCTTTCTTTAATAGTATGGGTGTACATGAGGAGAATCATAGATCATTCGTTCAACAGCAACAAACTATTTAGACATAGTCAGTTTCACAGATGTTGAGTTGTGTTTTTATCTATCTATCTATCTATCTATCTATCTATCTATCTATCTATCTATCTATCTATCTATCTATCTATCTATCTATCTATCTATCTATCTATCTATCTATCTATCTATCTATCTATCTATCTATCTATCTATCTATCTATCTATCTATCTATCTATCTATCTATCTATCTATCTATCTATCTATCTATCTATCTATCTGTCTGTCTGTCTGTCTGTCTGTCTGTCTGTCTGTCTGTCTGTCTGTCTGTCTGTCTGTCTGTCTGTCTGTCTGTCTGTCTGTCTGTCTGTCTGTCTGTCTGTCTGTCTGTCTGTCTGTCTGTCTGTCTATCTATCTATCTATCTATCTATCTATCTATCTATCTGTCTGTCTGTCTGTCTATCTATCTATCTATCTATCTGTCTGTCTGTCTGTCTGTCTGTCTGCCTGTCCGTCCGTCTGTCTGTCAAACGCAACCCCCTGTTCAATTTAAAATTAGAAATCGCTGCAGCACAAAGATGAAATTATATTGCAGCTCTATATTGAAAATAATAGCTTGAATAAAAATGTTTTAAATTTCCCTTCAATGTGTTCAGGTGAACAACAGAGACTCATGAAAGCAGAGTCCCAATACTATAGATCTCTGTCTGCATAGGAATGATGATTCTGTGCCAGGTTTTATGAGGACGATATCTTAAAATGATTTACAGCCCTCTACAGCTCTGCTGTAAAAATCCATGAATCATCAAGGTTTGATTTTATTAGTCAAAACTGAGAGGGACAAACGTTCACTTCATCACCTGAAGGTGGAGGTATTGAGCTCTGCATTCCTACCTCTCTCCTTCTGTCTCCAACCTGAGGAAACTGCGCTACAAGGTTAACATCTGTAGAAGTCAGAAAGAGAGGGAGGCAAAGGGGGAAAAACCAGCATGAGGAGAACAGATGAGGGGATAGGGTGCAGACTTTTGAAAATGAGGAGGGAAGATGAAAAAGAAGGAGGGAAGAGGAGCAGTAAAATAACTAAATAGAGTACAAATAAGCTGGGTTTCTTGAGGGTTAAAGGAAATATATAAAGATATTTATAAAACACACTTGCTATGACATGGTTGGAAAGAGGGAAGAGAGTGATGAAGGACAGGAACAGGAAGACTGATGAGAGAGATGGAAAAAATAATTACCAAAATAAGAGATCAATACTTTACTGCTGGGTGCTGAAATGGTGGTGGCAACTGTCTCCATGAGTTTCCTTCTTAACCAGACACGCGCGCACGCACGCACGCACACACACACACACACACACACACACACACACACACACACACACACACACACACACACACACACACACACACACACACACACACACACACACAGACTCACATTCGAGCCCACTAACTCACTCCCACTAGACATATGCTGAAACCAACATACACAGTCACACACAAGATCGCTTCAAGCCTGAGCAGCAGAGTGTCTGTTAACGTTACAATAACAGAATAGCAGGAAGTCTGCTGAATTGTAAAAAAAACTGATAAGGAGTGCTGCATGTTTTACCTCTAGTCAATCCGATTCAAACATTGTACAGTATAAGACAGTGTGCTTTACATACAGCAAATGCAAAAAAAAAAAAAGGTAAAACAGAAGGGATCATAATGACTGAACCGTTTCATGGCAATTGAGCAAACTCCAGCTGCTGATGTAGTGAGAGCAGGATAGGTGGCAGAAAGCTCTCCAAATTTTCAGAAAGGGAATCTTCTGATAATAAATTTTTGTTTAACTTCTGTTTCCAATATTGAAAATGCAATATGTTAATCAGCCACAAAATATCACGTATGGATATACTATCAATTTTTTTTTTTACGAGAATATCATTGTGATTATCAATCTAAAGTGAGACATTTAAATTTTTTTCTTTACTTTATTCCCTAAGTGAACCGTCATGTTTCCTGTGCATGTTATCTCTGATTGAAAATTCTTTCCTCGTCCTCAATGCTTGTCTCCCCTATCACTCTCTCAACCAGGAAGTGTGCTGGTGGTGATGCCCGGGGCAAAAATATGTTCGTGATAGTTTTCAAAATTTACCTTTCAACACATATTATCTATCAGTGTATATGATGTGCCAGTCTCGTCTGAAACTCATAACGTTGCAACCAATCTCATGCTTTGCTAAGTGGTAGTTTCACTCAAATCATTAATAACAGATACACACACACACACACACACACACACACACACACACACACACACACACACACATACACACACAAAATCTTGCTTTTGAGTTTACGTACCACAGTCATGTTTACAAAGTTTACAGAACTTCTCAGAGAGGAACACACAGATGATAACAACTCCACAGAGATCATCCTGCTGTCAGTGCAAAGACAGTCAAATCCTATTAGTCAGTCAGTCCTGCCAGTTCATTGCTTCACTTTACTGTAGCTATGGCTGCATTATTGATTTTAGACCAGTTATCAGAGAACATTGCAGCCTCTTAGTCCTTGGTGTGCATCTGAGTTTACACTACTTCTGTCTCATTTGTGTCATGGAGAGGAGTTGAAGGAGAAAACACCAGCTCGTCCTGTCATGAGCTGGAAAGATGAAGGTTAAAAGCACACACAAAAAAAATGCCCACCCATGGAGAGAGCATTTTGGCAAGAGTGTCACGGATAATATATTTCACAACTGTGTGGTCTGACAAACAGTCTACAGTTGTTTATTAAAGTCATGGGTGTGTGGGGCTGTTGTGCCTTATCCTTTGCAAGAAAATGTGATGAAGATGCATCACAGTGTTCCCAGGTACCAAAAACTGAGACATTACAAAGAGGCCAGAATTATTCTATTTCAGGTCAAATGGTCTGTGTGCAGCTCGACTGTACAACCTATATGAAGAGTGTCCTGTGGTGTACAGTCTATCCAGGAGTTGAGCAAGTTTCAAGTTAGCCACTTGAGATGAATCATCTTGTTTTTGAGGGGGTCCAACTAAAACATATACAACCGACACAATCATATACTATATACATACATAAGGCTCTCATTTACTGACCAACACACACATCATTCTCATAAACCCACAACACCCACACAAAAAAAGTAGAATGTAGATACCAGAAAATTGTTAGTGGACAAATAGTTCCACTCAGAAGAAGTTTTGAATTTAAAGACATATCTGCTAATGTCTTTGTGAATTTTGGCGACAGCAACAAATTAAAAAAAATTGCTAAGTAGGTCGAAGAGAATATGAGGGTATGTACGGTGTGAGATATTATTTTAGGATGAAAAAAATGGGTACAATTAAAAATGCATTAGCGCCTATAATGTTTTACAGCATTGAGTAATACCCAGTTCAATGTTTTGTACATGGGGCAGAGCTGAGTACTGCCATCAGCATTATCCAATCTAGGCAATAACAACTGTGTAACAATTATTATCCTTATCTTAGAAGTAAAACAAGTCATGGAGCAATACTATATACTTAGATGAATAATAGATATGTTGTTTAAAAGAAAGGATTTTATCAATCCAAAGACCCAGGTGTTTAAAGGGGATCTATTATCAAAAGAAATAGTGATGTCTGTGGAGTCGCTAAGATCTAGTCTGATACCAAACAACATGTGATATGACTTCTTGTTGTTTAGCAGTAATTTACTGGATAAGAACCACCTCTGTACAGAGGCATTCTCATATTAAGGATCTTCCAATCACAGATGTGTTGGCACTAGATGTATAAATTACAGTGTCATCAGCATATACATGTAGTAATCCAAGTGTAAGGACTTTGACTACAAGCTGGTGCTGCCACTACAGGCCACAATGTGGTTCCCACAGTGTAACTGTGTTAGAGGTATAGATAAGGGGTATAGCTCCACTTTGGGCTTACCATCCAAAATGAAGCAGTTTGATACAAACAATGGTTGGGAAACACAATCGCAAAGCGTTTATAGGAATTTGTGTAAGGCTGAGATCTGAGCAGATATGTAATTGAATCATTTATGGTTGAACCAAGTTCAGTCTGCTGTAATATTTTATTGTGATAGATTACACAAAATGTTAATAAACTAAAACTATAGGATTTTAAAATAACTCTATATTTAGGGGGTTGTAGATGTATTGTTTATATTGTAGAAAGGGCCGAATAAGTGAGCTGATGTAAAGATTATTAAATACCTGGCAACACTGCCACTAAAATCCTGTGGCTGTTCAGCTCTCATCAAGGGTACATTTGTCAGATTCAGTCCTTCACACCCAGACAGGTGCTTTCAGTTGTTAGATCTCTGCTCAGGTTTGTGGTTGAAAGTAGAAGGACATGTATGGGAATTACTGCAATTGAACAGCATTAAAGTCAATGCTATCCTTTAATGTGAGAAATTATGCATTCTTGTAGAAGTTACACAACAACATGTGACATTAAACAGTCAATAGTCTTGCTGCAAGGGAAGGCCTTGACAGCTCTTGCGTTGACTAGCTATTTCAGATCTCAACCAAACAGCACAAAAGTCATAAAATACAACATCAAGACATTACGTTATGTTAAGGCTCTCAGACATAACCTAGACTGATACATGAGCATTGTTAAGGGGCTCCGATTCAAAGTGTCTTACAGACTTGTGAATTATTTTGCCTCTGAGGAGTTAGTGAAGCAGGCAGTGTGAATTCCTAAGAGGCCGCTACAGGAATCATAACACAAAGTCTGGGAAGCACAAAACTTGGCTTTATTCTTGTTTTGTTTATAAAAAACTGTCCTCCTTGACTGACAGGCTCATTACAGCTTAACAGTTTCTGTGCTCACTGACTAGTTCTTTAATTAATGAACTTCTGTTTTATCTGTCACTCTTGTTTATAAAGAAACAAGAGGACAATGTCTCTTTCAAAACAAGACAACTTGACAAACATAAACGTATGCACACATATACCGTATATCCCATCTCTATACCATCCCTTTGTCTTGAAAAGGCCTGGAGTCACCACAAAAGTAAATTTAGCAAATATAATTCACGCACTCGAATTCAGAAATCTCTAACAGGGTTTTTCCACTTTAGCCAAGTTTGGCCAACTTTAACTAAGCCATGCTGCGTCACACTGTGATGACATGCATTTTCACCGCAGCCTAACTGAAGAGGATAGCTGTGCCGAGCTGTACTGCTGTGGTTCTACTCCGTAACAGGGCTGAGAAAATGTTTTTGTAAAGTCTCTGTATTAACCTTGCATACTTTTATACTGTAGTATTCTTGTAGCTACAAACAGAATGTCTGCTGTTTGGAGTTTGGTGTCACCCTTGTGTCCCTGTTTGTACATTGATAGCACCCTTATTTTACTGTTTACTGATAGTTTTCATCTGCATCACAGTTGTGTTAAGTTACTATTAATGTAAACTGAATGTTTCCTGTTATCGGTATTCCACATTAGGCCAGCGATATACTTGCCTTTAATTATGCGTTCGCGTGCGCATGATGTTTGTGTCATGAATCCTACATCTGTTTGATGCCATGGTTGTGCACATCCTTCAAAATTGGACCATGGGCGGTAGGGGCAGTGCTGGGGCAGCATGGGGATGCAAAACTACCTGAGATCACAAAAGAAGTGACAATAATGGCTGATATATGCCTGTCACAAAAGCGTGTGTGGGAAGTTGACATTTAAACCTGAAAAACTAAATGGAAAAAAGTCAGAGACTTTTGTGTCATTGTATGGTGGAAATGATTGTCCCTCAGCCATCAGACACCTGACCTTGTTATGCAATTGTATCAGCCACCAGTCCACTGAGGCCACTTTTCCACAATAATACACTGTAGGTTTCCCTGCCCGACCTCATAATTAGCATAAGTTTAACCTCCTTAAGTTTATTGTTTACATCATGCGAATTAGAAGTTCTAACTATATCCTTAGTTCTCTGGTGGGCCCTCTATTGTAATCTTTCAGTAACATGCAGAGTACAAAGTCAACTATGTGAGCAATACATGATTTAGATTTTAGCCGGTTGTTTACGCAAACAAGTGATTAAAAAGAAAGTATATCTCCATCCTGAGAAGCTTTCCACTGGTAAATGGTATGATGTTTCTATTGTAAAACAGTTTTAGGAAATGTATTGTGTTAAGGTAAATAAGCAGTTTAGATAAACTACTTTGCTTGTTGGTGCACCAGGGGAAAAACACTCGTAGCCAGCATCTACACTGATTGCAACTGTTCATGGTTAACTAACCGAAGCTTTGACCTCATCATAGAAAACCCTAAAACAGTTTACTTTTTGATAAAAGAACCCCAGTTTCTTTAGCGAAAATGTTTCGAGTGGAAGTGTGTGCACTGATTTGTCCCTTGTGAGTCATCTATCCCAGCTGTGCCTTCTGGCTTGATGAGAACATCAAGAGGCCTTTCTGACTCATGGCTGGATGTGTGCGTTTATGTGCATATGTGTATGTTTCTGATTTGTCAGTCCGTCTTATCTGTCAGTTTCTTCTGAGTGGATGATGCTTTATACAGATCCCAGATGCACTTTATTTAAAAAGAGCCTCAGATGGTCATGTAGCTGTGCCATTTAAGCTATATTATTATTCTGTAAGTATCAGACTTAGGCATAAAGATAACATTTATTACATGCACTGTTATTGTCCTTTATTGGCCAGTAAACACATACTGTATTTGTCCAGCATGTGAATGATGCTGACAAATAACCCTCCAAAAAACCTTTATCTTTCAGCACATTTTTTAATTCTAAATAGAAGAAACAGAGCATGCTCACAATACTGACTTTGGTCTCCCTATAATTAAGTGCTGGTACAGAATTTTGATCAGACGGCATGAGACAATTACTCAGGTTATCCTATATAGGATGTAATATTACATTTAAAGAAGCAAAGAAGGAGAAAAAAGACTGCAAAGCTAAACAGGCGCACTGACTACAAAACAAGATTTTGCCATGTCAACTTTCTGTGCCTGATAGATTAGCAAACAGAAGCCTATATAAATCTGACAAAAACAGTTAACCCTCGTGTTGTCCTTGGGTCAAAATGACCCGCAGCTGTGTTCAACCAAGTTCTATTTTATTTTCACATTTTTGGGGGGGATCATTGGTGACAAGGAGGCTGTGAGGGTTTCTTTAAAGAATGATGACCAATGATCCCAAAAAATATAAAAATATAGAAATAAAATAGAACTTGGTTGAACACAGCTGCGGGTCATTTTGACCCGAGGACAACACGAGGGATAAACCATTTCTGACTAGTAATGAATATCAAAAGACCGACAATAGAATATGTTATTTGAAAAAAAAGAGCAAATATTAATAGCTTATTAATAATTAAACAATTATGTACTTGCATGACTCTTTTGTGCCTGTACTTAAAACTTGTTTTGGTGTATTGGATGTTCCCAAAGTCAAATAGGTTACAAGCAAGTAAATCGTGATGGCAATTCCCATCTTGAGTGAATGCAAGATGAAATTACACTTGTGACCTTGTCTATTTTAAGTAACAGTAGTAGGAGAGGACAATACTGAGTGTTCATATCAGTATTATCACAAATGTTAACAAATGGACATGAGCAGAGGGCGCACAACAAATTATGTTTCAGACATCAGCAACAGAGAGCCTTGAAATGCTTCAGAAAACCTACAGCAATGAAGCAATGAGTCGGTTGAGGTGTTCTGAGTGACATTTGCCTTTCAAGAGTGGCAGAATGCCACTGTCCAAAGCCGAAAAAAGCTCTTCATGTCAGGTCTGAAGGAAAAAACATTCAGTGCCACCAACCAGAACTGTGGTGCGATGGCACTTGGTTCTCTAACGCAACAATAAGCCTGCTCAGAGCTCATTAAAAAAAACAAGCAAGTTTCTTGCCTTCAACAACAAAATCGTCGCTCCCTATCACTCTTACTCGCCAGATTTGGCTGCCTGCAATTTCTTTCTGTTCCCCAAGATTTGACACAAACTTTGATGTGCGATCAAAACCAAAACAGATGTAACTTAGGTGCTGATGTTGATCAAGTGACAAAAATTGGAATACTTACTCACAAATGTTATAGCTCCCCCAACTCCTGTACGTCACAGTACCAAGCTCCACAACAGGAGCAGTCTCAGACCTTTTTGATTCACCCTCCTAAATGTTAACTTATATCTTTAAATCTTGGAGACTCTTTGGCTTGCTAAATGTTACATTTTCTTCACTTCTTATCTAGTCTAGTATATTTCTAGTATATACACAGCCTGTTTGAAATCGTAGACTAAGAGCATCTGTGCTTCATTTGGTGTGAACCAGCATTGATTTGGTTTTGTTGCTCTGGCAAAGCAAGAAAATAAGCTGAAAAACGTGTCTAGAGGCAAAGGAGGATGTTGATTCAGGGAGCCATCTGATTCACAGTTAATGTAAAAACATTTTTGCTTAATGCAGCTTTAATGATGTTGGCTGCCACAATAAGAGACTCCATATTTCACTTACGTCCTGAACTGAACAAGCTGTTGAGCCACTGCACTAATTTAGAGTATGTGTTTCTTCCTCATGTTCCTTCTCTGTGTCTATTATTTTGCTGCTTTCTTTTCTCTTTAAACATAACAACCCTTGAGAAAGGCTTTCTACTCACCCTAAGACACAACATTTTCCTATGCAACCTTATCAATTAAAAAAAAAAGAAAATAATGTACACCACCCACAGTTATTTGCTGTTTTTTTTAAAAATTCCATGCCATTTATCAATACAAGCCTCTTGCAGTGTACATTTACATAAACCTGTAACAGCACTGCTTTATCATTTAATTGGTCGCCGTTGAGAGAGACACCCTAACATGCAAATAATACAGAAAGTGTGAATTAAAACCTACCACACAGTACACAAGCAGAAGAGCTTTTGAATTCACAAGTTGCAGACAACTGTGATACTTTTGCTTCAAGAGTTTTTAATTTTCTTCAGCAAAACAGAAGGCCAGAAGTCCAGTTTGTGAGGAGAATTGCATGTTGTTTTTTTTTGTTATCCTCCTGGTGTTGATTTGTAAGTAATTATTGATTTTTCATCAGGGACAACTCAACGACACCTATGAGGCAAAAAGGAACAGAGAAAACTATCGCAAAGAAAGGGAGCCAAACAGAAAAGTTTACTTCCTATAAACACTAGTCTTTGCTTTTAATTAGCAGCTACGAACATAAACTTAAAGAGATGGCATTTCTGATAATTCAATATATATTCATCTTTTCCTTACCATAAGTAAGAGATATTAAATATACTATGATATTAAAGATTAAAAAAATCTAAGAATTATAAAGATGCAATGTATTATACTACTAAAAATTCATATACGTACATCTCTTAGTACACTTTGAGATAGAAAAGCTGCAGATGCTGTCTAACAACCTGTTAAACCACAACTTCACGCTACTCTGCTTAGTCCCTGTTGAAACAGACATTTAAAAGGGCACCTTTGCTCCCTGAACCCTGCCAGTCAGGAGTCGACTTTAGGTCATTGTCACCTCTTGTGACATGTCTTCACTGCAGTGTGTCTAATAACTGTATTTCTGCTACATGTAACCTGTGACTTGCTTTCCCTGAAATGACAGTGACTGGTAGGGTTAAGGTTGGATGACTTTGTTGTTTACTCTCGAGGGAGAAGTCCATTTATCATACTGAGAGTTGTGAGTGGGAGTAGTCTGATGATACGGGCTGCTGCACCACAGGGAGCTGCTGTACGTGTGCTGTATACTGTTAGTAGAATGTGCAGAAGACATGTTTGTTTCTGGATCATATTGATAATAGTTATAATAAGATGAACAATGATACAAAATGCTTTACAGTTAAACCAGACAAAAAGACAAAAGATAGATTAATGA
This sequence comes from Brachyistius frenatus, assembly GCF_029030835.1. NCBI lineage: Eukaryota > Metazoa > Chordata > Actinopteri > Embiotocidae > Brachyistius > Brachyistius frenatus. The sequence continues at coordinate 3,894,306 of NW_027210619.1, read as the reverse complement.
AACGAGTACATTTCTAAAACTACATTGTGGAACATGATAGGTATAGTTTTGTTATTGTTGGTCAAGACAGATAAACAAACCCTTACAGTAGTCAGGATGGTATAAAATAAAACACATATAGACGTCTCCCGAGATCTTTGATAGTTACAGTAGATTCAGTGTCATTTTTGTAATGTTAAAAACTGGTAGAAGAATTGTAGTCATTCATAATTAGAGTTCAGGTCACATAAGAATTATCTGGAAGCTAACTCAAAAAAAGAAATCATTGTTTGTGATCGATGCCTCTGATGCTTTCGGTGATAGAAATGTACCCAGTGGCAGTCTTTGTCCCAAAAGGAATAATCTGTTTAGATTGTTTTAGATTTTTATTCTGGAGATTCAAGATAGGTCTGAAAGTATAATTGTTCTCATCGCATAAGTTCACAGGTGGCAGCGACCTTATCTAAAATGTAGCGACTGTGTTAACTCTTTTTTGCTTTGCTTGTTTGCAGCATTAGCCCCAAGGTTAGAGTCCAAGGCTTAACAAAAAGTAAGTTAGCCCATCCCATTGTTAGCTACTGCAACATGAAAAGAGACAAAACAACCTAAAGGCAGCCTCTGCTGTTGATGCTATAGTGTGGATAACCCTGGGTTAAGAGCATGTGAAAAGTGATTTACAGTGGTAAAGGTTTAACAGTGTCTTTGATTACCTGTGTGGACAAGGATGTGCTGACTTGGTTCTTTGTTGCTCTGACTGATTGGCCCCCATGGACAGATGGACTCAATGACTGGCCCAGGGCATACAGAGAGTAGCAAGCAGGAAGTCCTCATAAAGAGAGAGGGATGTTCAATCTTCCAGCTCCCCAGACAACCACAACATCTCTTCTGCTGAGCCTTATCTATTTCCATGGGCATGTTTCTATCTGCTTCTGTCTCTTTTTGTTCCCGTTTGTTTCACTGTATATGCTCCCCCTCCTCTCTCGCTCCCCCCTCCCCCTTCTCCGTACTCCTAATTGTGTTTTTGCCCCTATAACTTTCTCCATTCCTCTTTCTAAGACTGCCTCAGACCTCACACTCTCTAATATCTCCTTTTTAAAAAAAAAAAAAAAAAATTCTCCCCACTTCCTGTCTGCACTACTGTCCTTTTCTTTTGCTCTCTCTTTCTTTTCCCTACAGCAGCTTTCAGAAAATGGTCTTCAGTGTAAAATGAGACAGAGAGAGATTGGCGAGCAGTATTAGAGTGAGAGGGAGACTCTGGAAGGAGGTTGTAAAAACGAAGCCTCCATGGGGAAATACCCACAGCTGTATTAAGATCTCCTTGTCTCCTTGTCTTTTAAATGGCTCCCATTCTCCAGCTAATTGTTTTGAAGCCAGGTCTGTATATTCCCAGTGAGATCTGGCACTACTCATTGAATTAGCCTGGAGTTACAGAAATATCTCTTTTATCAATCTTTGAGAGAGAAATATGTCTTTCCACTCTCCCTCTTTCTCCCACTGTCTGTTCCAGTCCTCATGTATTTCTCCCTCCATTTTCCGCCTCATAAAAGCATTTCTGTTTAATTCATTTCACTGAGAAACAGGAAAAAGGACAATGTGACAAAGATTGTGAGGATTCACATCGTGTGACAAGACTTAATCCACTGAGCCATAGGGATTCCTCCTAATACTGCAGTAACAAAATATGCTTACTCAGAACATAATTATTTCTGGAGGTGAAGACCCCAACTGGCAGATACCTTTTCTCCTTTCAGGCAGTTTGTCATCTCCACCCAGCAATTTATGAATCAGGGTATAGCTTACCAGTGAGGCGAGGGTTTGAAGGAGACTTTGACTGATGTTAATGCCCGTACATAGTTGAAGCAATTTGCTGAAATGCTTCATTCGTCGCTGCTAATCTGAAGCTTGTATGACACACTGCAGGTGGCAGATTTGAAGTGTCACCAACTGCTTTATTTCAGCACAATAACAGGTACCATTACGGAACACTTTCAAGGGACAGACTTTTGCATACTGTTTCTGTAGTGTGCAATTATCTGAATGATTAGTAATTATACACGTGATTTGTTGTTCTTTACATTTCAAATTAAAATTCTGTATCAAAGGTATCAAAGTATTTTCCCTGCTCATCAATTTCCATTAAAATGGGACCTGCTCACCAGAATAGGTTGCAGCTCCATCTGTGACACTTAACTGAAGTCATTGGAGATAGATGTAACTGAATGAACATGAACGTGCATATGGCTGGTACTGTATGACCCTGCCTTCAGAGAAAATCGGTTATTTGTGAAAATTATTATTATAATGATTCTGATTATATTTAAGTATTTCTTCTTGCAGACAGCTAAGACAGAAGGCAATGCTAACCATCCTGCAATTAAATGAAACAAGTCAGGTTGCAGTTTACATCCATGTATGCTCAGACTCGTATAATATGTAAGGTGACAACTTTTAAAGAATCTTTATGCCTTCACATCTTTGGCCAACAAAGCTGGTTCCAAAAACACACAAAGTTGATGAAAGTCTATGACAGAAGACAATTCTTCAAATGGATGGTGCTGCAAAAACAGTACAAATTCCAAAAGGCAGATTCTTCACTCACATCTTTAACCTGACAGCAGAGAAGATCTAAACAATCACCAAAGTTTCAAGGTGGTTAACCAAGTTTAGTGTCACCAAACAAATGTCAGGTACCATCACAATCTGCTCTTCTGTCCCTGAGTTTTGCCATTGCGTTCCCAACAGTGGGACAGATGTGAGGTAACAGACCTTGAGCTTTGACCACCAACATGTAATTAGTGCATCGTTGATTCCAAGTGAGAATTCCTGCCACATTTAAAGAACTTCCCTCATGGCATTCTTGAGATGTCACATTCAAAAGAATATTGTGTTTACCCTTGTGTCCAAGTTGATGTTTGTGCCAAATTTGAAGAAATTCCCTCAAGAATTCCAGAGATAACATATTCACAAGAATGGGATAGATGGATAGGATGATCGAGAAGTTACAGTGACCTTCACCTTTGACCTTTGATAGCCAAAACCTAATCAGTTCACCCTTGAGTCCACGTGAACATTTGTGCCAAATTTTATAAAATTTCCTCAAGGTGTTCATGAGATATCACATTCACAAGCCTGGGACGAACGTACACGAATGGGCGGACGTACAACCCCAAAACATAATGCTATCATGAAGTATAGTTTCACAGGGATTCAGCAATGCATGTGAAACTTGATATCATGTCCCAATGAGTATGTCTTAGGAAAACCTGAGTCCAAGGACAGGAGACTCATTTAATTTAGCTTTACTATTAAATTAAAATTGGAGACCTTGCAAAAGAAACTTCTTAAAACAGCCTCTCAACACTTAGGCAACAACCTTGAGGAGCGGTGGTGTATGGAGAAGTCAAACAAAGGTGAAGAGTCTTTACATCAGTAAGAAGAGATGGTGCCAAGAAAACAGCGGAAATGAAGTAAATTGTTGCTTTCTGTACACGAGTCAATTTCAGCACTGAGCCAACAACCTTGACAAGTTGGTATATTTATAGTGTAACTCAAAGTCAGTGTTTACAATGCGACTCAAAGCCAAGGGGATTTTGGAGTAAAGTGTTGCCATCCATTTATACGTAAGTCAAATTAAGCCAAGTTAGTTTGACTGATATGGATATTACTGGACTGCATATTACCATAGAAGCAGGTTTTTCCATATTCATGCTTATTATTTTGGTCTCTTCACACAAAGCAAGATAAAATACTGCCTGCTGAACAGTTAGGAACCAATCGTCAGCTTTGATGTGAAGTCTGGCAGACAGCGAGGGTTAGAGAAGTAAGAGGGGCGGGAAGAGAACGAGTGTTTGTAGGAAAAGAAGAGCTGAGGGGGAAAAAAAAGCAGCGCACAGATGAAGGGAATGAAAGAGAATGTGAGAGAAAAGTGTGTGCGTAGTTGAGAAAGACCCAGTCGCAGTGAGACAGAGAGTTAAAAGAATGTCCGTTCTGGTCACGATGAGACGCTTCATTGTGTGTGGACGGCATCCAGGAAGTAGCTGGACTGAATTGGAAGAGTTTCCCGTCCTTTGAGAGCATCTCTTTTAATCATGGCCGTTGGGGCTTTGGGAACCAGCTTTACCACGGAGAGGACGCTGTTAATTAGACGGCACGTTACTGCACATCCCTGAAGAGTCAACACCCTGCACAGCATGATTACACTCTGTTTCTGTCTCACACACATAAACATACACAAATCTCACAGTCATGCTTGCTCTCTCTCAGCCTTTTTACCATATACATAAACAAACAAATGCAAATATAAAAATGCATTACACATGTAACAGTGTTGGTTTTGTGCAATATTTTTCCAAATTTGTATCCATGACTTTTATGACAACTTTTCCTATTCACTAATTTCTTGGGCATTTCCTCTTACAACATTATATTATCAACCAACCTCTGTGACTCCTACACCCCCAATTTAAACGGTCGCTATCAAGCCTAATTTTTTTCTTGCCTCTTGTCCTTTTTGAAAACTCACTTCTAAAAAAATCTGATATATATATTGAAGCTACAGTACTGCTGATTGACATTCAATGTAATGAGTAATTTGAGTACAGACTCCTTTGTGTCTAAGATGCAGAAATTTTGCTTCCTAAGTTGTGAGAACATAAAAAACAATGTGATAAACTGTCATGAGATATGCACTACATACCCGCAAGTATGTGGACACATCCTGAGATTTTTGAACATCAAAACCACAGGCTTTAAAATTGTGCTAGATGAGCGACCAATCAATTAGGAAAGCTTTCTACAAGCTGTAAGGATTTACGCCAATTCAGCATCACATCATTGAGGATGAGTTCGGTTGGTTGGAGTTCAAATTCATACCAAAGGTATTTACTGAGGTTGGGACTCTTTGCAAGCTACTCAAAGTTCTTTTACACTCAACTGTAAAAAAGATTTCTTTATGGATCTGTCTTTGTTCATGGGATATTATCATCTTGAGACAGGAAAGGGTCAGGGTCTGCAGCCCCCCCCCTCCCCAAAAAAAAAGATTATTGTTTAAAATATGATTGTATACTCTAGATTATTGGATTATTGTATGCTTCTTGACTGGAACTAACACACTGTGGGCCTGATTTACTAAAGGTTTGCATGTGTAAAATCACATGCAAACTCCACACCACCCGTAAAAAAAAGTTCAAGCAGATTTACCAACGACGTGCAGTGAGGATTGCATCTTTCAAATGTGCAATTTAACACACGTTGTCCATTTTGCGTGTTTGCCAACATGCATATGTATTATTGGGCGTTTCTACCTGAAAGTGCAAAATACTGGGAGGGAACATGCAAATACATACATTTAGCACCCGCAACGATATTTACTAAACCTGAAAGTAGAAATAGGAGAAGTGATTGCGTGTGTATTTCAGTACGACTGAAAGGTATGTATTAATCGGGTGCGCAAATCTGGAGACATGGCTGCTCTTATTGTGGTGAGAAGGAGACGCAGGGAAACTAAAGAATACGTTGAGAACATGGTTTTACACCCTTGAAAACATTTTTGAGATGTCAGAGGGAAAAACTATTCAGACATATCGTTTGTCCAGCGATTCAATTTCTGAGTTATTGAATGAACTGAATGATGATAGACAGCCATTAACAAGGAGGAGCCATGGAATACGAACAATGTTGAAAACTCGCGAGTCATTGAATGAAAAGTCACTTGCTCATCACAGAGAACTGGACCTGCTGATCGGTGTTTGTTAGAGGATCTCATCCACCGTCCCTCCTGTTTTATTTGCCGACGTTTTATTATGAAGCCTTTTTGTTCTTGTTCTTGTCATTTTTATATTTCTTCATTTCAATTGGATCAGATTTCCTTTTCCTTTTGCGGTCGCTCCGTTTTCCATTGCTGGAATCACTTTAACACGTGCAAATCCCTTATTTAAATACAACGATTTGCACCTGATTTCAATGACGCAATTCGTCTTAGTAAATCACCTGCAAAGCGGGTGCGAAAATAATTTGCTAACTTTTGGAAGGAACATGCAATTTAGTACCAGTTATTTGAGCTCTTAGTAAATCAGGCCCTGTGTACCTGCAAACTTAAAATGGTAAACTCTCTTGCCTGTAACTTGCTACTATACCAACATGCGGGAACATAATGAAAACAAATTATTTCCCCACAATTGACTTTCTACACATCATCTATGTCAATTAGATAATGATTTCGATATGATATTTCTCTTTGTTTGTCCTTTTGTCATCGGGATTATGGAAAAACTACCAGCCTGATTTTCATAAAACTTGGTGGAAGAGTGTAGCATGGGCCAAATAAGTACCCATTATACTAAATGCCATTCATCTTAAAATCCAATAGATGGTAGTAAAGTTCAATCGGGGCAAACCAGAGGCCATTCTCACAATCCAAAGCCAAGGGAACCAGTAATCCTCTGGGATACACATTCTTCAGACTTAATACAGCAGGCAGTCGTTATAGAGCTCTCAGGCACAGTGGTTTCATAAGAGAGAGCTAGAACTGGTACAACAACTGAGATGTGAGGTTTCAGCAAGGCACAAGTATTTTCATATCATTCATAGTTTTACAAATATATACAAACATATGTAGTGATGCAGATTTGCAAATGATAGTCCAGTGAATTATTGACCTTGGCAGAGGTCTGCGCTTTCTGAATGCCCTGAGTTCTTCTTGAAGTCATTTCTTCTTCAGTTGCTCATGTGTTATATTCTGTAGATTTGAGTAGCCACTGACAGCAGGTAGGGAGGCTCACCCACTAATCACGAGGTTACTGGTTTGATTCCCACCTCCTCCTGTCATCCTTGTATGGTAGTTTGCTGGCCTCAATGTATGTGTGCTTGAGAGGCAAAATTGTAAAACATTTAAGATAACAAGCGCAATATGAATGCAATCCATTCCCCATTTACCAAACAATAAATGGCCCAAAAATTCTGATTCTAATTGTCTTAAAATATTAAATATTACAGGAGTCAAAAATCATGATCATAAATTAAACTTTGACGGCCCAAACAAAATGCAAACATTTGAAAGTTTACTACATTGGAATCAACTGTGAACTGTTGGAATGTTGATGTACTGTGATGTTTTTATTTCCTCAAAATCACACAAACAAGGTCTGTTTTTTCTTCTTCTTTCGCGTCTTACTTCTCTGTTTCAGCAAGTTAGTCCTTTTCTCACTCTGCATCTTTTTCTTTGTCACCTCTATCTCCTTGAGAGGCACACACATGTCATCCACCTCTCATGCATATACGCTCATCCTTCTCTCAGCTGTCTGATGGAGCCATCGCTGTCTGCCTGCATTCTAAGTCAGTCGTCTGAGCTCTGCTCAGCTAAAACTTAGGGAATTACATTCATTTTTCGTCTTTCTATCTCGGCATCTCACCATCTTGCTCTATGTTTCTGCCTGTGTGTGTGTGTGTGTGTGTGTGTGTGTGTGTGTGTGTGTGTGTGTGTGTGTGTGTGTGTGTGTGTGTGTGTGTGTGTGTTCCCTTCCATTTGTCTCCCTCTAAAAGACTTTTGCAGCAGAACAGTTTATTTATAGGGCCAATTAAATCTGGAGGAGACTCAGTGGGCTTTGGTGGAAAACACATCTAAAAACGCAGAATAGTTTTACATTTCTTAATCTTGAAGGCCTGCAAGAGCTGTAAACGACTTGTCATGTCGGGTAGATAGATTGTGTTTGATCTCAGACAAACAGGAAAGGAAGGAGGGAGAAATAAAAATGTGGAAGAGGCAACTGAGAAAGAGATAGTCAATCTGAGTGAGGGGAAGTGAATCTTTTCTTAATTTTGTAAGAGTCTTGAGCCCTTGAAGAGGAGATATCAGGTAAATGACATCTGCTGCAGGAGAGGGGACGAGACGAAGGATGGGATTAACCAGAGGAAAAAAACAAAAAACAGAAGAGTTAAATACAAGCTAACTACAAAATGCAGCTGCTTTTACAAAGTCAAGATTTCATTTTAACTTTGGAGTGGAGGACATGTTGTGGTACTTAAGGTACAAAGCTAATCTGTTTTGTTAGAAGTTGAGGACGCCTCTTTTTTCTCTGGCACTGAATCTGAGGCGTTTGACACCTGTTTCCCAGGCACGCACTGATGCACAGGTCAAGACAACGAACTTGTGTGATTCAACATTATGTTCGAAGACTACAAACATCTCACAATAATATATGAGCCAGGCACTATAGGAAGTTCAGCCTTTTCAGTGAAATATCACTGACTGTGCCTTTGTGAACCTGAAACAGCTGTTCATGCTGTGCATTACCATACTGATGACAACAGCGAAAACTAGTTTTTCTCCATTGAGGAATATTAAAAACCGCTTGAGTAACAAAGTAACTGACTAAAATGTGGGAGAAATGCAAACAAAAAAGGGATCAAATGAAGTGATAAAAATAATTTTAGTGGTGAAAGACAAGAATAATTGTTAAGAAGAGTTGAAAGAATAAGATGATACGCTAGTAATGCTCCAGAAATAGACTCAGCCCAGCCTGGTTGTAGGTTTCAAGTCTGTTGCATGTTGTTTGTGCATAGTCAGTGTGCTTTTCTTACACTCAAGTGGCAACCCTCCTGACGTCACCCGTTGGTTTGTGAACTGCTATTTTATAGACTCGAGCCTGCCATTTTGGCCATCTTGGTTTTTAGCAGAAGCCAGAACGGACCATATTTGAACACGTTTACTAAGAGCAAGAAGTGGATATAACTAAGAACCCAAAGACACAATGTCCACCCACTTATACTGGGAATCTGCCTGCACATAAGTGTAGCCCACGTTTAAAAAGCGATAGCTGGCATAGAAAGGGTTAAGACGCTCTTCTTTGATTGACACCATGATGGGCCAATGAAATGATCTGTTGTAGTGCCACCTTGGCTAGTAGGCGGGTCTCCATGTTTCCTCGCAAGCTGATCTCGGGACTGTCACTCATCTTCTGACCTGTGGCTTTTCACGCGCAATATGATCTCCTGCTTCGTCGGCTTCAACCAAACACAGAGGCTAAGATTCAACTGTGTTACCCTGTCAGAGCATACAGGCATTCATTTTGATCAACGGTGAGTAGGAGAAATTCAGTGAGAATATGTCGAGTGAGACGAGCGGAAAAATCCGCTCGCAGCTATGCTAACTTTTACCATGTTAAATGCCATAGACGAATGCTAATAGTGTTAGCATGAGGTGTGAGGGAAACGTTCCTTGCAAAACCGCGATCCTTGTGCTCGTGAACTATGAATGAAACCGTGTAAAGGTCACGTGCTGTTGGTGTGAAGCCATATATTTCTGTAGAGGAGAGATTAGCTGTATAATTGTTTATTTTATTAGTTTTATTCACTTTGGGAGTTTTCCTCACGGGAGCGACTCACTGCTGAAATGACTGCGCGCTTTGCGGGAAAAGATATTGGATTGATGAGTGTTGTTTAAAGCCTTAAACCAGGGGTGTCAAACTCATTTTAGTTAAGGGGCCACATACTGCCCACTTTGATCTCAAGTGGGCCAGACCAATAAATTCATAGCATAATAACGCATACATAACGACAATATTTCTCTATGTTTAAATCATTGGTGAAGTTTTTTGTATGATAAACCCTATTTTAAGGTCTTTCTACAATAAACTAGAAACATAAAGACCAAAAACTCAGACATCAGCCCACTGTTTATCTGCCCTGGCTCTCCTCTGCAGATTCCCTCGCTTTGTGACGCGTTTGACGCGCTTCTTCCTCCGGAGCAGACGTCGCATTTACGCTGTTTTTGAAGCAATTACTGGATCGATTAAAAAAAAAAAAAAATAACAAAACGTTTGTACTCATAAACCTCCATATTCTCATAGAAATGCAATTTATGTCTTTCTATAATTTTCACACTTAGCAAAGTCATCCGGCGGGCCGAGCTGGACCCCCTGGCGGGCCGGATCCAGTATGTTTGACACCCCTTCCTTAAATCAAGGTAGTTTCTGGTTGGGAAGACCAATAACTTTAAAGTCAAGAGCCTTTCGATTAATTCAGTACTGGACTTGAGTTGAAAGATTAACTGTGATTTGAAGCAGAGGTTGTTTTAACAACAGCTGACATTCACGCTGAGTGCAGCAGTTCAATGAGACCTGTGTGTAAACTATGTGTGGATGTAATTGTTCATGAATGTGTGACCTGGATGGAGGTCAGGTTTTTTGGTAAAGAAGAACATCCAGCGACAGAGAAGATATTCCAGTTAACTGGATGACGACTCAACTGACAGACTAACAACTATTTGAGAGTGGATTTCCCTTCTTCACTTCACGGACAAAAACACAAACACGGGTCGAGCCAGCGATCAATCCGCGAACTGACAATCACAGACTGGACCCAGAGACATTTATTTATTTCATTTGTGTACACTTTATGATTTTAGTTTGTTATTTTTTGGGGGGGGAATTTTGACAATTGTTGTTTAACTATATGTACTGCAGTTGTTAATACAGTTCATGAAAAGTTCAGTCCTTTGTTTTTGCCTCCTTACTGACCTTCACTTCCTGAACTCCTGCGGTCCTAGTTCTTTCTGATACTGGTCCACATCACATTTCTGTAACCAGGGTTACATAAGACATGTCAATCAAATGAGACACGCCCCCAAACATTCTGCCTTTTGAGGCCTAACATCTACAGTGGTTTTGGTGTAAAAAACCACCAAAACACATCACATTTTCCAATTTGTTTTAATCAACTTGGTACCCAAGCAGTGGTTACCATGACATCCTTATGTGGCACTGCAGCTTTAAATTCTTAGAGCACAATTTCAATAGATTGTATTATAAACTTCAGACTCACATTTCACATACATTTCTAGTTATACACCAATTGTGAATTACCACCTTTGAACCTAAGAAAATTACAAACTGATATTGTGTTCCACATACAGTGTGGCCTGTACTAGATCAGAGATCAATGACTTATTTATACTTAAGTTTCCCCTAAAGTTCCTGGTAATTTGACAAAACTGTCATCATAAAACAGACTATCTAAAAGGCAACATATAATAAGACCGATTTTTTTTTTCCACTTACCTGGGGCTTTATCTAACACTACTGACTCGTTGATGACTCAGATTTGTTGAGGGTGTAGGTAAACGATAATGTTTACAGTTTTGAAAGCTTTGAAAGTTACATTTGAGAAGTCGACAGCAACTTGTCTTAGTAGAAATCATGTTTTGGTTTGCAGGATATTCACAGATGTTTTCATTGGAACAACATGGAACAACGTTCATCCAAAGAAAGGGTACCTACACATTGAAACAGTCCTCAGGTTCTGATTACTCAGCCTAATTTATATTATTATATTATGTATTATTTATATTTTATAGGTTTTTTTTACTGCTATTTTATTGCTTTTCTATTGTTCAATATACTATCTATTGCTTCTGTATGCTACTGTAGCGAAAACAATTTCCCCTTGGGGATTAATAAAGTAACTACCTTACCTAACCTAACGATCTGCTATAAAACCAGGTGACAAAGACAAAACTGCTAAAGGATGTCTTGATGTCATCTGTGCATCAAGGCTGTTTAGGGACAGAGTTGAGGAGAAACTCTTGCCCTCAAAGCCAACAGCAGCCTCAGAGCCAGACCCTGACAGCATGACTGATGCTAGTTGGCAGCTGGCTACACACTCCTACTGTTAGAGAGACATGAAGATAGAGAGAGACAGCAGGGAGAGACGAATGATTCGGGTCAGTGTCAGAACAGGATTGATTTGGATCAGAACCAAAACCACTGATGGCTTATTGAGACAGAGAGATGGATGGAGCGACGGAGAAAGAATGACTAATAGATTTCAGATACAGGATGTCAAGCAGCCAGTTGGCTTCTGTTGGGCGAAGGAGGTCATTGGAGGGGGAGGGGGGAGTGTATGCCATGACACACACATACACTCACATCCTGCAGCCTTGGCTGCCAGTCAGATTTGGACCTGATGCTATTTAAGCACCGCAATATACTGCATAATTAATTAGCTATTATTACATGCCATGAGTGGGATATTACATCTTGTACTCAATAGAGAATGGCAGAAAGGTTTGGAGAGATGGTATGTGAGGACAGATTGTGATGTGCACTCAAAACTCCTGGTGCTGTAAGTACACGGTAGGTGCCTCATCCCGTTGCACCGCAGAGTATCCAAGCTATTGTCTGACTATTGTCTATTCTGCATTGTTCGCTACAGCGGCCAAATGCCCAGGGCCACTGAACACAACACTGGACACAATGAACAGACAAAGAGAGGAGCTGGGTCTTGGCAGAAAGGAGCTGCACACAGTGTCACGTACACACAATGAACACACACCAACATGCACACAGTATGCAAACACACATTCAGTGTGCATGCTCTAACACAATTCCACATACGAGTATGATGCACATGCACACTTTCGTGGGCATAAACACACATCCACGGCTGCTCAAAGGCACAAAGCTGGCATAACAATGGCAGGCAGAGAGGGCAAGACTCGTATACAAGCCCCTATGGGTTTGGAGGGGATACACACAGACTACATGTACACACACACATTTCACACAAAGACAGAAAAAAGACACAGGCCCCCATCCCGCAGGCAGACAGGGACAGTCCACAGTCAGAGGATCGCAATATAAAAGACAGACACAAGAGAGAGGATGACAAAAAATGATGTTGATGTGGGGAAAAAAAGAGAAAACGATATCAGTTCCATTGAGAGAAGGCAGCAGTGTCTGATGGGACGGTGTTCTTCCTGTATGTTGACTACTGTAGCTCAGACAGTGTCAGAGAAAAATACTGGTGTCAAGTGAATTATATCATGAAAGAAGAGAAAGTTGTACCCTCGCGGGACGTGTCTGGCTGTCCTGTCTGGTAGGAAGTGAAGACGAAGGCAAGTTGAGCAAAGACATTTCTTAGTCGTACCAGTTTCTGACATTTTGGGGCAGTTATATTTGCAATAAATTCAACAGAGGCAGCCAGGAAGCTTCACAGTTGTGTTTATTTTGAAGTCCAAATGCATTTTAAACAGAAACAAACAGCTACACGGACGCCCCTCTAGAAGAGATGATCCAGATTGTTGACTGACAGGTAATCTCATTATGTAGAATGACGTTTGTCACCACAGCTGGTACGGCCATACATGTGTGACACTGGTTGGTTTAACTATTTGGCATGATTCAAGTTGCATGGCCCATTTTTAAATTATTAACATGAAGAAGACGTAAACAGACATGTGTTGTGCTGAGATCAACTTGTGAGGTCTTGTTTCATCTTGTGGTGCTTACAAATGTGCTGATAATGGTGTGTGCATTCCTGTAATGTATGTTCAAGTGTCTCAGCACAAGCTTGAATGAGTGAAAATACAAGAAATATTATATATATATAAATATATATAAAACTTAGTAGACATGTCTTTTTTGCTGTGCTTTAAGAGTCATAGTCACTGACCTAACTGAGAGACTGTTATTGAATACTTTAATTATTAAATTGAAGCATTTAGGATTGACCTCAAGTGAGTGATTGATGTGTATTTCTGTGGCATCTGCAGCCAGAAGCATGTGACCCGGGTGTGAGGGTGTTCGTTTGTGTGTGTGTAGCGGATTAGATTTATATTTCAGGCACCACTTTCTGTCTAGCAGAAATAATCAAGAATGTATTTGAATAGGCTGTATAGGCCTGTATACAAGTGATCAGTCAGCATAATCTAAACCGTGACTTCTGTATTCAGGGATTTCTTTCAATATATTCCAGGAAATACACAAAAACAAGTGCTTGGTCTATAAGGTTATTTATTGAATAATATTTACACGAAGCATAAACTATATGAATATATTTTGTAATGAATGGACCATGGATGTCATGAACAGGATTTCTGAGCTATAGCGGAGTGATGATGGGAACGAATATTAGTTTGGTTATTAAAAACGGTGCTAGTTCCTGACGTGAATGAGAGATTATGAATTTAGAATTGGATAAATCATCTATCAGACATCAACCCAAAAATTAAAACACTAAAATTAAACACTCGTTGATATCAGTTACACAGATACTTAATACAAGTTTATATTGTTAGCCAATATGAGTAACTAAAGACAGGCAGAGAGTCTGCAGATTAACTATATAAGCAAGGTTTAGGAACGTCAATGATACGTACAGGTGTTATTAATTTGCATGAGAAACGAACATAGAATAAAACATTATATGTGCATTGTAGTTTCAGCTTGAATACTTGAATGAGTTTGTCATTGTGGAGCTGTAACAATGTTGAACCATAGGTGCAGCAAACATTAGTTGTCTGGATAGTTTCACCTTGTGGGGCTGACGGAAGGGTCAAAGGTCAGTTTATTCGGCCTAGTTTTATGACGTTACAATTTTTGGGGAGTTTATCTGTAGACCAGTGGTGTCCTGCGTCGTATGTTCTTGTGACTTCAGGATGACTTGATGCTCTATGTGCTGAACAGGATGTCCTGCTACATGTGCCACAGAGGGAATATACACGTGTACTTAGGCGTGTACTCATTAAGGAGACCGGCAGAGCAAAAATGCGTGCTCACACAAGAGAAGCACACAGGCAGAAGTACCAAAGAAGTGTTGTACTATTGAATGTAAAACGCCTAATTTCATCAGGCTGGATAACTGCAGTTGTTCACTGTTTGGTTGCAGCTGTATGTTTTCAGCCTTTCCTTTCAAGCAATATTTTAAAAAAGTTTGAACTAACAAAAAAGTGCTGAGAAATCTCAGGATCTGACACATTTTTTTGGAGCAACGAGTCATTAACTTCAGTGTGTAAGTTGACACTTCCTGCAGCTGCTTCAAAATAAAATCCTTTTAATGGCTGATGAAGGTTATTTGTGATGCCACTTTACAACTCTTTTCATCGACTATAAAGCGTATAGTTTTCTGCTGCTCTGGAAATCGGTCATTGAAGCATCTAAAAAATATGGCTCCTTCAGTGTTGCCTGCATTACCTAATGCACAAGTCCATAAAATGTCAGCACAGCTTGATTGAGGGCATGGATCTGTGTGGGTCCATGTTACGGTGATGCGGTATTACCCTGGATCTGGATTTTTCAAATTGCCATGCCATCAAATATATAGCAAGACATTTTAAAAAGAGAAGCTGAAGCGCTCTTCATTTCTGACATGGAATATTTGCTGGCATTAAAGTTATGTTTGTAATATTGCAGCCAAGTCTTCATCATACCACCAATTTGCTCTGTGCGCTTACGGACATTTCATGCTTGCAGTTTGTATATATGCTTAGAGAATTGGAGACACTTTCCCCACAGATAAAACAAGACAATTGCAAGACAACAAGCTTGGGAAGATAGTGTCAGGGCAGGAGTGGCTCTCATTTTAGTGTGTATTTGTTTATACAGTATACCACCAGCCATCACATAAAAAGGGAGAACCAAAGACATACCCTCCATCACTTAGAGGAGGTGTGTGCGTGTGTGTGTGTGTGTGTGTGTGTGTGTGTGCGTGCGCGTGCGTGCGCGTGTGTGTGTGTGTGTGTGTGTGAGAGAAACATCATTAGTAATCCAGACAACAGCATAGAATACATTCTCTCAATTCTTATTATTTCTTTACACGTGAAACACAAACTTCTCTGCATGTTTTCCAAGCGGCCAGACTGAAGGTCTGGGAGATCATCTGCACCATCATCTTTTGTCTGCCTCTACCTGTCTATGTATCTGCTTACTAGTCTTTGTGCCTCTGAATCTGTTCCTCTGTCTTTCTCCTCCTCTTTTCTCTCTGCCCGTCTGCCTGTTAGCGACAGCAGCTGTGCCGGGATACATCTAGCAGGAAATTCTCTGCCTTGACTTGCTGTCTTCTTGCCTGACAGCAGAGAAGCTGAGAGCTGAAGAATCAGGAAACAGCTTTTATCTTGTCTGTCTCCTGCCTTTTGCTCCCAACTCCCAACTCTGCTTCAGAGAGGAGAAGGGTGTGTTGGGGGGGGGTACAGCGCGATAAAAGCAGGACAGAGTGGGGAAATGATATTACACAGAGAGAAATGAAGGAGAGAGAAAGTGAGACAGAAAGCTGACGCTGGAGTCTCTCTAAGAAAATGCTCTTTCTTCCTCCCTCTGTCTTCCTCTCGCTCTTTGTTTTTCTGCCTGTTTTGATGTATTCAGACAAACCCACAGTGCTCCGATGGTGAAACAGGCGTGCAGACACAACACAACAGATGAAGAGTGTCAGCTGGTGGTTACAGGCGTGCACATGCTGCTTATCTCTTTCTTTCCCTTCCCCAACCGGATTCTCGCTCTCTCTTTCCTCTCAATTTATTGTCTCGCTCTCTTTCTTCTTCTTGTCTGTCTCTCTCTCTCTCCTGACTTAGCTGTTGGAGTGAACTAGATCTCAATCATCTCTCAAACACTTGATCATCAATAGTAAATTGTCAGGCGGGATGTAGAGACTGCACATCTGAACCATTAGCATGTAGCCACTCCCGACCTTATAAAGAATCCTCAAGTGGTTTTGTAACATTTGACTTATTATTCAATCGTACTGGAGCTTCTGTTATTTTGCTAAAGGTTGCATGTGTGTATCCAGCATACATAGTCACAGTTTATGGCAGGGTATTCCATATTCAACACGTTTTCAGTGGCAGTGATGTTTATGAGACCACATCAGAAAACAGGATGTCGGTCATTTGGCAAATTATAATAATTGTTTTGACATAGTTTAACACCTACAGCGCTGGCCAAATATGACATTTGCAGATGTATTATTTCATTCTGACATGCTGTTGCTGTACACATGCACTGCAACCCTGAACTTATCAAGACATCACCTCCAGGAGCTGGACGTGAGAATGCGAATGTCCGATTCAGACAGAGTTTTCCCTGCCAGCTGCTCAGTATGAAGTCCGTGTAATGACTGATTGGGCACGTGTGTTAACAGAGGAGGTCATTGTCCGGAGAGTTCACAGCGAGCGAGTGGGCATGTTGATGAAGTTTCTATCATGCACTCCGATGCATTTTAACTAACTCTCACCTAAACTAAAGTATTTCCAGTCGGTGAGGTGATTCCTTGGACTTTGCACAAAGTTCATGAGAAAATTTAGATTTTTTTTTTTTTACTTCAAGAAATTAGGATGTTTTAAGGCTCTTCTAAGCTTTCTTCAGATTATTTTTTAAAGAACATGATTCATTATATTTCAAACCCAAAATTTTCATTTAAAAATGGAATATAAAATTCTCCCAACTGGATTCATTCTTTTCAGACGTAGTATGAGAGAAATGTTGCTTTTGTAATGATGATATTGATATGATACGTTTAGTTTACTCCTTAGCTATCAACAACATATGAAAAGAGCACTGGCCTTTACTAGCCTGCTACTAACTATGAACCTTTATGTAAAGCAGCATTCAGTATACTGCATAGCCAGGGTGACTGACCTGTGTCGCAGACACTTTCTATATTTGTGAAACATTCTTTTGTTTGAAGGCTTATTTCTCTGAACACACCGGATGCGTCGGCTGTTACTAAAATCAAACCTGCCGTCTTCAGATGACAGGTTTGTAGTTTCCATTTGCAAATGTTCACTGAAAGAAGTGCTGCAAGATGTTGCTTGTTATAGGTATATATTGCTACATTTATGGGTGTTGAAAATGACACATAGTTTTGTGGAGCACAGTGGCTTCATAATGCCACGCTCAGATTTAGAGCTGCTGTAATCTACAGTCAGCACCTCTGTCAGACACTTAATGGTTTTACTACACTCTGGTATAGCTGCAAATGGCTGCATTATTATATTCGCTAGACACACACACACACACACACACACACACACACACACACACACACACACACACACACACACACACACACACACACACACACACACACACACAGACATATGCACATATGCAGGGACACACTCACACATGCACAGACTCAGTACAATAATGACCTTGACTAAGTAGCTCTCCAAATTCTAAGTGACTTTTAGAGCACTTCGCTTCACTGCATTCGCCTCTACCACATTCTCCCTGCACACTGGAGTGTCTCTCTCAGTGGCTCTTGTGTGTGTGTGTGTGTGTGTGTGTGTGTGTGTGTGTGTGTGTGTGTGTGTGTGTGTGTGTGTGTGTGTGTGTGTGTGTGTGTGTGTGTTGTTGTTGTTATTTCACTAGGTTTTGTTCTTGAAGTGTAAGGACAAGACAGAAAGCAGGTGAGACAGATGATTGGGTGTCCTGCAAAGAGTTGCTTAGGCTAAAAAAAAAAATGGAAACATTTACGAGCAATGACAATTCCAACAATTTGAATGCCTCCACACCGGCGATAGCCATAGCCGGAGACATTTTGTTTTTGGGTTGTCCGTCTGTCCATACGTACGTACGTATGTCTGTCCACACGTACGTATGTCTGCCTACACGTACTTATGTCTGTCCATACGTACGTATATATCTCGAAGGGAATTTCTTGAAACTTGAAAACACCATTCACTTGATACCAAGAAAGAACTGATTAGATTTTGGGGGGGCAAAAGTCAAAGGTCAAGGTCACTGTAACCCATATTCTACATATTTTTATGAACATATCTCACGAACGCCTGGATGAAATTTCTTCAAATGCTGCACAATTGCTCACTTGCCCAGAAGGATAAACTGATTAGGGTTTGTTGGTCAAGTTTAAAGTTCAAGGTCACTGTGACCTCACAACCCCTCATTTATCTGTTCTTGTGAATGCAATATCTCAAGAACACCTCAAGGGAATTTTTTTCTAACTTGGTTAACAAAATTCACTTGGTACCACTGATGAACTCTTGGGATTTTGGCGGTCTAAGGTCAAGGTCAAGGTCACTATCCCCTAACGTTGCACCATGGTTGTGAACGCGATATTTCAGGAACACCTGAAGGGGATTTAATTTGTCACAAATGTTCGCTTTGACTTAGTAATGAATCCTCCAGTGAATTCATGTAATATGGGCCACATTTAGTTCTGCTAATAAGAGCATGAAAGTGTGAGGTTGTGTTTTCAGGTAAGGGCACATGTGTCGATGTGTCCATCTGTGCATGTGCATGTGTGCATCAGCATGTGCTCTTTGTACATCTGTTCATTTACAGTATCTCGCCATGTTAGAGTGTGTGTGTGTGTGTGTGTGTGTGTGTGTGTGTGTGTGTGTGTGTGTGTGTGTGTGTGTGTGTGTGTGTGTGTGTGTGTGTGTGTGTGTGTGTGATTATGCTCTTGTCTTTGTATTGTGCATGTGTGTGTGTGAGCGAGCGTGCATGTGTGTATGCATCAGGGTCACCGGTAATTTGAAGTGTGAACGCTTGGTTTCTCCCCAGCATGATGATTTCCTCTGTCAGCAAACTGTGAGCTG